>NC_133648.1:217110843-218310843 GCF_009905375.1 Apium graveolens
TTTTTGCTTTTACTTTCGAAGCGTCTTTACGCTTGTACTACCCTAAAACTTTTGATCTATATATATCAGTACCTTTTTCCTTTCCAGCACTGTCATTTATTTTATTGCACCAGTCATACCCTGTGATACCATGTACCCCGTTTTCCATAACTGTTTATATTCTGTAAAGAAGCATGCAATTTACTTAGTTACAACTGTTTTCAAAAGAGATATTCCTGTTTTACAAAACTTTTCTTTTATGCAAATATTTGATTCAAAAGCTAAATAAATTGATTGATTCTTTACAGAAAATGCCTCCTAAAAGAAATACCCCGCACCAACACCCGAAATGAAGAAACCAACAACAACAATCAAGATGATACAAACCCAAATGTGAACCCAGGACCTATGGACCCAGCAATAGCCCAGATTCTTCAAATCTTGGCTCAACAAACAGTTCACCTAGCACAACAACAACAAAGACAGACCAATCCCCAGGTAACCTTCAAAACTTTTCAGGCAATAAACCCACCAGAATTCAAGGGTTCCTTAGAGCCAATTGAAGCAAATGTTTGGTTAAAGGAAATAGAGAAGGCATTTGCCTTAGTGAAAGTGAAGGAGGAACAGAAGGTTGAGTTTGCAAGTTACTATCTGAAGAATGAAGCCACCTATTGGTGGGAGATGGTGAAGACATTGGAAGGTACGGATGTTATTACTTGGGAAAGGTTCAAGGAATTGTTTCTAGAAAAGTATTTTCCTCAGGTTGTTCAGGATCAAATGGAGTTGAAGTTTTTAGAGCTAAAGCAAGGGAATATGTCGGTAACAGATTATGAGGGGAAGTTTGAGGAATTGTCAAGGTATGTACCGTCGTATATTGATACTGATAGAAAGAAAGCTAAGAGATTCCAGCAAGGCTTGAAACCATGGATCAGGGGAAAGGTAGCTATTTTTGAATTAGAGACTTATGCAGGAGTAGTACAGAAGGCTATGATCGCAGAGACAGAGAGTGAGATGTTCCAGAAAGATAAGGAAAGCAAGAAAAGGAAAGTTGAGGGAAGTGAGGGTCAGTCACAAACAGGGAAGTTTCCAAATTTTAAGAAGGGCAAGTTTCAGCCAGGGAGAAATTTTAATTTCAGAAGACAAAATGCAGGAGACGGAGGACAAGGCAATCGTCCAGCTAATGTAAATCAGCCGAATCAGTTGAGATTAACTTTTCCAGATTGTCAAGTTTGTGGAAAGAAGCATGGAGGAGTTTGTAACAAGTTGAATGTGGTATGTTTTAAATGCAACCAGAAAGGGCACTATTCAAGGGAGTGCCGAAATCAGCCAGCAAATAAGGATCAGCCTATCCGGAATCCAGCAGTGAAGGTTCCAGTCATTGGATTTACATGCTTTAAATGTGGAAAGCCAGGACATATGGCCAGGGATTGCAAGACACCAGCCCCAATCAGTAATGCATTGAGGATTATGGGATCTACCCCAACAGTGAATGAGACTCCAAGGGCTAGAGTTTTTGACATGTCGGTGAAAGATGCGATCCAGGATACGGATGTCGTGGCAGGTACGCTTAATGTGAATTCTTTATGTGCCAAAGTGTTAATAGATTCGGGAGCAACTCGATCATTTGTTTCACAAGACTTTGTTAGTAAATTAAATTGTCCAGTGGAATGCTTAAATGAAATAATGACTGTGGAATTAGCAAATCAAGAACGTGTAACTGTGAACCAAGTTTGTGGAAATTGTGAGGTTGAGATTTCTGGTAGTAAGTTTTGTGTAGATTTGATACCATTTAAGTTAGGAGAATTTGATGTAATATTAGGGATGGATTGGTTATCTAAGCATGATGCTCAGATAGATTGTCGGAATAAGAAAGTAATGGTGAAAACGCCAGACGAAAGAACAGTAACGTTCAAAGGTCAGAAACAAATAAAGAAGTTCTTAACAATGATTCAAGCCAAGAAATTATTACGGCAAGGATGTGAGCATTTCGTAGCATATGTAATCGACAGGAGTCAGGAGCCAGCAAAACTTGAAGATATTCCAGTAGTGAATGAATTTCCAGACGTATTTCCCGACGAATTACCAGGACTTCCTCCAGATAGAGAAATTGAATTTGCGATCGACTTAGAACCTGGAACAGAACCGGTGTCCAAAGCCCCATACAGAATGGCGCCTGTTGAGATGAAGGAGCTAGCAAGGCAATTGCAAGAATTGTTAGAGAAAGGAGTAATTAGACCTAGCGTATCCCCGTGGGGAGCCCCGGTATTATTTGTCAAGAAGAAAGATGGAAGCATGAGACTGTGCATTGACTATAGGGAGCTCAATAAGCTGACAATCAAGAACAAGTATCCGTTACCCAGAATCGATGATTTGTTTGACCAATTGAAGGGAGCCAAGTATTTCTCCAAAATTAATTTAAGATCGGGATATCATCAACTAAAGATCAAGCCACAAGATATACCAAAGACAGCTTTCAGAACAAGGTATGGACATTATGAATTTCTAGTGATGTCTTTTGGATTGACCAACGCCCCAGCAGCGTTTATGGATCTGATGAATAGAATTTTCAAAGAGTATTTGGATAAGTTTGTTATTGTGTTTATAGACGATATTTTAATCTATTCCAAGACGAAAGACGATCATGCGGAACATGTGAGAACGGCTTTGGAGATTTTAAGGAAGAAGAAGTTATATGCTAAACTGTCGAAGTGTGAGTTTTGGTTACAGGAAGTTTAGTTCTTAGGACACATAGTCAGTAATGAAGGGATCAAAGTGGACCCGGCAAAGATCGAAGCAATTACGAATTGGGAGAGACCGAGAACACCCACTGAGGTAAGAAGTTTCCTAGGATTAGCAGGATATTATCGTCGATTTGTTCAGAATTTCTCAAGGATTGCCACATCATTAACAAAGCTTACACGAAAGAATGAAAAGTTTATATAGAACGACAAGTGCGAAGAAAGTTTTCAAGAATTGAAGCAGAGATTAATCACGGCACCTGTTTTGTCACTTCCGGACGATCAAGGGAATTTCGTAATTTATAGCGATGCTTCTCATAAGGGACTAGGATGTGTTCTTATGCAGCATGACAAGGTGATTGCTTATGCGTCAAGACAATTAAAACCACACGAACAGAAATACCCTACTCATGACTTGGAGCTAGCAGCTATAGTTTTTGCTTTGAAAATTTGGAGACATTATTTATATGGAGAAAAGTGTGAGATTTTCACGGATCACAAAAGTTTGAAATATATATTTACCCAGAAGGAACTTAATATGAGGCAAAGGAGATGGTTAGAGTTGATCAAGGATTATGATTGCTCGATTAATTATCATCCCGGTAAGGCGAACGTTGTAGCAGATGCGTTAAGTCGGAAGGAAAGGTTAAATGTGTTATCTGTACCTGAAGAAATATATAAAGAATTTCAGAAATTAGAATTGGAGGTTAAAATTTGCAAGCCTGAAGAAGCAAAAGTATACAATATGATTTTCCACCCGGAGTTACTGGAGAAAATAAAGAAATGCCAGAAAGAGGTAATGGATCAAGATATAAATAGTTTGGTAGGTGAGGAATTATGCACGCAACAAGATGATCAAGGTATTCTTAGGTTTCTTCAAGAGTTTGGATTCCACCAGTGACGGAGTTAAAGAATGAAATTTTACAAGAGGCACATAGTTCAAGATATTCCATCCATCCAGGGAGTACCAAAATGTACAGAGATCTGAAGAAGAATTATTGGTGGCCAAATATAAAGAGGGAAATTGCGGAATGGGTTAGCAAATGTTATACCTGTCAGAGAGTTAAAGCGGAGCATCAGAGACCAAGCGGATTGCTACAGCCATTGGAGATTCCAGAATGGAAGTGGGAACATATTACCATGGATTTCATAGTTGGATTACCAAAGACAAGGGCTAATCATGATGCCATTTGGGTTATAGTGGATAGACTTACCAAGTCAGCTCATTTTCTGCCTATAAATGAAAGATTTTCGCTCGACAAGCTAGTTCATATGTACCTAAAAGAAATTGTAGTTCGTCATGGAGTTCCAGTGTCTATCGTATCTGATCGAGATCCAAGGTTTAATTCAAGATTTTGGAAGAGTTTTCAAGAATGTTTGGGAACAAAATTGAAGATGAGTACGGCCTATCACCCGCAGACGGACGGCCAAAGTGAAAGAACAATCCAGACAATCGAGGACATGCTACGTGTTTGTGCTATTGATTTCAAAGGAAGTTGGGACGAGCATTTACCCCTGGTAGAATTTGCTTATAACAACAGTTATCACGCCAGCATTGGGATGCCACCTTATGAAGCCCTTTATGGACGCAAATGTAGATCTCCATTATATTGGGACGAAGTAGGAGAACGTAAAATACTCGGACCTGAATTGGTGCAGCAGACAAAGGAAGTTGTTGAACTTATCCAGAAAAGATTAATAGCCGCACAAAATCGTCAGAGGAAATATGCAGACCAGTCAAGGAAAGACATGGAATTTGAAGAAGGGAGCTTGGTATTATTGAAAGTATCACCGTGGAAAGGACTAACGAGGTTTGGGAAGAAAGGGAAGCTAAGCCCAAGATATGTCGGACCTTTTGAGATCCTAAAGAGCGTTGGCAAAGTCGCTTACGAATTGGCGTTACCTCCGTACATGGAGCACATTCACAATGTTTTTCATGTATCGATGCTCAAGAAATATAATCCAAACTCCAGGCATGTAATAGAATATGAGCCAATAGAGCTTCAGGCAGACTTATCATATGTAGAGAATCCAATAGAGATTTTAGAGAAAAGAGAGAAAATATTGAGAAATAAAGTGATAAAGTTAGTAAGAGTATTGTGGAGAAACCCAAAGGTTGAAGAGTCAACCTGGGAGTTAGAAAGTGATATGAGAGAAAGTACCCTCATTTGTTTTCTTAGGAGATTCTGAGGACAGAATCCTTTTAAGGGGGGAAGGATGTAATATCCGGGATATAACGTGTAATTATTTTTACTATTAAATAATTAATATGTGTGTTCAGTATCTATTCTGTGAGTTAATTGTTAAGTGATATATGTACTTGAATATTCAAAAATAATATTAATTGAGTATTTTATTTTTATATGTCCCAAATAAAATATAGATAATTGTTATATCTTCCTAATTATTTTTGTGTTGATTTATAGATTTATAAGAATCATATGAAATTTTTAAAATCTTTTTCCGGGTAATTAAAATCTATTTTATAAAAACGGGAACCAACCGACGTCAACCGTTGTTACGTTTTTGGAACCCAAAACTCTACCGAGAACTCCTTCCTAACCTAATTGTAATATTCCGAGCATTTTCCATGTTTCGACTTTTTCGATCCGGCGTACGGTTTGTCCTGCGCGGGTCCCGGCACAACATTTTCGATACAATATTCGTTTCGGTAAATTAATAAAACCCGTATTTTCGATAAACGGGAGCTTTTTATTAAACTATCCCAATTATCACTTCGTAGTACGTGTAACTGGGTGCTGAGACCAAGACCGCAGTACAAATTGTACTGATTGGGATAACTATCCCGAAAACCGATACCGTTTGGATCAGTTTTTATAAATAAACGTACCATTTTATATCCGGAATGATCCAACGGGATACTAATTTTCCGTAATTATAAATAGCCTTTTACCGTATTTTATTTCGTATAAAAAATCATTTGCAGACAGATAAATATATAATTTTACAGAGAAAAATCATATATTCATAAACCTTTCTGAGAATCAAACCAACTTTTGAAGGTGTTAGTGATCTTTGTTTGAAAAGCTCGAGTACTGGATTTGAAGGTCTTGAGAAGCTCTATCAGAATCTGTAATCCATACACCTGCAGAATCAAAGGTTGAATTTCTAAAAATTTAATTATTTTCGAATTTATTTTATTAAAAATATGAATTTTTGTTCGGATGATTGTTTGTATGATTTGATGATTGTATGTTGTAGAGCTTGTTTTCCTGATGATTTTCATATGTCATACGTCTGATTTGGAGTTCAATAACATGTTCAAATTTGAGTTTGATTTTCGAATTTTAAAATTAGGGTTTATAACCCGTATGAATGTTCTTAATTGAAATTTGGGGGTTTCTTATTCTGTGATAGATTGATGTTGTGATATAGTGGATTGTGTTCTCTGTGAAATTAGCAATCCAGTCGTATAAGTTTCATGAACCAACGAAGTCTGTAGAGAAGGGAGTTGTGTTTTGAAGTTTTTCGATGTTCGCCGGAAACTGGGAAATTTCACGGCCAAATTCCGGCCAAATCAGGGATTGTTAGGTTGTTTTGATTGCATGGTTGTGTTCCTGGTGTTGTGTAGAAGTGATCTGGAGCTTGTGGCAAGGTGAGGAGGCCGGAATCGTGTTCTCCGGTCACCCCTGTGTTTTCCGGCGACTGGACTGTAAAAATTGCAGTTTGGTCCCTGAAGTTTTGGGGACGATGCAGTTTGGTCCCTATAGTTTTCAGACTTTGCAAAAATAGGATTCCTGTTTTAAAAATGTTTAAAAATCATATTTCCCATTTATTTTTATTATAAAAATTCGTTTTTAATTTCTGAAAATTCTAAAAATTATTATTTTAATTCCGAAAATTATTTTTAATTCACAAATAAATCTGAATTAATTATTTAATTAATTTCAGTTAATTTTTAATTGATTAATTAGTCAATTAATTCGAAAATTAATTGATTAATTGATTTAATTAATTATTAATTGATTTTTAATTAATTATTTAATTAGATTTAATTATTAAAAATGATTTAAAAATTCTGAAAAATAGTTTAGAGCTTTAAAATATTATTCTAAATTATTTTCAAGGCTCGATAATTATTCTAATATTGTTTCGGAGCCAGAATTGGTCAGCCGAACCCTGTTTATTAACTTGAAATTTGATCCAATGACCCGTTTTAATTCCGAAAAATGTTTTAAAAATTATTTTAAATACCCGAAAGCACATTTATGACCTAAGACTTCTTTATAAATGATATGTCCTTGATTACGTGATGTATTATGTGTTATATGTGACATGTGGTTTGACTATCGGTCTATATAGGCGGTGTATACTTCGTTATTGCGTAGATTTCAATCCGTTAATCGGATTTGGGTAAAACGAAGGGTAGATAAAAGAGTGCGTTGAATAGAATCTTGTGAGTTGATGATTGATAGATGCTTATGATATATGAGCAGAAGAGGCAAGGCGTAGAAAAGGGAAACAGATAGTTGAGGAGTAAGACGATTGTGATTGGAAGCGAGTACAGAGTAGTAAGCTAATTCCAGGCAAGTGTTCTGAACTTTCTCGAGATATTGAAATTCTTGATAGTCTTGTTGACATTGCAAGTGCTTTGAAGCACAGAAACCTAAACCCTGATTTCAGTTATTGTTCTTGAGCTATGAACCATATTCTTTCTAAGCCATTGATTATTATAAACCCAAACTTGAACCTCAAGTATACGATACTATTCCATAAATACATGCAAACAAAATCCCAAACACTGAACTGAATTACTTATACATTCAACCATTGTATCCTATGCTTTGAGAGCTCAAATCTTTGAAACCCTGAAATATTGATTCTTTTGTTATCCAATTATTTCAGTTCCCAGCATTCAAGCTTGTAAACTACTGTATTGATCCTTACAAGATTGAAACCCTTTCATTGTTAAACAGTCATTGTTGTTAATGATTCTGGTTATTGTTTATTATTGCATATTCTGTTATTATGTTAGAATTGGATTGTTTTTTTTATAAAATTGTGGACCAGATTCGTGGTCAGACCATATAATGGTCAAGTTAGGCGAATGTGTGCCTTGGATCCAATAGTTAGAGCAATGCTGTGTGCCTTGCTCGGGGTTAGTGCGTGACTGATCAGCAGCCTAACCTTGGTTTTCAAATTAAAAGTATATTATCCAATTCTAAATCATAATCCATTGTTCACTTGATATCATAAATATATTCACCTGATGATCATTATTCTCAGTTTTGTTATTGTGACTTGTTGAGCTAGTTAGCTCATTTGTGCGATGTTGTTTATATTCTTTCGAGTTAAAAAGGAACCAGTTGGTAAAGAGGATCCCCAGTCCAGCGCGAGAGCTAGGGGTTCAGGTTGAGAAAGCTGAACTAGTAGACTTCTTTTGGGATAATTTATGTTTGTAAAAGTTTGTAATAATGTTTGATACTCAGTGTGAGTTGAAATAGTTGGGATTTGAACGGTTTGTAATATATTAGTGTGTTGGCTTGTGTGCATACTTTAACCTGTCGCGGTCCGTGGTGGTGGATAAGTAGGGTCACTACATATAATTATTATTATCTTTATTATTGTTATAAGCAGGTTATAATTAAGGTATGTGTGTGGACCCCAAACTTCTGACCCGGGTTTGGAGGGCGCCACATATTGGATGGATGAGTGGAAATTTTATGAAGAGATCAAATACTGCAAGGTCAACGTGAGAACTCGAGGTTGTCATGCGAGAAGCATATCCCTACCTGTTTCTGAACTGATTCCGGGATGGAATCCTTTTAAGGGGGGAAGACTGTAAGAACCCGAATTTTTGACATTGATAAAAGACCTTTATGAATGGTAATATAATAACTTGAATTTTTGAGACCTTGTAAAATGTTTGATGAATAGTAACCCTGACGGACGGGAAAAAATTTTGAGCCCACACTATGTAGTACATGAGAAAATGAGTTTCAGAGTTGATATTACGATTATACGTACCAAATGAGTGTATGTAAACGCTATTAGTTTCGAAGAAAATGAACTTTGAAAAATAATCGTATTTACGACTCATCGAGGATTACGGGAATCACAATATAATTACAAGATTAAAACCCTACGGATTTATATTCAAGTATGATAATTAAAAATATAAGGACTAAATACGAAAGGAATTACGTTGCAAACCATTTACGAGTAAGTATTACGATAACGTTTAAGCAACCGAGCGAACGCGTAAACGATTAAATAAACGTAACGCACTAACTAAAATCTAGCCATGGTAAAGTCATCCCATTAATCCTCAAGCTTCCTAGCAATTAAACTAAGGTAAGAAAATTCTTTCATCTCATTTTATCAAGGTTTGATGGGTGAAATAAAATCAAGAAACTCACTACAGAATAGTATGAATAGTAACTTCTCCTTGGTTTCTTGATTTCAATGGTGGTTTTAGGTTCCAAATATCATACCAAGCACTTCCAAGCCTCCACCATCCTCAAAGACACATCTCAAGATTTCAAGAAAGGTAAATATTTTTGGCCCAACTTTATTTAAGATTCATTTTTAAGTCCATTTAGTATGTGGTAGAAAACTTAGTTTAAGAAGTGGTATTGTTGAGATCTTGAAGTTTAAGTTAAGTAGATTTAAGGTTGATTTTTGTTGCCTCAAGAACATGATGTTCTTGAGAGGAGTTGTGTGTTGATGATGAAATGATTATTGTTGGTTGTAATATCCGGGATATATCGTGTAATTATTTTTGCTATTAAATAATTATTATGTGTGTTCAGTATCTATTCTGTGAATTAATTGTTAAGTGTTATCGGTGTTTGGATATTTAATAATAATATTAATTGAGTATTTTAATTTTTATATGTCCAAAATAAAATATAGATAATTTTCATATCTTCGTAATTATTTTTATGATGATTTATGAATTTATAAGAATCATTTGAAAGTTTTAAAATCTTTTTCCGGGTATTTAAAACCTATTTTATAAAAACGGGAACCAACCGCCGTCAACCGTTGTTACGTTTTGGAACCCGAAACTCTTCCCAGAACTCCTTCCTAACCCAATTGTAATATTCCGTGCATATTCCATGTTTCGATTTTTTCGATCCAGCGTACGGTTTGTTCTGCGCGGGTCCCGGCGCAACATTTTTGATACAATATTCGTTTCGGTAAATCAATAAAACCCGTATTTTCGATAAACGGGAACTTTTTATTAAACTATCCCAATTATCACTTCGTAATACGTGTAACCAGGCGCTGAGACCAAGACCGCAGTACAAATTGTACTGATTTGGATAATTATCCCGAAAACCGATACTGTTTGGATCAGTTTTTATAAATAAACGTACCGTTTTATATCCGGAATGATCCAACGGGATACTAATTTTCCGTAATTATAAATAGCCTTTGTCCGTATTTTATTTCGTATCAAAATCATTTGCAGACAGATAATTATATAATTTTACAGAGAAAAATCATATATTCATAAATCTTTTTGAGAATCAAACTACTATTTGGAGGTGTTATTGAAATCTGCTCGGGAAGCTCTAGTAACCAAAACGGAGGTTTTGAAGGGTACTATCAGATTATACAAGTTTCAGAACTTCAGAATCAAAGGTTGATTTTATATAAATTTATTTATTTTCGAATTATTTTGACTAAAAATATGAATTTTTGTTCGGATGATTGTTTGTATGATTTGATGCTTGCATGTTATAGAGCTTGATTTCCTGATGATTTTGATATATTATACGTCTGATTTGGAGTTCAATAACATGTTCAAATTTGAGTTTGATTTTCGAATTTTAAAATTAGGGTTTATAACCCGTATGAATGTTCTTAATTGAAATTTGGGGGTTTCTTATTCTGGAATAGATTGATGTTGTGATATAGTGGATTGTGTTCTCTGTGAAATTTGCAATCTAGTCGTATAAGTTTCATGAATCAACGGGGTCTGTAAAGAAGGGAGTTGTATTTTGAATATTTCCAAAGTTCGCCGGAAACTGGCAAACTTCACGGCCAAATTCCGGCCAACTCAGGGATGATTAGAAAGATTTGTTGGCATGGTTGTGTTCCTGGTAAAGTATAGATGTGATCTGGAGGTGTTGATGGGGTGAGGACGCCGGGAACGTGTTCTCCGGCCACCCCCGACGTTTTCCGGCGACTGGACTGTAAAATTTGCAGTTTGGTCCCTGGACTTTTGGGGACGCACAGTTAGGTCCCTGAAGTTTCCAGACTTTGCATATTTAGGAGTCCTGTTTTAAAAATATTTAAAATCATATTTCCTATTTATTTTTATTACAAAAATTGATTTTTAATTTCTGATAATTCTAAAAATTATTATTTTAATTCCGAAAATTATTTTTAATTCTAAAATAAATCTAAATTAATTAATTAATTAATTTTAGTTAATTTCTAATTGATTAATTGGTCAATTAATTCGAAAATTAATTGATTAAATGATTTAATTAATTATTAATTGATTTTAAATAATTATTTAATTAGATTTAATTATTTAAAAATGATTTAAAAATTCCGAAAAATAGTTTCGAGCTTTAAAATATTATTCTAAATTATTTCCAAGGCTCGATAATTATTATAAAATTGTTTCGGAGCCAGAATTGGCCAACCGAACCTTGTTTATTAACCCGAAATTGATCCAACGACCGGTTTTAATTCCGAAAAATGTTTTAAAAATTATTTTTAAATACCCGAAAGCCTATTTATGACCCGAGACTTCTTTATAAATGATATATCATTGATTACGTGATGTATTATGTGTTATACGTGACTTGTTGATTGACTATCGGTTTATATATTCGGTGTTTCTTTGATTATCGCATAACTTTCAATCCGTTAATCGGATTTGGGTGAAACGAAGGGTAGATAAAAGTATGTGTTGAATAGAATTCTATGAGTCGATTATTGATAGATACTTATGATATGTGAGCAGAAGAGGCAAGACGTAGGAAAGGGAAACAGGTAGTTGAGGAATAAGATGATTGTGATTGGAAGCGAGTACAGTGTAGTAAGCTAATACCAGGCAAGTGTTCTGAACTTTCTCGAGATATTGTCGTGATTGATATTCCTGTTTTATATTGCAAGTGCTTTAAAGCACTGTACCCAAAAACCTTGATTCCAGTTATTGATCTTGAGCCGTAACCTGATTCTTTCTAGACCATTGATTGTTGTATACCCAAACACGAACCTCAAGTATACGATCCTACTCCACAAATACATATAAACTAAATATTAAACACTGAACCAGATTGCTTACACATTCAAATCTTTGTATTTTATGCCTTGAAAGACCAAATCCTTGAAACCCTGAAACATTGATTCCTTTGTTATCCAATTCTTTCATTACCCAGCATCCAAGCTTTGAAATTACCTTATTGATCCTTACCAGGATTGAAACCCTTTCATTGTTAAACACTCATTGTTGTTAATGATTCTGGTTATTGATTATTATTGCTTATTCTGTTATTATGTTAGAATTGGATTGTTTTTATAAAATTATGGACCAGATTCGTGGTCAGACCATATAATGGTCAAGTTAGGCCAATGTGTGCCTTAGATCCAGTAGTTAGAGCAGTGCTGTGTGCTTTGCTCGGGGTTAGTGCGTGACTGATCAGCAGCCTAACCTTGGTTTTTAACATGAAAATATAATATCCAATTCTAAATCATAATCCATTGTTCACTTGATATTATAACCATATTCACTTGATGATCATTATTCTCAGTTTTGTCATTGTGACTTGCTGAGCTAGTTAGCTCATTTGTGTGATGTTGTTTATATTCTTTCCAGTTAAAAAGGAACCAGTTGGTAACGAGGATCCCCAGTCCAGCGCGAGAGCTAGGGGTTCAGGTCGAGGAAGCTGAGCTAGTAGGCTTCTTTTGGAATAATTTAAGTTTGTAAAAGTTGTAATAAAGTTTAATACTCAGTTTGAGTTTGAATGGTTGGGATTTGAACGGTTTGTAATATATTAGTGTGTTTGGCTTGTGTGCATACTTTAACCTGTTGTGGTCCGTGGTGGTTGGTAAGTAGGGTCACTGCATATTATTATTACCTTTATCATTATAAGCAGGTTATTAATAAGGTGTGTGTGTGTGGACCCCCAAACTTCTGACCCGGGTTTGGAGGGCACCACAGGTTTGGTATCAGAGCCACAGGTTATGAGTCACTGACACAAGCCTAGGTTGACGGGAATGGGTAGAGGGTTAGGATTAGAAGTTAGGAATAGAAAGATAGAACATCGAGAGGTTGAGTGCTTCGGTATATCAGGTATTAGTGTAATTTGCGTTATGGTTTGAGATTCTTATATTGCGATATGATTTCAGATAGCAGCGATGGCCGACTCTTTTATTCCCGTATCAACTGATCACTCAGAGCCTTCAGTTGGAGTGCCATTTTCGGATCCACGTCCCGTTGTTCCACCAGTATTGGCTATACTACCTCCACTGTGTTGCAGCCCGTACCACTACAGGCTATTCCACCTCCAGGCATGAGGCCACCTATCAGAGGACCCCAACCTGCTAATTCAGGCTTTACTGGTCATTCAGTTACAGGAGTACCTTTCCAGTTCTCTTCCTATCCTGTCCCATATCATTAGTTTGAGGCTTGCCTTATGGAGCAGCGATTCCTTCAGGGTCAGATTCAGGAGTTACTACATATTATGCGTACTAGAGAGGTTGGGAGTGGTGAGAGGCGACTCAGAGAGAGGCTACAGGCATTTCATAGGACAGCTGCAGTGAGGATTGCTGAGGCTACACATAAGGACATAACCCCTGATTTCTTAGTGGAGTGGGCTAAATGGGTTCTAGAAGAGCTTGAGGAGATTGGAGGTCCAGACTTGTCATGAGTCAGAGATTCAGAGATGGAGATGCTGAGCAGTGTTGTTATGGTTATGTAGTATGTACAGTAGTGTGTAGTGTGTATCAGTAGACTTTTGAGTTGTATTTATAGACTAGCTATGCTGACTAGTGAGTAGGTTGTTGTACCCTTTTTGCTTTTACTTCCGAAGCGTCTTTACGCTTGTACTACCTAAAACTTTTGATCTATATATATCAGTACCTTTTTCCTTTCCAGCACTGTCATTTACTTTATTGTAAAGTTGTGATGGCATCCTTGGCGCTTAGCATAGACTGAGTGGTATACACCAGATTGAGCATCCTTTCTGCATTGTCATTGCCCTGTTTAGCTAGAAGTTGATAAGCTGGAACAGGGTGAGTAAATGCCTCAGCATCAAGGGAGGTGGAATCTATAACAGCTTTAGGTTGCTGAGATAGTCCCTCCCTGTCTACATCCTGGACATTCATTAACTCACTAGCAATGACATCCATCTGTATAGCTCCAGTACCTGCATTTCTCTCATTTTCTCTCTTTTGTTGCATCAGGGTCTCACCCTGGCTCCCCACCCTCACACCCCCACCTTCACCTACTAAGGTGGGACTCCTCTCACTTTCTTTTGCCAATCCTGAAGAAATGGATTGCATAGTTTCACTCATTTCCTCTCCTTTTTCCTGGGAGCAATCCAGACTCTCACTCAAAACACTCCTCTCTCTCAATCCTAATAGTGACTGTACAACCACTAAATCTTCTGCACTTGAAATAAATGAAGTTTGAGGCTGTGCAAAGATACTCGACGGATGAGTGATATCCATCGGGTGAGTGGTTTTACTATCCGACGGATGACTGCTGTTAAGCTTATCCGTCGGGATACAATCACTACTCGACGGATGAGCAATATCCATCGAGAGAGTAGAAATGAATGAACTTGGAAAAGAAACTATTTTGGCCTCTGTGCTGATTGATGATATTTTGGGAACAAATGATTCAACAGTTCCTGAAAGAATTGGCAAGTGAGCCCACAAATCATCTAAAAGATGATGCTCACTTGCACTAGATTTTGGCTTCCCCAATAAAGTTAAAGAAGGGGAATCAGGAATTAATGTGTTTATCATATCCATATTCACTGAGTTTGTGGGTGAGTTAGGTGTTTGAGGTGCTTCAATGATTAGAGATTTTGGCTGTGACTCCACATTTATTGGAGCCACAATAAACTGAATTTGTGAAGGTGTAGTGACTGTGTCTTTTACACCAGTTTGCACAGTATGTGTACCCTGTGCATCCCCAAGGGTTTTAGACTTCTTCTTTCTGGCAGAAGTTTGGGGTGAGTTTGTGTCCCTAACCCTCTTGTCCTGTGCTCTTGGTTGAGAGCTTTGTTTAATAACTACATCCTTTTGGGAGGATGCAGCTAGAAATGAGCTTTTATCCTTTTTAAGCACTGCAATTTGTTTGGAAGTTGCAGTGTGGCTGTGTGGGGATCCACTCAACTCTCCATCCTTATCCTTAGGGTTTCTTTTATGTTCACCCCTTCCATCACCTATCTTGCCCTCCTTCACACTCCCCTCTTTGGTTTTAGTGGATTTTGCAACTGGCATCTTTTGAGAGATACCAGAGGGGGCTTTCTTTGATTTGGGTTTGAAATTTTTTGTAGTTTTGGTAGCTTGGGTAGGCAACTGTTGGGTCATTGTCATAGTTGTCATAGCCACACTAAAACTCAAAGAAATTAATGAGGTTGGATTAGTGGTAGGAATAGATGAACTTACCTCACTTACCTGAGGTGCTTCCATTACAGGGAAATAGAACAATGGCACATTCTTGTGATGATTGGCCCTGTTCAAATCTGCAATGAGCCTTCTCTCTTGAACCCAACAATCTAATTTGTTGTTAGGGTTCTCAAGCACAATCTCTTCACAGAGGTGGTTAGCTAACATCATGAAAAATCTAGCATAATACACATTCTTACCTCTTTTATTTAACTCTCCTAGTTTAAAACCCAACTCAAACAAAACAAGGTCACTGAAATTATAGAATTTATCTGTAACTAGCATGTAGAGCATGTTAAGCATGGATATATTGACTGAATCAAAATTTTTAATTTTTCCTGAAAAGACCTTTGTCACTACATCACACATAAAGCTCCATTCTTTTCTAAGACTCATTCTCCTAATGTCACTTAACTTAAAAGTAGAAAGAGCATAGTTCATGGAATTAAGCATATTGATTATATTAGTGTCAGTGTGTGGTGAGGTCACAGTGTTATCGAAAATCTTGAAACATGCTTTTATAACATCACTGTCAATACATAATTATTTACCTTTAATGGTGAGTGTGATTGTCTTATCTGTTGAGTTGTATGTTGCAGTGGTCCACATCTCTTCAACAACTTCACAAAAGATTGTGGGTGATTCTAGCATGGCATAGCTAAGCTTGTAATTCTTCACAAAGTCCATCATCTTGTGATAATCACCAGATTGTTGAATACCATTGTTTACTAATGCAGTAAAATTATTCTTCTCATAAATGAACCCAGTTTGAGATATAATCTTTACAACAGGTGCCATTGTTAGAGAATAAGAGCATGAAGAGAAAGAGGGTAAGTGCTTTGAGAGAGAATGTAGTTTGAGCAGTTGAATTGAGAATGATAAAAGAAAAGCGATTGAAATGAAATAAACTTTTATACTATCTAAAAAATAACTGTTAAAAATAATAAAGGAAAATAAAGTAACCAATAGAAATTGCCTAAAATAGCTGTTTAAAAAATAAACTGTAAAAATTCCACCCATTATCCGTCGTGTTATGCTTACAAACTGTAAGTATACTCGATGGATAATGTTCAGGAAATTAACGGCTAAGATTAAGGCAATTCGACGGATGAGGATAAACTGTTATCCGTCGAGTCATAAAATATTCCAGAAAGATAATTGATTTTTATTAGCAAATTATATACCGACGGATGATCAAACTCGATGGATAAAGATCATCCTTCGAGATGTAAATTTTGACTTAGCCAAAATTTCATTAAAGATTGAAAAATCAATTAAATTTCTGGCTGCATTCCAACTTGCAAATAATCTTATAAAGATTTAGGAATAATTAAGCATACCTAACTCACTTACCAACCTAGAGAAGGTGGATTCATCCAGTGGCTTGGTAAAGATATCTGCAAGCTGCTTCTCACTTGGAACAAAATGTAGTTCTACAGTACCATTCATTACATGTTCCCTTATGAAGTGGTACTTGATATCTATGTGCTTTGTCCTTGAATGTTGTACTGGATTTTCAGTGATGGTAATTGCACTTGTGTTATCACAAAAAATAGGAATCCTCTCAACTTGCAAACCATAGTCTAGCAATTGATTTTTCATCCATAATATCTGTGCACAGCAACTACCAGCAGCAATATATTCAGCTTCAGCTGTAGAAGTAGAAACTGAATTTTGCTTTTTACTGAACCAGGACACAAGCTTGTTTCCTAGAAATTGACAGGTTCCTGTTGTACTTTTTCTATCAATTCTACAACCTGCATAATCTGCATCTGAATAACCAGTTAGATCAAAACCAGAATCTCTAGGGTACCAAATGCGAAGTTTTGGTGTTCCCTTGAGATATCTGAAAATTCTCTTAATAGCTATTAAGTGAGATTCTCTAGAATCAGCCTGAAATCTAGCACATAAACATGTAGCAAACATTATATCTCGCCTATTAGCTGTTAAGTATAGAAGTGAGCCAACCATGCCCCTATAACTTGAAATATCCACAGACTTCTCAGTTGTGTTTAATTCAAGCTTAGTTGCAGTGGCCATGGGAGTTTTTGCAGATGTGCAATCCACTAGATCAAACTTCTTTAAAAAATCAAAAATGTATTTAGTTTGACTAATGAATATTCCATCACTAACTTGCTTAACTTGTAAACCAAGAAAGTAAGTCAGTTCTCCCATCATACTCATTTCATACTTACTTTGCATCAATTTGGCAAACTTTTTGCAAAGTTTCTCATCTGTAGAGCCAAAAATAATATCATCTACATAAATTTGAACAAGTATACTAGAGCCATTAACATTTCTGAAAAATAAAGTTTTATCTAAAGTACTTCTTGTGAAGTGATTTTTCAAAAGGAACTTTGATAAAGTGTCATACCAGGCTCTAGGTGCTTGCTTCAGTCCATAAAGTGCTTTCAAAAGATAATAGACATGTTCTGGAAAATTTGGATCTTCAAAACCAGGAGGTTGATGTAATATCCGGGATATATCGTGTAATTATTTTTGCTATTATATAATTATTATGTGTGTTCAGTATCTATTCTGTGAGCTAATTGTTAAGTGTTATCTGTACTTGAATATTCAAAAATAATATTAATTGAGTATTTTAATTTTTATATGTCCAAAATAAAATATAGATAATTGTCATATCTTCCTAATTATTTTTATATTGATTTATGGATTTATAAGAATCATATGAAATTTCTAAAATCTTTTTTCCGGTAATTAAAATCTATTTTATAAAAACAGGAACCAACCGACGTCAACCGTTGTTACGTTTTTGAAACCCGAAACTCTTTCGAGAACTCCTTCCTAACCTAATTATAATATTCCGAGCATATTCCATGTTTCGACTTTTTCGATCCGGCGTACGGTTTGTCCTGCGCGGGTCCCGGCGCAACATTTTCGACACAATATTCGTTTCGGTAAATCAATAAAACCCGTATTTTCGATAAACGGGAGCTTTTTATTAAACTATCACAATTATCACTTCGTAATACGTGTAACTAGGCGCTGAGACCAAGACCGCAGTACAAATTGTACTGATTTGGATAATTATCCCGAAAACCGATACCGTTTGGATCAGTTTTTACAAATAAACGTACCGTTTTATATCCGGAATGATACAACGGGTGTAATTATAAATAGCCTTTTACCGTATTTTATTTCGTATCAAAATCATTTGCAGATAGTTAATTATATAATTTTCAGAGAAAAGCCCTAATTTCCTAAAACTGTTCTAAGAATCAAACAGCAAAACGAAGGCGTTACCGATCTCTGTTTTCAAAGCTTGAGTAACCAAAACGAAGGATTTGAAGTGTTCTATCAGATTCTGAGCTTTGTTTCACTGCAGAAATCAAGGTTATTTTTCTAAAAATTTATTTATTTTCGAATTTATTTTATTAAAAATATGAATTTTTGTTCGGATGATTGTTTGTATGATTTGATGATTGCATGTTGTAGAGCTTGTTTTCCTGATGATTTTCATATGTCATACGTCTGATTTGGAGTTCAATAACATGTTCAAATTTGAGTTTGATTTTCGAATTTCAAAATTAGGGTTTATAACCCGTATGAATGTTCTTAATTGAAATTTGGGGGTTTCTTATTCTGTTATAGATTGATGTTGTATTATAGTGGGCTGTGTTCTCTGTGAAATTTGCAATCTAGTCGTATAAGTTTCATGAACCAACGAGGTCTGTAGAGAAGGGAGTTGTGTTTTGAAGTTTTCCGATGTTCGCCGGAAACTGGAAAACTTCACGGCCAAATTCTGGCCAACTCAGGGATTGTTAGGATGAATTGATTGCATGGTTGTGTTCCTGATGTTGTGTAGATGTGATCTGGAGGTGTTGGTGGGGTGAGGACGCCGGGAACGTGTTCTCCGGCGAACCCGACTGTAATCCGGCGAAGAGCTGGAAAATTACAGTTTAGTACCCCAACTTTTGAAAACGATGCAGTTAGGTCCCTGAAGTTTCCAGACTTTGCAAATTTAGGATTCCTGTTTATAAAATGTTTAAAAATCATATTTCCTATTTATTTTTATTATAAAAATTCATTTTTAAAATTCTGAAAATTCTAAAAATTATTATTTTAATTCTGAAAATTATTTTTAATTCACAAATAAATCTAAATTAATTAGTTAATTAATTTCAGTTAATTTATAATTGATTAATTGGTCAATTAATTCGAAAATTAATTGATTAATTGATTTAATTAATTATTAACTGATTTTAATTAATTATTTAATTAGATTTAATTATTTAAAAATGATTTAAAAATTCTGAAAAATAGTTTCGAGCTTTAAAATATTATTCTAAATTATTTCCAAGGCTCGATAATTATTCTAAAATTATTTCGGAGCCAGAATGGGCCAACCGAACCCTGTTTATTAACCCAAAATTGATCCAACGACCCGTTTTAATTCCGAAAAATGTTTTAAAAATCATTTTAAATACCAGAAAGCCTATTTATGACCCGAGACTTCTTTATAAATAATATATCATTGATTACGTGATGTATTATGTGCTATATGTGACTTGTTAATTGACTATCGGTCTATATATTCGGTGTTTACTTGATTATTGCATAACTTTCAATCCGTTAATCGGATTTGGGTAAAACGAAGGGTAGATAGAAGTATGTGTTAAATAGAATTCCATGAGTAAATTATTGATAGATGCTTATGATATGTGAGCAGAAGAGGCAAGATATAGGAAAGGGAAACAGGTAGTTGAGGAGTAAAACGGTTGTGATTGGAAGCGAGTGCAGTGTAGTAAGCTAATATCAGACAATTGTTCTGAACTTTCTCGAGATATTGTAGTACTTGATAATCCTGTGATATTGCAAGTGCTTTGAAGCACATAAACCTAAATCCTGATTTCAGTTATTATCCTTGAGCCATGAATCATATTCTTTCTAATCCATTGATTATTGTATACCCAAACAAGAACCACAAATCTACGATACTACTCTACAAATACATACAAACTAAATACCAAACACTGAAATGAACTATTATATACTCAACCCATGGTATCTTATACTTTAAAAGACCGAATCCTTGAAACCTTGAAACGTTGATTCCTTTGTTATCCAATTCTTTCATTACCCAGCATCCAAGCTTTTAAATTGCCTTATTGATCCTTACAAGGATTGAAACCCTTTCATTGTTAAACATTTATTATTGTTAATGATTTCGGTTATTGTTTATTATTGCATATTCTGTTATTATATTAGAATTGGATTGTTTTTATAAAATTGTGGACCAGATTCGTGGTCAGACCATATAATGGTCAAGTTAGGACAATGTGAGCCTTGGATCCAGTAGTTTTTATAAAATTGTGGTCAGATTCGTGGTTTTTAAATTAAAAGTATAATATCCAATTCTAAATCATAATCCATTGTTCACTTGATATCATAACCATATTCATCTGATGATCATTATTCTCAGTTTTGTCATTGTGACTTGCTGAGCTAGTTAGCTCATTTGTGCGATGTTGTTTATATTCTTTTCAGTTAAAAAAGAACTAGTTGGTAAAGAGGATCCCCAGTCCAGCGCGAGAGCTAGGGGTTCAGGTTGAGAAAGCTGAGCTAGTAGGCTTCTTTTGGAATAATTTAAGTTTGTAAAAGCTTGTAATAATGTTTAATACTCAGTTTGAGTTTGAAATAGTTGGGATTTGAATGGTTTGTAATATATTAGTGTGTTTGGCTTGTGTGCATACTTTAACCTGTTGCGGTCCGTGGTGGTTGGTAAGTAGGGTCACTGCATATATTATTATTATCTTTATTATTGTTATAAGCAGGTTATAATTAAGGTGTGTGTGTGGACCCCAAACTTCTGACCCGGGTTTGGAGGGCGCCACAGGTTTGGTATCAGAGCCACAGGTTATAAGTCACTGACACAAGCCTAGGTTGACGGGAATGGGTAGAGGGATAGGATTAGAAGTAAGGTATAGGATGATAGAACGTCGAGAGGTTGAGTGTTATGGTATAACCGATATTAGTATAGTTTGCGTCGTGGTACGAGATTCTTATATTATGATATAATTTCAGATAGCAGAGATGGCCGACTCTTTTATTCCCGTATCAGCTGATCACTCAGAGCCTTCAGTTGGAGCACCAGCATCGGATCCACGTCCTGTTATTCCACCAGCATTGGCTATTCTACCTCCACCGGTGTTGCAGCCCGTACCATTGCAGGCTATTCCACCTCCAGGCATGAGGCCACCTGTTAGAGGACCCCCACTTGCTGATTCAGGCTTTACTAGTCATTCAGTCACAGGAGTACCTTTCCAGTTCTCTTCCTATCCTGTTCCATATCATCAGTTTGAGGCTTGCCTTATGGAGCAGCGATTCCTACAGGGTCAGATCCAGGAGTTATTGCATATCATGCGTACCAGAGAGATGGGGAGTGGTGAGAGGCGACTTAGGGAGAGGCTTCAGGCGTTTCGCAGAATAGCTGCTGTGAGGATTGCTGAGGCTACACATGAGGACATCACCCCTGATTTCCTAGTGGAGTGGGCTAAGTGGGTTCTAGAGGAGCTTGAGGAGATAGGAGGTCCAGATTTGCCATGAGTTAGAGATTCTGAGATGGAGATGCTGAGCAGTGTTGTTATGGCTATATAGTATGGACAGTAGTGTGTAGTGTGTATCAGAAGACTTTTGAGTTGTATTTATAGACTAGCGATGCTGAATAGTGAGTAGGTTGTTGTACCCTTTTTGCTTTTACTTTCGAAGCGTCTTTACGCTTGTACTACCTAAAACTTTTGATCTATATATCAGTACCTTTTCCTTTCCAACACTGTCATTTACTTTATTGCACCTGTTTTACTTTACCTTATTTATTGCACCAGTATATCCTGTGATACCATGTACCCTGTTTTCCATAACTGTTTATATTCTGTAAAGAAGCATGCAATTTACTTAGTTATAACTGTTTTCAAAAAGAGATATTTTTATTTCACAAAACTTTTCTTTTATACAAAGATTTGATTCAAAAGCTAAATAAATTGATTGATTCTTTACAGAAAATGCCTCCCAGAAGAAATACCCGCCCCAACACCTAAAATGAAGAAACCAACAACAACAACAATAACAACCAAGATGATATAAACTAGAATGTGAACCCAGGACCCATGGACCCAGCAATAGCCCAGATTCTTCAAATCTTGGCCCAACAAACAGTTCACCTGGCACAACAATAGCAGAGACAGACCAATCCCCAGGTAACTTTCAAAACTTTTCAGGCAGTAAACCCACCAGAATTCAAGGGTTCCTTAGAGCCAATTGAAGCAAATATGTGGTTAAAGGAAATAGAGAAGGCATTTGCCTTGGTAAAAGTGAAAGAGGAGCAGAAGGTTGAATTTGCAAGTTACTATCTGAAGAATGAGGCCACCTATTGGTGGGAAATGGTGAAAACATTGGAAAGCACATATGTTATTACTTGGGAAAGGTTTAAGGAATTGTTTTTAGAAAAGTATTTTCCTCAGTTTGTTCAGGATCAAATGGAGCTGAAGTTTTTAGAATTAAAGCAAGGGAACATGTCGGTAACAGATTATGAGGGGAAGTTTGAGGAATTGTCAATGTATGTGCCATCGTATGTTGATACTGATAGAAAGAAAGCTAAGAGATTCCAGCAAGGCTTGAAGCCATGGATCAGAGGGAAGGTAGCTGTTTTTGAATTGGATACCTATGCCGGGGTTGTACAGAAAGCTATGATCGCAGAGACAGAGAGTGAGATGTTCCAGAAAGAAAAGGAAAGCAAGAAAAGGAAAGTTGAGGGAAGTGAGGGTCAGTCACAAACAGGGAAGTTTCCAAATTTTAAGAAGGGCAAGTTTCAGCCAGGGAGAAATTTTAATTTCAGGAGACAAAATGCAGGAGACGGAGGCCAGGGCAATCGTTCAGCTAATGTGAATCAGCCGAATCAGTTGAGATTAACTTTTCCAGATTGTCAAGTATGTGGAAAGAAGCATGGAGGAGTTTGTAACAAGTTGAATGTGGTATGTTTTAAATGCAACCAGAAAGGGCACTACTCGAGGGAGTGCCGAAATCAGCCAGCAAGAGAGCCAGCAAATAAGGATCAGCCTATCCGGAATCCAGCAGTGAAAGTTCCAGTCATTGGATTTACATGCTTTAAATGTGGGAAGCCAGGACATATGGCCAGGGATTACAAGACACCAACCCCAGTCAGTAATGTATTAAGGATTATGGAATCTACCCCAACAGTGAATGAGACTCTGAGGGCTAGAGTTTTTGACATGTCGGTGAAGGATGCGATCCAGGATACGGATGTCATGGCAGGTACGCTTAATGTGAATTCTTTATGTGCGAAAGTGTTAATAGATTCGGGAGCAACTCGATCGTTTGTTTCACAAGATTTTGTTAGTAAGTTAAATTGTCCAATTGGGTATTTAAATGAAATAATGACTGTGGAATTAGCAAATCAAGAACGTGTAACTGTTAACCAAGTTTGTGGGAATTGTGAGATTGAGATTTCTGGTAGTAAGTTTTGTGTAGATTTGATACCGTTTAAGTTAGGAGAATTTGACGTTATATTAGGAATGGATTGGTTATCTAAGCATGATGCTCAGATAGATTGTCGAAATAAGAAAGTAATGGTGAAAATGCCAGACGAAAGAATAGTAACATTCAAGGGACAGAAGCAGGTAAAGAAGTTCTTAATGATGATTCAAGCCAAGAAGTTACTACGACAAGGATGTGAGCATTTCGTAGCATATGTGATCGACAGAAGTCAGAAGCCAGCAAAACTTGAAGATATCCCAGTTGTAAATGAATTTCCAGACGTATTTCCCGACGAGTTACCAGGACTTCCTCCAGATAGAGAAATTGAATTTGCAATCGACTTAGCACCTGGAACCGAACCAGTATCCAAGGCCCCGTATAGAATGACGCCCGTTAAGATGAAAGAGTTAGCAAAGCAATTGCAAGAGCTATTAGAGAAAGGAGTAATTAGACCCAGCGTATCCCCGTGGGGTGCACCGGTATTATTTGTCAAGAAGAAGGATGGAAGCATGAGACTGTGCATCGACTATAGGGAGCTCAACAGGTTGACGATTAAGAATAAGTATCCGTTACCCAGAATCGATGATCTGTTTGACCAGTTGAAGGGAGCCAAATACTTCTCCAAAATTGATTTAAGATCGGGATATCATCAACTGAAGATCAAGCCAGAAGATATACCAAAGACAGCTTTCAGAACAAGGTATGGACATTATGAGTTTTTAGTGATGTCTTTTGGATTGACCAACACCCCACCAGCGTTTATGGACCTGATGAACAGAATTTTCAAGGAGTATTTGGATAAGTTTGTTATTGTGTTTATAGACGATATTTTAATCTATTCAAAGATGGAGGAGGATCATGCGGAACATTTAAGGACAGCTTTGGAGATTTTAAGGAAAAAGAAGTTATATGCTAAATTGTCGAAGTGTGAGTTTTGGCTACAGGAAGTTCAGTTCTTAGGACACATAGTCAGTAATGAAGGGATCAAAGTGGACCCGGCAAAGATCGAGGCAATTACGAATTGGGAAAGACCGAGAACACCCACTGAGGTAAGAAGTTTCTTGGGATTGGCAGGATATTATCGACGATTCGTTCAGAATTTCTCAAGAATTGCAACACCATTGACAAAGCTTACACGAAAGAATGAAAAGTTTATATGGAATGACAAGTGCGAAGAAAGTTTTCAGGAATTGAAGCGGAGATTAATCACAACACCTATTTTGTCACTTCCTGACGATCAAGGGAATTTCGTAATTTATAGCAATGCTTCCTACAAAGGATTAGGATGTGTTCTTATGCAGCACGACAAGGTGATTGCGTATGTGTCAAGGCAATTGAAACCACACGAACAGAAGTACCCTACTCATGATTTGGAGTTAGCAGCTATAGTTTTAGCTTTGAAGATTTGGAGACATTATTTGTATGGAGAAAAGTGTGAGATTTTCACGGATCACAAAAGTTTGAAATATATATTTACCCAGAAGGAACTTAATATGAGACAAAGGAGATGGTTAGAATTGATCAAAGATTATGATTGCTCGATTAATTATCATCCCGGTAAGGCGAACGTTGTAGCAGATGCGTTAAGTCGGAAGGAAAAGTTAAATGTATTATCTGTACCTAAAGAAATATATAAAGAATTTCAAAAATTGGAATTGGAGATTAGAATTTGCAAGCCTGAGGAAGTAAAAGTGTACGGTATGATTTTCCAACCGGAGTTATTGGAGAAAATAAAGAAATGCCAGAAAGAGGTAATGGATCAAGATATAAATAGTTTGGTAGGTGAGGAATTATGCACGCAACAAGATGATCAAGGTATTCTTAGGTTTTCTTCAAGAATTTGGATTCCACCAGTAACGGAGCTGAAAAATGAAATTTTACAAAGAGGCACATAGTTCAAGATATTCCATCCATCCAGGGAGTAGCAAAATGTACAGAGATTTAAAGAAGAATTATTGGTGGCCAAATATGAAGAGGGAAATTACGGAATGGGTTAGCAAATGCTATACCTGTCAGAAAGTTAAGCGGAGCATCAGAGACCAAGCGGATTGCTACAGCCATTGGAGATTCCAGAGTGGAAGTGGGAACATATTGCCATGGATTTTATAGTTGGATTACCAAGGACAAGGGCTAATCATGATGCCATTTGGGTTATAGTAGAAAGACTTACCAAGTCAGCTCATTTTCTGCCTATAAATGAAAGATTTTCGCTCGACAAGTTAGTTCATATGTACTTGAAAGAGATCATAGTTCGTCATGGAATTCCAGTGTCTATTGTATCTGATCGAGATCCAAGATTTAATTCAAGATTTTGGAAGAGTTTTCAAGAATGTTTGGGAACAAGATTGAATATGAGTACAGCCTATCACCCCCAAACGGATGGCCAAAGTGAAAGAACGATCCAGACAATCGAGGACATGCTACGTGTTTGTGCTATGGATTTCAAAGGAAGTTGGGACGAGCATTTACCCCTGGTAGAATTTGCTTATAACAACAGTTATCATGCCAGTATTGAGATGCCACCTTATGAAGCCCTTTATGGACGCAAGTGTAGATCTCCAATATATTGGGACGAAGTAGGAGAACGCAAAATACTCGGACCTGAATTGGTGCAGCAGACAAAGGAAGTTATTGAAATTATCCAGAAAAGATTAATAGCCGTACAAGATCGTCAAAGGAAATATGCAGACCAGTCAAAAAAAGACATGGAATTTGAAGAAGGAAGCTTGGTATTATTGAAAGTATCACCGTGGAAAGGACTAACGAGGTTTGGGAAGAAAGGGAAGCTAAACCCAAGATATGTCGGACCTTTTAAAATCCTAAAGCGTATTGGCAAGGTAGCTTACGAGTTGGCGTTACCTCTGCACATGGAGCACATTCACAATGTTTTTCACGTATCTATGCTCAAGAAATATAATCCAGACTCCAGGCATGTAATAGAATATGAGCCAATAGAACTTCAAGCAGATTTATCATATGTAGAGAATCCGATAGAGATTCTAGAGGAAAGAGAGAAAGTATTGAGAAATAAAGTGGTAAAGTTAGTAAGAGTATTGTGAAGAAACCCAAAGGTTGAAGAGTCAACCTGGGAGTTAGAAAGTGATATGAGAGAAAAGTACCCTCATTTGTTTTCTTAGAGATTCTGAGGACAGAATCCTTTTAAGGGGGGAAGGATGTAATATCCGGGATATATCGTGTAATTATTTTTGCTATTATATAATTATTATGTGTGTTCAGTATCTATTCTGTGAGCTAATTGTTAAGTGTTATCTGTACTTGAATATTCAAAAATAATATTAATTGAGTATTTTAATTTTTATATGTCCAAAATAAAATATAGATAATTGTCATATCTTCCTAATTATTTTTATGTTGGTTTATGGATTTATAAGAATCATATGAAATTTCTAAAATCTTTTTCCGGTTAATTAAAATCTATTTTATAAAAACGGGAACCAACCGACGTCAACCGTTGTTACGTTTTTGGAACCCGAAACTCTTTCGAGAACTCCTTCCTAACCTAATTGTAATATTCCGAGCATATTCCATGCTTCGACTTTTTCGATCCGGCGTACGGTTTGTCCTGCGCGGGTCCCGGCGCAACATTTTCGATACAATATTCATTTCGGTAAATCAATAAAACCCGTATTTTCGATAAACGAGAGCTTTTTATTAAACTATCACAATTATCACTTCGTAATACGTGTAACCAGGCGCTGAGACCAAGACCGCAGTATAAATTATACAGATTTGGATAATTATCTCGAAAACCGATACCGTTTGGATCAGTTTTTACAAATAAACGTACCGTTTTATATCCGGAATGATCCAACGGGATACAAATTTTCCATAATTATAAATAGCCTTTTACCGTATTTTATTTCGTATCAAAATCATTTGCGGATAGTTAATTATATAATTTTCAGAGAAAAACCCTAATTTCCTAAAACTGTTCTAAGAATCAAACAGCAAAACGAAGGCATTACCGATCTCTGTTTTCAAAGCTTGAGTAACCAAAACGAAGGATTTGAAGTGTTCTATCAGATTCAAAGCTTTGTTTCACTGTAGAAATCAAGGTTTTTTTTCTAAAAATTTATTTATTTTCGAATTTATTTTTTTAAAAATATGAATTTTTGTTCGGATGATTGTTTGTATGATTTGATGATTGCATGTTGTAGAGTTTGTTTTCCTAATGATTTTCATATGTCATACGTCTGATTTGGAGTTCAATAACATGTTCAAATTTGAGTTTGATTTTCGAATTTCAAAATTAGGGTTTATAACCCGTACGAATGTTCTTAATTGAAATTTGGGGGTTTCTTATTCTGTGATAGATTGATGTTGTGTTATAGTGGGCTGTGTTATCTGTGAAATTTGCAATCTAGTCGTATAAGTTTCATGAACCAACGAGGTATGTAGAGAAGGGAGTTGTGTTTTGAAGTTTTCTGATGTTCGCCGGCCAAATTCCGGCCAACTCAGGGATTGTTAGGATGAATTGATTGCATGGTTGTGTTCCTGATGTTGTGTAGATGTGATCTGGAGGTGTTGGTGGGGTGAGGACGCCGGGAACGTGTTCTCCGGCGAACCCGACTGTTTTCCGCGAAGAGCTGGAAAATTACAGTTTAGTACCCCAACTTTTGAAAACGATGCAGTTAGGTCCCTGAAGTTTCCAGACTTTGCAAATTTAGGATTCCTGTTTATAAAATGTTTAAAAATCATATTTCCTATTTATTTTTATTATAAAAATTCATTTTTAAAATTCTGAAAATTCTAAAAATTATTATTTTAATTCTTAAAATTATTTTTAATTCACAAATAAATCTAAATTAATTAGTTAATTAATTTCAGTTAATTTATAATTGATTAATTGATTTAATTAATTATTAATTGATTTTAATTAATTATTTAATTAGATTTAATTATTTAAAAATGATTTAAAAATTCTGAAAAATAGTTTCGAGCTTTAAAATATTATTCTAAATTATTTCCAAGGCTCGATAATTATTCTAAAATTATTTCGGAGCCAGAATGGGCCAACCGAACCCTGTTTATTAACCCGAAATTGATCCAACGACCCGTTTTAATTCCGAAAAATGTTTTAAAAATCATTTTAAATACCAGAAAGCCTATTTATGACCCGAGACTTCTTTATAAATAATATATCATTGATTACGTGATGTATTATATGCTATATGTGACTTGTTAATTGACTATCGGTCTATATATTCGGTGTTTACTTGATTATTGCATAACTTTCAATCCGTTAATCGGATTTGGGTAAAACGAAGGGTAGATAGAAGTATGTGTTAAATAGAATTCCATGAGTAAATTATTGATAGATGCTTATGATATGTGAGCAGAAGAGGCAAGACGTAGGAAAGGGAAACAGGTAGTTGAGGAGTAAAACGGTTGTGATTAGCAGCGAGTGCAGTGTAGTAAGCTAATATCAGGCAAGTGTTCTGAACTTTCTCGAGATATTGTAGTACCTGATAATCCTGTGATATTGCAAGTGCTTTGAAGCACAGAAACCTAAATCCTGATTTCAGTTATTGTCCTTGAGCCATGAATCATATTCTTTCTAATCCATGGATTATTGTATACCCAAACAAGAACCACAAATCTACGATACTACTCTACAAATACATACAAACTAAATACCAAACACTGAAATGAACTATTATATACTCAACCCATGGTATCTTATACTTTGAAAGACCGAATCCTTGAAACCTTGAAACGTTGATTCCTTTGTTATCCAATTCTTTCATTACCCAGCATCCAAGCTTTTAAATTGCCTTATTGATCCTTACAAGGATTGAAACCCTTTCATTGTTAAACATTTATTATTGTTAATGATTTCGGTTATTGTTTATTATTGCATATTCTGTTATTATATTAGAATTGGATTGTTTTTATAAAATTGTGGACCAGATTCGTGGTCAGACCATATAATGGTCAAGTTAGGCCAATGTGAGCCTTGGATCCAGTAGTTAGAGCAATGTTGTGTGCCTTGCTCGGGGTTAGTGCGTGACTGATCAGCAGCCTAATCTTGGTTTTTAAATTAAAAGTATAATATCCAATTCTAAATCATAATCCATTGTTCACTTAATATCATACCCATATTCATCTGATGATCATTATTCTCAGTTTTGTCATTGTGACTTGCTGAGCTAGTTAGCTCATTTGTGCGATGTTGTTTATATTCTTTCCAGTTAAAAAGGAACCAGTTGGTAAAGAGGATCCCCAGTCCAGCGCGAGAGCTAGGGGTTCAGGTTGAGAAAGCTGAGCTAGTAGGCTTCTTTTAGAATAATTTAAGTTTGTAAAAGCTTATAATAATGTTTAATACTCAGTTTGAGTTTGAAATAGTTGGGATTTGAACGGTTTGTAATATATTAGTGTGTTTGGCTTGTGTGCATACTTTAACCTGTTGCGGTCCGTGGTGGTTGGTAAGTAGGGTCACTGCATATATTATTATTATCTTTATTATTGTTATAAGCAGGTTATAATTAAGGTGTGTGTGTGGACCCCAAACTTCTGACCCGGGTTTGGAGGGCGCCACAAGGTTGACTGACATAGACTTCCTCCTCCAAATCTCCATTCAGAAAGGCACTTTTGACATCCATTTGATAGACTTTGAAATTGGCATGAGCTGCATAGGCTAAGAAGATTCTGATGGCTTCAAGTCTTGTAACAGGAGCAAATGTTTCATCAAAAACTATTCCTTCTTGTTGACAATAGCCCTTAGCAACCAATCTAGCTTTGTTCTTGACTATTATGCCATTTTCATCCATCTTGTTTTTGAATACCCACTTGGTATCTATTGGATTCTTTCCTTTATGCTTGGGCACCAGCTTCCATACATTATTCCTTTCAAATTGGTTTAGCTCCTCCTGCATAGCTAAAATCTATTCAGGATCCAACAAAGCTTATTCTACCTTCTTTGGTTCTTCCTTGGAAAGAAAGCTGTTGTATAGACATTCTTCTTGAGTTGCTCTCCTTGTTTGAACTCTAGAAGATACATCACCAATTATGAGCTCAAAGGGGTGATCTTTTGTCCATTTTCTTTATTAAGGTAGATTAGCTCTAGATGAAGAGGCCTCATTGTTGTCTTGATGTGTGATTGAGTTTTGATTGTTAGAAACTCCCCCTGAGTTTGTGGATCTTTGATTTGAGAAAGGGGAACTTTTTGTAGGTGATCGATCTTGACTTCCTGCTTCTTTTGATAACCCGACGGATGGTGAATTTTGAGTACCGACGGATGAAGCTGGTTGTCTCCCGACGGATAACGCAAATTGCCTCCTGACGGATGAAGCATTATGCAACTCGACAGATGTTGAGTTTTGTGCTTCATTGGTAGTTGATTTTTCTGCATTATCCTTTGATATTGTTTCTTGATCACTTTCATCATCACTGTCATCACTAACCATCTCCACATTGTCGAATTTGAGGCTCTCATGGTAATCTCCATCTTGCAGTCCTTCAATCTTTTTATCATCAAACACAACATGTATTGATTTCACAACAATGTTGGTTCTTAGATTGTAGACTCTATATGCTTTACCAGCAGCATATCCAACAAAACTTTCTGGTGGATTGTACTTTTCTACCAGAGATATATTTAAGATCAAGAACTCTATGATATAAAAGATTATACACAGCTGCTTACAAGTAGAACTGCAAACTACTGAGAAATTGTTTACAGATTTTGCTTTATTTATTTCTCTAGTTGGATGCTTGCTTTCTTGAATGAATCTCTATTTTTCTACTTGCTATACTTGCTTTATATATCATCGAGTTACATGATAAAAAGACAAAAAAATAAGACAAAATGTTTCTTAGTCTAATTACTTACTTCTTCATTTCTCTATCCAGCATCTTTGAATATCTTCAAGTTAGCATAGAAATGGAAATGCTTCTTTTGTTCTATAAAACCTGTAAATAGGATGCCATATTCCATTTGCATCTAATGAACCCATGTGACTGTCAAGTCACTATCAACTGTAATTTGAATTAGAACATCCGTTAAAACTTCATTCGATCATCCGTAAAAACTTTATTGAATCATCAGTCGAAACTTCATTAGATAATCCTTTGAATGTGACTTGGGTCATCCGTCGAAACCTTGTAGAATCATCCGTTGAAAGTCTTCCATAGCAGTTAACTTTATTTCACTTATGCAAAATTACAAGGCATCTAATATTTACAATTAACCAACCTATTTTGCATATCAACTAGAAGTCAACATGACTTTGAATATCCTACAACTTCTAGATCTTTAAGGTATTGTAGAATGCAAAAATGTGTTACAAGACTTATTGATACATAAGCTACTCTCTCAACGGATGTTAAAGTGATCATCCGTGGAAAGCTACAAATCCACTATATTAAATCTACTAAGGTGTTTTATTTAACTTATCATTAAGTACACAACATATTCCTAACAATTCCTTGGTTTCAGTCTATCATGTTGGGTACGTGAGCTATGATTTCTCATGGTTCTTATAGAAGGTTATGCATATACTATGATTATCCAGTGATAAATCAAGTTTTATTGCCAAAATTGCTTTTTGTGTTTTCAATACTTAACATTCACAATTTTTTCATCATGAAATTTTTTTAGAAAATTAAAATATTATTCTAGAAATAACATTTTCTGTATCCGCGATATTTTTAAAGTTGTCTTGGAAAATTAAAATGGGACATATCAAAATATAAATCACTCAATACCTCGTATCATTATGCATAATTCGATTATCTCCCTTAACTCATATTATGCGGAGGATAAGAAATATGACTTTCACTCAAAAGGCTAAAAGAACTGTTTACGAAAAAATTCTTGACTCATGTGTGGACATATGTAATATACATAATCTAGTATTATAGATAAAGGGTTCTGGTCCATCACATATGATTCTCAGGGATTAATTATTTAACAAACAGTTTCATTAGAGTTCCTGAGTCGTTAGTTCCAATGAACAAGATTACTATTTTATCCTTAAAAATATCATCTTCTGATTCACGCTTTTTTTTGTGAAAGGCAGCTGCCGCTCACTTTTTTACGGAAAAGGAAACTAACTATCTTACATTTAAAATCCTTCATACTTCTTTATCGCGGAAAGACCGGACAAACTAATATACGAGTTCTCAAACTACTTTTATCATAATACGACCCAATTCCAAAATCAGAAAAAATGAGGGCAATTCCAATATATTTAACATGTCCTTGTATTAGTTGATTCATAATTGCAAATCCTTTCTTTAAAGTATAAACCCTAAACAAATTTTTTGCGGCTTGTAAACTACCAAACAATTTATGTAAGTGAGGAAAAATATTGTTATCATCTTCATCTACATCCATATCATTTTTATTATTACTTTCATGAAAATTATCATCTTCTTTTAAATGTTTACGATAAACAAATTCTTCACCGTCATCATCAACAATATTAACATAGCTTGACAAACATCTATTACTACCTATTTGGATTATCATCTACTATATTATCAACATTGATCATCCTTATTATCTCAATTCGAGTGATCATCTTGGCTTATCTTTAGTATCTGAATTGTTAATCGATCAAAACTATCATCACTGGAGCAGATTCATTAAAGTACATCTTTCTGTAAAATTGAGCTTGGTTTCATCGATGGACCTCAATTGAGGCCTGCAAAATATTCTCCTCATATAGCATTATCGAAGTGAATCAAGGATCTGGTTATTTCATGAAACTTAATTCTAGGTCATCTGGGATCAGAAAGACATCATGTATATGCACACAACTCAACAAATTTGGGATGATCTCTGTGCTCGATATTCTCAGAATAATGTTCCTCGCTTATTCAATCTCAGAAGAGAAATTGCATCACTTACACAAGGTACCAAAGTAATTACATCTTATTTCACTCATTTTCGAGGTTTAATGGATGAAATGGATTGTTTAGCTCCTGTAATATCTCGTAATTTTCAGAATTAGATTAAAAATAAAAAAATAGAATTAAAGGATTAAAATTAGATAAGAATTAGGATTTAAAATTGAATTAGACTAACAGGCCTAAAATTTGGATCATATTCTAATACGGATAACTTGTAGGTTAAGAAATAGGGTTTTGTATCATTATAAATACATCTTATTTGTCATCCTCATATTTATTCATAAAATTTGTGGGGTAAGAAGCCATAAAAATCAGCAATGTTAGATATATTTGAGATGTCATATCTAATCTGTTGTGTTTAGTTTCAGAACTTAATATCAGGACTTACTGGAAATCAGAACTTACTGAAGTCAGAACTTATATCAGAACTTAAGGCCGTCAGGATTTATATCAGGACTTAAGTGTGGATACTTCAGATAAGGAAAGCAGGTGATTTACAGGAAAAGATCGTGACTAAAACAATAAAAGATATGCATGAAGAGTTAGAAGACTAGAAGACTTGTAGAAGATAATATCTGATTGATATATTTTAGGAGACAGAATTATATTCCATATCAGTTAGAAGATATCTTGTAACTGTGTACTATATAAACACAGCTTAAGGTTTACACAAGATGTGTTATCATTCACGAGGAAGATTATATATTGTAACCTAGCAGCTCTTAGTGATATTGTTCATCACGGAGAGAGAACGATTGTTCTATTGTAACAGCGTTTGTTATATTGAATATACTTGATTACTGTTACATACTTGTGTTCGAAATCGATTTGATTGTTTAAACACTATATTCAACTCCCTTCTATAGTATTGTGTGACCTAACAAGTGGTATCAGAGCCTCTCTGTTGATATACAAACAGTGAGATCCAGTCTACAATCATGTCTGAAGAAACACAAACTCCAGCTAAGCCCACCAAAACTCAAGATACTCAAAACAATCAAACCCACAGTCGATATGAAACTATTAGGGTTCCCATACTGAGAGCATCTGAGTATCTTATATGGAAGGTAAAGATGGCTATATTTATGGAAGCCACAGATCCAGAATACCTTGATAGAATTAATGATGGACCATATAAGCCTACCAATCTTTCTGTTGCAGTTGCTGATCAACCATCAAAGAAGATACCAAAGGAGAAAGGTGATTACACAGCTGAAGACATCTCATCTATTGCCAAGGATGCAAGGGTAAGGCATCTATTGCATTGTGCAATTGACAATATCATGTCAAACAGGATAATTGGATGCAAGACTGCAAAGGAGATATGGGATGCTTTCGAGACAAGATGCCAGGGAACTGATGCAATCAAAAAGAACAGGAAGACTATACTCACACACGAGTATGAGCACTTTGACTCAAAAGCTTATGAGTCATTAACTGACTTATATGACAGGTTTGCCAAACTCTTGAATGATATGTCATTGGTGGACAAGGAATATGATCTTGAAGATTCAAATCTAAAATTCCTTTTAGCTCTTCCTGAAAATTGGGATTTGAAGTTTACTACCATAAGAGATAACTATGACCTTACTGAAACTACTCTTGATGAAATTTATGGTATGCTCAAGACTCATGAACTTGAGATGGATCAAAGGAGCAAAAGGCATGGAAGAAATTCAAAGACAGTTGCTCTTAAAGCTGAGGAGGAATCTCCTAAAGTGATTGTCTCAAAGAGGGGCAAAGGAAAGGCTCTCATCATACAGTCTGATTCAGAGTCATCATATTCTGATGTTGATGCTTCAGAATCTGAAAATTTATCTGAAATGGATGTTGATGCAGAGATGATGCAACTGTGTGCTCTTATGGTGAAGGGTATCACAAAGATAGCCTACAAGAAATTCAGAAAGGGCAAAAGGTTTTCCAGGAATGGTGGAAGTTCTGAAAAGAAAGGGTTCAGAAAGTCTGATGGCAAAGGAGGAAAGTCTGATGGAGGAGACAACTCAAATGTCAAGTGCTACAATTATGGTGAAAGAGGCCACATCTCTCCTGACTGCAAGAAAGGAAAAAGTGATAAAGGCAAGGCACTTATCACAAAGAAGAAAAACTGGTGTAATAACCCCAATTTTTGGAGATTTTGAAACCCTTATGAATAGTGTTTTTGCTGAATGAGAAAACTTTTCATGCCACACTATGTAGGGGTATTGTTATTGATCTTCTGGGATATTATTAGTACTCTATGTGGTATATAAGTGTATGTAAAGATCGTCAGAATCCAATTTCCGAACACTTGGATTTTTCCCGGAAATCCACTAGATACGGAGAGAATTGAGTATAAGGTAACAAGATAAAAAGGATTTAAATTAAAGGATTATAATAGAGGATCATAAAAAGGAATATAATGTATTGAGAAAGGTTAAGGGAACCTAAGTAATAAGATCCCGGGTATGATCCTTCAAACGATAAACGAAAACGAAAGTTAAGCGAACCGTATAACAGATCAGCGGTCATTAGGCAAACGATTAGGAAGTTAAGCAAAGGGATTAGAGGGAGTGATGTCACCCAACCAATGAGAGGAGGAAAAAGAGGGAAAGATGACATCACAACATGACATAGGCATGACATGGGAAGGAAGGAGGTGTGGTGGCTTTTTAACCACACAAATTCAAGGGCAACAAGGTAATTGACTAAATCAAACACAAAAACAAATCAACCAAGCCAAGCAAAATCATTTTTTTCATCAAAATCAAAAAGAACCAAGGCTTGTTCTTGAAGAGCTCTCGGCTTTTTACTGTTCAAAAGAGCAAGAAATTCAAAATCAAAGATCCAAGCTTCCTAAATTGGTGAGTTAATTCCCTAATCATCTTCATGCTTAGTTAGGGCTATATCATGAGTTTAAGCCATCAATTCCTTCTCCATCTTCTTCATTTAATCAAAGAAGAAGACTATGAATAGTGTTTTCAAGTTTTTAACTTGAAGTTTTTCTTATTTTCCTTGAAGATCCAAGCATTCCTAAGACTTCTCAAAGCTTCTTAAGGCTTCCTAGCTCCTCCCACCACTTCAAGGAAGGTATACCATCTCCAAACCCTAGATTCCTATGTATTATAAGATGATTTTGATTAGTAGGATGATATTGTAGCTTGTTGTTGTGATTAGAGTTTGGGAATTGAAATGGTAGTGAAATGGAATGGTAAATGTTGTGGTTTTGATTAAAAGAACTTAAGTATGGTTAAAGTTAAGCTTAGGCATAAGTATGAATGTTAAAATTGAATTGGTTGGGGTTGTTATGATGTGATAAGGATGGATGTTGGTTGTATGTTGGATTTGAGGTTGAATTGGGAGGGTTTTGAATGGTTTAAAATATTGGAAATCGCGTAAATATAGCCGTCGTAACGTCCGATTTTCTGTAGACTATTTTTGTGCATAACATTAGGACCCGAGAACCCCCTGCTAGATTATGACCATTGCCATGTCTAGATAGCTCATGTTACGAGCTTCATTTTGATATGTAGTTCGTTCAATTCCGATGCACGGTTTAGGAGAAACGACCGTTTCAAGTAACGGCGTTTCGCGAACGGAACTTTTCCCCTCGCCTTACTTTGAAACATAGGTTAAAGACCGAAAAGGGTTAATTAATGTATGAAACATTTATGGTAAGTGTTTTAGGCAGTTGGTAAGACACTCACGAAGGAATCGCCTTAAAACTCGTAAAGGTTAAATTATTAAAAATGGTGGAGCCGAGGGTACCCGGGTGACTTAAGCAAATCAGTAAGCGCAAAACAAGCGTTAGAGTCTAAGTTAGTTAAAGTATAGATTTACAAGTGACTTTGGTTTAATTCCAACTTACTTGTTGTTTATAGGTTACCAGACTCGTCCCGAGCCTTTTATCACCCCAAGTCGCTCAGGCAAGTTTTCTACCCGTATAACTGTTGTTGTGATGTATATGTGTATATGCATGATCTTGCGATAAATGCATATTTGTTATTAGCAAATTCTTGCGATATATTGTAGCATGTGATATGGTATATATATGCATGCCTATTTCATATTCTTGATTTATATATCTGTTGGTTCAATGCTTATAGTTGCATAATACCTATGCTAGAGGATAGCGGTAATTTGCATATACCCTTAGTACAGGGACCCAAAGGTGAAAATATTTTCTAAAACCGGGAGTCGAGGATCCCAAGTAGATTTTGTATATATGGATATAAATATATATATATATATATACTTATATATATATGGTCATAGTTTTCAAAACTATTAATCGAATAAGGTTTATTCGATAACTTTAACTTTATTTTATTATTGAATATTATTTCGAATATTATTCGAAGGCGTATGACTCCTTTATATTAAATGAATATTATTTTGAATATTCATTCAAGGACTTATGACTCCTTTTATTTTATTAATGAATATTATTTTGAATATTCATTCGAGGACTTATGACTCCTTTTATTTTATTAAATGAATATTATTTTGAATATTCATTCGAGGACTTATGACTCCTTTTATTTTATTATCTGAATATTATTTGAATATTCATTCGAGGGCTTATGACTCAGTTTATATTGTTTAATGAATATTTTTTTGAATATTCATTTGAGGATCTATGACCCCGATTATTTGCTGAGATTTGTTCTTTATTTTATTAAAGAATAAGGTGTAAATAATCAAACTTATTTTCGATTATTCAAATGAAGATAGTACTTTCACATAAGTATATCTTTGGTTATTTAATACTCGTTTCAAGTATAAGTTTTAATACTTTTACTTCAATTATATTTATAAAGATTATTCTTTATGGGAATATTATTTAAATAATAATATTCAGTCATTTTCTAAATATTCTGGGGACTGATTTACTTCATTAAATCAGCTTTACTCCAAACACTCTATAAAGTGTTTTCGAGTCTTCAAAATGATTTTTAAAAGATAGAGCGGATCCCAAAACTCATTTTTATATTTAAGATCTTCCTTTTAAGGGGATTTAAATACTCGCTCAAAACCTGAGGGATCCGGCTCTGTGGTGTGTTTTATATTCGCAACAAGGTTGCTGTTTTGTTAAATGAATTGATTACTTACCCAACACTCGGGAAGTAAAATTCTTGGAACAAGTTAATCCATTAACAGGCATCGCCTGGGAAATATCGGTGAGTTTTCTTTTCCAACTAGATACGACTTCTTGGTGGAGCCGTATCAACAAGTTCTACTTGGGGAAAGGGGGAACGAGCTTTACGTTTCAGAGTCATGGATTTCATCTGAACTAGGAGTGGCGTAAGTGGTCGAGTGGCGCCGGCCCAGCCTTATTATATTGGCCCAAATGGCCTGGAAGTTCCGCTAAGGCGGTCCATTCCTTAGGAGTTCAGTGTTCGGTTGACAAGTAAATCCGACAGGTTCTCCTCTACATGTAGAAAATGGCGGGGTTGTACTACTATGACTGATCATCGTAAGTGGTCTTCCTGGCGCGGCAAACTCCCGTAATGAGTTCATCATCCATTTGGATAATTCTGCAACACTACCCGTAGCATTTCGATCGAAAGGCTACTAATGGGTGGTTGCCGAAGCATTGACAAGGTCAAACATTTTTATTGGTGTATCCTTTGAATGAAGTATCTCGTAACTTCATTTCTTTTCAAAATATTTCAAAGATCAAATATTTTCAAGTTTTACTTGTGGTCTCATCTATGGGATGACCTCGTGAATTTTATTATACTTTGAACAGTGGTAGTTCAAGTAGCTTTATAAATGATATAAGTATAGTGAAGTATTTGGTAACTTCATCCCTTATTTTTACTTATATCTAGTAAGTAATTATTTTACTCATGATAAAAGATTCTAGTAAGTATCCATTTAGATACTTATATTATTGTTATCACTATATATTATCTTGCGAGCTGTAAGGCTCACTCTTGCTTTATTTCTTCATCACACAACAACAGTTAGGAAAGATGGCCAGACTCCAGCAGACCCAGCGCAAGCGCGTGGGAAGCGTCCCGCGTCTTCCCGATGATGTTGTGGCTGCTATAGCTGCAGAGGTAGATCCATTGGTAGATCAGGCATTCTATTTTGAGAATCAAATTATGTATAATTATAACTTGTGGCAGATAATGGCAATTAACTGTAAATTTATCAAGTAATCATTTTGGGTTGTAATAACTTTTAAATTGTGGATTCAAAGACTTGTACTTATTTAAATTTCATCTCTGAGACTATAACGGGTTGTGGTGTGTGTTAGTGTGGGGTCACAGCATAAGGTTATTATTATTAATTAAGTGAAGTGATATTGTGGAGAGAAAGACCGTGACGACCCGGATCCCCGACCCCGGATCTGGGGGTGTTACAGAAATGGTATCAGAGCTAAGCGTTATAAACCTCAGAGATGATGGGACGTTAAGATAATAAGTTCACTAAGATAATAAGAACTCTTGCCAAGTTCATAGTCGGGCTACCTAACGTAGCACTGATAGTTAAAACCCTTATGGGAACCCTTATAAATATCGTGATAGAAGCGTAGTTCGTTATCGTAGATGGTAGCGGGACTCTGAACCCTGAGGTTGAGGAGCAACAGCGTGATGATGTTTTATTACTAATTGGAGATCGGATTGTGGATCCGATAGAGTGTCCTAATGCAGGATCGGATGATGTTGATATTGAGGATGTAGCGGTTGAGGATGTTGTCCTAGAAGGGATAGTTGTTGAGGAGGATCCCATGGAGGATCCTGACAAGATTGAATAAAGGACCACTGATGAATTGATGACCATGGTTAGGTCGACTACCAGAGGTAGGATTGGCCGGTCACTACCGGAGGTTCGTTCAAGTTTGTACAGATAGTAGCCCCTTTAACGCGGCTTACTCGTAAGACTGAGAAGTTCGAATGGACAGAGAAATGCGAGAACAACTTTTAAGAACCGAAGCAAAGGTTGGTGATGTTCCCTATGTTGGCGTTGCCGGATGGAAAATGAGATTTTGTGATGTGTAGTGACGCTTCGCATAAGGAATTAGGGTGCTTCATATACAGCACAGCAAGATAATCGCGTACGCGTCAAGACAATTAAGGGAATATAAAATTCGATATCCCCACCCATGAGCTTGGGCTCGTGGCAATAGTTTTTCCCTAAAGATTGGAGGCACTACTTGTATGGAGAGAAGTGCGAGATTTACACAAGCCATAAGTGCTCTAGTGCATTTTCGCGTAAAAAGAGCTCAACATGCGCCAGAGAAGGTGGTTAGAACTAATCAAGGATTACGATTATGAGATTCTTTATCATTCGGGGGAAAGCCAATGTGGTGGCTGATGCCCTTAGTAAAAAGGAGAGACTCAAGATGATAATGTCTTTGAGAGAGTTTATAAGAGATTTTGAGAAAATGGAAATAGAGGTGAAGGTAACCGGAGCCGGTACCAAAAACCTGTTTGAGATTGCAATAGAGACCGAATTATTGGAAAAGAGCATACGGTGCCAGAGAAAGATGATAAGGGAATAATGAGGATTTTAAATTAAAAGATGACCCCAATTATGGGGAGTAGGATGAAACATTTCATACTAAGGAAACAGAAAGTCGAGTAAGGAAAGGAGACCCGAGACGGTACTCCTATACGGCAATTCATGGACCTGTCTAAAAAGAACTTAGACTATTATCCCCAACCACCACCTTGAGGAAACAATGCGGTAGAAAATTCTTTCAGGACCTGTAAGTCTCTAAGCTCTCAGAGTTCCAAGGAACAGGTTGACCCAGTCGAGGCAAGAGCCTGGCTAAAGGAAATATAGGAATCATTTGAGATTCTAAATGATTGACGAATCACAAAAGACTGTTTTTATCACTTACCCTCCTAAAAGAGAGGCCACCTGCTGGTGAAAGACCAAGAAAGGCACGGAGCTAGATGTTAGAATAAACTGATTTAAGTTCAGTCAATTGTTTTCAGGAAAGTAATTCCCAAGGTTATGGAGATAGTGTAAAAGCTTTGGAGCTAGAACAAAAGCGGATGAGTATGATGAATTATGAATCTAAGTTGTAAAAGTTATCAAGATTCGTTCTGAGGACACGAATCCAGAATGACGGGATATTTGAAATCAATGCTTATGTTGTGTTGGTTCATGAAATAATGATAAGAGAAAGGAAAAAAAAAGAAACTGAAGTGGAAAGAAATATAAAGGCAATAGAGTTTGAGGAATGATAAGGAAGTTGGGTATGAGGAAACCCTAAAGACTCGTAGCAATAGAAATAGAAAAGTATGTAATCTTCAGGATGAGGGTGATTCACCATGAGTTAAATTGATGGTTGAAGGCATAAGAGATAAATATATTTTATCCCCTGTAAGTTGGGAGGATTTGAGGAAACCTTGAGATAGTTCGAAGGATAAATATTGAGACGCGGATAGACTGAGGAGACAAGGAAGTAAGAAATTAGGAAAATTGGATGAAGGAAGTGACCTTCAAGAATGTGAAGTGTAAGACCGGTGGCTTGATACCCAGGAAGGGAGACGCCAGGTATGAGAGATATCCCAACATTGAGATGACTGTTGAGATAAACAACAAAAGTAAATAAGGAATTATTAAGAAGAAGTTCACGTTGAACATGACCAATATCTTCCAGAACATCCATGTTATCATTACCAAATCAGGAAAGAAAAGCGGATGACCCTTGTTATCTTTTGGAGGCCATATGGATTGACCTCAATTTGAATAAGGATGCTATTATGAAGTTAGGTATAGACTATCGAGGTGGGAATGATGAATAAGATAATCTATCAAGGATATATGACTTGATTTGTCCAAGGAAGGATGCAAGTACCTTTTAAAGATGGGATTAAGGATATAACTTCGATAACTTAAAACGAATCCTAGGGAAATGCATAAAGGTTGGCATTTCACCCTTAATAGGGACAGTATGAGTTTTAAAGGGTTGAGGTAACAACAACCTTTAAGGATCAGTGGAGAAATTTTTCAGAAGTATATAGACAATGGTTCTAGTAATAGTAAATGGTATCTTGATATGCCCTGTATCTAGGGAATACAGGAGGAACGATTCAAGGAAAACCTTAGGGGTTTTACAAGGAGAAAGGTAATATTCAAAAATTCTCAAGAATAGAAATTATGATAAAGGGAATATGACGTAATTATAATGATGCCAAGTGGGGCACGTGTTAAACCACGAGAAAGTATGGATCGAACCAGTAAAGGTCGAAATTATTCAGGGCAATTAGGGCCTAGGATAAAAGATGTTCTAAGTATGATTGAGAGTCAGTCTTGACAGTGATTAGCCTCTAAAGACTGAGGCAATAACTTATGGAAAAATGGTGATATTTTTTTTTACCCATCTGATTTTAAGGAAAACATCTTCACTCAAGCAGTGATCGGAAATAGGGTAGAAAATTTGTGAAAGTGGTTAAGACGACATTGATTGTAAGGAAATATTACTATCAGGAAAGGCCAAAGAGGTGGCCGACACTTTAAATGTAAGAGGATAATTATAGGCGCTCGTGCGAGAGGGATACAGTGATGATGGTTAAAGCTGTGATGGTTGTATTTTGGGTTGGAAGATTGTCATTCCTTCTGATGACTATGCAATACCCAACCGTAATAGTAGTTAGTAAAGGTTTAATTCGTGTAATCGCCATGAGCGGACTATCTATCTCAGAAGATACTATCTTGAGATAAGCCAGGACCATATTTCAAAAAGGACTAAACAAACCTTTGAGTTAAGTCTTCTATTGAAGGCATATGATTAAGAATGGTATTAACCTGCTATCGTTGCTTTGAGCGAAACTCTTCTGCAAATTTTATCTGCTTTATGTCATATATGTATGTCAGAATCAGGAGTGTACTCCATGAATCATGAATGGTGATTATGTTACCTCCTTAGAAGGATTTGATACGACATGTATGGACTCCGTATGGTTAGCTATTAAGACTTCATGGAAAATGAATGACTACAGTAGGTCAGTGGTGGACCATGGTAAGGCAGCAATGATTATGCGAGTATTGAGCTGATTACAACCGTGAGAGTTGTATTGGAATGGGTGTTGAGATTGAGTACCACTAATCGGGTCGTGGTAGTGTATAAGTTATCATTGATAGACTAATTAAGTAGAGTATCTACCTATTGTATATCTATTCTTTCTTATCAATAGAGAGTCGTATTATTATACGAGGAAGGTTGCGGTGCAAGCATAGAACTCTAGTAACGATGATGTCTAGAATGAGATCCCAGGTTCGATTTTCGAAATCGAGGGAGTTTCAAAGGTGATTGTGTATAAGCTCGAGGAAGAGCATGGGTCCATAGAATGATGGACGGAATAGCAAATATTTAGGCATGTGAAATACGATGCTATAATACTTGATGTTGATATAAATACATATATGTTTTGTTCTCCTATGACAAACCTCTATAGTTCAGAGGTAGATTCCAAGCCAGATATTTTATGGCAATATTTTTTTTTACATATATACAATTCTCTTCAGTTCATTCTTTTCTCTTCTTTTCATTTCAAGTAAGCTGAGAAGAACAACCCTTCCAGAAGGGGAGGTATTGCTGAATGACTATCTATCTTTGTGTAGAAGCCTAGTAGGATACCATCTATTGTTTAGTTGCGTGTCAAGTACTAAAGGCTGGCCACCTTCTGTACTAACTATGCGATATAACAAGTGTTCATGATCATAGTGATCTCTCAACAAATTCCTTTACTTCTATTTGATTGATCAAATTTTGGAAAATAGAAACAACTGAAAAAGGAGTAATAAAGTGGTGGTAGTATGCGGAATGGAAACACATTCGTGATACTAAGGTTGACGTGGTTATTAAAAGGTTATAGAACGCTAACGAGCAAAAGTATAACCAGTATAATATTAGGAACGGAAGGTAGTAGCGATTACGAACTGGAAAAGAATGGGTATTGAGAAGCAAAACCTATAATGTTAGAAGCTATGATGAGAGTCTGTGTAATAGACTTGAAAGAATTTGGAATGATCACTTAACGCGGATTAAGTTATCTTACAACAATAGATCATATGTCATTATCGAGATGTCGCCTTATGAGATCCTTGAGGGAAGACAATGTCGATCTCCCTTAGGTTAGGATGAAGTTGTAGAGCGCAAGATGCTCAGACCCGCAGTAGTCCAAAGGACCAAGGATATAATAGATCTAATCAGAGGACGGCTGATAGTAGCCCAAGATGGACATAAGAAGTATGTTGATTTGGCACGAAAGGACAAGGAATGGGAAGTAGGGGACCTAGTGTTGTTATAGGTATTCCCTTGGACGGGGTTATTGAGATTCGGAAAGAAAGGAAAGCTAAGTCCACCAATTGTTGGACCCTTGAATATATTAAGAAGTATTGGGAAGTTAGCATATGAGCTAGCCTTACCCCAGAACATGTAGCAAGTCATAACGTGTTTCACGTATCAATGTCAAGGAAGTGTAATTCAGATGCCAGATAAATAGAGGCATATGAGCGCATAGATATGCAACCCGACGTAACCTAGATGGAGCAACCAGGAAGGGTTATAGAGTGAAAAGGAACAAGTGCTTAGGAGAAGGATTATCAAACTAGGCAGAGTTGGTGGTAGGACCACAATGGGGAAAAATTGACTAGAGAGTTAGAAGGCACAATGCTAGAAAAGCATCCCCAACTATTTTCTATCTGATTCCGGGACGGAATCCTTTTAAGGAGGGGAGACTGTAATAACCCCAATTTTTGGAGATTTTGAAACCCTTATGAATAGTGTTTTTGCTGAATGAGAAAACTTTTCATGCCACACTATGTAGGGGTTCTGTTATTGATCTTCTGGGATATTATTAGTACTCTATGTGGTATATAAGTGTATGTAAAGATCGTCAGAATCCAATTTCCGAACACTTGGATTTTTCCCGGAAATCCACTAGATACGGAGAGAATTGAGTATAAGGTAACAGGATAAAAAGGATTTAAATTAAAGGATTATAATAGAGGATCATAAAAAGGAATATAATGTATTGAAAAAGGTTAAGGGAACCTAAGTAATAAGATCCCGGGTATGATCCTTCAAACGATAAACGAAAACGAAAGTTAAGCGAACCGTATAACAGATCAGCGGTCATTAGGCAAACAATTAGGAAGTTAATCAAAGGGATTAGTGGGGATGATGTCATCTAACAATAGAAAGAGGACAAGGAGGGGAGGATGACATCATGAGGATGACACAAGCATGACATGGGAAGGAAGGAGGTGTGGTGGCTTTTTAACCACACAAATTCAAGGGCAACAAGGTAATTGACTAAATCAAACACAAAAACAAATCAACCAAGCCAAGCAAAATCATTTTTTTCATCAAAATCAAAAAGAACCAAGGCTTGTTCTTGAAGAGCTCTCGGCTTTTTACTATTCAAAAGAGCAAGAAATTCAAAATCAAAGATCCAAGCTTCCTAAATTGGTGAGTTAATTCCCTAATCATCTTCATGCTTAGTTAGGGCTATATCATGAGTTTAAGCCATCAATTCCTTCTCCATCTTCTTCATTTAATCAAAGAAGAAGACTATGAATAGTGTTTTCAAGTTTTTAACTTGAAGTTTTTCTTGTTTTCCTTGAAGATCCAAGCATTCCTAAGACTTCTCAAAGCTTCTTAAGGCTTCCTAGCTCATCCCACCACTTCAAGGAAGGTATACCATCTCCAAACGCTAGATTCCTATGTATTATAAGATGTTTTTGATTAGTAGGATGATATTGTAGCTTGTTGTTGTGATTAGAGTTTGGGAATTGAAATGGTAGTGAAATGGAATGGTAAATGTTGTGGTTTTGATTAAAAGAACTTAAGTATGGTTAAAGTTAAGCTTAGGCATAAGTATGAATGTTAAAATTGAATTGGTTGGGGTTGTTATGATGTGATAAGGATGGATGTTGGTTGTATGTTGGATTTGAGGTTGAATTGGGAGGGTTTTGAATGGTTTAAAATATTAGAAATCGCGTAAACATAGCCGTCGTAACGTCCGATTTTCTGTAGACTGTTTTTGTGCATAACATTAGGACCCGAGAACCCCCTGCTAGATTATGACCATTGCCATTTCTAGATAGCTCATGTTACGAGCTTCGTTTTGATATGTAGTTCGTTCGATTCCGATGCACGGTTTAGGAGAAACGACCGTTTCAAGTAACGGCGTTTCGCGAACGAAACTTTTCCCCTCGCCTTACTTTGAAACATAGGTTAAAGACCGAAAAGGGTTAATTAATGTATGAAACATTTATGGTAAGTGTGTTAGGCAGTTGGTAAGACACTCGCGAAGGAATCGCCTTAAAACTCGTAAAGGTTAAATTATTAAAAATGGTGGAGCCGAGGGTACCCGGGTGACTTAAGCAAATCAGTAAGTGCAAAACAAGCGTTAGAGTCTAAGTTAGTTAAAGTATAGATTTACAAGTGACTTTGGTTTAATTCAAACTTACTTGTTGTTTATAGGTTACCAGACTCGTCCCGAGCCTTTTATCACCCCAAGTCGCTCAGGCAAGTTTTCTACTCGTATAACTGTTGTTGTGATGTATATGTGTATATGCATGATCTTGCGATAAATGCATATTTGTTATTAGCAAATTCTTGCGATATATTGTAGCATGTAATATGGTATATATATGCATGCCTGTTTCATATTCTTGATTTATATATCTGTTGGTTCAATGCTTATAGTTGCATAATACCTATGCTAGAGGATAGCGGTAATTTGCATATACCCTTAGTACAGGGACCCAAAGGTGAAAATATTTTCTAAAACCGGGAGTCGAGGATCCCAAGTAGATTTTGTATATATGGATATAAATATATATATATATACTTATATATATATATATATATGGTCATAGTTTTCAAAATTATTAATCGAATAAGGTTTATTCGATAACTTTAACTTTATTTTATTATTGAATATTATTTCGAATATTATTCGAAGGCGTATGACTCATTTATATTAAATGAATATTATTTTGAATATTCATTCAAGGACTTATGACTCCTTTTATTTTATTAATGAATATTATTTTGAATATTCATTCGAGGACTTATGACTCCTTTTATTTTATTAAATAAATATTATTTTGAATATTCATTCGAGGACTTATGACTCCTTTTATTTTATTATCTGAATATTATTTGAATATTCATTCGAGGGCTTATGACTCAGTTTATATTGTTTAATGAATATTTTTTTGAATATTCATTTGAGGATCTATGACTCCGATTATTTGCTGAGATTTGTTCTTTATTTTATTAAAGAATAAGGTGTAAATAATCAAACTTATTTTCGATTATTCAAATGAAGATAGTACTTTCACATAAGTATATCTTTGGTTATTTAATACTCGTTTCAAGTATAAGTTTTAATACTTTTACTTCAATTATTTTTATAAAGATTATTCTTTATGGGAATATTATTTAAATAATAATATTCAGTCATTTTCTAAATATTCTGGGGACTGATTTACTTCATTAAATCAGCTTTACTCCAAACACTCTATAAAGTGTTTTCGAGTCTTCAAAATGATTTTTAAAAGATAGAGCGGATCCCAAAACTCATTTTTATATTTAAGATCTTCCTTTTAAGGGGATTTAAATACTCGCTCAAAACCTGAGGGATCCGGCTCTGTGGTGTATTTTATATTCGCAACAAGGTTGCTGTTTTGTTAAATGAATTGATTACTTACCCAACACTCGGGAAGTAAAATTCTTGGAACAAGTTAATCCATTAACAGGCATCGCCTGGGAAATATCAGTGAGTTTTCCATTCCAACTAGATACGACTTCTTGGTGGAGCCGTATCAACAAGTTCTACTTGGGGAAAGGGGGAACGAGCTTTACGTTTCAGAGTCATGGATTTCATCTGAACTAGGAGTGGTGTAAGTGGTCGAGTGGCGCCGGCCCAGCCTTATTATATTGGCCCAAATGGCCTGGAAGTTCCGCTAAGGCGGTCCATTCCTTAGGAGTTCAGTGTTCGGTTGACAAGTAAATCTGACAGGTTCTCCTCTACATGTAGAAAATGGCGGGGTTGTACTACTACGACTAATCATCGTAAGTGGTCTTCCTGGCGCGGCAAACTCCCGTAATGAGTTCATCATCCATTTGGATAATTCTGCAACACTACCCGTAGCATTTCGATCGAAAGGCTACTAATGGGTGGTTGCCGAAGCATTGACAGGGTCAAACATTTTTATTGGTGTATCCATTGAATGAAGTATCTCGTAACTTCATTTCTTTTCAAAATATTTCAAAGATCAAATATTTTCAAGTTTTACTTGTGGTCTCATCTATGGGATGACCTCGTGAATTTTATTATACTTTGAACAGTGGTAGTTCAAGTAGCTTTATAAATGATATAAGTATAGTGAAGTATTTGGTAACTTCATCCCTTGTTTTTACTTATATCTAGTAAGTAATTATCTTACTCATGATAAAAGATTCTAGTAAGTATCCATTTAGATACTTATATTATTGTTATCACTATATATTATCTTGCGAGCTGTAAGGCTCACTCTTGCTTTATTTCTTCATCACACAACAACAGTTAGGAAAGATGGCCAGACTCCAGCAGACCCAGCGCAAGCGCGTGGGAAGCGTCCCGCGTCTTTCTGATGATGTTGTGGCTGCTATAGCTGCAGAGGTAGATCCATTGGTAGATCAGGCATTCTATTTTGAGAATCAAATTATGTATAATTATAACTTGTGGCAGATAATGGCAATTAACTGTAAATTTATCAAGTAATCATTTTGGGTTGTAATAACTTTTAAATTGTGGATTCAAAGACTTGTACTTATTTAAATTTCATCTCTGAGACTATAACGGGTTGTGGTGTGTGTTAGTGTGGGGTCACAGCATAAGGTTATTATTATTAATTAAGTGAAGTGATATTGTGGAGAGAAAGACCGTGACGACCCAGATCCCCGACCCCGGATCTGGGGGTGTTACAACTGGGCAGACACTTCAGATTTTGAAGTTGAGGTGAAGTATGCCTTGATGGCAAATGCTGATAGCAGTTCTGATGCTGCTGAATTAAAGGTACCTCAATCAACTCTTGCTTTTCATACTGATGATATTTCTGAGCTAAGATTATATCTGAAAACCATGTTCATTAGTTTTAGAGATCAGACTTTAAAAAATGAAAGATTAACATCTGAAAGTCTTGCTCTTAGAAACAGAAATGACTATTTATAAAAAAATTAGTTATACTTCATTAAACTCAGAAAGAAAGAGATGAGGCTTTGTATGTTAGAGATGAAATGCTAAAATCGAATAAATCTCTTAAATCTGAACTTGAAAAGGAAAAGGAGATCATCAAAACTTGGGCTAACTCTGGAAGAACAACTCAGAAAATCTTAGAAAATAGAAATTGGAAAGAAGGACTAGGTTATCTAGATGATAAAGAAGAAAAGGAAATTGTGTCATCTAAACCAAACTTTACCAAGAAAGCTGAAAAGCCTAAAGTTAATCCTGTCAAGTTTCTGTCAAATTCTAATAAGTCAAAATCTGAAAAAGTGATAGACTCTAAAACAGAAGTCAAAGAAAAGTCAACTTCTGACAAATTAAAACAGGATAAACCAGTTGAAGTAAATATAGGTTTAATGACAAAGAAGCAGCTTAAGCATAAGCTGAAAGAAATAATAAATGTGAACAAGGTAAAGGAAGCTAGGAAAAATAGGAATGGAAAGGAATGTGTGAATAAAAGCAATAATTATATGCCTGTTCCTAATGCTCCTAGAAAGAAATGATATAACTGTGGAAACTCTAACCATCTTGCTTCTTTTTGCAGGAAAAATAAAGATATAAACTCTTTACCTCCTAGATCAGGAGTTAAGAGTCAGTCTGTTAGGTTTAAACCACAAAATCCTTATTTTCATTGTGGTAGTTTATGGCATTCTATTTATAGTTGTAAGGAATATCATAGTTTGTACTATGATTATTATCAAATAAAACCTTCTTTGAAGAAAGTTAGTGTAATTCCTTCTAGTGTAAATTCTGATGCAAAGTCTGATAAGAAGCATGTTAGCATAAACTCTGAAATTAAATCCGCTGCAAATGCTAACAAACTTAAAAAGGCCAAAGGATCCAAGCAAATATGGGTCCTTAAAACTAACCAATAGTGGTCTTTGTGATTGCAGGGCAACAGGAAAAACATCCTAGTTCTGGACAGTGGATGTTCAGGACATATGACTGGAAATAAAGCCCTGCTATCAGACTTTGTGGAGAAAGCTGGCCCAGGAGTTTCTTATGGAGATGACAACATGGGAAAGACTCTGGGATATGGCAATATCAATCTTGGGAATGTCATAATTGAATCAGTAGCTCTTGTCTTAGGACTTACACACAATCTGCTAAGTGTGAGTAAAATCTGTGACAGAGGTTATCATGTGGATTTCTTTGAAGAACACTGTGAAATTTTGAGTCATTCTACAAGCAAAGTGATTCTGAAAGGTTACAGATATGGTAACATATATGAAGCCATACTTTCAACAAACTTTGATGGTTCTGCAATCTGTCTGTTAAGTAGAGCATCAATTGAAGAAAGCTAGAATTGGCACAAGAGACTCTCTCATTTAAATTTCAATAACATAAATGATCTAGTAAAGAAAGATCTTGTGAGAGGATTGCCAAAATCAGTATTTGCTCCTGATGGCCTTTGTGATTCATGTCAAAAGGCAAAACAAAGAAAATCTTCATTTAAGAGCAAAACTGAATCCTCAATTCTTGAGCCTTATCACTTACTGCATGTTGATCTATTTGGTCCAGTCAATATCATGTCCCTTGCAAAGAAGAAATATGCTATGGTTATAGTGGATGAGTTCACAAGATACACTTGGGTGTATTTCTTGCACAAGAAGAATAAAACTGCATATACTCTAACTGATCATGTCAGACAGCTGGATAAGATGGTCAAAGATTCTGTTAAAATAATAAGAAGTGATAATGGCACTGAGTTCAAGAATTCAATCATGGAAGAGTTCTGCAAAGAGCATGGAATAAAACAGGAATTTTCTGCACCTGGAACTCCACAGCAGAATGGAGTTGTAGAAAGAAAGAACATGACTCTCATTGAAGCTGCACGAACTATGCTTGATGAAGCAAAGCTACCAACCTACTTTTGGGCTGAAGCTGTGCAGACTACTTATTTTACACAGAATGCTACACTCATAAACAAGCATGAAAAAACACCATATGAGATGATGAAGAAAAAGAAGCCAAATCTGAAATACTTTCATCTATTTGGATGCAAGTGTTTTGTTCTTAAGACTCATCCTAAACAGCTGTCAAAATTTGATGTAAAAGCTGATGAAGGAAATTTTGTTGGATATCCACTTTCCACAAAAGCCTTCAGAGTCTACAATTTAAGAATAAGGGTTGTCATGGAATCTATCAATGTATCTTTTGATGATAAAAAGATAACTGGACTTGAAGATTTCAATGATCATAATCAGCTGAGATTTGAAAATGAAGATTTAAATTCTGATTCTGTAAATTCTGATGACTTAAATCCTGATCCTATAAATTCTGATGGGTTAAATTCATATGTCATTAAAACTGTGGTAATTACTTCAAGGGAAAATTCACCTGTTCAGGGGGAGCAAGCTGATGAACCTACCACATCTCAAGACTCTCAAGAAGCATCAGAACCTGTCACTGGCTCTTCAAGTTCTGATTCATCAAGTTCTGATGAGCCAAATTCTGATAATTCTGGAAACTCTGATTCTTCAATTCCTGAAGGATCCAACTCAAATTCTAAAATTTCAGAGAGCATAACTTCAGGGGGAGCATCATAAAATTCTGATGGAGATAACATGGATCATGGGGGAGGATCCAGTTCTAGAGATCAACTTCCATCTGCAAGGAAGTGGACCAAATCACACACACCTGACTTAATAATTGGAGATCCTGAAGCAGGTGTTAGAACTAGAACAACAACATCAAATGAATGACTCTATCATTCCTTTCTATCACAGACTGAACCAAAGAAAGTGGAAGAAGCTCTTCAAGATGCTGATTGGGTGCAAGCAATGCAGGAAGAGTTAAATGAATTTGAAAGAAATAAAGTCTGGACCCTAGTGCCAAGACCAAAGAACAGATCTATTGGTGGCACAAAATGGGTGTTCAGAACCAAAACTGATAGTGATGGCATAATTACAAGAAACAAAGCAAGGCTAGTTGCTAAAGGTTACTCTCAACATGAGGGTATTGACTATGATGAAATATTTGCTCCAGTTGCTAGATTGGAAGCCATAAGAATCTTTTTGGTTTATGCTGCTCACAAGAAGTTTAAAGTCTTTCAAATGGATGTGAAAATTGCTTTTCTCAATGGAGAATTAGAAGAAGAGGTATATGTTGAACAACCTCCAGGATTTGTAGATCCAAAATTTCCTAATCATGTCTACAGACTTGATTCAGCACTTTATGGCCTTAAGCAAGCTCCAAGAGCATGGTATGAAACTTTAGCTCAATTCCTTCTGGAAAGTGGATTTAACAGAGGCACAATTGATAAAACACTGTTCTACCTCAACCATGGAAAGGAATTACTTTTGTTACAGATATATGTTGATGATATCATTTTTGGTTCTACAAATGCCAAACTCTGTGAAAAGTTTGCAAAGCTAATGCAGTAAAGATATCAAATGAGTATGATGGGAGAACTTAGCTATTTTCTGGGACTTCAATTCAAACAAAATGAAGAGGGTACTTTCATAAATCAATCCAAGTACACCAGAAATTTACTCAAGAAATTTGGAATGCAAGACTGTTCAACTGCATCCACTCCCATGGCCAGTGTTACCAAGTTAGATAAAGATACTGGAGCATCAGTAGATATTACTAACTATAGAGGTATGATTGGCTCTTTACTCTATTTAACTGCAAGTAGACCTGATATCATGTATGCTACCTGTCTTTGTGCAAGATTTCAGGCTGATCCAAGAGAACCTCATCTAATAGCTGTGAAAATAATTTTCAAGTACCTCAAAGGTATAGCTGATCAAGGATTGTGGTATCCTAGAGAATCAGATTTTAAGCTAATAGGTTACTCGGATGCAGATTTTGCAGGATGCAAAATAGACAGGAAAAGCACTAGTGGAAGCTGCCAATTTCTTGGAGGCAGATTGGTTTCTTGGTTTAGCAAGAAACAGAAATCAATTTCCACATCAACTACAGAAGCAGAATATATTGCTGCAATAAGCTGTTGTGGACAGATTTTTTGGATGAAGAATCAGTTACTGGATTATGGGTTAGAATTTTCTAAAATATCCATTTATTGTGATAATCAAAGTGCTATTGCTATGACAGGTGATCCAGTTCAACACTCAATGACAAAGCACATCAGCATTAGGTACCATTTCATAAGGGAGCATGTGATGGAAGGTACAGTGGAATTGCATTTTGTTCTAACAGATCAACAACTAGCAGATATCTTCACAAAACCACTATGTGAAACTACTTTTACAAGACTGGTAAATGAACCTTGAATGGTTTCAGGTTCTTTCTCAAAATCTTCTTAGTTTTTGTTTTCATGCATCAGACTTTATGATCAGTTTTTACAGATTGTCTTATCTTTATGTAATATGTGCTTAAATTGTAATATATTAAATACTGATTATTATCTGATATGATTCTATATACTTTGATAGTGTTTTGAATGTTCTGTGACTATTCACTCCAATGAGGATTATTTGTTAGATACTGACTTAGTAGTCTTTAACAAACTGTGTATCCCATGTTTGAATTAGTTGTTTATGTGGAAATCCATAACACAAGCAAAATCTGATTTTGATCTTAGTCAAATTTACTTTGTGTATCTTATTACTAAGTCACAAACTAGATTATTGTTTCTTATCTGACAAATTCTGATGTCAGTAAATCTTAAGGATGAACTACATCCTTGATAAGCCTCACTTATCTGAAGAAAACAAAAGAAGAGAAATTGAAGGCAGGTACTCCTCTGAGATCTAGAGTAAATATGTGAAAGGGAAGACCCAAGTGCATTGATGGTATTAAGTTTTATGCATTAGAAAAGCAAATAAATTTTCTTGGTGACTTTTCACATTCTTTGATTACTGGAGAAATACTCTGATAATAGCATAAATTTTGATAGCAGTTGTGACTCATTTACACCAAGAAGCCACTGTAAAAAGAATGTCAAAAGATGCATAAAATGAGCACAACTAGTTGAGGTGGACTCTTGTATAAATTTATTCTATAGTAGACTTCAAAATTTAAGACAGATTTTAAGCACTTTTCTTAGTTATGCCTTATTTCTAAGATATATTGAAGTTTATCAGACCTTAATCATTATCTGATCATTTACAAATGCACACACTCTCACTCCATATGAATGATGAAAATTACTGTGCTGATTAAGTTGTTTTTGACAAATAGTTAAGTATTATTTGCATAAATTTTGAGGACAAGTTCTGATGATTAAACTCTGAAGAAACCAGTCAGTATTTGTGTGAAGACTCACAGATATAGTCATTCACTTTTTGAGTACAGAAGCCATGTTCTGATGACCGTTAAATTCTGATAATAGTCATGTTCTGATGCAAATCCTGATGGAAACTCTGATGCTTACGTGGCGTTAGTTAATTACTTGGCTTATTTTTGGTATTTACTGTAACTGTTATATTTTGTCAGAAAATAATTAAGTGAGATAAAAATAGTGATAATCATTTGGTTTATGGGTTGTGTGTTTGTTTTGGTAAGAGCATGTGAGCAATAATTACTGCACGTTTAACGTGCCCACTCATTACTTTTTGACTGTTTCCATGTTGTCAGGTGTAAAAAGACTATTTTACTTCACAAAATTGACCGTTGTCACGTGGAGTGTATGAATAAGAGAGTTAAAAGATTTTACAATCTTTTACCTACTATTTTCACTTTCTAATCTCTCTTATTCTCTCTATCACTCTCTAATATTCTCTGATGGACTTTCTTACAGGCATTTTAACAAACACCTTGTGAACACACATTTTCTCACTTATTTCTTTACATAAATGGCACCCAAAGATCTAATCTATGATGGATCCAAGTTTGTTCCTAATAACTACATGGCTATTCTTTCTAAGAATGAGACTCCTTCAGAACTTCATTTCGTCCAAGACTTTCTTGCTCGAAGCGAAATAGGGTATGTACTGACCCAACCCCAGGTTCTCTCAGACAAGCACTACATTTGCCAGAAGATTGCACCTTCAATTCATCAGTTGAGGAGACAGCTCTTCAAAAAATGATGGCAAATCTGGGCTATGAAAAGTCTTTGACAAAGCTGGGACAATTAAAGAGACCCCACATCAGGAGGGAGTGGAGTTTTTTCTTTGACTTTATTACAAAATCTTTTGCCAACAAGTGCTCAAACTTTGATGCTATACCCATAATGAGTCAGCAAATCGGGTATGCCCTTTTGAATCAAACATATTTTGATTATGCAAGTGCTGTTTTAGGGTTTATTGGTGATAGGATGAAAGAAGATAGCAATATAGTCTATTTTGCAAGATTTTGTTAACTTATCTATAATTTCTGTTGTCCTGATTCACCACAAAACTTTAGTGAGACAATTGAACCCTTTAAACTTCACAAAAGGGCTTTCACAGACTTATTATCTACTGATAATAAGAAGGCTTTACTAAGACCCCTCCAAATTCCTCAGTCTGTTAAACAGTTCTTAGTAAATGTTGATCCTCACACATGCAGTACCATATATCCTGATATAGCACCAGCACAATCTCAACCTTCATCAGCACCTTCTACCAAACCAACCTCTGGTACTTCACAAAAAGTACCAGTTGTAAAATATTCAAGAGCAAAATTATTCCTAAATCTCCACCAAAGAGAAGAAGGATGATTCTAAGGGATGAATCAGATGAAGATGAACAGGTACAGGTTCCCACATCAGAACCTGTAGAGTTAGAAGCTGAAGGGTCTGAAATTCAGAAAAGGAAAAGATCTGAAAATTCTGATGTAGATCATGTTTCTCCACCATCCAGGAGATCAAAGAAAATGAGAGCAGGAAGGATATGGCACAACCTCATTTTGAGGATGCTCAAGAAGCTGAGAAAGGGGATCAGGAATCTCTGATCTCATCAAAATCAATAGTAATTGAAGCTCTACCACCTCCAACTCAAGCTGAAGATACTGTTCCTGACACAGTGATCACACCTCCTATCTCTCCAATAAAAGAAAATGTTCCAGTTGAAGATTCAGGATTAAGTCCTGAAATTGACCTTCATAGACTGATCATTCCATCTGTCCTGTTTCTGGAAGCTCCACAAGGACAAGTGACAACTCCACCTGTTTCTCCACTACATGCTGAAGTTCCAAATACTCCCATTCTGGATGTGGAAACAGATGAAGTTGTACCAGAATCTCCAACAGCCACACACACACTTATATTGTCAGAAGATGAAGAGTTTCTTGCAAGTTCTGGAGAGTCAGCTCCAGTTAAACACCAGCTCAAACTCTTGGAAAGGAGGCATTGATTAAAAAGTTTGTTGAACAAGATGCTCTTGTTCCTTGGGAAGAAACTCACAAAGGAGTTGAGTGGATCAAGAAGTGGAATGAATCTGATTTCATTCCAAGCTCAAAATTTCTGTCAGAACATATTGCTAAAGCTGATGAGTTGATGATAAACTCTAACTTTAAAGCTCAACTTAAAGTCACAGCTCTCAGTACTAAAAGCCTTCAAGGTCAACACTCCATTACTCATGCCAAGGTTGATAAGCTACAGGAAAATGCTGATAAGCTGGACTTGATGATCAAGCTGGACAAGAACTGGTTTATCAGACCTATTCATGAGAACCTAGAGGCTATTGAGAAGGTTCAAGAAAAGCAACAGGCTCAACTGACTAAGGTCATGCAGAATCAAGCCTCTTAACAAGCTCAACTGAATGAAATCCAATCTTCAGTAGAACTTCTTCTATCTTTACTCCTACCAAATGATGCCAAAAAGGGGGAGAAGGTAATGAAGTCCAAATGCTCAACTAGTCAAGTATTGAAGAAGAAGGATGATAAGGAAGATGACCAGGGAAACCCTAGCAAGGGCAAGGGTCAAGGTCAAGGGCAAAGCAATAAAGTTTCTTCAAGGAAACTAATTTCTGACTCTAGCAAATCTTCTACACAGAAGAAGACAAGTTTTGAAGCTGTAAATGATCAAAATCTGATAGCAAGTTCTGATGATCAAAGTCTGATATCAAGTTCTGATATTCTCATTCAAGGAGGAAGTAAAGACTCTCAGAAGTTTCTGCAAACTCTGAAGCTCAAGGGAAGGGAGACTACAGTCTATTATAAAGATCCCAAGATTTAGACACTTGATGAAGAAATTGCCAGGAGACTATTTCTCAAGCATAATCCTGGAATGGATTTAGAGATTTTAAAGGAGGAAGAAGCTAGATTTGCAGCTGAGAAGACAAATCTCAAGTCTAAAGCTTCTAATGCTAAGAAACCTCCAAGGCCTAAGGCAAAAGGCATTATGATCAAGGAAAGATCTGAGGCTTCAAAGCCCAAGACAAGATCACAAGTTGATCCCAAGGATAAAGGGAAAGGAAAGATTGATGAACCAACAAAGACACAGGAGATGAAGATTCCTCAAATCCTGATGAAACCAGTGTGCAAAATGGTTCAAGTTTTTGATGATACAGCTGCTGAAGATGAAATTGTTAAAACTCTAAAAAGAATGAAGATAACTGAAGAATCTAAGACAACCTCTGACATAGCTCAAGTTGTTCAGAGTAAAGAACAACAAGCTACAAAAGAAATAGCAAATTCTGATCAAGTCATCAAGACATCAACCTCTGACAGTGCTCAAGTTGATTTGAACAAATTGACAGTTAATGATAAGAGAAAACTCCTATGGAAGAATGTTAATCCATCAGATCCTAAGAAAAGTCAACTGTTATATGATTTCATGATTGTTGGATTGAAAGCCAGAGAAGCAAGAGACAGAGCTGGATTAGGTTTCGAAGAAGCCAAAATCAAGACAGGAGTTGAAGTACTTACAAGAGATCCATTTTTGTTAACTGACAAACCTCTTGAAGAAGTTACACAGAACACCTTGATAAGGTTATATCTGTTCAAGTGGTACTGGATGCTCATGATAAAAGTAATGTCAAAGAAAAGCTGATTCTGTTTCTTGAAGATGGAAGAACATATAGAATGTCAGAATCAGATGTGTTGAACAAATCTCTAAAATAACTTCAATTCTTTCATTATCTTGTGGAGATAAAGTCTGAGATTACTAGGAAATGGTCAAATTTCATCATGAAGACCATAAGGGATAAAGCAAGAATTTATGGATCAAGGGTTACAGAATTCATTCCAAATATTGTTGAAGATGATGGAAGTGAAATTCCAATGAAGAAGGATTCTGCTAAACTTGAAGTCATTCTGAAAGAGAAATGTTTGTGCTATAATGAATACTCATCTCATCCAAGAGTAATCAGACTTGGTGATGGTTTAGAAAGAAATCATATCTCAGCACTTAGGACTGCAATCTACCAGATTGGAAGTCAAGATGAAGAGATGAAGCAAGTCAAAGCTACATTAGCTCAAGTCCTGAGGAATGCAGAAGAGAAGCTGATATCAAACTTTGTCAAGAATCATTTTGGATTCAGATTGACTCAGTAAAATTGGTAAAAGCTACAAGGACTGTAAGTTGTAGTTAGTTGTCTAATTAAACTCTTATTACATTTGTACTTAAATGTTTTTGACATCATCAAATATATTAACTTGTATAGTTTTCATAATTTACAAGTTGGGGGAGATTGTTAGATATATTTGAGATGTCATGTGTAATCTATTGTGTTTAGTTTCAGAACTTAATATCAAGACTTACTGGAATCAGAACTTACTGAAGTCGGAACTTATATCAGAACTTAAGGCCGTCAGGATTTATATCAGGACTTAAGTGCGGATACTTTAGATAAGGAAAGCAACTGATTTACAGGAAAGGATCGTGACTAAAACAATAGAAGATATGCATGAAGAGTTAGAAGACTAGAAGACTTGTAGAAGATAATATCTGATTGATATATTTTAGGAGACATAATTATATTCCATATCAATTAGAAGATATCTTGTAACTGTGTACTATATAAACACAGCTTAGGTTTTACACTAGATGTGTTATCATTCATGAGGAAGATTATGCATTGTAACCTAGCAGCTTTTAGTGATATTGTTCATCACTGAGAGAGAACGACTGTTCTATTGTAACAAAGTTTGTTATATTGAATATACTTGATTACTGTTACATACTTGTGTTCGAAATCGATTTGATTGTATAAACACTATATTCAACCCCCTTTTATAGTGTTGTGTGACCTAACAAGCAATCTTGTTGTTAGATATATTTGAGATGTCATGTATAATATATTTCATGTTTAGTTTTCAGATCTTAACAAACAAGAAATATCAGTACTTACTGGAATCAGTACTTACTGGAAGTCAGAACTTAAAAATATTAGGACTTAGATTATCAGAAGATAAATATCAGACGATGGATATCAGAACTTAAGTACTGGAGGACTAACAGTTAAGGAAGGAAGTTGATTTACAGGAAAGAAGATCGAGACTAATACAAAAAGAAGATATGCATGGAAAGAGTTAGAGGACTTAAAGAATTGTATAAGATATCTGATTGATATATTTTAGGAGACAGAATTATATTCCATATCAATTAGAAGTTATCTTGTAACTGTGTACTATATAAACACAGACATAGGTTTATACATGTGTTATCATCATCGAGAAGATCATACATTTGAACCTAGCAGCTCTCGTGATATTTGTTCATCACTGAGAGAGAACAGTTCCATTATAACAGAGTTTATTATATCGAATATATCTGTTTACTATTAGTTGTGTTCGGAATCGATTTGATTGTATTCTACACTTTATTCAACCCCCTTCTACAGTGTTGTGTGACCTAACAAGTGGTATCAGAGCTTATCTGTTAACACACATACAATAAAGATCCAAAACAATCATGTCTGAAGAAGCAGAAAATCCAACCAAGCCCACCAAAACTGAAGAAACTCAAAAGACTCAAATCCACAGTCGATATGAGACTATAAGGGTTCCCATACTAAGACCTTCTGAGTACCCCATATGGAAAGTGAAGATGGTTATGTTTCTGGAAGCTAAAGATCCAGAATACCTTGACAGAATTAATGAAGGACCGCATAAGACAACCAAGCTCTCTGTTGTAGTTGTAGATCAGCCAGCAAAGACCATACTAAAGGAGAAAAGTGAGTACACAGATGAAGATATCTCATCCATTGCCAAGGATGCAAAGGTAAGGCATTTGCTGCATAGTGCCATTGATAATGTCATGTCAAACAGGGTAATTCACTGCAAGACTGCAAAGGAGATATGGGATGCTTTGGAGATAAGATGCCAGGGAACTGATGCAATCAAGAAGAACATGAGGACTATACTTACTCAAGAGTATGAGCACTTTGACTCAAAAAGTGATGAGTCATTAACTGACTTATATGACAGGTTTGTCAAACTCTTGAATGATCTGTCACTGGTGGACAAGGAATATGATCTTGAAGATTCAAATCTAAAATTCCTTTTAGCTCTTCCTGAAAGTTGAGATTTGAAGGCTACTATTATAAGAGACAACTATGCTCTTGATGAAACTACTCTTGATGAAATTTATGGTATGCTCAAGACTTATGAACTTGAAATGGATCAAAGAAGCAAGAGATAAGGGAGAAAGTCAAGGACAGTTGCTCTTAAGGCTGAGGAGGAATTCCCCAAAGTGGTTGTCTCAAAGAAAGGCAAAGGAAAAGCTCTCATCACAAAGTCTGATTCAGAATCATCAAATTCGGATGATGATGATTCAGAAACTGAAAGTTTACCTGAAATAGATGATGATGAAGAGATGATGAAATTGTGTGCTCTTATGATGAAGGGTATCACAAAGATAGCCTACAGGAAATTCAGAAGGGGAAAGAAGTTTTTCAAGAACGGTGGAAGTACTGATAAGAAAGGTTTCAGAAAATCTGAAGGCAAAGGTGCAAAGTCTGACAGAGGAGACAACTCAAAAGTCAATTGTGGTGAAAGAGGCCACATATCTCCTGACTGCAAGAAAGGAAAAAGTAACAAAGGCAAGGCACTTGTCACAAAGAAGAAAAGCTGGACAGACTCTTCAGATTCTGAAGATGAGGTGAACTATGCCTTGATGGCAAATGCTGACGGCAGCCCTGAAACTGCTGAATTAAAGGTACCTCAAACAACTTATGCCTTTCATACTGATGATATTACTGAGTTGAGATTATATCTTAAAACCATGTTTATTAGCTACAGAGATCAGACTTTAACATGCAAAAGATTAACTTCTGAAAATCTTGCTTTTAAGAAAAGGAATGATTATTTAGAAAAGGAGTTAGTTATGTTCCATCAAACTCAGAAATAGAGAGAAGATGCTTTTTATGTTAGAGATGAATTGCTAAAATTGAATAAATCTCTCAAAACTGAGTTAGAAAAAGAAAAAGAGATTATCAGGACTTGGACTAATTCTGGCAGAACAACTCAGAATTTATTAAGTAGTGGAAACTGGAAAGAGGGCTTAGGTTATGGAGATGATAAATGTGAAAAAGGAACTGAACAAATTGAGCCAATTGTTGTTAAACAAACTGTTAAGCCAAAGGAAAATCCTGTTAAGTTTGTAGCTAAAACTGTAAAGTCTGATTCTGAAAAGATGAAAGAGTCTGTGACAGAAGTTAAGGAGAAGTCAACTTCTGACAAATTAGAACAGGATAAACCAGCTGAAGTCAACATAGGCTTAATGACAAAGAAGCAACTTAAGCATAAGCTGAAAGAAATAAGGAATGTCAACAAGGTTAAGGCATCTAGGAAAAATAGGAATGGAAAGGAAGGTATGAATAAAAGCAATAACTATATGCCTGTTCCTAATGCTCCTAGAAAGAAATGTTATAACTGTGGAGACTCTAACCATCTTGCTTCTTTTTGCAGGAAGAATAAGAATATAAACTCTTTACCTCCTAAGTCATGAGTTAAGAGTCAGTCTGTTAGGTTTAAGCCACAAAATCCTTGTTTTTATTGTGGTAGTTTATGGCATTCCAGTTATACTTGTAAGGAATATCATAGTTTATACTATGATTATTATCAAATAAAACCTTCTTTGAAGAAAGTTACTTTAATTCCTTCTAGTGTAAAGTCTGATGCAAAGTCTGATATAAGTTCTGATAAACAGCATCTTAGCATAAACTCTGATATTAAATCCGCTGCAAATGCTAACAAACTTAAAAAGGTCAAAGGATCCAGGCAAGTTTGGGTCCTTAAGACTAACCATTAATGGTCTTTGTGATTGCAGGGCAACAGGAGAAACATCCTAGTACTGGATAGTGGATGTTCAGGACATATGACTGGAAATAAAGCCCTGCTCTCAGACTTTGTGGAGAAAGCTGGCGCAGAAGTTTCTTATGGAGATGGCAACATGGGAAAAACTCTGGGATATGGCAATATTAATCTTGGAAATGTCATCATGTAAAAAGTAGCTCTTGTCTCAGGACATAAACACAATCTGCTGAGTGTGAGTCAAATCTGTGACAGAGGTTATCATGTGGATTTCTTTGAAGAACACTGTGAAGTTATAAGCAATTCTACAAGCAAGGTGGTTCTGAAAGGTTACAGGCATGGTAACATTTATGAAGCCAGACTTTCAACAAATTATGATGGTTCTGCAATATGTCTGATGAGTAGAGCATCAATTGAAGAAAGCTGGAATTGGCACAAAAGACTCTCTCATCTAAACTTCAACAACATAAATGAGCTTGTAAAGAAAGATCTTGTGAGAGGATAGCCAAAATCAGTATTTTCTCCTGATGGCCTTTGTGATTCATGTCAAAAGGAAAAATAAAGTAAATCTTCTTTCAAGAGAAAAACTGAGTCATCAATTCTTAAGCCTTATCACCTACTACATGTTGATCTATTTGGTCTAGTCAATGTCATGTCTATTGCAAAGAAGAAATATGCTATGGTTATAGTGGATGAGTTCACAAGGTACATCTGGGTGTACTTCTTGCACAAGAAGAATGAAGCTGCATTTACTCTAACTGATCATGTCAGACAGCTGGATAAGTTGGTCAAAGATTCTATTAAGGTTATAAGAAGTGATAAAGGCACTGAGTTCAAGAATTCAATGAGGGAAGAATTCTGCAAAGAGCATGGAATCAAACAGGAATTTTCTGCACCTGGAACTCCACAGCAAAATAGAGTTGTAGAAAGAAAGAACAGGACTCTCATTAAAGCTGCACGAACTATGCTTGATGAAGCAAAGCTGCCAACCTACTTTTGGGTTGAAGCTGTGCAGACTGCTTATTTTACACAGAATGCAACACTCATAAACAAGCATGAAAAAACACCATATGAGATGGTGAAGAAAAAGAAGCCAAATATGAAATACTTTCATGTATTTGGATGTAATTGTTTTGTTCTTAAGACTTATCCTGATCAGCTGTGAAAATTTGATCTAAAAGCTGATGAAGGAATTTTTGTTGGATATCCACTTTCCACAAAAGCCTTCAGAGTCTACAATTTAAGAACAAGGGTTGTCATAGAATCTATCAATGTATTTTTGATGATAAGAAGATTACTGGACTTGAAGATTTCAATGATCACAATCAGCTGAGATTTGAAAATGAAGACTTAAATTTTGATTCTGTAAATTCTAATGACTTAAACTCTGATCCTGTAAGTACTGATGTCACTGAATCTGTGGTAACAACTCCAAAGGAAAATGTACCTATCCAGGGGGAGTAAGCTGAAGATCCTACCATATCTCAAGACTCAAAAGAAGCATCAGAACCTGACACTGGCTCTTCAAACTTTGATTCATCTAGTTCCAATGAGTTAAATTCTGATAATTCTAGAAGCTCTGATACTTCAAATCCTGAAGGATCCAAGTCAAATTCTGAAGTCTCAGAGAGCATAACTACAGGGGGGGCATCAGAAAATGCTGATGGAGACAACATAGATCATGGGGGAGGATCCAGTTCTAGAAGTCAACTTCAATCTGCAAGGAAGTGGACCAAATCACATACACCTGACTTAATTATTGGAGATCCTAAAACATGTGTCAGTACTAGAACCGCAACATCAAATGAATGTCTCTATCATTATTTTCTATCTCAGACTGAATCAAAGAAAGTGGAAGAAGCTCTTCAAGATGCTGATTGGGTGCAAGCAATGCAGGAAGAGTTAAATAAATTTGAAAGAAATAAAGTCTGGACCCTAGTGCCAAGACCAAAGAACAGATCAGTTATTGGCACAAAATGGGTGTTCAGAAACAAAACTGATAGTGATGGCATAATTACAAGGAATAAAGCAAGGCTGGTTGCTAAAGGCTACTCTCAACAGGAGGGTATTGATTATGATGAAACATTTGCACCAGTTGCTAGATTAGAAGCCATAAGGATCTTTTTGGCTTATGCTGCTCACAAAAAGTTTAAAGTCTTTCAAATGGATGTGAAAAGTGCTTTTCTTAATGGAAAATTGGAAGAAGAGGTTTATGTTGAACAACCTCCAGGATTTGTAGATTCAAAATTTCCAAATCATGTCTACAGGCTTGACAAAGCACTTTATGGCCTTAAGCAAGCTCCTAGAGCATGGTATGAGACTTTAGCTCAATTCCTTCTGGAAAGTGGATTTCACAGAGGTACAATTGATAAAACACTGTTCTACCTCAACCATGGAAAGGACTTACTTTTGATACAAATATATGTTGATGATATCATATTTGGTTCTACAAATGCCAAACTCTGTGAGAGGTTTGCAAAGCTAATGTAGTCAAGATATCAAATGAGTATTATGGGAGAACTCAGCTATTTTCTGGGACTTCAATTCAAGCAAAATGAAGAAGGTACTTTTATCTGTCAATCCAAGTACACCAGAAACTTACTGAAGAAGTTTGGAATGCAAGATAGTTCAACAGCATCCACTCCTATGGCCACTGCAACCAAGTTAGATAATGATACTGGTTCATCAGTAGATATTACTAACTATAGAGGTATGATTGGCTCTTTACTCTATTTAACTGCAAGTAGATCTGATATCATGTATGTTACCTGTCTTTGTGCAAGATTTCAGGCTGATCCAAGAGAACCTCACTTAATAGCAGTGAAAAGAATTTTCAAGTACCTTAAGGGTACAGCTGATCTGGGATTGTGGTATCCTAGAGAATCAGATTTTAAGCTAATAGGTTACTCAGATGCAGATTTTGTAGGATGCAAAATAGACAGGAAAAGCACTAGTGGAAGCTGCCAATTTCTTGAAGGCATATTGGTTTCTTGGTTTAGCAAGAAATAGAAGTCAATTTCTACATCAACTGCAGAAGTAGAATATATTGCTACAGGAAGTTGTTGTGCACAGATTCTTTGGATGAAGAATCAGTTACTGGATTATGGGTTAGAATTTTCTAAAATCCCTATTTACTGTGATAATCAAAGTGCTATTGCTATGATAGGTAATCCAGTTCAACACTCAATGATAAAGTACATCAGCATTAAGTACCATTTCATAAGGGAACATATGATGGAAGGTACAGTGGAATTGCATTTTGTTCCAACAGATCAACAACTAGCAGATATCTTCACAAAACCATTGTGTGAAGCTACTTTTATAAGACTGGTAAATGAACTTAGAATGGTTTCAGGTTCGTTCTATAAATCTGCTTAGTTTTTGTTCTCATGCATCAGACTTTATAATCAGTGTTTACCAATTGTCTTATCTTCATGAAATATGTTCTTTAAGTAAAATTCATTAAATATTGATTGTTGTCTGATGTAAATCCTTAAACTCTGATAGTATTTTGAATGTTCTATGACTATTCAATCCAATGAGGATAACTGTGCTAGATGCTGACCTAGTAGTCTTTAATATACTAGAAATCCCATGTTTGAATTATTTGTTTATGTGGAAACTCATTAACACAAGCAAATTCTGATTTTGAGCTTAGTCAAGTTTACTTTGTGTATCTTATTACTAAGTCACAAACTAGATTTTTGCTTCTTACCAGTCAGATTCTGATGTCAGTAAATCTTAAGAATGAACTAAATGCTGATAAGCCTCACTTATCAAAAGAAAAGAAAAGAAAATAAAAGTCAGGTACTCCTTTGAGATCTAGAGTAAATGTGTGGAAGGAAAGACCCAAGTGCATTGCTGGTATTAAGTAATATACATTAGAAAAGCAAATAAATTTTCTTGGTGACTTTTCACATTCTTTGATTACTGGAGAAATACTATGACAACAACATAAATTCTGATAAGCAGTTGTGACTCACTTACACTGAGAAGCCACTGTAAAAAGGAATTTCAAAAGATGCATAAAATGAGCACAAATAGTTGAGGTGGACTCTTGCATAAATTTGTTCTATAGTAGACTTCATGATTGATGATAGATTTTAAGAACTTTTCTGAGTTATGCCTTATTTCTAAGATGTACTGAAGTTTATCAGACTTTAATCTTTATCTGATATTCTGCTGAATGCACACACTTTCACTCCATATGAATAATGAAAATTACTGTGGTGATTAAGTTGTTTTTGACAAACAATTAAGTTTCATTTGCATAAATTCTGAGGACAAGTTCTGATGGAAGTTCAGATGATTAAACTCTGAAGAAAACAAGTCAGTATTTGTATGAAGAATCACAGAAAAAGATATTCACTTTTTGAGTTCAGAAGCCATATTCTGATGACTGTTAAAATCTGATAGAAGTTTAAGTTCTGATATTAAATCTTGATGGAATCCTTGATGCTTACATGGCATTTTTCTTTACTTGACTTATTTGTGGTAAAATCTGAAACAGTCATATTTAAATAGGAATATATTTGGGTAAAATAAAAAAAGTCATAATCATTATGGGTTAGTGGTAAACGTGTTTGTCCTGAAAAACTGCATGTGCACGGTAATTATTGCTTATTTTACGTGCCCATTAACTCCTGCTTTACATGTTTACTAACTGTTCACACGTTGCCAGGTGTAAAGTGTATCCCATGTTTCAAAATTATAACTGTTGAGTGGAGAGAGAGTATAAATATAGGGTTTAAAAGATTTTCTAATCTTTTACTTACTTTTCTATTCTTAATCTCTTTTATTCTCTCTCTCTAATATTCTCTGAAGCGCTCTCTTACAGGCATTCTCACAAACACCTTTCGCGCAACATATTTTCTCACTTAATTTCTTACAGAGATGGCACCAAAAGACGTGATTTTCAATGGAGCTAAGTTTGTTCCCAACAACTACTCGTCTATTCTTAGCAAGGCTGAAGCTCCATCGGAACTTCACTTTATTCAGGACTTTCTTGCTAATTCTGATATTGGGTACGCTCTGACCCAACCTGACGCAGTCTCTGGAATCCAAGTACTGGAGTTTTGGAGAAGTGGAATATATGATGATGGAGGTGCTCAAGGGTCCCCAAGTATAATCTTTACAATAGGGGAGGATGAGCATGTAGTGACTCTGGCTATGATTCGTCAAGCACTGCAGCTGTCTAGGAACTGTGTTTATACAACTGTTGAGGAGCTACTTCTTCAAAATATGATGGCCAGTCTAGGGTATGAAAAGACATTGGCAAAGCTGGGTCAATTGAAGAGATCCAACATAAGGAGGGAATGGAGTTTCTTCTTTGACTGCATTACAAAGACCTTCGCCAACAAATGTTCTAATTTCGATGCAATTCCCATACTCAGTCAACAAATCAGGTATGCACTCATTAATTAAACTGATTTTGATTATGCAAGTGTTGCTTTAGGCTTTATTGGGGATAGGATGACAGAAGATAGGAATACTGTCTATTTTGCTAGATTTTGTCAGCTTATTTATAGTTTTTGCTGTAATGATAAGCCCCAATCCGCTAGTGAACTAATTCCATCATTTAGACTAGCAAAAAGAGCTTTTAATGACTTATTATCTACTAATAATAAGAAGGTTATGTTAAGACCCCTCTGAATTCCTTTATCTGTCAAACAGGCCTTAATAACCTATGATCCAGTTACATACACTGCACTATATCCTGATGTCCACCCATCTGAACCTCAACCATCAGCACCTACCACCACTACCCAAACACCTCAAACTTCTCAACCACAACCAAAATCTACCATCAGGACATCTGTTAAACCATCACCTCAATCATTTCAACCTGAATCATCAGCATATACCATCAGATCTTCATCTTCCAGGCCAAAGAGGACAAAGTCTATTCCTCAACCTCCACAAAAGAGAAGGAAGATGATTCTCAGAGATGAATCTGATAGTGATAAAGAGGAATGTATTGAAGCACGGGTTCATGCATCAGAACCTGTGATAGTTGGAGATGAGAATGTTACTTCTCAGAAAGAAACTGCAGCTCAAAGTTCTGATACTTTGAAGAAGAAATCTATAAGTTTTGAAGCTACTAAAGCAACTCCTTCATTGGCAAGGAGATTGAAGAAAATGAAGATATTTGGCTAAGGCTCCATTAGAAGATACTGAAGAAGCTGAGAAAGGGGATTAGGAATCTCTGATCTCACAAGAACCGATTATCATTGAAGCCCTTCCAGCTCAAGCCAATGAAACTGCTACTGATACAGTTGTAACCCCTATTAAAGCTACAGATGATGTTGAAGAACACACTGAAAATTCTGAAATAGATATTCATAATTTGAATATACCAAATGTTATTTATCTGGAAACTCCATCTACAGAAGCTTAGCAATTTCCAACTCAATTTCTAATTTTAAATACGGAGATACCATCTACATCAACCACACCAGCTCTGGAGATCAATTCTAATGTTCAGAATTTAAATGAAGTTGTTCCTGAATCTCGAGTTGCTTCACACACTGTTGTGTTGTCAGAACATAATGAGTCTTCCTCAAGTTCTGAAGACAGTGTTTCTGCTGAGACTCCAGTTCCAATACTAAGAAAGGAAGAATTGGTGAAGAAATTTGTTGAAAAGGAAGCACCTATTCCTTGGGAGGATACTCACAAAGGTGTGGAGTGGACCAAGAAGTGGAATGACACTGATTTCATTCCAATAACTAACATTCTGACAGAGAATATTGTTAAAACTGGTGAGTTGCTCACAAATGCTGATTTAAAGACACAACTCAAGATCACTGCTCTATCTACCAAACATCTTCAAGGTCTACATTCTTCTACTCTTGAGAAGGTTGATACACTAAAGGAACATGCTAATAAGCTTGTTAGTCCCTAACAATGCAACAAGAATTACAGAAGGGGGTTTGAATGGAATTCTTGAAACTTTTTCTTGGTTTAAAAGTGTTCTAACTTAAAATATATATCTGTGTGAATTGATTTGCAAAGTGCGGAATAATAACTTGGAATGAATCAAAATACAAGTAATTAAAAACACAAGTCTTTAAAAACTTTCTGGTGGATTTGAATATACCCACCAGAGATATATATTATATCAAGAGAACTCTGTGTAGCAAGATTAGCTCACAACTGCTTACAAATATGAACAACTAAGTTTTTACAGAGAAATGCTAAGAATACAGCTTACAAATATTTCTCTGAGAATTTTCAGCTTAGTGTTCTTGTTCTTTTCTATTTGCTACTTCTTGTTTTATATATCACCAAGATTACAAAGTAATAAGATAAGATAATAAAACAAAACCTATCAAGTCTAATACTCTGCTTCTTCATTACTCTATTCCAGCATCTTTGAATATCTTCATAATAACATGGAAATGACAATGCTTCTTTGTTCTCTAAAACCCAGTTGAATAGGCTTCCACATTCCTTTTGCATACACTCGATGCATGTGACTGTGTTGTCACTGTCAACAAATATTTAAATTGATTATCCGTCGGGTACATGATCATCCGTCGGGTTGCCTTGTTGATCATCTGTCGAGTGGCATTGTTGTTTATCCGTCGGGTAGCTATCTTGCACTTGACTTTACTTCATTTATGCATAATTGCAAGACATCATCTATGTACAGTTAATCAACCTATTCTGCATAACTAATTAAAGTCAACATGACTTGAGTGCTACTACAGAATCTAAACAAGGTGTATACAGAAATGTGCTGCAGACTCATTATTACACAAGCTACTCACTCGATGGATAATAAATCATCATCCGTCGGGACTATATTGAGTCATCCGTCGGGACTATATTTATTATCCGTCGAGTGCTACATTTTTCACTAAGTAAAATCTACTAAGGTGTTTTTTTAATGCAATCATCAAGTTCACAACATATTCACAACAATCTCCCCCAATTTATGTCTACTGGAATTGTAGCCATAAATTAAAAGAAACTTGATGATAACAAAATATCCTAAAAAATACAACTTTAAAAGTATATAGATAAAAGTGTAAAGTGCTTCAAATAACAAAATGCACAAAAGTTAGCTCACAGTTATTTTCAAGCTGCTCCTCTAACCTGAGCACTCTAATTCCTTGAAGGTCTGGATCTCTTTCCAAGCTTTCTGTTGTTTTCTTCTATCTAATTTTGGAGCTGTCTGTAGAATTCCAATTCATCATATTCTGAGAGATTTAGCTTTTCTTGCATTTCCAAAAGAGTCTCATTGCTAGAGATGCTCAATTGGTCTTCTAATCTGAAAAATCTTCTAATTCCTTTATCATCCATGAACTCCATCAGCCAGTATGGCCTTAGATGCACTCTTCTCCCTATGTAAGGAATAGTTAGAGTCTTTGGAAGTGCATCTTTAGCTCTAATACTCCTCAGTTCTTCAATCTTCTTTAGAACAAGTCTTCTTACAGTTACATTAAATCCAAAGTTCTTCTTGAATGATGAATAAACCTTTATCAGCACAGGTTGGCTTTCTTGAAGGATCCTATGAAGTGGCCATTGAATCTCCTTTCCTCCCTTGTACTTGAAAACTAACCTTTCAGGTAGATTCCTGTAGGCATCAATCCCTCTAACTTCTTCCAGTTCATCTAGATAGAGATTTAGGTCAGAGAATTCCTTGATGTCACATAAGTACATGTAATCTCCCTTGTTGACTTTAGATTGAGCTTTGATTAGAGATTTGGATTTGAGAGGGGACAACTTCACTTTCTTGACTGCTCTTGACTTTGTTCTCTTTGGCTTGTTAAGGATTGGCAAATTGAAGTTAGGAATTGGTAACTTTCCCAGTCTATTGGTTCATCCTTAGGCACAATAGGTTTACCATGAATGTTCCTATAAGGATCCACCACCTTAATGTCTTCAAATACCACTTAGGGTTTTGATGCTAGAGTTGTAGTTGGAATGGATTCCTTGGGAAACTGATCCTCCAATTCCTTACCAACAAAGTTCAATTTCATTTTGGTTCTTTTGGCCAATTCCTTGTATCTGTGAGATTTCTTCTATTGTGATTCAACTTGCTTCTTTGGATCTTGAGATTCAGTGATTTCAGATGGCTGAGCAGGAATTTTTTGTGTTGGTTTCAAAGCTTGTAGCTTGGCCAATATAACAGCTTGCTTTTTCTTTTGTTTAACCTTTTTAACATCTAGAGCAGCTTGTTTCTTTTCTTTCTTCAATCTTGCCTTTTCTTCTCTCTTTGCTTCAGCAAATTGAGGATGTCCAGCCACCACACAAATTTCTTTACCATTCCTGAAAACTTTAGCAATTCTCCTTTTCAAAGCTGAATCAGCTGGATCCTTGTAGAAGACAATGGATCTTGACAACAGTTTCTTCTTATCAGGCTTAGGTGTCTCATACACTGTATCCAAAGAGTTCTTTAGTGAGGTTTTTGGATAGTTCACCCTTGGCTTCAAAAGTACTTCAGCCTTTGGAGATTTGATGCAGGATGGATGTCCTCTTTCCAGATAGTTCATGCTCATTTCATTCACAGAGATTTGCCTGAATTGAGACTGATGAATGGCTAACTTTTCTGTCTTCTTTGCTAGCCCAAACTTCTTTTGAATATCCTCATCAATTTTCTCCCAGTTGATTGGAATCAACTGCTCCTTTTCAGCTACTCTTATATTGGCTGCTGCATCATTTAGCAGATCAATGTTATCCTTAGATGGTGGCTTTGAGATAGTAATTGTAGGCACAATTACTTTGCTAACTTGAATGTTAAGCACTTTTTGCTCCCCCTCACTCCTAGAACTCTTTATCTCCCCCTTTTCGTTATGATCGAGCTGAGTAGAGGGGGAGGTTTGTGCAACCACTAGTTTCTGAAGCAAGTCTGTTTGTTGAGCTTGGTGTAGATGAATTGATGTAAAAGATGCTTCCATTATTGTCATTCTTGTATCCAAGGCATCTATCTTTGTGGCAAGATCAAAATTTTTCCTGAGTTATCTCTTAATGTCAAACATTGTAGCTTCTGGAAGTTTAGAGTCCATCTTATCAGAAATGGTCTTTTTCATCTCATCAATATCACCTTTGATAGTGTTGACATCTCGAGCATGTTGAAAACCTTGAGTTTGTTGTAGTTGCATAGAAGCAAGATGTGCTTGAAAGAGCTTTTTGGTATTGGCATTTGTGGTGGTTTGAAGAGCAGAATTTGTCTGATTTATGAGTTGAATTAGGGTTATCTTGAAGTAGTGTTCATCACAGTGCTTTGAAAATGCCCAAGATATGATCTCGAACTAGAGCCTACTTCTCCCCCTATGTCCAATGGCTCTTCTTTACTTTCTCCACCGTCACCTCCAAATAATTCTTCTGAACCACCAGTCTCATAATCAACATCACCAGATATAGAGGGCAAAGCTGTGATGGCATTCTTAGATCTTAGCATTGATTGTGTGGTGTACACCAAGTTTAACATCATTTCTGCATTGTCATTGCCCTGTTCAACTAAAAGTTGATATGCTGGAACAGGGAGAGTAAATGTCTCAGCATCAAGGGCGGTAGAATCTATAACAACTTGAGGTTGCTGAGATAGTCCCTCCCTGTCCGCATCCTGGACATTCATTAACTCACTTGTAATGACATCCACCCTTATATCTCCTGTACCTGCATTTCTCTCATTATATCTCTTTTGTTACATCAAGGTCTCACCTTGGCTCCCCACCCTCACACCCTCACCTTCACCATCTAAGGTGGGACTCCTCACACTCTCTTTTGCCAATCCTGAAGAACTGGATTGCATATTTTCACTCTTTTCCTCTCCTTTTTCCTGGGAGCAACCCAGACTCTCACTCATAACACTATCTTCCCTCAATCTTAGGAATGATTGTACTACCACTAAGTCTTTTGCACTTGAGATAATTGATGAAATTTAAAGCTGTGCAGAGACACTTGACAGATAAGGGACATCCGTCGGGTTAGCAGTTTGACTATCCGATGGATAACTGTTGTTAAGCTTATCCATCGGGATACAATCACTACTCAACGGATGAACAATATCCATCGAGAGAGTAGGAATGAATGAGTTTGGAGTGAAAACTATTGTGGACTCTGTGCAGATTGATGAGAATTTTGGCACAGATGTCTCAATAGTTCCTGAAAGAATTGGCAAGTGAGCCAACAAATCATCCAAAAGATGATGCTCACTTGTACTAGATTTTGGCTTCCCCAACAGAGTTAAAGAAGGGGAATCAGGAATTGATGTGTTGATCATATCCACATCCAGAGAGTTTATGGGAGAATTTGGTGTTTGGGGTGCTTCTATAACTAAAGATTTTGGCTGTGACTCCACATTTATTGGAGCCACATCAATCTGACATTGAAAAGGTGCAGTGACTGTGTCTTTAGCACCAGTTTGCATAGTGTGTGAACCCTGTGCATCCCCAAGGATTTTTGATTTCTTCTTTCTAGTATAGGTTTGGGGTGAGCTTGTGTCCCTTACCCTTTTGGCATGTTCTCTTGGTTGAGAGCTTTGTTCAGTAGTCATATCCTTTTGGGAGGATACAACTAACAATGAGCTTATTTTCTTATTAAGTACTGCAGTTTGTTGGGAAACTGCAGTGTGGCTAGGCTGGGAAACACTCACCTCTCCAACCTTATCCTTAGAGTTTCTTTTATGTTCACCCTGTCCATCACCTACCTTACCCACCTTCACACTCCCCTCTTTAGATTTGGTGGATTTTGCAATCGGCATCTTTTGAGAGATGCCAGGGGGGCTTTCTTTGACTTTGATTTAGAAATTTTGGATTTGGTAGTTTAGGTAGGCAACTGTAAGGTCATTGACACAGTTGCCATAGCTACACTAGAGTGCAAAGAAATTTATGAGGTTGGAAGAGTAGAGAAAGATGAGATTATCTCACTTACCTGAGGTGCTTCCATTACAGGGAAATAGAAGAGTGACACCTCTTTGTGATGGTTTGCCCTGTTCAAATATGCAATAATTCTTCTTTCTTGAACCCAACAATCTAGTTTGTTGGTTGGGTTCTCAAGAACAATTACCTCAGAGATGTGGTTAGCTAACATCATGAAAAATCTAGCATAGTAAACATTTTTACCCCTCTTATTTAACTCACCTAACTTAAACCCCAACTCAAATAAAACAAGATCACTAAAGTTAAAGAACTTATCAGTTACAAACATGTAAAGCATGTTAAGCATAGAGATATTGACAGAATCAAAATTACTGATTTTACCAGAGAATACCTTAGTAACTACATCACATAGATAACTCTATTCTTTTCTAAGACCCAACCTCCTAATTTCACTTAATTTAGAAGTAGGGAGTGCATACCCATGGAGTTAAGCATCTTAACAATGTTAGTGTCTGTGTGTGGTGAAGTTATAGTATTATCAGGAATCTTGAAGTATGCTTTAACAACATCACTATTAATACAGAATTTCTTACCTTTAATAGTGAGTGTGATGGTTTTATCAGTTGAGTTGTACACAGCAGTTGACCACATTTCTTCAACAACCTCATAGAAGATGGTGGGTGATTCCAGCATGGCATAGTTGAGTTTGCAGTTCTTCACAAAATCCATCATTTTGTGGTAGTCACCAGACTGTTGAATCCTCTTGTTTACTAGAGCCGTGAAGTTGTTCTTCTCATAGATAAATCCAGTTTGTGACATGATCTTGATGACTGGTGCCATTGTTAGAGAGTGGAAATTGCAGGGATAGAGATGATAATTACTTTTGAGAAAGAGAGAATTTAGAGCAGATGATTTGAGAGTGATAAAAGAAAAGCAATGAAAATGAATTATGCTTTTATACTATCTCAAAAATAACTGTCAAAAATAATAAAGTAAAATAAAGTAACCAATAAGAATTTCCCAAAATAGCCGTTTAGAAATAAACTGTAAAAATTCCTTCAATTATCTGTCGTGTTATACTTGCAACCTGTAAGTATACTCGATGGATAATATTCAAGGAATCAACGACTAAAAAATAAGACAATTCGACGGATGAGGATAAATCAGTTATCCGTCGAGTCATAAAATATTCCAGAAAAATAATTGATTTTATTAACAAAATGTATACCGACGGATGATCAAACTCGATGGATAATGATCATCCATCGAGATGTAAATTTTGACTTAGCCAAAATTTCATCCAAGACTGAAAAATCAATTAAGTTTCTGGCTGCATTACAACTTGCAAACTATCTGAAATGATTTAAGAATAATTTAGCATACCTAACTCACTTACCAACCTTGAAAAGGTGGATTCATCCAGTGGCTTGGTAAATATATCTACAAGCTACTTTTCACTTAGAACAAAATATAGTTCCATAATACTATTCATTACATATTCCCTTATGAAGTGGTACTTGATGTCTATGTGCTTTGTCCTTGAATGCTGTACTGGATTTTTAGTGATGGCAATTGCACTTGTGTTATCACAGAAAATGGGAATTCTTTCAACTTGCAAACCATAGTCTAGCAATTGGTTTTTCATCCACAAAATTTGTGCATAGCAACTGCCAGCAGTAATATATTCAGCTTCAGCTGTAGAAGTAGAAACTGAAGTTTGCTTTTTACTAAATCAAGACACAAGCTTGTTTCCTAGAAATTGACAGGTTCCTGTTGTACTTTTTCTATTAATTCTACAACCTGCATAATCTGCATCCGAATAACTAGTTAGATCAAAACCAGAATCTCTAGGGTACTAAATGCCAAGTTTTGGTGTTCCCTTGAGATATCTGAAAATTCTCTTAATAGCTACTAAGTGAGATTCTCTACATCAGCCTGAAATCTAGCACACAAACATGTAGCAAATATTATATCTGGCCTACTAGCTGTTAAGTAAAGAAGTGAGCCAACCATGCCCCTATAACTTAAAAAATCCACATACTTTTCAGTAGTGTTTAATTCAAGCTTAGTTGCAGTGGCCATTGGAGTTTTTACAGATGTGCAATTCATTAGATCAAACTTCTTCAAAAGATCATAAACGTATTTAGTTTGACTAATGAATATTCCATCACTAACTTGCTTAACTTGCAAACCAAGAAAGTAAGTTAGTTCTCCCATCAAACTCATTTCATACTTACTTTGCATCAATTTGGCAAACTTTTTGTAAAGTTTTTCATCTGTAGAGCCAAAAATAATGTCATCTACATAAATTTGAACTAGTATACTAGAGCCATTGACATTTCTAAAGAAAAGAGTTTTGTCTACAGTACCTCTAGTGAAGTGATTTTTTAAAAGAAACTTTGACAAAGTGTCATACCAGGCTCTAGGTGCTTGCTTCAGTCCATAAAGTGCTTTCAAAAGATAGTAAACATATTCTGGAAAATTTGGATCTTCAAAACTAGGAGGCTGACTCACATAGACTTCCTCCTCCAAATCTCCATTCAGAAAGGCACTTTTGACATCCATTTGATAGACTTTAAAATTGGCATGGGCTGCATAGGTTAAGAAGATTTTGATGGCTTCAAGTCTTGCAACAGGAGCTAATGTTTCATCAAAATCTATTCCTTGTTGAAAATAGCCCTTAGCAACCAATCTAGCTTTGTTCCTGACTAATATGCCATTTTCATCCATCTTGTTTCTGAATACCCATTTGGTGTCTATTGGATTCTTTCCTTTAGGCTTGGGCACCAGCTTCCATACCTTATTCCTCTCAAATTGGTTTAGCTCCTCCTGCATAGCTAAAATCCAATCAGGATCTAACAAAGCTTCTTCTACCTTATTTGGTTCTTCCTTAGAAAGAAAGTTGTTGTATAGACATTCTTCTTGAGTTGTTCTTCTTGTTTGAACTCTAGAAGATACATCACCAATGATGAGCTCAAAGGGGTGATCCTTTGTCCATTTCCTTTGTTGAGGTAGATTAGCTCTAGATGAAGAGGCCTCATTGTTGTCTTGATGTGTGATTGAGTTTTGGTTGTTAGAAACTCCCCCTGAGTTCATGGATCTTTAATTTGAGAAAATGGAACTTTCTGTAAGCGATCTATTCTGACTTCCAGCTTCTTTTGATGACCCGACGGATGGTGAATTTTGAGTACCGACGTATGAAGCCGGTTGTCTCCCGATGGATGAAGCATTTTGCAACTCGACAGATGTTGAATTTTGTGCTTCATTGGTAGTGGATTTTTTTGCATTATCCTTTGATACTGTTTCTTGATCACTTTCATCATCACTGTCATCACTAACCATCTCCACATTGTCAAATTTGAGGCTCTCATGGTAATCTCCATCTTGCAGTCCTTCAATCTTTTTATCATCAAACACAACATGTATTGATTCCACAACAATGTTGGTTCTTAGATTGTAGACTCTATATGCTTTACCAACAGCATATCCAACAAAAATTCCTTCATCTGTTTTAGCATCAAACTTCCCATTCTGATCAGTTTGATTTCTCAGAATATAGCATTTGCAGCCAAAGACATGAAGAAAGTTTAGAGTTGGCTTCTTGTTCTTGAACAATTGATAGGGAGTCATACATTTTGCTTGATTAACCAGAGAAATATTCTGAGTGTAGCATGCAGTATTTATAGCTTCAGCCAAAAATATGTTGGTAATTTAGATTCTTCAAGCATTGTCCTTGCAGCTTCAATAAGTGATATGTTCTTCCTTTCTACTACTCCATTTTGTTGTGGAGTTCTTGCTGCTGAAAACTCTTAAAAAATCCCATTTTCTTCATAAAATGCTCTCATGACAGAATTCTTGAACTCAGTTCCATTGTCACTCCTGATTCTTCTAACTTTGAAATCAGGATGATTATTGACTTGCCTTATGTGATTTATGATGATTTCACTAGACTCATCTTTAGACTTTAGGAAATATGTCCAAGAGAACTTTGAGAAATCATCTACAATTACTAGGCAAAATCTTTTCCTTGAGATAGACAACACATTGACTGGTCCAAACAAATCCATGTGTAGCAGTTGCAAAGGTTCTTCAACTATTGAATCAAGCTTCTTTCGGAATGATGCTTTGATCTGCTTTCCTTTCTGGCAAGCATTACACAGTCCATCCTTAGAAAACTCCACTTGAGGAATACCTCTAACCAGTTCTTTCTTTACTAGTTCATTCATGGTCTTGAAGTTTAAATGGGATAGTTTCTTGTGCCATAACCAACTTTCATCCTGACTTGCTTTGCTGAGAAGACAAATAACAGATTCTGTATTTGATGAGTTGAAGTCATCTAGGTACACATTCCCTTTTCTCACACCAGTGAGAACCACTTTGTTGCTTCTCTTATTTGTCACAACACAGGCTTCTGAGTTGAATGTTACTGAGTTGCATTTATCACAAAGATGGCTGATACTCAACAAATTGTGCTTGAGACCATCCACTAAGGCAACCTTCTCAATGATGACATTGTCTTTTGAAATCAAGCCATATCCCACAACATAACCCTTGCTGTCATCTCCAAAGGTAATACTTGGGCCAGCTCTCTCCTTGAACTCTGCGAGCAGGGTAGAATCACCAATCATGTGTCTTGAACAGCCACTATCCAAGTACCATAGATTCTTTCTGTTTCCCTGTACACATCAAAATCAAATCAAGTTGATTTTGGTACCCAAGTTTCCTTGGGTCCTGCCTTGTTAGCTTTCTTTTTCTATTTCTTCGGTTTGATCTCATTTGACTTGGGGATATCAGATTCATCCTTAGTCATTTGAGTTGGACCTTTGAAACCATTCATTGTAGCAGAATTATCATGCATATTTTGATTAACAGGAAATGGCATGCTATTAGTAAACATATTATTCTAGTAAGGCATGCTAAATAGCATTTGTGGCATACTAAATGCAGCATAATAAGGATTAGGTGCAAATGGCATATTAGCAAACTGTGCATTCATATTCTGTGTAGACATAGCATTCATAGGCATAGAAGGCAAGGCATTTATGTTGGGAAAATGAGGTGGCACAGATATGGAAGTAGGCATGATAGTTTTGCAATTAAAAGACAAATGATTTACACTACTACACTTGACACGGATTTTTCTTGGAGCATATTTATCAGGTGTGTAGTTGTTATGCTTATTAATTCCTTCTTTACCATTTCTATTATTTTTCTTCTTAGCCTCTGTTTTAACCTCAATCTTTTCCAGTCTGTCACTCAATTGCTTGACAGTTATATGACCAACATTAGCCTTTTTCTCCTTCTTCACTTGACTAGATTCTCCTGAAACGAAGTTTTTGGAAACTGATCCATACTTTTCATTTAACTTGGCAAGTTTGGTTTTACTCACAGGTTTGCTCACAGCCGACGGATGAGGATTTATGTCACTCGACGGATAATCCTTTTGGTTATCCGACGGATGACTCTCATCATCCGTCGAGTCCACATCTGTTAGCAATCCCTCAACCAAGTTGGATTCCAGCTTCTCCTTATTCTTCTTCCAGGCTTCATCACAAAAGGACTCAATACCTTGAACTTTGGTGATTTGAGCATGAACATCTCTAGATATTTTCCATGCCTTAATCACCTCTTGTTCTCGTTCAAGCTGCTTCTTCAAGATCTCTTCTTTCTTCAAAGACATAGCTAATTCATCCTTAGCAATTTTACACCCAGTTCTCAATTTTTCAATTTCAATGAACTGAGACTCTAGCACATTATTCCTCTCACTTAAAAACAAATTGTTTTCTTTGATTTTAGCATTTTCCTTAGTAAGAGACTTAAGTGTAACACGAAAATGATATAATTATGTAGACATGTCATTTATTGCATAATTACACTCAGCTTTAGATAAATGTGCAATCCACATTTTCCTTGGGGACAGATGGCTCGTTTCTAGTTGCAGCTCTCATTGGCACATGAGGACCTCTCTGTATGCAATCCACATAGGCCTCATCTTGAGAAAGTAAATGGAGGTGCATTTTTACTTTCCAATGATGGTAATTATCTTTATCCAGAAAAGGAATCTTGACTCCAACATCCTTCTTGTTCATCTTGCTGTTTTGTTGTGATCTTTAAACTCTTTGTTCTTCAAGAGCTTGCTCTGATACCAATTGTTAGTCCCTAACAATGCAACAAGAATTACAGAAGAGGGGTTGAATGGAATTCTTGAAACTTTTTCTTGATTTAAAAGTGTTTTAACTTAAAATATATATCTGTGTGAATTGATTTACAAAGTGTGGAATAATAACTTGGAATGAATCAAAACACAAGTAATTAAAAACACAAGTCTTTAAAAATTTTCTGGTGGATTTGAATGTATCCACCAGACATATATATTATATCCAGAGAACTCTGTGTAGCAAGATTAGCTCACAGCTGCTCACAAATATGAACAACTAAGTTTTTACAGAGAAATGTTAAGAATACAGCTTACAAATATATCTCTGAGAATTTTCTGCTTAATGTTCTTGTTCTTTTCTATTTGCTACTTCTTTGGTTATATATCACCAAGATTACAAAGTAATAAAACAAGATAATAAAACAAAACCTATCAAGTCTAATACTCCACTGCTTCATTACTCTATTCCAGCATCTTTGAATATCTTCATAATAGCATGGAAATGGCAATGCTTCTTTGTTCTCTAAAACCCAGTTGAATAGGCTTCCACATTCCTTTTGCATAAACTCGACGCATATGACTGTGTTGTCACTGTTAACAGATGTTTGAATTGATTATCCGTCGGGTACATGATCATCCGTCGGGTTGCCTTGTTAATCATCTGTTGCGTGGCATTGTTGTTTATCCGTCGGGTAGCTATCTGGCACTTGACTTTACTTCATTTATGCAAAATTACAAGACATCATCTATGTACAGTTAATCAACCTATTCTGCATATCTAATTAAAGTCAACGTGACTTGAGTGCCACTACAGAATCTAAACAAGGTGTATATAGAAATGTGCTACAGACTCATTATTACACAAGCTACTCACACGATGGATAATAAATCATCATCCATCGGGAATATATTGAGTCATCCGTCGGGACTATATTTCTTATCCGCCGAGTGCTACATTTTTCACTAAGTAAAATCTACTAAGGTGTTTTGTCAATGCAATCATCAACTTCACAACATATCCACAACAAAGCTAGATCTACAGCTTAAGCTTGACAAGAACAGATATATCAGACCTACTCTTGAGAAAATTGAAGCCATTGAGAAGATTCAAGAGAAGCAACATGCCCAAATTGATGAGGTTCTGGCTAACCAAGTTTCTCAGAAAGCTCAATTGGAAGAAATTCAATCTTCAGTTGAACTTCTTATTTCTCTCTTACTTCCTGATGATGCCAAAAATGGGGAGAAGGTAATTAAGTCCAAATGCTCACCTACTGAAATACTGAAGAAAAAGGATGATAAAAGTGATGACCAGGGAAACTCTGATAAGAGTAGAGGTCAAGGAAAAGTTCAAGGAAAATCTTCTACATAGAACAAGTCAAGTTCTGATGCTGTGAATGCTAAAAGTCTGAAGTCAAGTTCTGATAAACAAAGTCTGATGTCAAGTTCTGATATTTTGATTTAGTCGGGATCTAAAGACTCTCAGAAGTTTTTACAAACTCTGAAGCTAAAGGGGAAGCAGACTACTGTTTATTAAAGAAATCCTAAAATTCAGACACTTGATGAGGAGATAGCTAGAAGTTTATTTTTGAAACAAAATCTAGGAATGGATTTGGAAACTCTCAAGGAGGAAGAAGCTAGATTTGCTGCTGAGAAGACAAATCTTAAGTCTAAAGCTTCTGATACAAAGAAACCTTCAAGGACTAAGGAAAAAGGCATTGTGATCAGAGAAAAGTCAAATTCTGAGACTTCAAAGTCCAAGACTAGATCACAAAATGAGATTGATCCTAAGTCAAAAGGGAAAGAAAAGGTTGGTGAACCTTAAAAGATTTAGAAAAAGATAAGTTCTTCCATTCCATTCTATCAAACTACAGTGCATGATGATGATTTGATAGAAGATGAAACTGTTCAAATTCTAAAGAAAAGAAAGATAATTGAAGAATCTAAAACAACCTCTGACACTGCTCAAGTTGTTCAGAATGAAGAACAGCAAGCTACAGCAGAAACATCAAATTCTGATCAAGTTAATTTGGAAAAGATGACAATTGTTGATAAGAAGAAGTTGTTATGGAAGAAAGCTACTCCAGTTGAACCAAAATCCAATCTCTTGATGAATCAACTTGCAACATTTGGGTTGAGATCCAAGCAACCTAGAGATAAAGCTGAATTAGGTTTTGATGAAGAGAAAATACAAACAGGAGTAGAAGTTACTCTAAGAGATCCTTTCATGTTGACAGACAAATTGTAACACCCCCAGATCCGGGGTCGGGGATCCGGGTCGTCACGGTCTTTCTTTCCACAATATCACTTCACTTAATTAATAATAATAACCTTATGCTGTGACCCCACACTAACACACACCACAACCCGTTATAGTCTCAGAGATGAAATTGAAATAAGTACAAGTCTTTGAATCCACAATTTAAAAGTTATTACAATCCAAAACGATTACTTGATAAATTTACAGTTAATTGCCATTATCTGCCACAAGTTATAATTATACATAATTGATTCTCAAAAGTAGATGGTCTGATCTACAATAGATCTACCTCTGCAGCTATAGCAGCTACAACATCATCGGGAAGACGCGGGACGCTTCCCACGCGCTTGCGCTGGGTCTGCTGGAGTCTGGCCATCTTTCCTAACTGTTGTTGTGTGATGAAGAAATAAAGCAAGAGTGAGCCTTACAGCTCGCAAGATAATACATAGTGATAACAATAATATAAGTATCTAAATGGATACTTACTAAAATCTTTTACCAAGTGTAAGATAATTACTTACTAGATATAAGTAAAAACAAGGGATGAAGTTACCAAATACTTCACTATACTTATATCATTTATAAAGCTACTTGAACTACCACTGTTCAAAGTATAAAGAGTTTTCAACAGTTCATCACATAGATGAGACTACAAGACAAGATTTGAATAGATTAAATCTTTGAAATTTTATTAAAGGAAATGAAGTCATGATATACTTCATTAAGTTCTGATATATATATATCCACATATACATCTTCTTTATACAATTTCCTGAAAACCTCTGTCATGTAAAGTATGAACAGAATTGCAATATCCAATAATTTGGAAAGGAAAAGAATTTGGCATAAACCAGATATCTTGCTGATCAGGCGTAGATACCCATAAGTAACCTTTTCTACTAGTAGATGGACGAATTCCCCACTGGTCATCACCCTGGTCGTAATAGGACCTTATGCTGGACTGCCACTCAGCCACTTATGCATTTGATGGACTCCCACTGAGCCACTTACACTATCATGGACGCCCACTGAGCCCATGTTGCTTATGCCGACTCAATAGATGGACTTACTTCCCTAACGTTGGGTATGTAATCAATTCATTTACCAAAACTGCAACCGTGTTGCGAATATAAAATACACCACAGAGCCGGATCCCTCAGGTTTTGAGCGAGTATTTAAATCCCCTTAAAAAGGAAGATTTTAAATATAAAAATGAGTTTTGGGATCCGCTCTAACTTTTAAAAATCATTTTGAAGACTCGAAAACACTTTATAGAGTGTTTGGAGTAAAGCTGATTTAATGAAGTAAATCAGTCCCCAGAATATTTAGAAAATGACTGAATATTATTATTTAAATAATATTCCCATAAAGAATAATCTTTATAAAAATAATTGAAGTAGAAGTATTAAAACTTATACTTGAAACGAGTATTAAATAACCAAAGATATACTTATATGAAAGTACTATCTTTATTTGAATAATCAAAAATAAGTTTGATTATTTACACCTTATTCTTTAATAAAATAAAGAACAAATCTCAGCAAATAATCGGAGTCATAGATCCTCAAATGAATATTCAAAAATATTCATTAAATAATATAAACTGAGTCATAAGCCCTCGAATGAATATTCAAATAATATTCAGATAATAAAATAAAAGGAGTCATAAGTCCTCGGAGGAATATTCAAGTAATATTCATTAAATAAAATAAAGTGAGTCATACATCCTCAATTGAATATTCAAATAATATTCATTTAATATAAAGGAGTCATACGCCTTCGAATAATATTCGAAATAATATTCAATAATAAAATAAAGTTAAAGTTATCGAATAAACCTTATTCGATTAATAGTTTTGAAAACTATGACCATATATATATATATATATATATATAAGTATATATATATATATTTATATCCATATATACAAAATCTACTCGGGATCCTCGACTCCCGGTTTTAGAAAATATTTTCACCTTTGGGTCCCTATACTAAGGGTATATGCAAATTACCGCTATCCTCTAGCATAGGTATTATCAACTGAATCAACAGATATATATGGAAAGAATACGAACAGGCATGCATATATATATACCATAGCAGCATGCTTCAATATATTGCAACATTTGCTAATTAACCAACATGCATCTATCGCAAGATAATGCATAAACATATATACATCACAACAACAGTTATAACGGGTAGAAAACTTGCCTGAGCGACTTGGGGTGATAAAAGGCTCGGGACGAGTCTGGTAACCTATAAACAACAAGCAAGTTGGAATTAAACCAAAGTCACTTGTAAATCTATACTTTAACTAACTTAGACTCTAACGCTTGTTTTGCGCTTACTGATTCGCTTAAGTCACTCGAGTACCCTCGGCTCCATCATTTTTAATAATTTAACCTTTACGAGTTTTAAGACGATTCCTTCGCGAGTGTCTTACCAACTGCCTAACACACTTACCATAAATGTTTCATAAATTAATTAACCCTTTTTGGTCTTTAACCTATGTTTCAAAGTAAGGCGAGGGGAAAAGTTTCGTTCGCGAAACGCCGTTACCTGAAACGGTCGTTTCTCCTAAACCGTGCATCGGAATCGAACGAACTACATATCAAAACGAAGCTCGTAACATGAGCTATCTAAACATGGAAGTGGTCATAATCTAGCAGGGGGTTCTCGGGTCCTAATGTTATGCACAAAAACAGTCCAAAGAAAATCGGACGTTACGACGGCTATGTTTACGCGATTTCCAAATTTTAAACCATTCAAAACCATCCCAATTCAACCTCAAATCCAACATACAACCAACATGCATCCTTATCACATTATAACAACCCCAACCAATTCAATTTTAACATTCATACTTATGCCTAAGCTTAACTTTAATCATACTTAAGTTCTTTTAATCAAAACCACAACATTTACCATTCCATTTCACTACCATTTCAAATCCCAAACTCTAATCACAACAACAAGCTACAATATCACCCTACTAATCAAAATCATCTTATAATACATAGGAATCTAGGGTTTGGAGATGGTATACCTTCCTTGAAGTGGTGGGAGGAGCTAGGAAGCCTTAAGAAGCTTTGAGAAGTCTTAGGAATGCTTGGATCTTCAAGGAAAACAAGAAAAATTTCAAGTTAAAAACTTGAAAACACTATTCATAGTCTTCTTCTTTGATTAAATGAAGAAGATGAAGAAGGAATTGATGGCTTAAACTCATGATATAGCCCTAACTAAGCATGAAGATGATTAGGGAATTAACTCACCAATTTAGGAAGCTTGGATCTTTGATTTTTGAATTTCCTTGCCTTTTGAATAGTAAAAAGCCGAGAGCTCTCAAGAACAAAGCCTTGGTTCTTTTTGATTTTGATGAAAAATGATTTTGCTTGGCTTGGTTGATTTGTTTTTGTGTTTGATTTAGTCAATTACCTTGTTGCCCTTGAATTTGTGTGGTTAAAAAGCCACCACACCTCCTTCCTTCCCATGTCATGCCTATATCATGTTGTGATGTCATCTTTCCCTCTTTTTCCTCCTCTCATTGGTTGGGTGACATCACTCCCTCTAATCCCTTTGCTTAACTTCCTAATCGTTTGCCTAATGACCGCTGATCTGTTATACGGTTCGCTTAACTTTCGTTTTCGTTTATCGTTTGAAGGATCATACCCGGGATCTTATTACTTAGGTTCCCTTAACCTTTCTCAATACATTATATTCCTTTTTATGATCCTCTATTATAATCCTTTAATTTAAATCCTTTTTATCTTGTTACCTTATACTCAATTCTCTCCGTATCTAGTGGATTTCCGGGAAAAATCCATGTGTTCGGAAATTGGATTCTGACGATCTTTACATACACTTATATACCACATAGAGTACTAATAATATCCCAGAATATCCATAACAGAACCCCTACATAGTGTGGCGTAAAAAGTTTTCTCATTCAGCTAAAACACTATTCATAAGGGTTACAAAAGGTTGAAAATTTTGGGGGTTATTACAGTCTCCCCTCCTTAAAAGGATTCCGTCCCGGAATCAAACAGAAAACAAATGGGGGTACTTTTCTAGCATTGCGCTCTCTAGTTCCCAAGTTGATTCTTCCACATTATGATTCTGCCATAGTACTCTGACTAGCTTGATCACTTTGTTCCGAAGCACCTGCTCCTTCTTATCTATAATCCTTACTGGTTTCTCCACGTAAGTTAGATCTGGCTGCATATCCACCTGCTCGTACTCCACTATGTGTCTGGCATCCCGATGATACTTCCTTAGCATTGACACATGGAACACATTATGAACTTGTTGCAAATTAGGGGGTAGGGCTAGCTCGTAAGCTAACTTTCCAATCCGTCTTAATATCTCAAAAGGTCCAATGTATCTTGGGCTTAGTTTTCCTTTCTTTCTGAACCTCATTAATCCCTTCCAAGGGGATACCTCTAGCAGTACTAAGTCCCCTACTTCATATTCCTTGTCCTTTCGGGCTAGGTCTGCATATTTCTTCTGTCTGTCTTGGGCTGCTACAAGTCGCCCTCTGATAAGATCCACTATATCTTTGGTCCTTTGGACCATTTCGGGTCTGAGCATCTTCCGCTCTCCTACTTCATCCCAGTATAAGGGAGATCGACACCTTCTTCCGTACAGGGCCTCATAAGGCGGCATTCCGATGCTAGCATGAAAGCTATTATTATAAGAAAACTCGATCAACGGCAAGTGATCATCCCAACTCCCTTTAAAGTCCATTACACAGACTCTCAACATATCCTCTAGTGTCTGGATGGTCCTTTCACTCTGCCCATCCGTCTGAGGATGATACGCGGTACTCATATTTAACTTGGTCCCCGCACATTCCTGAAAGCTCCTCCAAAATCTGGAGTTGAACCTGGGGTCTCGGTCTGAGACAATGGACGCTGGGACTCCATGTCGCGTCACTATTTCCTTAAGGTAAATGTCCACCAGTCTATCGACTGTGTATCTCTCATTGATAGGAATGAAATGAGCTGACTTTATCAGTCGGTCTATAATTACCCATATGGCGTCGTGATTGGCTTTCGTCCTTGGCAAGCCTACAACAAAATCCATCGCTATCTGTTCCCATTTCCATTCGGGAATCTCCAGGGGTCGTAAGAGTCCACTGGGTCTCTGGTGCTCTGCTTTTACCCTTTGGCAAGTCAAACATTTGTTTACCCATTCTGCTACGTCCCTCTTCATGTTGGGCCACCAGTAATACTCCTTCAAATCCCTATACATCTTGGTACTTCCCGGGTGAATGGAATACCTTGAACTATGGCTTTCATCCAATATCTCATCTTTAAGCTCTTGAACATTCGGAACCCAAATCCGGTAGGAGTACCTCATTATCCCTTTATCATCTTTCTCAGTATGGATCTCCTCTCCAGTCATTGACTCTCTGCCTTCATTCATTATTTTCTCCTGGCACAATCTGATCTTTTCCAATAACTCTGGCTGCATTGAGATCTCAAAAAGCTTTTCAGTTCCGGTTCCGGTTACCTTTACTTCTATTTCCATTTTCTCAAAATCCCTTATCAATTCTTCCGAAGTCGTTATCATTCTGAGTCTTTCGTTTCTACTAAGGGCATCAGCCACCACATTGGCTTTCCCTGGATGATAGAGAATCTCACAATCATAGTCCTTGATTAGTTCTAACCATCTCCTCTGGCGCATGTTGAGCTCTTTCTGCGTAAATATGTACTTGAGGCTCTTATGGTCTGTGAAAATCTCGCACTTCTCTCCATACAAGTAGTGCCTCCAAATTTTTAAGGCAAATACTATTGCCGTGAGCTCAAGGTCATGAGTAGGATATCTAACCTCGTATTCCTTCAATTGTCTCGACGCATACGCAATCACCTTACTGTGCTGCATAAGCACACATCCTAATCCTTTGTGCGACGCGTCACTATATATCATAAAATCTCCTTTTCCGTCCGGCAATGCCAATACCGGAGCCGTTATCAACCTTTTCTTTAATTCCTGAAAACTGTTCTCGCATTTCTCCGTCCATTCAAACTTCTCTGTCTTACGAGTAAGTTGTGTCAAAGGGGCTGCGATCTTCGCAAAATCCTGTACAAATCTACGATAGTAGCCGGCCAATCCTATGAAACTCCTTACCTCTGTGGGTGTGGTTGGCCTTTCCCAATTTGAGACCGCCTCTATCTTGGAGGGGTCGACCAATACTCCTTCTTTATTGATCACATGTCCTAAAAACTGTACTTCATTCCGCCAGAATTCACACTTCGAGAATTTGGCATATAACTGTTCCTCTCTGAGTATTCCTAGAGCTATCCTCAAATGCTCTGCATGTTCTGTCTCAGTCCTTGAGTAGATCAAAATATCATCGATAAAAACTATCACACATTTGTCCAAGTACTTCTTAAATACTCTATTCATTAAATCCATGAAAGCCGCTGGGGCGTTGGTTAATCCAAAAGACATTACCAAGAACTCATAATGCCCATACCTAGTACGGAACGCTGTCTTGGAAATATCTTCGGGTTTAATCTTTAGTTGGTGATATCCAGTTCTCAGGTCGATCTTGGAAAAATAAACAGCATCCTTTAGCTGGTCGAACAGATCGTCTATTCTAGGTAATGGGTACCTATTCTTTATGGTTAGCTTGTTCAACTCTCGATAGTCTATGCACAGCCTCATGCTCCCATCTTTCTTCTTAACAAATAAAACTGGTGCTCCCCATGGAGACATACTGGGTCTTATCATACCCTTATCCAAGAGTTCCTGCAATTGGATAGCTAATTCCTTCATTTCTAACGGGGCTAACCGATAAGGTGCTTTTGAAACTGGCGCCGTCCGTGGGGCCAACTCAATAGCAAATTCAATCACTCTATCGGGTGGTAATCCCGGAAGGTCTTGTGGGAATACATCTTCAAATTCGTTGACTATTGGAATATCTTATAAGTTGGGCACCTCCTTCTGCGTGTCCACCACATAGGCTAGGTAGGCCTCATTTCCTTTTCGTAGCATCCTTTTAGCCTGGGCCATGGTCAAAAATTTCTGCATCTGCCTCTTTCCTCTAAATATAACTTCTTTCTTCCCTGGGACATTTAGCTTAACTTTCTTCCCTTTACAGTCTATCTGAGCATCATTGCTAGATAGCCAGTCCATTCCCAAAATTACATCAAACTCCCCTAATTTAAAAGGAATCAGATCAACACTAAAGGATTGCTCCCCTATGCCTATCTCACAGGCGGGGTGAATCTGGTTAACAGGAATAATTTCATGATTGGCTATTTCTACTTGCAAGGGTTCTATCAAGGGTTCAGCCTTAAGTCTTAACTTACGCGCAAAGTCCTTTGATATAAAAGATTTAGTTGCTCCCGAATCAAATAAAACATTTGCACTGACTGAATTTAGAGAAAGGGTACCTGCTATCACATCTGAATCTTTCATAGCATCCTGGACTGTCATGTTGAAAGTCCTCGCAGTAGGTGGCTTATTAGAAGCAGCCCTGCTTGCTCCCGAAGCTGCTGGTTTGTTCATTGGGCATTCCCTCTTCCAATAACCTGGGCGTCCGCACTGATGACAAGTGGTGGTTGGAATGACGGCAGGGGTTGATGATGGGCACTTAGTTGAATAGTGGCCTTCCCGACCGCACTTAAAACAGGTTACTGGCTTTCCTTTACACTCCCCAGTGTGATTCCTTCCACATATGTTACAGGCTGGCAATGGGGGTCGAGACTGGTTGGAATAGGACATTCTTGACTTCTGGCCGCCCTGGCTCACGCTCACACTCATTGGCCGCTTAAACCCAGTGTTCCTTCCTGGTAGGGATACTGCTCCTCGATTAAATCTAGTTGGGAAGCTTCTTCCTGCGGAACCTCCACCCATGCTCATACTTTTCCTCTTTATTCCTTTCTTCTCTCTTTCCTTCTGTATTTATTCACTTCCGACTTCTACAATCGTTGCCTTTTGCACCAGAGTGGCATAGTCCGTTAGCTCAAGGATTGCCACCCTATTCTGAATCCACGGTTTCAGTCCCTGCTGAAACCTCCTAGCTTTCTTTTCCTCGGTGCTCACAAACTCCGGCACAAACCTTGATAACTCAGTAAATTTCGCTTCATACTCAGCTACAGACAAGTTATTCTGCTTTAGCTCCAAGAACTTGAGCTCCATCTGGTTTTCCATAAACCTCGGGAAATACTTTCCCAGAACCAACTGACTAAATCTCTCCCAGGTTATAATAGCATATGTCTCCATGTTTTTCTTGGCCTCCCACCAGTAGTTAGCTTCTCCTTTCAGAAGGTAGGTAGCAAATACAGTCTTCTGTGCCTCATCGGTACTCAAAATCTCAAAGGATTTCTCCATTTCCTTTAACCATGCCCTTGCCTCAACTGGGTCGGCTAATCCGTGGAACTCAGGGGGCTTAAGGGACTTAAAAGCCCTGAAAGAGTTTGCCACAGTATTATTATTTCCTTGAGGGGGTGGGTTGGGTTGACGTTCCAAATTCTGCCTTAGGAGTTGCATGAACTGGCCCATGGGATCCATGCCTGGGTTTGGTACTGGTTGCTCAACCTCGGTTTCTCCTTCTTCAGCCTCTATCTCAAATCCCTCAACATCATATGTTTCCTCTTCCTCTTCATACAGGGAGTCATCCTGTTCCACATAATCCTCATCTTCCTCTTCACTGTGTTCCTGGTTCCTATCATCCTGGTTATGGCTTCCCTGGTCCTCAGATCCAGGGTTCGCCCTAGTTCCAATCTTTCTTGGCGGCATGATTCTGATAATAATAAAAAAAATTATTGAGAAAATTCAACGTTAGGTCACAATCATATACAACATTGTGCCTTGCACAGCTCTTATAATGGGGAGAACGTATATCGCAATTCTATTATTTTAAGAAAGTTCTAATACGAAGTGCAGTAATAATAATGATAAAAACAGTGATCCCGTCACTAATGAACTGAACCAAAGGAAACAAATATATACATAATGCGAGAAATACATAGTTTGATCTGGTCAAAAGTACAACAGTGCTATAGTCATCTGTCCCAAAAGTGATACACAAGAGTCTATCTGTCTAGTCAGAAAAAGGGATGCTATATACAAGTCAACTATCCCGGAAAATTGGCTCTTACTAAGGCCTCGGCTAACTAGACAACTAGACTATTCCATCATCAATCCTGAATCACACACCGGAGCGGGTCAGCTCCCATACCCTTTCCATCGCACGACGGAAGATATAGTCGGCCTGCCGCCTGGAGATCCTACCATGCCTGTCCCCCTGGAGCGATCTGAGCCTCGCTCGGGATGTGAGCTCTATCCCCGTAAGCTCCCTCCTCAAGGATCGGGGTATAGAAGCCCTAGTCTCATAAGCTCGGGTACGCCTACCCGCCCTCTCTGCATCCAGCTCCCTCCTGGCCTCATCCAGTCGGCCCTCGGCAACGGCCACTCGGGTCCTCAGAACATCCTGAACATATCCATGAGCTAACGAAGACTGCCTGTGGGCAGGGTCAAGAGGTGGTGAATCCGGAGCCGCTGAGGGTGCCTCCTCGGTCTGCCTAGGCTCGGAAGTATGGGTCTCTGAGCTGTCATCATCGGGAATCCAGGATAGTGGTGGAGGGGTAGGGGCTCTGACCACCGGAAGTGTGGGTAATGGGGTACCAGCATACACTACCATAGGTCCAACACACTCCTCAGCTACTGGGACCTCATCTGGGTCCTCCTCATCTGGAATAGCAATAACCTCTGTCTCTGACTCCTCTGAGGGGTCCTCCTCTTCCTCCTCCATCTCAGGCTCCTCCTGATCCTCAACATCTAGCAATGCCTCATCATGCTCACGCTCGAACATCTCAGGGTCCTCTATCTCAGGCGCCTACACATTAAACGAGCTAAGTTACTATCATGATACTTATAAGGGTTCCCGTAAGGGTTTTAACTGTCAGCACTACTTTAAGTAGTCCGACCATGAACTTGGCAAGAGTTCTTATTATCTTTGTGAGTTTGTTATTATATCGTCGCAACATCTCTGAGGTTTATAACGCTTAGCTCTGATACCATTTCTGTAACACCCCCAGATCCGGGGTCGGGGATCCGGGTCTTCACGGTCTTTCTTTCCACAATATCACTTCACTTAATTAATAATAATAACCTTATGTTGTGACCCCATACTAACACACACCACAACCCGTTATAGTCTCAGAGATGAAATTGAAATAAGTACAAGTCTTTGAATCCACAATTTAAAAGTTATTACAATCCAAAACGATTACTTGATAAATTTACAGTTAATTGCCATTATCTGCCACAAGTTATAATTATACATAATTGATTCTCAAAAGTAGATGGTCTGATCTACAATAGATCTACCTCTGCAGTTATAGCAGCTACAACATCATCGGGAAGACGCGGGACGCTTCCCACGCGCTTGCGCTGGGTCTGCTGGAGTCTGGCCATCTTTCCTAACTGTTGTTGTGTGATGAAAAAATAAAGCAAGAGTGAGCCTTACAGCTCGCAAGATAATACATAGTGATAACAATAATATAAGTATCTAAATGGATACTTACTAAAATCTTTTACCAAGTGTAAGATAATTACTTACTAGATATAAGTAAAAACAATGGATGAAGTTACCAAATACTTCACTATACTTATATCATTTATAAAGCTACTTGAACTACCACTGTTCAAAGTATAAAGAGTTTTCAACAGTTCATCACATAGATGAGACTACAAGACAAGATTTGAATAGATTAAATCTTTGAAATTTTATTAAAGGAAATGAAGTCATGATATACTTCATTAAGTTCTGATATATATATATATATATATATATATCCACATATACATCTTCTTTATACAATTTCCTGAAAACCTCTGTCATGTAAAGTATGAACAGAATTGCAATATCCAATAATTTGGAAAGGAAAAGAATTTGGCATAAACCAGATATCTTGCTGATCAGGCGTAGATACCCATAAGTAACCTTTTCTACTAGTAGATGGACGAATTCCCCACTGGTCATCACCATGGTCGTAATAGGACCTTATGCTGGACTGCCACTCAGCCACTTATGCATTTGATGGACTCCCACTGAGCCACTTACACTATCATGGACGCCCACTGAGCCCATGTTGCTTATGCCGACTCAATAGATGGACTTACTTCCCGAACGTTGGGTATGTAATCAATTCATTTACCAAAACTGCAACCGTGTTGCGAATATAAAATACACCACAGAGCCGGATCCCTCAGGTTTTGAGCGAGTATTTAAATCCCCTTAAAAAGGAAGATTTTAAATATAAAAATGAGTTTTGGGATCCGCTCTAACTTTTAAAAATCATTTTGAAGACTCGAAAACACTTTATAGAGTGTTTGGAGTAAAGCTGATTTAATGAAGTAAATCAGTCCCTAGAATATTTAGAAAATGACTGAATATTATTATTTAAATAATATTCCCATAAAGAATAATCTTTATAAAAATAATTGAAGTAGAAGTATTAAAACTTATACTTGAAACGAGTATTAAATAACCAAAGATATACTTATATGAAAGTACTATCTTTATTTGAATAATCAAAAATAAGTTTGATTATTTACACCTTATTCTTTAATAAAATAAAGAACAAATCTCAGCAAATAATCGGAGTCATAGATCCTCAAATGAATATTCAAAAATATTCATTAAATAATATAAACTGAGTCATAAGCCCTCGAATGAATATTCAAATAATATTCAGATAATAAAATAAAAGGAGTCATAAGTCCTCGGAGGAATATTCAAGTAATATTCATTAAATAAAATAAAGTGAGTCATACATCCTCAATTGAATATTCAAATAATATTCATTTAATATAAAGGAGTCATACGCCTTCGAATAATATTCGAAATAATATTCAATAATAAAATAAAGTTAGAGTTATCGAATAAACCTTATTCGATTAATAGTTTTGAAAACTATGACCATATATATATATAAGTATATATATATATATATATTTATATCCATATATACAAAATCTACTCGGGATCCTCGACTCCCGGTTTTAGAAAATATTTTCACCTTTGGGTCCCTATACTAAGGGTATATGCAAATTACCGCTATCCTCTAGCATAGGTATTATCAACTGAATCAACAGATATATATGGAAAGAATACGAAACAGGCATGCATATATATATACCATAGCAGCATGCTTCAATATATTGCAACATTTGCTAATTAACCAACATGCATCTATCGCAAGATAATGCATAAACATATATACATCACAACAACAGTTATAACGGGTAGAAAACTTGCCTGAGCGACTTGGGGTGATAAAAGGCTCGGGACGAGTCTGGTAACCTATAAACAACAAGCAAGTTGGAATTAAACCAAAGTCACTTGTAAATCTATACTTTAACTAACTTAGACTCTAACGCTTGTTTTGCGCTTACTGATTCGCTTAAGTCACTCGAGTACCCTCGGCTCCATCATTTTTAATAATTTAACCTTTACGAGTTTTAAGACGATTCCTTCGCGAGTGTCTTACCAACTGCCTAACACACTTACCATAAATGTTTCAAACATTAATTAACCCTTTTTAATCTTTAACCTATGTTTCAAAGTAAGGCGAGGGGAAAAGTTTCGTTCGCGAAACGCCGTTACCTGAAACGGTCGTTTCTCCTAAACCGTGCATCGGAATCGAACGAACTACATATCAAAACGAAGCTCGTAACATGAGCTATCTAAACATGGCAGTGGTCATAATCTAGCAGGGGGTTCTCGGGTCCTAATGTTATGCACAAAAACAGTCCAAAGAAAATCGGACGTTACGACGGCTATGTTTACGCGATTTCCAAATTTTAAACCATTCAAAACCATCCCAATTCAACCTCAAATCCAACATACAACCAACATCCATCCTTATCACATTCAAACAACCCCAACCAATTTAATTTTAACATTCATACTTATGCCTAAGCTTAACTTTAATCATACTTAAGTTCTTTTAATCAAAACCACAACATTTACCATTATATTTCACTACCATTTCAAATCCCAAACTCTAATCACAACAACAAGCTACAATATCACCCTACTAATCAAAATCATCTTATAATACATAGGAATCTAGGGTTTGGAGATGGTATACCTTCCTTGAAGTGGTGGGAGGATCTAGGAAGCCTTAAGAAGCTTTGAGAAGTCTTAGGAATGCTTGGATCTTCAAGGAAAACAAGAAAAATTTCAAGTTAAAAACTTGAAAACACTATTCATAGTCTTCTTCTTTGTTGGGTCCCAATGTGTTTGTAGAAGGGGGGTTGAATACAAACAGTACCGAATAATCGAATAAAATGCGGAATAAAAAATGTGAAACAAAATTCAAGTTAAATAAAAATATTATTAAACTTGAAATGTGTTACAACAACTGTATCGATTACAAGGTATTAATCTCAAATTAATTATCACAAATCTAGAATAAATTCGACATGAACTTTTTCTATTTTTGTAATAAAAAGATTCAAATGCTAAACGCAATTTGAGATTAAGTTCTAGGGATTTTAATCCGCTAGATTGATACACAAGAACAAGATAAATAATTCTAGTGGTTTGGATTTAACATTAACAAACTAGAAATTGATCTTGAATTTCTGCAGATGAAGAATGATATATTTCAAAGGCGGCTGCTTTCTTTTGTTCTTGTATTTGATTGAGAGATTTGAAAGAAAAGTCTTCTGCTTCTTTTTAAATCAGCACAACAATAGAATTGAATTGGCATGACAATCCTATAGCTTGTATGACTTTCGGTAGGACAATTGAATGAACTAGCAAGACAATCTGAATGAACTAGCAAGACAATCAGAATGAACTAGCAAGACAATCATCCTCCTAGAGTGACTTTCGGTGAGACAATTGACAATGGCCTAGCATGACAATCGGTATGACAATCCTGATTGTCATGCTAGTTCATTTTCAATTGTCTTGCTGATTTAATGCTTGAATTTAATCCAATTAAACTTCTGAAAATTCCTAAAATTCCTAGAATTAAATCAGAATTAATTAATCAATTAATTCAATTAATAAATAAATTATTCTTCGCAGATATAATTTATTTTCTTAATTAAATTAGATGACTCAATTAATTAATAGAGAATTAATTCTAGTCTTGAGCAGCAACCATTCTTCTGTAAATCTTCTGAAAATCACTGAAAATTATGAATCAATTCCACCACTTCAACGTTGACACTCGATGTACTGTCTGGTTCATGAGTGACTAACTTCCGTGACGTTTCTTCATGTCTTGACTCTGACACTTTGATTTTCTTCAGATTAAATCCTTGTAATTAATTGATACCCTGACGAGATCTCTGTCACTTGATTAAATCCACGATCTTGATTTATATCACTGAGGCATGATCAACTTCTTGAACTTCTTCCAGTGAATTAACTCCTCAAGTCTGTAGATGAACCTTGTTTCTGAATCCTTTGACAGATATTACTTTGCGAGATCTCTCTGACGGTCGATCCACTATTTACTTATTACATTCTTATTTGAGTTGAGTTGAATCCTCGAATATACAAATAGGTCTATGACATATGACTTACAATCTCCCCCTATTTGTTTGTTAGACAATAACACACAAATGCCTAGAGGATAACTCAACTAAAAAATAAGAAAAAGATATAAACATACATGCAAAGTAAATAGCAGAAAAGTTCTGGATGAGATTTAACATTTTCCAGATTCCAGGTAGATGTTCCTCTAGACTGAACATATCTTCAAGTAGTTCCATCTTCATTTGTACAACCACATTTCCTGTTGAGAAGCCCATATCTCTTGCTTCTCCCCCTATGAGAATCAACTGATTAAAGAAGATCACCTTCGTTTTACCACCTCTCCCGTACAATAGGATCCGCAGATAAAAACCAATGGTACTCCCCTAACAGCTTCTTCCCTTACTAGGAAATCACCTTGTGTTTACCACCTCTCCCGTACAATAGGATCCGTAGTTAGAAACAACAATGGTGTGGTGTAGTGTACAAGTAGGATCTTTTTCTTACTCCCTGCTATTTCTCCCCCTTAGTTGAGGAATCCTCCAAACTATTACTTAAGCTTCTATCTCCCCCTTAAAGAAGGAATGTATGCCGTCGTCTGAAGGAGTTCTCATATTTCACTTGGTTGGAAAAGAAATAACAAGTAGTTTCTCTTTCTTCCTCACTGTGAGTGTGTGATCCTGTTTTAGTGTACCTCACATGTGTTTCACTCTTCTCTCCACTCGTGTTTACACTCATTCTCACAAGTGTATCACTCTTCTCTCATAGCTCCATAATCCAGCTGTACCTGCAAGGAAAATCACCTTAGCCATCCTTAAAGGAGGTCACAGGTGGTGCAATGGGAGTTCACAAATCCCCATCCTTGTTAAACTCGTCAGATGAATCTGAGTCATAATCTACAAGTTGCTAGTTTCCCTTTTAGGGTTCCAGATTTGAATTCTGGGAAGGTAAACAATGATCCAACGAATTTAGCATAAAGATCAAGGTTCCCTTCTAATGTCTGTGAAGACATTTCCTTGTGACTTATCAGGTAATATCTGAATCATTGTCAACAAGTTGCCGATCTGCGCCTATGTCAGATCCACTATCCGCAGATGCATCCAGGGGATTTAAGCCTGGGGAGGTAGACACTGACCACTGACATATGGCTTTTGGATCAGTATCCTCTCCTAACACCTGTAAAGGCAATTGGTCCACTAACGAACCTTGAACAATCGAATCTGACCTTAAAATGGTCGAAACTCTTGTTTCCGTCAACTCATCCTTTGTGTGTGTAACCTCTCCTTGTGCATCAAGAATTGATTATGTTTGAAGTGGTGACACTACATCGGATACCTTGGCCGACAGGCAAAATTCAATAGACTCACCCTGTTGAGAGAATGAATCTAGTAACTGTTTTTGTACCTTTTCAGCCATTACATCTTTTTGAGAAGATGTATGGGGGCTAGCAGTTGTCTCGGTTTAAATACTACTCATCTATGTATGAGACAGAGCTACTGGGTTGACTACAGAACCTTCCTTATGTGGTGCACTAAGGCACTATCTCCCTCACGCTCATTCATACTACATTTAGTGGTAAGAGAGTGTTGGTTGGTTCTGTTTTTGTGTTTGTCTTTACAGTCTGGGATAGATGTTGTGGGTTTTCAACCTCATGACTGTCAATGAAAGAAAGTCATTGGAGACTGAACCTGTAACACAAAACATATGGTGGTAGAGAGAAAATGATTTACAATAGTGATTTCAAAAGATTTTACATGAAATAAGAAATCACTAATGTAGAAAGAAGTTTAATTTTTGTTTTTCAATATGAATGAGTTTTTGATAAAACATTGATCACTTAGGGTAAAGTCTAAGTAATTCTCATTCATGTCAAAAGCTTACAAATATCTGCAACATAATGTTAACAAGATATCATTGACCGATACTTGTCAAGTACTTTAGATACTAATTGTTATGTTGCATAAACAATATATCACTGCACATATAAAACAATATGATTGTGCTTAGTGATAAGATAGTTATTAATATGACGACTCTACTTATTCATATAAAATTATAACTTCTGTTAGAGTGCCATACCATGTCCTTGACGATTGCTTGAGCAGTATACTAGTTCATACCAACCTGAAGTGAGATTGTGAAGAAGAAATTGCATAGTCCAATAGATCTGCAGCTGCAAAGTCCATGAACTGTGGTGCATTGACTTCCTCTTTTGACTCACCAATCAGGAGTACACTTGTACACATCTTACTAGAGTACAATTCCAAGTGTAATGTGCAGCAGGTGTCTGATATGTCGTAATATTCTCAAGTCTCGTCACTGGTGCTATATGTTAGATACTGCTTCCTGATAATAACCTAGCACAATATACAAAATTACAATGATAACATTCCCAGCTTGCAAACAGCCATATCCCTCGGATAAACCTTTGCTGTTATCTCCAAAGGTAACCAGGGGGCCAGCTTTCTCAACCACATTTGATAGCAGGGCTCTATCTCCGGTCATATGTCTTGATGATCCACTGTCAAGAATCCACACTACCGGTTACACCTGTATACTGCCCTGCACTTCAAATGGATTAGACCTTCTTCGGAACCCAAACTTGGTTGGGCCCGGCATACTTGTAGAACTGTCCTTTGTCAGACAAAACAACATTTTTAATTTTAACGATCTCAACATTCTCAATGACTGAACATTTGACCTTGTAAACAGCCTTAACAAATTTCTGTTTAAGCTTAGGCACAAATGTCTCCTTTCTAGCCTTAGAAGGACTAGCAGTCTTAGACCTATCATGCTTCTTGTTATTCACATGCTGACGAGGAGTAGTCTTATCACTAGACACATACTTACCATTAAAATAAGCATACATCATATTAAAAGCACAAGACATACAATTAGCAACACCACATGCTTTATGAGAGTGATTAACAGCAGGCAATTTATGCATGGTAGACATGGCATTATTGTTATCCAACTCATGTGTGTCTGAGTTAGTCTCAGTTGCTTTCACAACTTTGACTGGAACTTTCGACTCACTTGACTTGGAAACAATCTTCTCATAAGCATGATCTTCAGCACGTATTTCTTCTTGAATAACAGAAGAGGTCGCATCAAATGGTTCAGCAATTGATGCTTTATAGAGGGGTTCATTAACACCCTTAAGCACATGTGGTACTTCCCTCCCTTTAGCACAGACATGGGGAGGGGAGTTTATGCCTAATTCTCCAATAGCAGCATTGTAATCATAACCTATTCCAGATGTTTGATTAACAGCTTGCTTACTGTAGAACTCTTTAGCCTTCGAACAAGAATTGAAGTAGGCTCTAACCTTAGTCTCAAGACCGGTGATCTTGTCTTTGAGAATAGTTTCGAGTTTTCTATAACAGTCAACTCTATTCTCTAGAAAAGATACCTGTTCTTTTAATTTGTCTTGATTAATGTGCACAAGTCTTAATTCATTGACCTCTTTCTCAAGGTCTGTGATCTGTAAACTTAACAGTTCATTATCACGACGTGCACAATCTAAGTTACCTCTTAGATGATAAACCATTTCAGCATCAGAAAGTTTTACCTCTATTCTTGACGATGAAGCTTTTCCATCAATAGCCATAAGAGCAAGATTTCCTTCATCTTCATCTTCACTGTCAGTATCATCCCAGCTTCTTCCCTTTGCCAAATAAGCCCTTTCAGAGTTCTTTCTTACTTGCTTTGGCTTCCTACATTCTGTGGCAAAGTGTCCCAACTCATTGCAGTTATAGCATCTAATGGTGCTTCGATCAACCATCCCTGTTTTGTACCCACCACTGCTGGTGTTAGAGGATGAAGATCCACCTTTCTGGAATTTGTTATAGTTGGACTTGTACTTAAGCTTGGGATTCCTCCTGAATCTGACATGGGAGAATCTCTTGACAATTTGGGCCATTGATTCATCTTCCAATTGCTCCAGCTCTTCCAAGGAATAAAAATCATCACTTGATTGATTTGTAGTAGGAGGATCATATTCTGCTACTAACTCATTTTCCTCACCCTTGGAAAACTGTACCATTCTTTCTAACTGTTGAGATTGTTGTTGTTGTTGACCTTCAGCTACAAGTGCAGTAGATGTGCTGACCATTCTATCCTTCCCGTAGACTTCCTTCTGTTGAATCTGCTCCAACTCATAAGTTTTCAACACTCCATAGAGCCTGTCCAAAGAAATCTCACTCAGATCTCTAGCTTCTCTAATGGCAGTGATTCTATGTTCAAGATGAGCTGGCAGTGTTAAAAGGAACTTTTTGTTGACCTCCCTGATTGAATAATACTTTCCATTGATGTTCAGGTTGTTGATCAACGCATTGTACCTCTCAAACACTTCAGTAATTCCTTCTCCTGGATTTGATTTGAAATGTTCATATTCAGAGGTTAGGATTTCCAACTTGTTCTCCCTAACTTCCTCTGTGCCTTCATTAATCACCTCAATAGTTTCCCACATGTGTTTGGAATTTTTACAGTTCATCACATGTCTGTTCATCAAGGGATCAAGGGAATCAATTAATATTAATTGAAGGCTGGCATCCAAGGAGGCTTCTTCCTTCTCAGCAGGAGTAAAATCTTCAGGCTCTTTTGGATAGGTTCTAGCTTCAGTAGTCACCACACCATCTATTATTACCTCCGGTTCAATAACCATCGGAGTTTTTATACCCTTCTTTAACAAGTTTGAATATTTGGGATTTGCAACTTGTAAAAATAGTAGCATCTTCTTCTTCCACATGATATAATTCTCTTTATCAAATTGTGGAATTTTAACGGTTCCAACTTTATGTGAAGTCATTATTGAATTTTTGAATAAATAAAAATTCAAGGAGTTGAAAAATCACAAAAGTCTAGGATCTTGATTTGTTCGTTAATCAGAAGGCTCTGATACCAATTGTTGGGTCCCAATGTGTTTGTAGAAGGGGGGTTGAATACAAACAGTACCGAATAATCGAATAAAATGCGGAATAAAAAATGTGAAACAAAATTCAAGTTAAATAAAAATATTATTAAACTTGAAATGTGTTACAACAACTGTATCGATTACAAGGTATTAATCTCAAATTAATTATCACAAATCTAGAATAAATTCGACATGAACTTTTTCTATTTTTGTAATAAAAAGATTCAAATGCTAAACGCAATTTGAGATTAAGTTCTAGGGATTTTAATCCGCTAGATTGATACACAAGAACAAGATAAATAATTCTAGTGGTTTGGATTTAACATTAACAAACTAGAAATTGATCTTGAATTTCTGCAGATGAAGAATGATATATTTCAAAGGCGGCTGCTTTCTTTTGTTCTTGTATTTGATTGAGAGATTTGAAAGAAAAGTCTTCTGCTTCTTTTTAAATCAGCACAACAATAGAATTGAATTGGCATGACAATCCTATAGCTTGTATGACTTTCGGTAGGACAATTGAATGAACTAGCAAGACAATCTGAATGAACTAGCAAGACAATCAGAATGAACTAGCAAGACAATCATCCTCCTAGAGTGACTTTCGGTGAGACAATTGACAATGGCCTAGCATGACAATCGGTATGACAATCCTGATTGTCATGCTAGTTCATTTTCAATTGTCTTGCTGATTTAATGCTTGAATTTAATCCAATTAAACTTCTGAAAATTCCTAAAATTCCTAGAATTAAATCAGAATTAATTAATCAATTAATTCAATTAATAAATAAATTATTCTTCGCAGATATAATTTATTTTCTTAATTAAATTAGATGACTCAATTAATTAATAGAGAATTAATTCTAGTCTTGAGCAGCAACCATTCTTCTGTAAATCTTCTGAAAATCACTGAAAATTATGAATCAATTCCACCACTTCAACGTTGACACTCGATGTACTGTCTGGTTCATGAGTGACTAACTTCCGTGACGTTTCTTCATGTCTTGACTCTGACACTTTGATTTTCTTCAGATTAAATCCTTGTAATTAATTGATACCCTGACGAGATCTCTGTCACTTGATTAAATCCACGATCTTGATTTATATCACTGAGGCATGATCAACTTCTTGAACTTCTTCCAGTGAATTAACTCCTCAAGTCTGTAGATGAACCTTGTTTCTGAATCCTTTGACAGATATTACTTTGCGAGATCTCTCTGACGGTCGATCCACTATTTACTTATTACATTCTTATTTGAGTTGAGTTGAATCCTCGAATATACAAATAGGTCTATGACATATGACTTACATTCTTTGATTAAATAAAGAAGATGGAGAAGGAATTGATGGCTTAAACTCATGATATAGCCCTAACTAAGCATGAATATGATTAGAAAATTAACTCACCAATTTAGGAAGCTTGGATCTTTGATTTTTGAATTTCCTTGCCTTTTGAATAGTAAAAAGCCGAGAGCTCTCAAGAACAAAGCCTTGGTTCTTTTTGATTTTGATGAAAAATGATTTTGCTTGGCTTGGTTGATTTGTTTTTGTGTTTGATTTAGTCAATTACCTTGTTGCCCTTGAATTTGTGTGGTTAAAAAGCCACCACACCTCCTTCCTTCCCATGTCATGCCTATGTCATGTTGTGATGTCATCTTTCCCTCTTTGTCCTCCTCTCATTGGTTGGGTGACATCACTCCCTCTAATGCCTTTGCTTAACTTCCTAATCGTTTGCCTAATGACCGCTGATCTGTTATACGGTTCGCTTAACTTTCGTTTTCGTTTATCGTTTGAAGGATCATACCCGGGATCTTATTACTTAGGTTCCCTTAACCTTTCTCAATACATTATATTCCTTTTTATGATCCTCTATTATAATCCTTTAATTTAAATCCTTTTTATCTTGTTACCTTATACTCAATTCTCTCCGTATCTAGTGGATTTCCGGGAAAAATCCAAGTGTTCGGAAATTGGATTTTGACGATCTTTACATACACTTATATACCACATAGAGTACTAATAATATCCCAGAATATCCATAACAGAACCCCTACATAGTGTGGCGTGAAAAGTTTTCTCATTCAGCTAAAACACTATTCACAAGGGTTACAAAAGGTTGAAAATTTTGGGGGTTATTACACAAATCATATGAACAAATCAAACAAAAGCACCTTGACAAGGTGTTGTCTGCTCAAATCGTGATAGATGCTCATGATAAGGAAAATCTAAAGGAGAAACTGATTTTATTTCTTTATGATGGATTAACTTACAGACTAGCTGATACTGATGTGCTAAAGAAGTCTGTCAGAGAACTTCAATATATTCACTATCTTCTGGAAGTGAAATCTGATGTTACAAGAAGATGGTCAGAATACATTTTGAAGGCTATAAGAGATCTATTTAGACTCTCTGGTACAAAGACTTCTCAGTATATACCAATGATTACTGAAGATGATGAAAGAGAAATTCCTATGCTGAAGAATTCTGCTAAGGTGGAAGTTATTCTGAAAGGAAAATGCTTATGTTGTAATGAAAACTCTTCACATCCTAGAGTTATCAGACTTGGTGATGGACTTGAAAGAACATCAATTCAAGCTCTCAGAACAGCCATTTATCAGATTGGTGTTAGTAAAGATGAAGAACTGATGCAGTTCAAAGCACAGTTAGTTGAAATTCTGAGGAAAGCTGAAGACAAGCTGGTAAGAGATTTTGTTAAGAATCATTATGGATTCAGATTGATCCAGTGAAGTTGGTAAAGCTATATGGACTGTAAGTTGTAGTTAATAGTCTTATTAAACTCTTATTGCATTTGAACTTAAATGTTTTTGATATCATCAAATCTATTAACTTGTATATTTTGCACAATTTACAAGTTGGGGGAGATTGTTAGATATATTTGAGATGTCATATCTAATATGTTTCATGTTTAGTTTTCAGATTTTAACAAACAGGAAATATCAAAACTTACTGGAATCAGTACTTATTGGAAGTCAGAACTTAAGGATATCAGGACTTAGATTATCAGAAGATAAATATCAGAAGATAGATATCAGAACTTAAGTACTGGAGGACTAACAGTTAAGGAAGGAAGCTGATTTACAGGAAAGAAGATCGAGACTAATACAAAAAGAAGTTTAGCAGGGAAAGAGTTAGAGGACTTAAAGAATTGTATAAGATATTTAATTAATATATTTTAGGAGACAGAATTATATTCCATATCAATTAGAAGTTATCTTGTAACTGTGTACTATATAAACACAGACATAGGTTTACACTATATGTGTTATCATTATCGAGAAGATCATACATTGTAACCTAGCAGCTCTCGTGATATTTGTTCATCACTGAGAGAGAACAGTTTCATTGTAACAGAGTTTATTATATCGAATATATCTATTTACTGTTACTTGTGTTCGAAATCGATTTGATTGTATTCTACACTGTATTCAACCCCATTCTACAGTGTTGTGTGACCTAACACTTGTGAAATTCGTAGAGTCGGAATTCGTTGATTCTGGACTTTTCGAAAAGATTTTTTCATTCTATACAACTTTCGTGTTTCATGTTTTTCAAGAAAATATCGTATAGAGGGTCAAAAAGAGTAAATTCAAATCTGGTCAGATTTTGAGATAAGTTTTCGATCATTCTTGCTAGTATTTTCAAAATTCTGTTGTGAGTTATGCGTGTATATTTGATTATCAAAACTTGGGCTAATTGATTATATGTTTGAAAGTAGTATGTTTTATATAATATGTATCGATGTATATGTGTGGTGTGTTGACGATAATTTTGGATCTCTGATTTGTGGTATGGTTTGTGAAAATATCGAATAAGAACTTAGGACCGTAGTCACCAGATTGTTATGACAATTTTCTATAAAATTTAGGACTGTTATCACCGGGTTGTAGTGGTCGTGGCGTTAGTTACTGATTTTGAATTATTGTTGTCTATGTGTTATGTGTATCGAATAAGAATAAGAATATGTATCGAAAATGTTATCGTATGGTATAGATTATCGTTATTTATTATATGTGCATGTGTTACTTGCCCTACTAGTTGGGTCGATTATTTTCTTACTGGGATATATAGCTCATTACTTACAATTTTAGGTTTCGTCAGAGATTCGAGTTGGATAGAATTGAAATTCGAGGAATTAGAATTGGAGTAGATATACATTTTGATTTTCATTAGCTGCGCTTTTGTAATAGGAACCTTTGTAATAGGATTTTTGATCAGTAAATTGAATTTTATACTATTGTTTTTAGAATTAATAGTCCAGAAGTACGGGCTGTTACAGTAGGTATCAGAGCAGGCTGTCTTTCGGAGTGTATTAGGTATGGGACTAGTACATTCCCTATTATTCAATCTTGTGGACCATAGTTTAAGTTCGACCTATAGAGATTATGGAGCGTAGACATATATAAGAATATTGTGAATTTTGGGACCAAATTCTTTTTAAGTAAGGTAGTATGTAATATCCTGTAATTTTTAGAATTAGATTAATAATATAATATAGAATAAAAGAATTAAAATTAGATAAGGATTAGGATTTAAAATTGAATTAGACTAACGGGCCTAAAATTTGGATCAGATTCTAATACGGATAACTTGTAGGTTAAAAAATAGGGTTTCGTATCATTATAAATACATCTTATTCGTCATTCTCGTTTTTATTTATAAAATCCGCAGGATAAAAAGCCATAAAAATCAGCAGTCTTGTAAAATTCGTAGAAAATTCATCATAAGTCGGAATTCGTTGATTCTGGACTTTTCAGAAATAATTTTTCGGTATCTACAACTTTCGTGTTGCGTATTTTTCAAGAAAATATCGTTTAAAGGGTCAAAAAGTTAATTCAGATCTGGTCAGGTTTTGAGGTAAGTTTCGATCGATCTTGCTAGCATTTTCTAAACTATGTGTTACGTGTGTATATTCGATTATCAAAACATGGGTTAAGTGACAATATATTTTGAAGTGATATGTATTATCGATGTATATGTGTGGTGTCTAGACGATAATTTTGGATCTCTGATTTGTGTCGTGGTTTGTGAAAATATCGAATAAGAACTTAGGATCATAGTCACCAGATTGTAGTGACAATTTTCTGAAAATTTAGGACCGTTATCACCGGGTTGTAGTACCAGATTGTAGTGACAATTTTCTGAAAATTTTGGACTGTTATCACCGGATTGTAGTGGTTGTGGCATGAGTTATGTATCGAAAGTGTTTGTTTTGAATATCGTATTATATAGATTATCGATATTTGTTATATGTGTTTGTGTTACTTGCCAAAACTAGTTGGATCGATTATTTTCTTACTGAACTGTATAACTCATTACTTACAATTTCACGTTTCCTCTGGGATTCAAGTTGAATAGTATTGAAAATTGACAAATTAGAATTGGAGTAGATTGACATTTGAATTTCCATTAGCTGCGCTTTTGTAACCGGAACCTTTGTAATACAAAGGATTTTTGATCAATTGAATTTTATACTAGTTTTTTTTTTTGAAATTAATATTCCGGAAGTACGGGCGGTTACACCTCCCTCCCATTTCTAGATGTACTTGTGATGATACTGCTTGCGGAATTGCTTTAAAGCTTGTTCAATATGAACAACAGATGAATCTAAGTCAATTTCTAATGGGACAAAATGATCAGTTCACTAATACTCGTGGTCAGATTTTGTTGATGTATCCTCTTCCTGATCTCAGTCAAGCTTATACAATATTGTTACAAGATGAATATCAACGTAATTTTGTAAATACGATAACTACATCTCTTGAGGTGTTGCTATGAATGCTCGATTTGCTCCGAATCACTCACCTAAGAACAAAATTAGTCATCCTAAGCGAGAGGACAAGAAAGTGAGTGATGTTGTTTGTGAATACTGTAATCTTTCTGGTCATACACTTTGCTCTCCATGTTTATCCTGAATGGCACAGGTTAAATGGGCAACCTAAACCTAAACCTCGACTCAAAGAAATTTGTAGCAGTTGTGATCAGTTCAGTTTCTCATCCAGATAATCGGATCATACAGTTACTGCAAGACAAAGTCAAGACTCCTACTAGAGCTCCTTAGCTCAATAGCAGTGCTAATTATGTTGCAGGTAGACCTTGCTTCCATACTAGCACTGTTATATTTTCATAATCCCAATTTTGATGATGAAGAAAGAGATTAGTGACCTGGTAGATGGCTTGTACAAACTCCAGACACACAAAATTCAAAGTAACTCTGTCTCTGTTGATCATTCTTCTACTTTCACCAAAGATTCTTGTATTCAGCGGCATTGGAGATTAGGTCATCCATCTTATAGTGTGTTGAGCCATATTAAAAGTCTGTCTGTACCTTTCAATACAATACTACTCAGTCTGATCGTGAAATTTGTCACTATTCTGAACAACTCAGGCTTCCTTTTCCTGTTAGAGAATCTACAAGTACCTGTCTTTGAGATAATTCATTGTGATGTATGGGACCTTACAAACATGTGACTCTGTGGAAATTGTAATCAGTTTCTTATTTAGAGGATGATTTCTCTAGATGTACTTGGGTATTTTTGATGTCAACTAAAACTCAAGTGTTCTCTTATTAAACATTTCATCAATTATATCTCCCCTCAATTAAAAATTTAAGATCAGATAATGGTACAGAATTTACAATTTCTCATCTCCAATCTTTTCTTCACTCTCTTGGTATTTATCTGGAAATTTAGCCATTCTTACACTCCCCAACAAAATGGAAATGGAACTATAGAGAGAAAACATCAGCATTTACTAAATGTGGCCAGATCCTTAAGATTTCAATCTCATCTCCCTATCTCTTTCTAGGGAGATAGCATTTTACCTGCTACGCACCTTATCAATATGATATCTTCACCAGTTACACAATATAAATCCCCTTGTGAAATTTTATTTCAAAAATCTCAAGACTATACTCAAGTAAAAGCTTTTGGTTTTTTATGTTAAATATCTAATCTCTACTCTCCACCTGATAAATTTGCTTAAATGTGTATATTTAGGGTATCCCTTTCACAAAAAGGACTACAGTGTTATGGACTTGTCATCTAGGAAATGTTATATTTCAAGAGACCTTGTTTTTGTGGAAGATCAGTTTTCTTTTATGCATATTTCTAATTTCACTTCTTCTATCAAATCTTCAGATACTCATATGTTCACCCTATCTCGTCTTTATGAACTGTTTCATGACAATTCTTTATCTACTTCTATTTCTCCTTCCTCGGATAATCCTAGTTTTACTTCTCCTGATATGCTTCATTTCACTTATCCTGATATACCTCATTCCCCTCCTATCCTTCCCCTACTCCTGATTTACCTCTGACTGTCACAAAACCCATTAGAGTTAGAAATGTTCCATCTAAGTTTTAAAGATTTTATATGACTCCCAGGTCATCTCAACTCCTCATCTTCAGGGCTTCTGGCAGGTACATTCTCTTCCTCCACTTTTTTATATCCTTTACAGAATTTTATGTCATATCATGCTTTCTCACCATCGTAGTCTAAGTTTCTACTGCTACTGATGTTGTGCCTATACCTAGCACTTTTAAAAAGGCTGCTTGTGATACCAACTGGCTTCAAGCAATGAAACTAGAAATTCAGGCCATGGAATCCAATCACACTTGGGAATTGGTCCCCATACCTAAAGATAAATGCATCATAGACTGTAAATGGTTATTCAAGATCAAATACCTTCCTGATGGTACCATTGACTGATACAAGGCTCGGTTGGTGGCTGGGGGATTTAACCAAACATTTGGTTTAGACTATTTTGAGACTTTTCCTCCTGTTGCCAAAATGACAATGGCGAGACTTTTTGTTGCTATTGTTGCTTCAGAATTGGCCAATTACTCAACTTGATGTCGCCAATGCATTTCTGCATGGTGGTGACCTCAGTGAAGAAGTTTATATGAGAGTGCCTCTTGGTTACTTTTAACTCTCATCTATTCCAGCAATCAATGTTATAACTGCCGCTTCTGATTGGGTTTGCAAATTGGTAAAATCTATCTATGGCCTCAAGTAAGCTCCAAGATGCTGGTTCACCAAATTTTGCTCAACTTGAAAACAATATGGTTTTACTCAATTTCATGCAGATAATAGTCTATTCACTTATTATCACAAGTTTGTTTTATAGCTGTCTTGGTATATGTGAATGATATTATGATTAATAATACCAACAAGGGACCTTATTCGTTAGATAATTGATTATATTAAACAAACAAAGGTCAAAGATTTAGGCTTGCTGAAATATTTTCAGTTTGTGGGTAAACCTCGTCATAATTATCTTACTGCAGCCTATAAAGTGGAGAGATATTTGAAGGCCTCTCCAGGTCAAAGTCTGTTAATGGTTTAAAGAAAAAAAGGTACCAAACAGCCTGCATCATTTTGGAGGTGATGCGGTTAGAAATGATTGTAGCCCGCAGCTGCCATCGTTACTGTTTTTGTAAGATAAAATATCAGATATGAATGGAATTCGCATCTAGGGTTGGTAGGTTTATGATTTTTTTGTCTTTTGCAACACACCTTCACATTTTGGTTTGTTTATATTTTAATTCATACAAATTAAAATTTTGATTACAATCATATTTCAGGCAAATTAATGAATAAGTGAAACCGACGGCAGCAAATCCAGCGGCCCAACAGATATTCACACACACACACTGTGGTCTTGATATCAACATAAACATAAAATTAGATTGAAGCTAATATCTCTATTTCAAAATTTTCAAGCACATGAAGGAACTCACTAACAAATCAATAAACCACAATATATATCCATAACATTTCTACAAATACAATTATGACACCAAAATGATACGTACTCGTAATACATCCCTATACCTACACTAAATTTACAACTGTTCTTTTTCTTTTCTTTTTTTCTTCTTGTTGGTCAAGACTGTTGGTCTAGTTAGTATATAAAGCTCCACCAAAACACACTCTTTATTCTCTTGGAGAAGTGTTCAACTAAGATTAACTAAGCTTGCTTTAGTTCCTACATGGGAACTCTTAAATTCAAAACAAATCAACTCATTCGCCTGCACCCTAAATATTTTTAATCCAAATGGAAGCAGCAGGTCTTACATACACGGCAACTCCATAGTCACTCCCACATATTTTCCTTTCACCGCATTAGTTCAACCTGGGATGGGGATGCCGTTTTGGCTGGACTTCGTTTTGATAATCTTTTTCCGTTTCCCTGACCTGAAGTTGCTCCAAAGCTGTCACTACCTCATCCATATTCGGCCTTATTCTGGGTTCCACGCAAAGACATTGAACTGCAAGGTTAGCTGCTCTCCGGGCATGATCCAGTGAATACTGACCTTCAAGACGTGTATCAATAACACGGAATATCCTGCGTTTATTGTTCAGGTAAGGTTTTGCCCATTCCACCAGCCTCTGCTCTCCAGTTGGACGGTTTTTGTCTATTGCTTTCCTACCAGATAAAATTTCAAGAAGAACAACACCAAAGCTGTAAACATCGCTTTTAGCATTCAAGTGACCTGGACAAGGAAAATAGGAACATATGGTCAGATGAAATGTGCATTTTATTTTCTTATATTGATGATGGCATAAAAGGTTAGCCAGCAGAACCTAACAACAATGCAAACTGTTGTGACACCTTATCTACCTCAACCTGAAATGCAATGTATGAAACTGAGCTCTATATTATCATTGCATTTGGCTCGCGGAAAAAATCTAACATTTTTAACCAGAGCACACTCTGGGTTTAACACCTCAACAAATAAAATTTAAATAAATCTGAGCTCTATTAATAGAACTCCAGGTTAAATTTTACCACTTCTCAAAAAATCCAATAAACTTACAATTCTTGAAATAAAATACAACTAAATTACGACCATACCAACAAACTCTAAAGAAAATCTAAGAAAATACAAACCTCCTCAAAGTCTTAGCACTCGCACTGAATTCGAATACGAAAAGAAAGAGTACAAGAAAGATATCCGTACCTTGAAATCTTAGTTATCGAGAATACAGACAAAGATTTCAGCCCTAATTCCACAAACGCCAAATTCATAACCCTCCAAAAAGTTATTGATGTTCATCTCTATCTCCATCTATTTTTTCTTTCTCTCTTCTCTGTCCCTCTCTCCTCTCTTCTCCGATCAAAGTAACGCAAATCCTTTTTTTTAGCAAACATAACTCTTCTCTTCCTTCTTTCTCTCTTTTTTTATTAAAACCCTCACTCTTTTTTAATAAAAGCCTTACTATTTTTTTTAAACTAATACCCTTAAAACAATATTCAGATTATAAATATAAAAATAAACTTACACAAACTAATTTAATTACAACGCATTGACATTAATAAATAATTAAATCAAATAATCCAACTAAAAATAATTATAAAATATCGGGATGTTACATTCTTTCCTCCTTACAAAAATTTCATCCTCGAAATTTAACTTGGACACCTCTCAAAACCACGGATATAACAAAAAAAATAGTAATTAAAGAAACACGAAACATATAATAATTTTAACTAACTAATCATTCTAAAGTACACCCATACTCACACGTCGAGCCTAAAGGCAACTCTAAAACTAAAATTATATCTTACAACTGCCCAAAATTCACATATGGAGCCTAAAGGCAAGTCTACAGAATATTAAAACTCTAGCTCTGATGCCAACTTTAACACCCCAACAAATAAAATTTAAATAAATCTGAGCTCTATTAATAGAACTCCATTAAAAACTGGTTAAACTTTACCACTTCTCAAAAATCCGTTAAACTAACAATTCTTGAAATAAAATACAACTAAATTACAACCATACCAACAAACTCTAAATAAAATCAAAGAAAATACAAAACTCCTCAAAGTCTTGGAACTCGCACTGAATTCGAATACGAAAAGAAAGAGTACAAGAAAGATATCCGTACCTCGAAATCTTAGTTATCGAGAATACAAACAAAGATTTCAGAACCCTAAATCACAAGAACCCCAATTCCACAAACGCCAAATTCATAACCCTCCAAAAAGTTTTTGATGTTCATCTCTATCTCCATCTATTTTCTCTTTCTCTCTTCTCTCTCCCTCTTTCCTTTTTTTTAGCAAACCCTAACTCTTCTCTTCCTTCTTTCTCCCTTTTTTTATTAAAATCCTTACTCTTTTTTAATAAAAGTCTTACTATTTTTTTTAAATTAATACTCTTAAAACAATATTCTAATTATAAATATAAAAATAAACTTACACAAACTAATTTAATTACAACGCACTGATATTAATAAATAATTAAATCAAATAGTCCAACTAAAAGTAATTATAAAATATCGGGATATTACACTGGGGCTGTTAGGCTAAGATATTCTAAGTCGCCTTATGGCTTACAATTTTAGATTTTTTTTATTTGTCTGTGTATTAAGAAAAAGAAAATCATATTTAACAAAAAAAAATGAATCATAAGTAACTTATAAGTTGATTTCTGATTAATAAAAAATGTGTACTTACTTCGGTTACTTATTTTGACTTTTGTAATTTGACTTTATGAAATGCTTGCAAAAATTTTAAAAGTGGAGTTTTAGTAACTTACTATTAAATTGTTAATTTATATGCATAATAAGTTGAAAATTAATAAAAAAATTATCCAAACTAATATACTGTATATGAGAAGAGGAAAGATAAGAGGTAATTGCAGTTACCGAATTGGCACCCATCTCAAACTATGTAAGAAGGCGGCAATATCTGAAGACAAAATTCATTTGACTTTTTTTTAAAATTTCTTATCACGAATAAATTCTGCTCGCAGGACTGGGAAACTATGACATAAAACATAAACTATCCATCTACTGCCAAGACAACATCAGAAAAAACAAATCTACTTAAATATCGAATATATATTTAAAAAGCTGAAAAAACATCATTAGAAGTTCCTAGACTTCTTATCATGTTCTTCATTAAAACCTGTTGCAATACTAATAATAAGATTGTGACTAGTAATCTCTTCTTGGTGCTAGAAACACTTAATAAAAGAATTTAATTCAATAGAATTAGACCACTGGCTACAAGGATTAGGGGTTAACTTGGTTTAAACTATATTAAAGTAAACAGTAAATGTGATACAACCAAGGTCAAGTCCCATAAGTTCTTTCACGCACGAAGCTCGAAGGGCCTTGTTAGAATGCTAATGTAAGATATCCAAGGAGGAGTCTTCCTCTAAAACTTTATTTGTGTTGAGTGACTGATATCTTAACATGGTATCAGAGCTCAGGCTAGCAGGAGGACTGAGGTTTGACTCCATTCTACTCCCAACATTCTCACAATTTATTATGGACCCGAAAAGCAAAATTATGCCCCAAAGATGGGCGTCCGTGATCCACTTTTCGACTCATAAATGGGCTCTCGAATTAGGGGGAGTGTTAGAATGCTAATATAAGATCATAGATAGGGCCTTGCTCTAATATAAAAAACATTGGTTTATTCTCAATGGCAATGATATCATCTTTGATTTCAAATTTCAGACGGAATATTAGAGAGAGGGTTTTGGGGGAAAATACATAGGTCGCCACCATTGTCTTTGTTGGGAATATGTTGTGAACTTGATGATTACATTAACAAAACAGCTTAGTAGATTTAATTTAGTGAAAAATATAGCACTCGACGGATGATCAAATATAGTCCCGACGGATGACTCAAATATAGTCTTGACGGATGATGATTTGACATCCATCGAGTGAGTAGTTTATGTAACAATAAGTCATGTAGCACATTTCTGCAAACAACATTATATAGATTCTGTAGTAGCATATGATTCATGATGACTCTTATTAGATATGCAAAATAGGTTGATTAATTGTAAATATAAGATGTCTTGTAATTCTACATAAGTGAAATGAAGTCAAGTGTCAAATAACTACCCGACGGATGATCAATAAAGCTATCCGACGGATGACAACATGTACCCGACGGATCATCAATTCAAATGTCTTTTGACAGTGACAATACAGTCACATGCGTTGGATGTTTGCAAAAGGAATGTGGAAGCCTGTTTAACAGAAATGAAGAACAAAGAAGCATTACCATTTTCATGCAAGTTAAGAAGATTTTCAAAAATGCTGGAATAAAGTAGTGAAACAATATGGAGTTTGACTTGATAGTTTTGTTTTATTATCCTGTCTTATTACCATGTAAACTTGGTGGTATATAAACCAAGTGTAGCTAGTAGAACAAATAACTAAGCAAACACTTTTAGAAGAGAAATAGAAAAAGCTGTAACTGTTAAGAATTTCTGTAGTTGTTTGTTCACTTGTAAAGCAGCTGTGAGACAATTTGTTCTTCACAGAGTTCTTAATTCGATATATATATATATATATATCTGGTGTATACTTTCAAATCCACCACAAAGTTTTAAAGACTTGTATTTTTACTACTTTGTGTTTTTGATTTATTTAACTTGTGATTCCGCACCTTGCAAATCAAAACACTTATATATATAGTTTGAGTTAGAACATTCTATAGTTCAAGAAAAAGTTTACTAGAATTACATTCAACCCCCCTTTCTGTAATTCTTGCTGTATTGTTAGGGACTAACAATTGGTATCAAAGCACGCTCTTGAAGCATAAAGAGTTTAAAGATCACAACAAACAGCAAGATGAACAAGAAGGATGTTAGCGTCAAGATTCCTTTTCTGGACAAAGATAATTACCATCACTGGAAGGTAAAGATGCATCTTCATTTACTTTCTCAAGATGAGACCTATATGGATTGCATAGAGAGAGGTCCTCATGTACCAATGAGAGCTGCAACTGGAAATGAGCCATCAGTTCCCAAACCAAGGCATGAATGGTCAGATCCTGATATTGAACAAGTCAGGAAAGACAAGACCATGAATATTCTGTTCAATGGAGTTGATGGTGACATGTTTGATAACATCATTAACTGCAAGACAGCCAAGAAAGTTTGGGATACCATTCAAATAATCTGTGATGGCACTGAACAAGTTAGAGAAAACAAGATGCAGTTACTAATTCAGCAATATGAGCATTTCCACTGTGAAGAAGGTGAAACTCTCACTGATATCTTTAGTATATTTCAAAAGCTACTAAATGCTCTGAAGCTGCATGGAAGAGTCTACCAAACCAAAGATTCTAACCTCAAATTCCTGAGATCCCTTGCAAAAGAATGGAAACCAATGATAGTCTCCTTGAGAAATTGACAAGAATACAAGGAGTTTATACTAGAGAGACTGTATGGCATTCTAAAGACTTATGAGCTTGAAATAGAGCAAGATGAAAGAATGGAGAAAGGGAGGAAGAAAGGAGGGTCCATTGCACTGGTTGCTGAGTTAGAGAAAGAGAAAGAGATGAAGATGGAAGCTGTTGAATCTACATCAAAGGTCTGTGAAAGCAAGGGAAAAGGGTTGGTAGCTGATAATGAAGATCCATTGAGTCAAGATGACATGGATGATATTGATGAACACTTAGCATTCTTATCCAGGAGGTTTGCCAAGCTCAAGTTCAAAAAGAACTTTGGAGCTGCTAAGCCAAATAGAAACATGGTGGATAAATCAAAATTCAAATGTTTGAATTGTGGCTTAGCTGGTCATTTTGCAAATGAATGCAGAAAGTCAGATTCCAAGAAAAAGTTTGAGCCTGTTGATTATAAACGGAAGTATTTTGAGTTGCTCAAGCAAAAGGAAAGGGCTTTCATAACACAAGAAAATCACGGGGCAGCTACTGGACTAGATGAAGATGAAGATACAAGTTATGTCAACCTAGCCCTAATGGCCAAGTCTGATGAAACAGAGACAAGTTCTTCAAGTAACCAGGTAATCACCACTAACCTTGCAAATTTATCTAAAGCTGAGTGTAATGATGCAATTAATGACATGTCTACAGAATTATATCATTTGCGTGTTACACTTAAGTCTCTCACTAAGGAAAATGCTAAAATCAAAGAAAACAATTTGTTTTTAAGTGAGAGGAATAATGTGCTAGAGTCTCAGTTTATTGAATTTGAAAAATTGAGAATAGAATGTAAGATTGCTAAAGATGAATTAACTGAGTCCTTGAAGAAAGAAGAGATTTTGAAGAATCAGCTTGAACGAGAACAGGAGGTGATTAATGCATGAAAATCATCCAGAGATGTCCATGCTCAAATCATCCAGAGGTATTGAATCTTCTTAGCCTATGCAGCCCATGCCAATTTCAAGATCTATCAAATGGATGTCAAAAGTGCCTTTCTAAATGGAGATTTGGAGGAGGAAGTCTATGTCAGTCAGCCTCCTGTTTTGAAGATCCAAATCTACCTGATCATGTATACTATCTTTTGAAAGCACTTTATGGATTGAAGCAAGCACCTAGAGCCTGGTATGACACTTTGTCAAAGCTTCTTTTAGAGAATCACTTCACTAGAGGTACTGTAGACAAAACTTTATTCTTTAGAAATATTAATGGCTCTAGCATACTTGTTCAAATTTATGTAGATGACATTATTTTTGGCTCTATAGATGAAAAACTTTGCAAAAAGTTTGCCAAATTGATGCAAAGTATGAAATGAGCATGATGGGAGAACTAACTTACTTTCTTGGTTTACAAGTTAAGCAAGTTAGTGATGGAATATTCATTAGTCAAACTAAATACATTTATGATCTTTTAAAGAAGTTTGAACTAATGGATTGCACATCTTCAAAAACTCTCATGGCCACTACAATTAAACTTGAATTAAACACTACTGAAAAGTCTGTGGATATTTCAAGTTATAGAGCAATGGTTGGCTCACTTCTATACTTAACAACTAGTAGGCCAGATATAATGTCTGCTACATGTCTTTGTGCTAGATTTCAGGCTGATCTTGGAGAATCTCACTTAGTAGCTATTAAGAGAATTTTCAGATATCTCAAGGGAACACCAAAACTTGGCATTTGGTACACTAGAGATTCTGGTTTTGATCTAACTAGTTATTCAGATGCAGATTATGTATGTTGTAGAATTGATAGAAAAAGTACAACAGGAACCTGTCAATTTTTAGGAAACAAGCTTGTGTCCTAGTTCAGTAAAAAGCAAAATTCAGTTTCTACTTCTCCAGCAAAAGCTGAATATATTGCTGCTGGCAGTTGCTGTGCACAGATTTTGTGGATGAAAAACCAATTGCTAGACTATGGTCTGCAAGTGGAAAGAATGCCTATTTTCTGTGATAACACAAGTGCAATTGTCATCACTGAAAATCCAGTACAACATTCAAGAACAAAGCACATAGACATCAAGTATCATTTCATAAGGGAACATGTGATGAATGGTACTGTGGAACTACATTTTGTTCCAAGTGAAAAACAACTTGCAGATATATTTACCAAGCCACTGGATGAATCCACCTTCTCAAGGTTGGTAAGTGAGTTAGGTATACTTAATTATTCTTGAATTATTTCAGATATTTTTGCAAGTTGTAATGCAACCAGAAATTTAATTGATTTTCCTGCCTTGGATGAAATTTTGGCCAAGTCAAAATTTACATCCTGACGGATGATCATTATCCATCGAGTTTGATTATCAGTCGGAATAGAATATCTAAAATTCAATTATTTTTCTGGATTATTTTAATAACCCGACGGATCAGATGTTTTATCCTCATTCGTCGAGTTGTCCAAATCATGGCCGTTAATTCTCTGAACATCATCCATCGAGTTTACTTACAGTCTGTAAGTATATTTCTACGGATGGTTGATCGAATTTTGACAGTTTATTTTAATTTAAACGGCTATTTTGGGCAAATTTGATTGGTTCTTTATCACTTTTGTCAGTTTTTTTTAGAGTATAAAAGCAAAATTCATTTTCATTACTTTTCTTTTATCATTCTCAATTCATCTGCTCTAACTTCTTTCTTTCTCAAAAGCAATTACCCTCTCTCTCTCTGCAATTTTTACTCTCTAACAATGGCACCAGTCGTCAAAATCATGTCTCAAACTGGCTTTATCTATGAGAAAAACAATTTCACAGCTCTAGTGAACAAGGGGATTCAACAGTCAGGCGACTACCACAAAATGATGGATTTTGTGCAAGGATTTAAGCTCAACTATGCCATGCTAGAGTCTCCCACTATCTACTGTGAGGTTGTGGATGAGATATGGACAACTGCAGTTTACAACTCAACTGACAAGACCATCACTTTCACTATTAAAGGTAATGAATTCTGTGTTAATAGTGACATTGTTAAAGCATGCTTTAGGATTCCTGATAATATTGTCACTACTCCACACACAAACACTGATATTGTTAACATGTTAAACTCCGTGGGTTATGCACTCACCATCTCTAAATTAAGTGAAATTAGGAGATTTGGTCTTAGAAAAGAATGGAGTTACCTGTGTAATGTAGTTACTGAAGTATTTTCTGGTAAAATTATCAATTTTGATTATGTTAATATCTCCATGCTCAACATGCTTTACATGCTAGTAACTGATAAATACTTCAATTTTAGTGATCTTGTCTTGTTTGAGTTGGGGTTTAAGTTAGGGGAGCTTAATAAGAGGGGTAAGAGTGTTTATTATGCTAGATTTTTCATGATGCTTGCTAACCACCTCTCTGAGGACATTGTGATTGAGAACCCAACCAACAAGTTAAATTGTTGGGTTCAAGAAAGAAGAATTGTTGCAGATCTCAATAGAGCAGATCACCACAAAGAGGTGTCACTCTTCTACTTTCCAGTAATGGAGGCACCTCAGGTAAGTGAGGTAATTTTAACTGTCTCTACTCTTCCAACCTCAAACATTTCTTTGCCTTCTAGTGTAGCAGTGGCATCTGTGTCAATGACCAGACAGATGCCTACCCAAGCTACCAAAACCAAAGTTTCAAAAAGAAAGACAAAGAAAACCCCCTCGGGTGTCTCTCAAAAGATGTCAGTTGTAAAATCCACTAAACACAAAGAGGGGAGTGTGAAGGTGGGAAACACAAGTGAGGGACAGGGTAAAAATCAAAGAAGCCCTAAGAATAAGGATGGTGAGCATAGTGTACCCAAACCAAGCCACACCACAGTTTCCCAACAAACCGTGGTTGTTAATAAGGATAAAAGCTCAATTCTAGTTTCATCCTCCCAAAAGGATGTACTATTGAAACAAGCTCTCAACCAGGAGCACAGAACAAAAGGGATAGGGACACAAGTTCATCACAAACTTACACAAGAAAGAAGGAAACTAAAACCCTTGGGGATGCACAGGGTACACACACAGTGCAAACTAGAGCTAAAGACCCAGTCACTGCACCATCTCAAAGTCAAATTGATGTGGCTCCAACAAATGTGGAGTCACAGCCAAAATCTGTACAAATTGAAACACCTCAAACACCAAATTCTCCCACACTCTTTGGATGTTGACATGATTCAAACATCTCAACCATATTCTCCATCCTTAACTCTGTTGGAGAAGCCAAAAATCCATGCAAGTGAGCATCATCTTCTAGATGATTTGTTGGCTCACTTGCCATTTCTTTCTGAGACTGTTGAGACATATGTGCCAAAATTTTCATCAATCTGCACAGAGTCTAAAATAGTCTCCACTCCACACTCATTCATTTCTACTCACTCGATGGATATTGTTCATCCGTCGAGTAGTGATTGTATCCCGACGGATGTGCCTAACAGCAGTCATCCGTCGGATAGTCAAATTACTAACCCGATGGATATTTCTCATCCGTCGGGTGTCTCTGCACAACTCCAAAGTTCAACTATAGTTACAAGTGCAGATGACTTGGTAATTGTGCAATCACTATTAGGATTAAGGCAAGGTAGTGACTTGAGTGAGAGTCTGGGTTGCTCCCAGGAAAAAAGAGAGGAAAATAGTGGTCCAATGCAGTCCATTTCTTCAGGACTGGCAGAAGTGAGTGTGAGGAGTCCCACCTTAGATGGTGAAGGTGAGGGTGTGATGGTGGGGAGCCAAGGTGAGACCTTGATGCAAGAAAAGAGAGAGAATGAGAGAAATGCAGGTACTGGAGATATAAGGGTGAATGTCATTGTAAGTGAGTTAATGAATGTCCAGGATGCAGACAGGGAGGGACTATCTCAGCAAACTCAAACTGTTATAGATTCTATCTCCTTGGATGCTGAGACATTTACTCACCCTGTTCCAGCATATCAACTTCTAGCTGAACAGGGTAATGACAATGCAGAAAGAATGCTCAATTTGGTGCACACCACACAGTCCATGCAAAGAGTTAAGGATGCCATCACAGCTTTGCCCTCAACAGCTGGTCATGTTGATTATGAGACTAGTGGACATAGGGGGAGAAGTAGGCCCTAGTTCTAGATCAAGCATGCCATCATGGGCTTTCTCCAAGAATTGTGATGATCACCATTTCAAGACCACACTCATCCAACTTATCAGCCAAACACAGTCTGCATTTCAATCAACCACAAATGCTAGCACCAAGAAGCTTCTGCAAGCACATCTTGCTTCTCTCCAACTACAGCAAATCTCAGGCTACCAATAAAGTCAAAATGTCTCCCTCATCAAAAATGAAGTTGATCAACTTAAGAAAGACATCTCTGACAAGTTGGAAGCTAAACTTCCAGAAGCCACAATGCTTGACATCAAAAGACAACTCAGGAAAAACTCTGATCTTGCAACCAAGGTGGATTCCTTGGACAAAAGAATGGTTGCTATGGAAGCTTCTCTTACAGCAATCCATCTACACCAAGCTCAATAAACAGACTTGCTTCAGAAACTGGTGGCTGCACAGACCTCCTTCACTACTCAACTTGCTGATAACAAAAAGGGGGAGAAAGAGAGTTCTAGGAGTGAGGGGGAGCAAAAAGTGCTAAACATTCAAGTGAATAAAGCAATTGTGCCAACAACTGCTTTCACAAAGCCACCAGCTAAAGATAGCATTGATCTGATAAATGAAGCAGCAGCCACTTTGAGAGCAGCTGAGAAGAAGCAGTTTAGTCCAATCAACTGGGAGAAAATTGATGAGGATATTCAAAAGAAATTTGGTCTAGCAAAGAAGCCAGAAAAATCAGTCATTCATCACTCTCAAGTCAGGCAAATTTCTATGAATGATATGAGCATGAACTATCTGGAGAGAGGCCAGGCATCCTGCATCAAATCCCCAAAGGCAGATCTAATCATGAAGCCAAAGGTGAACTACCCAAAGTCTTCACTCAAGAACCCTTTGGACACAGTGTATGAGACACCAAAGCCTGATGAGAAGAAGTTGTTGGCCAGGTCTATAGCATTCTACAAAGATCCTGCAAATTCAGCTCTAAAAAGGAGAATTGCCAAGGTTTTCAGAAATGGTAAGGAAATTTGTGTGGTGGCTGGACACCCTCAATTTGTTGAAGCAAAAAGGGAAGAAAATGCAAGATTGAAGCAAGAAAAGAAGCAAGCTGCTCTAGATGCTAAAAAACTCAAACAAAAGAAGGAGCAAACTGCTATCTTGGCCAAGTCGCAAGCTTTGAAACCCACACAACAAATTCCTGAACAACCATCTGAAACCACTGGATCTAAAGATCTGAAAATGCAAGAAGAATCACAGCAGAAAAGAAGGTTTAGATACAAACTTCATTCCAAGAGAAAAGTGAACTGATGAAGAGGAATTGGAAGATTAGTTTCTCAAAAAGTCTACTTCTACAACTCAAACATACATGCCTTCTGTGGCACATGAAGAATTTAAGATAGATCCATCCAAGAATTTCCATGGCGAAATTCCAAAGGATGAGCCAATAAACTGGGATAGTCTACCAACTCCTGAACTCAATCTACCTCATTTCATGAAGCCAAAGAAAACAAAGACCAGAGCATTCAAAAAAGTGAAACCCTCAACTCTCAGATCCAAGTCCCTAATCAAAGCTCAAACCAAGGTCAACAAGGGAGATATCATGTACATCTGTGACATCAAGGAATTCTCTAATCTAAATCTCTATCTACATGAACTGGAAGAAGTAGAGGGATTGATACTTACAAGAATCTACCTGAAAGGTTGGTATTCAAGTACAAGGGAGGAAAAGAGATAACATGGCCACTTCACGGGATTCTTCAAGAGAGCTAATCTATACTGATAAAAGTCTATTCATCTTTCAAGAAGAACTTTAGATTCAATGTGACAGCTAGAAGACTATTTCTAAAGAAGATTGAAGAACTGAGGAGTATTAGAACCAAAGATGCACTTCCAAAGACTTTAACTATTCCTTACACAGGAAGTAGAGTGCATCTAAGGCCCTACTAGCTGATGGAATTCTTGGATGATAAGGGAGTTAGAATATTGTTCAGACTAGAGGACCAACTGAGCATCTCTAGCAATGAGACTCTACTGGAAATGCAAGAAATGCTAGATCTGTCAGAAGCTGATGAACTTGAATTCCACAGACAGCTTCAAAATCAGATAGAAGAAAACAACAGGAAGCTTGGAAAGAAATCCAGACCATCAAGGAAATTGATCAATCTGCTCAGACTAGAGGAGCACCTTGAAAATGGCTGTGAGCAAATCTTTGTACACTTTGTCTTGTAAATTCTTCAATAATTATTGCAGCACTTTTTAGTTTTATCTACTACCTTTTAAATTTGTATTTTTAGGGTGTTTTGTTAGCATCAAGTTTCTCTTAATTTATGGCTACAATTCTAGTAGGCATAAATTGGGGGAGATTGTTCGGAATATGTTGTGAACTTGATGATTACATTAACAAAATACCTTAGTAGATTTAACTTAGTGAAAAATGTAGCACTCGACGGATGATCAAATATAGTCCCGATGGATGACTCAAATATAGTCCCAACGGATGATGATTTGACATCTATCGAGTGAGTAGCTTATGTAACAATAAGTCATGTAACACATTTCTGCAAACAACTTTGTATAGATTCCGTAGTAGTATATGAGTCATGTTGACTTTTATTAGATATGCAGAATAAATTGATTAATTGTAAATATAAGATGTCTTGTAATTCTACATAAGTGAAATGAAGTCAAGTGTCAAATAGCTACCGATGGATGATCAACAAAGCTACCCGACGGATAACAAACATGTACCCGACGGATCATCAATTCAAATGTCTTTTGACAGTGACAACACGGTCACATGCGTTGGGTGTTTGCAAAAGGAATGTGGAAGCCTGTTTAACAGGAAATGAAGAACAAAGAAGCATTACCATTTTCATGCAAGTTAAGAAGATTTTCAAAGATGCTGGAATAGAGTAGTGAAGCATCATGGAGTTTGACTTGATAGTTTTGTTTTATTATCCTGTCTTATTACCATGTAAACTTGGTGGTATATAAACCAAGTGTAGCTAGTAGAACAAATAACTAAGCAAACACTTTTAGAAGAGAAATAGAAAAAGCTGTAACTGTTAAGAATTTCTCTGCAATTTGTTTGTTCACTTGTAAAGCAGTTGTGAGACAATTTGTTCTTCACAGAGTTCTTAATCCGATATATATATATATATATATATATATATATATATATATATATATCTGGTGGATACTTTCAAATCCACCAGAAAGTTTTAAAGACTTCTGTTTTTATTACTTTGTGTTTTTTATTTATTTAACTTGTGATTCCGCACCTTGCAAATCAAAACACTTATATATATAGTTTGAGTTAGAACATTCTATAGTTCAAGAAAAAGTTTACTAGAATTACATTCAACCCCCTTCTGTAATTCTTACTGCATTGTTAGGGACTAACAGCCTTCTTTGTGAACACAATTTTATCTTAATACAATTTATTCTGCTTCTCACTGGTATAAAATATTCAATTTTGTAAAGCATGCTTGACCTGTTGTTAATTTTTGGACTTCTGCACCTTGTGGAGAAGCTACTGCTGCTTTTTTGTACTACGGCATGGCACAGCAGTGCCAATGCCCATTAAGTAATTGGTACAACCTTTGAGCACTTCTGCTGTTCTGCATGCTTCTGTTGTTTTCTGGCACACTACTGCTTGCAATTGCTTGGATTTTCAGTCATTTGGTGGTTGTTTTTATTGGTTTATCAGTATATTTTTTTAGCACACACTTCAAATTTGTTTATTTTCCATTTAAAGAGGCTTCATATGTATTGACAATATGATTTTCTTTTTAAACAAGCATGCAAATCGGTTTTAGGGCAGTGATATTATGTTGTTTCCAGCCTTTACACATTTTTAATTGGTTGCATCTTATTGTTGTTCTTTATCTCCTTGTACCCCCATTAATTTTAACAGACGCATCACCTCGTACGAAAACAGTTGACAAAAAAGAAGATACACTTGACTGAAATAGTGGTAAAGAGACTTTAAGTAATTAACCATATGGATTTACCTGTGGACATGTACTCTGGAGCAGCATATCCGTAGGTGCCCATGACCCTGGTAGAGACATGGCTTTTATCATCATCTGGGCCATCTCTTGCCAAACCAAAATCAGATAGTTTTGCATTGAAATTCTGCAAGTTAAACAAAAAAGAAGAGTGAGAGCACATCCAATTAAAAATCGTGTAGAACCATTGTCCACCATTTGCAAAAAAAAAATTTATGCTTTTAAACGTATATACCGAGTCCAACAGAATATTTGAAGTCTTGAAGTCCCGGTAGATAACTTTAGTTTCGGCACCATGAAGAAAAGCTAATCCCCTTGCTGCGCCCAGTGCAACTTTCATTCGGAGGCCCCAAGAAAATGTCTCGTAGCGTGATCCTCCTATTTCACAAGGAATTTGATGTGTTACTCATATACGGACAAACAGATTAGATTTTGGAAGAAGTCAATCAGAACATAGTGACATTAAATGATATCTGTATGTGATAACTTACTCCTGAATAAATGATTCTCCATGCTACCCTTCGGCATAAACTCGTATACCAGAAGTCTGTGATCATCCTCTAAGCAGTAACCAATCAATTTTACAAGATTAGGATGGCGCAGCTGCCCAAGATAGTTGATTTCCGCCTATACATCGAAGGATATAACAGAATATTACAACTTTTCTACAGGCACTAGATAAAAGAAGTTCTATTTTAACAGTTCTTGCTTACCAGCCATTCCTTGTGCCCCTGGAGCCCGTCTTGATTAAGCCTTTTTACAGCTACGACAATCCCAATTCCAGGCCTTGATGCTGCAAGTGAGTGTTCATCAACCCATCCTTTGAAAACAGAACCGAACCCTCCTTCCCCTAGTACACTATCAGGACGGAAGTTCCTTGTTGAATTTTTGAGTTCGTTATATGTGAAGCTTTTCAAATTGCCAGACTGCAAGATCTCACCCTCGCTCCTAGTTGTTGCAGGTGCAGATATTGATGATCCCTTGCTATTCGAGTATCCAGTATTACTCCCATCATTGCTTACATACTTAGAATCCTCTCCTAAAAACATATTTCTTTAATCATGTAAATATGTACTGACCAATAACAGTAGAAACACGTGAATTTTATATCTTGTGCACTATCTCCTCAATATTCGGTTTGATCCTACACCATTTCTCTCGATGAATTTTATATCTGGACTTTATTTGCACCAAATTGATATTTCAGAAAACAAAATCTAGAACAAAAATTTCATGACTTCAACGCTAGTTCTCCAATTATATATAGGATTTCAAGTTGTATCATTGATATTTCGAAATGAGCAGTATGCCAAATTTTCTAGACAAATATTCTCTAGGACCAGCAACTACAAAATTGGTCGATGAAAATGTATGTATCCCGTAACTAATATTCATTGTAAAAAAACAAAATTACTTAACAAAGAAACAATATTTCTTATCCTAAAAGCAGGCAAAGTGCAGTTACCCTGTGAGATTACATAAATGTTTTAACAAGAAATATACTAACAGCATAACATGTTTAAATTGTTTAGAAAGTCAATAATTAAGTTGTGTGGAGCATTTTAAACTAAATACTACAAATTATGATGTACTTTACAACATTAAAATAGTTGAATAAGAAACAAGAAGAAAGAGTAGAGTCATGAATAATAAAAATACATACCAGTATGAAATTGGGTATCAGTCTTAATTTGATAGCTCAAGCAAATCCCCATCAAAACCCAACACAAAATCTTATGTATCTGAAAAAACAAGAAAAAAAATGAAAGCTTGATGTTATACACATACACACACACCCAAGTGAAAATCTTGGATTAGAACCCAGAAAGAAAGAAAGGACTTGGATTGAGAAATGATAAAGATGGATAAAGAAAGGATGATGATGATGATGATTATGACAAGGAAAATGTAAGAAGAATGAGAGTTTTTATGTGATTGAGATGGAGCTTTGTGAAGTTGGCGGTGACTACATAAATTCGTATTTCTTAATTTATTTCACCTCTTTGAGCATCTACGACCAACATCACCTCATCTGTTAGCTAAAAAGTGCTAAAAAGTCTACATGACACTATATGTCACAGTTATATATATATTAGCTAAAAAATATATTACTCCAACCATGTTACCTCTAATCTGTTAGCAAAAAAAATAGATATCTTTTATCTCATCTTCTATATCTGTTGATCATATAGCCATTAGTTAAAATATACACGTAAGCTTTCTGTCAACTTTCTATCTTATTTTAACCTAATAACTTTGCACATCAATACACAGGTATATTCATATTATATTTATATTATATATATATATGTTGAAATTTTTATTTCATATTTAATATTTTAACTTTATGTTATATTAAATGTTAAAATATGATTTTTTTATTGACCAATTTTATTAATTATTATAATAAACATTACATAATTATAAAAATATTAATAAATCTAATCTAATCTAATATAATAAAATGTAATATAAATTTAAATATAAAATTTTATTATACATATAAGTATATATTTTTTAACACATATAAGTGTCTTTTATAATTATATAAATATATATTCAATATTTTTTCATTAAATAATTTTTTTATTTTTACTTGTATGTAATTAAATATTTAAATTTATTTCAACATGTGAAATTTTCATATATAAAATAATTTGAAAATACATATAGCATATTATTGTTGAATTTAGCTAATAACAACATAGCAAATAACCTTACATATTCAACAAAATTTTAGATAAAGTAATTTAACTAACCATTATGATTGGAGATTCTTATATATAGCTTCATTCAATCATTTGCTTTAAAAAGTTTCTTTAATTCTTTGTGGGTCGTTAAATATTACTTTACTACTCGATTATTAATTAATTAATTAAACAAAACAGAATGTGTATTACACATCACAACGAATATCGTCAGTTGAGGTTTGTTGAATTTATGTAGTAATTATGTCTAACTTATTCTCAACGTATTTTATATTTTGAGATATCCAGCATGATCTACAAATATTTTCTTAGAAGGCATTTATTAAATTTTGAGAGATATTACTTTATTTTTAAACTCTTAAGGGAACACTTTTACGATCCTTTAATTATTTTACTTAATTTCTAATAATAAATAATATAAAAAATTATCTAAAGAGGACACGTGTTTATCCCTTAAATTCTCCCCAGGATACTCGCTTCGCTAGCCTAGTTTGCTGATGTCTGGTCAAAGTCCAAGCCGGTATAGTTAAAAGTCATCGGATTTATAAAACAACAAGGAAGCTCTGTTTTTTTTATTAAATCTACGTAGTTTTATGCCAAGTATACAACTTTTGCAAAATCGTTTTTATTTGGAAAACGAAAATTGATTCTTTGCTTTGTCTACAGTTGCAGTGTAACCTGAATTCATTTTTAACAAATTAGTTTTGTTACACCTTGGACAACGGACTTGGAATAAACAATGAAGATCCAAGAAGACTTATTAGAATAATTAGTATGTGACATTTGTTTTGAGTCTCAAGAAGCCCACTTATAATAGATAGCTCATTTGGGACTTCCTATAAATATAAAGGAACAACCTCTTTAAGGGTAGGTCAATTAAATAAAGAAAATACCTCCTTAAAAATTAGTCTTATATATTAATAATACTTTATACTTATCATTTAGCGCTAGAAGGAGTTTTACTCTGAAGATCCAACCAAAATATGATCGTGGAAGAAATTAATCTGGCAACAGCCGGACCAACTCAGGTGAAGGAACAGACAGCAGAGATCACCGCCGATCCTAAAAGCCACGGTGAGTAAGAACCACCCAAACAACCGACTCTGAAGCCGAAATGTTTATTTTCCCCACCGGAGGGAGCTTCCCATGATCAGCCGCTGAACTTAACAAATGCAGATGAGCGAGACAAGAAGAGAAAGTTCAAATCAGATCAGCGATTAAGGATCCAGACATCCAAGGGAAAATAGGTGCTTTCAAGCGACATGCGACTTCATCTCGAAAAGGTTGAGAGGTTAAAAACTCAAAACAATGAAGACCCAGAGGATCTACCTCACTCCGACGAAGAGCTCGAACTTCTAGAACGTGAGACTAGAATGCTCAAAGCCAAGCTCGAGCGGCAACAGTAAATTCATCGCCTTCGTCGAGAGCTCCAACAAGCGTCGATAAAAAACCAAGGGCAAGACGACGAACTCTACGACGAAGATGATGACGCCGAATACGAGTATGAAGCATCAGTAGAGACGACATACTCACAACCGCGCGAGCGTCGACAACGCACAGTATCGTCTGCCGACGTCTCTCAACGGACTGAGTCCACAGAATCTATCTCCCATGAGAAATTTGCCATAATGCAAGAGAAAATAGCACAGATGCATACCATAATGCGCAATCAGTCAGGATTTGAGACTGTCAGTGAGAGTCCTCTATCTCTGGTTCTCGAGAAAGCACGCATCGACAGTTAATTGAAAACACATGCCCTCGATCATTTTGACGGATCGTCTGACCCGTTAGCATTCCTCAACACTTTTGACGGCCGTATGGCCTTCTTTGGTCACTCAGAGATTGCTCGATGTCAATTTTTCTCCAGATGCCTCCTGAAGGGTTTTTAGCACATAAACGCAGCGAAAACGTAAATTTAATCTTAAAAAAAATGAAACCCTCCGCAGGATCCATGCGAAAAAATAATATTTAATTCGTAGTTCAGTATGTTTACCTTAAGAAGTTTTACGTTAATGGAAAGGTGGAGGTCTTTAATAGCGATCCAAGAACGATGAACGGAGATCCTTAGCAGCTGATCCTCATGTGTGAAGCACTCCACCGGTATCCACCAAGAAAACGATGTAATGAAGGAGGAGGAGATGGAGAGAATTAGGGTTTTGTAAATCTTTTTGGTTGAGGCAAAAATAGGGTTTATAATAGTATATTTATAGGCAAAATTTTCAGCTGAAAATTTTCCCATAAAATATTATTATTATTATTAACCCTTTATTATTCTCACTAATAATTAAAACACCTTTTAATTATTAATCCTTTTTCTAAACTCTTTATAAATAATTCTCTCACTTGATTTAATTTCCAAAAATTAAATTCTTAATTAATAATATTAAGAACCTTTTCTTAATTAATTTATAATCAATTAAATCTCATTTAATCAATTATTAAATTTGCCAATTAATTATTTATTTCATAAATAAATAATTATCAGCCATTATTAATTAATTCCTCCACCATTAAATCATTCTCTTTTATGGTGTGACCCTGTAGGTTCAATATTAAGCCGGTAGTAGAAATAAATAATAATAAAACTATTTTATCATTATTTATATAAATTCTTTAATTCATTAAATATGATTAATTAATTAATCATATTTATTCTACATCGTGAGGGATACTTCTCAGCATATCGCGACTATCCGGATAATATGAATTCACTGCTTAGAATACCAAGAACCTATTCAGTGAGTAGTTACCGTACAATTAATTCCTTCTACCCTACAATGTCACGATTAAATACAAGGCATGGAACTTGTGTCAAGCCTATCTTATTTAATCACTTGCTTTCCCATTCACTATGCTTAGTTCTATTTAATGTAAATTAGAAACTCCTTTCTAATTTCATTCACTCTGGCCAGAGATTCCTGAACTAACATAAGTGGATCAGCATTGAACATTCTCTTCCTACACTGGAAGGGGTAGATCCTTTATTGATCATACACTATCTTCGTGTACAAATTTCTATACCCAGTAGAGCCCTTATAATTGTCCCTTGAGACTAAGAACTAAACCAAAATATAGTTCAGTGTACACAAGATGACTATGATGACCTCAAGTCTAAGGATACTTGTACAACTATCACTATGTGAACAACTGCTGACACGTGAGTGAACTCCATCAGTTGTTCAACTGTGTGAGTCATGTTCAGTGAACTTATTCTATAATAAGCACCTACATACTAGCTATAGTGTCACCACACAAATGTCTATGAGAACAGACATCCTTCATAATGAAGCAATCATAGTATGTACCGATCATTGCGGATTATTAATTACCAGTTAGTAATCCTACGACCATGAACTATTTAAGTTTAGAGTTATCATCTTTTAGGTCTCATTATTATGATCTCATCACAATCCATAAAAAGCTTTACTCTAAACTGTGGTATATCTTATTTAAACATTTAAATAGATAGAGCCCGCAATAAAAACAAAACAAGTCTTTTATTAATATCAATGAAATCAAAACAGATTACATAAAAGTTATTCCTAAATCCTCATACATGATTGGACTTAGGACATATCTCTTTCAATCTCCCACTTGTACTAAATCCAATCACTCTGGTATCTATTACCCATCTTGTCTTTATGACGATCAAAGTGACTCTGAGAAAGTGGCTTTGTGAGTGGGTCCGCTACGTTGTTATGTGTGTCAACTCTCTTGACGTTGACATCTCCTCTATTTTCAACTCAGATTCACCACCAAAAATAAGAAAAATGTCCTGAGTCCTTCACAAGTACTTAAGGATGTTTTTCACTGCTTTCTAGTGGTCTTCACCTGGATTGGACTGATATCTGCTCGTCACACTAATTGAATAAGCAACATCTGGCCTTGTACACAACATCGCATACATGATAGATCCTATTGCTGAAGCATAAGGAATCTTACTCATACGCTCTCTTTCCTCAGGTGTCTTAGGATACATTTTTTCGGAAAGGGACACTCCATGGCTCATCGGTATGAGACCTCTTTTGGAGTTTTCCATGCTAAACCTTTTAAGCACTTTCTGGATGTATGTACCCTGGGTAAGACCTATCATTCTTCTAGATCTATCTCTATAGATCTTCGGACCGAGAGTGTATGATGCTTCTCCCAAGTCCTTCATAGTGAAGTTCTTTGATAGCCATACTTTGACTGATTGTAGCATCGGTATATCATTTCCTATAAGAAGTATGTCATCCACATACAATACAAGAAATATTACCGCACTCCCACTAACCTTCTTGTAGACACATTGTTCATCTATGTTTTTGATAAAACCAAACTCTTTGATTGTCTCATCAAAACGGATGTTCCATCTACGAGAAGCTTGCCTTAAACCATATATGGTTCGCAGCAGCTTACACACTAGGTGTTCATTTCCCTTGGAAAGAAAACCCTCTGGCTGTGTCATATACACTTCCTCCTCAAGTTCCCCATTGAGGAAGGCCATTTTCACGTCCATTTTCCAGATCTCATAGTCGTAGTAAGCAGCAATCGCAAGCAAAATCCGAATTGATTTTAACAGGGCTACATGCAAAAAAGTTTCATCAAAGTCAATCCCTTGCCTTTGTTTGAATCCTTTTGCCACGAGCCTGGCCTTATAGGTCTCCACCTGGCCATCTGCTCCAATCTTTCTTTTGTATACCCACTTGCACCCAATAGGCTTAACACCTTCAGGCGCCTCAACCAGAGTCCATACTTGGTTGGTATACATAGATTCCATTTCGGATTTCATGGCACTATGCCATTTCTCTGAGTCAACACTACTCATAGCCTCATTATAGGTCACAGGGTTGTCATCATCAATGATTGACAACTCATTGTCATTCTCAATGAGAAGGCCATAACACCTCTCAGGTTGGCGAGACACTATACCTGTCCTACGAATGGGCTGTTCCACAGAAGGTTGTTCAGTCTGAACAGGTGTTTCCACTTGATCCGTAGTAGTTTGTGCTTCTTGAACTTCATCAAGTTCAATTTTGCTCCCACTGTTTCCTTCAAGGATAAACTCCTTTTCCAAGAAGGTAGCATATCTGGAGACAAACACCCGATGATCGGTGTAAAAGTAATACCCTAAAGTCTCTTTAGGATATCCCATAAAATTACATTTTACGGATCGAGATTCCAGCTTATCTGGGTCAACTTTCTTGACATAAGCTGGACATCCCCAAATCTTAACGTGTTTAAGACTCGGTTTCCTTTCTTTCCATATCTCATATGGTGATTGAGGAACGGATTTGGAAGGCACCTTATTCAGTAAATATGCTGAGGTTTCCAATGCATAACCCCATAGGAATACTGGAAGATTCGCATAGTTCATCATGGACCGAACCATGTCTAACAAAGTTCGATTTCTCCTTTCAGATACCCCATTTAACTGTGGAGTATATGGAGGAGTCTACTGGGAGACTATACCATTTTTTTTGAGATAATCTAGAAACTCTCCATTCAAGTATTCACCACCTCGATCTGATCGAAGAGTTATAATACTGTATTTGGTTTGTTTCTCCACTTCATGTTTATATTCTTTGAACCTTTTAAAGGCTTCATACTTGTGTTTCATCAAATACACATATCTGAATCTAGATCTATCATCTATGAAAGTAATGAAGTACGAAAATCCACCAATGGCCTGCGTAGACATTGGTCCACATACATCTGTGTGTACCAATCCTAGCAAATCTGCAGCCCTCTCTCCATGTCCACTAAATGGAGATTTGGTCATTTTACCCAATAGACAAGACTCGCATGTAGGATATGATTCAAAATCAAAGGGGTCAAGTAACCCTTCCTTATGCAATGTCCGCAGTCTATTTTCACTAATATGACCTAGCCTACAGTGCCATAAATAGGTCAGATTTTCATCATCTTGTTTTCTTTTATTAGTTTGTTCAATCTGAAGTAAATCATGCTCTACGTCACATACATACAGACCATTATTTAAAATGCCACGTCCAAAAAGAACATTCTCTCTAAGGATAGAACATTCATTATTCTTAATAATAAATTGAAAACCGTCCACATCCAACATAGGAATAGAAACAATATTTCTCACAATAGAGGGAACGTAATAACAATTATTCAAAATAATAGTCTTGCCCATAGGCATATGTAAACTAAATGATCCTACAGATATGGCCGCAACCCTTGCTCCATTGCCCATACGTAGAATCACCTCATCTTTTTCAAGAGTCCTACTTCCCTTTAGTCCTTGCAACGAATTGCAAATATGAGAACCACAGGCGGTATCTAATACCCAAGTAAAAAAATTTGACCTAGTGACATATTAACTTCGATCATGAACATGCCTGAATCAGAAGCGGTAGTCTTACTACCCTTCTTCTTCTTCAATTCTGTAAGGTAAACCTTGCAGTTCCTCTTCCAATGCCCCAACTTGTTACAGTGAAAACAAACAGCTAAATTAGGACCAGTCAACTTGTGAGCATCTAGTATGCTCCGGAGTGATAGTGCAGAAGACATGACGAATATAGTAAATCTGTAAATGATAAACACATAACAACACTTAGCAAAAATTCAATTTCATTTCAAAACACTATATGAATCGGGTCTTTATTCATAAGTGTCTCCCACTAGTTTATCTAATTTTTTCAACCCCCTAAGTGAAAATTAAGCATTCATAATGCTAGTGGGAATAGGGATCCTACATTCCATCACACAACCTCGGTTGTGGCACGAAACGTCATGTGATGTTCAATAGGCAGACAACTCTTGTCAATTACATCTTATGTTATTCTCTAATATAAGTTTAGCCTCTTGAATAATTGAGTCACGGCTGTGGCACGACAAACTCAATATTCTAAGTCAAGTCTAACCCAACATTTCGTACAATTGAATCAGTCTCCAACGGCCCACGGATGTAGCACGTACCGACCTTTAGATTCTAATTCAATGTACACATCTCTATGTAATAGACAAGTATTTCTTATTTCGAAATCAAAGCCCTCGGCTGTAGCACAAAACGACAATGATTTAAAAATAAGAACCACTTTCTACCATGTTGGAAGGCTATGACCGACACAAGCCCGTTGTGTCATTGGCCAATTACTACTTGATATTATTTAATTTTAGAGGGATTATATTACGTTATAATCATATTATAAAGAGATTCTTCCTTTTAAATTAAATATTTCAAATCAATAATCGATAATCAGATGATTCCCAGATCGGGTGGAGCATTGTCAAGAGGCGTCATTTAATAACCCTTTCTTACAGATAAAAATCTGTTGTTGACAGAATCATCCTTTCTCTCAATATTGAAAATTCATATTCAATTACGTGTTTCATAAACACAAGAATCTCATGATCGTATTCATAATATTTATTGTTAAGGCAAGAAACGATTCCTATTCTAGATTTTCTAGAGCACGCCTTATATTGATTTAAGTTCACCTAAATCTATCATCGCATGGTAAATATAGGAATATATCTCATATATAAAATTAAATAAACAAGTAAATGTAAAGTGCAATAAAGTAAATGTGTTTGGTTATGGCCTCATCCTATGTGATCTTTATCAAGCTCATGATAAAGATCAAGGTCAATCTAATATGGTGATGGAAATAAATACAACTACTTATTACATAAGTCTTCTTCTTTGTTTAGACTTCTTGTATGCCTCGTCTTATTCTTTGTATCACCTCCATTGGATAGCCTTCTTGAGTCTTCAATTACATTACATGATTGAAAGTAAAACTAATCTAATGAACTTACAAGAATAACTCGAGTTACATTCGAGATTTATGATTACAAAGATTGACGACATGCAAGTCGTATTTAAAACCAAAACCAAAACCATTACACTAAGGTCGAAAGGCCATAACCATCCACCATGCTCATACAACACATAAAAGCATGTTAAAACACATAATCTGATCTTAACATATCATATTATCTATGATCTAATCATAAAAAAGAAAATATGACAAAAATCAGAAAAATCAGAATCAAATCAGAAAAATAAGAATCACTGTTTACAGGAAGTAAACGACGTCAAACGCCTTACAGACGAGTCATTGATAGCTTTTGCTATCAGTTTTGTTCAGACGCTCGTTTACCTATGGAATAGGGTATTCGTTTGTGTAAATCAGACACCAGACCCAGATTTCAGCAAATCTGCAGCAGCTAATTCAGAATCCGTATCTAATATGATTCTCATAATTAGAACAAACATAAATCATGTATATATCAGTATATATACAGATTACATAATCATCTTATGATTATACAACTCACATGAATATCATATATTCAAAACCATACATATATAAGCATATTATATCAACATCAAATCATCACGAATCACGTACATGCTCATATATCGAAAATAGTTAAACACATAAACGAATTTAAAACTTTTCGCAAGTAGCTCTGATGCCATTGAAGGGTTTTTAGCACATAAACGCAGCGAAAAAGTAAATTTAATCTTGAAAAAACCGAAACCCTCTGCAGGATCCATGCGAAAAATAATATTTAATTCGTAGTTCAGTATGTTTACCCTTAGAAGCTTTACGTTAATGGAAAGATGGAGGTCTTTAATAGCGATCCAAGAACGATAAACGGAGATCCTTAGTAGCTGCTCCTCATGTATGAAGCACTCCACCGGTATCCACCAAGAAAACGATGTAATGAAGGAGGAGGAGATGGAGAGAATTAGGGTTTTGTAAATCTTTTTGGTTGAGGCAAAAATAGGGTGTATAATAGTATATTTATAGGCAAAATTTTCAGCTGAAAATTTTCCCATAAAATATTATTATTATTAACCCTTTATTATTCTCACTAATAATTAAAACACCTTTTAATTATTAATCCTTTTTCTAAACTCTTTAGAAATAATTCTCTCACTTGATTTATTTTCCAAAAATTAAATTCTTAATTAATAATATTAAGAACCTTTTCTTAATTAATTTATAATCAATTAAATCTCATTTAATCAATTATTAAATTTGCCAATTAATTATTTATTTCATAAATAAATAATTATCAGCCATTATTAATTAATTCCTCCACCATTAAATCATTCTCTTTTATGGTGTGACCCTGTAGGTTCAATATTAAGCCGGTAGTAGAAATAAATAATAATAAAACTATTTTATCATTATTTATATAAATTCTCTAATTCATTAAATATGATTAATTAATTAATCATATTTATTCTACATCGTGAGGGATACTTCTCAGCATATCGCGACTATCCGGATAATACGAATTCACTGCTTAGAATACCAAGAACCTATTCAGTGAGTAGTTACCGTACAATTAATTCCTTCTACCCTGCAATGTCACGATTAAATACAAGGCATGGAACTTGTGTCAAGCCTATCTTATTTAATCACTTGCTTTCCCATTCACCATGCTTAGTTCTATTTAATGTAAATTAGAAACTCCTTTCTAATTTCATTCACTCTGGCCAGAGATTCCTGAACTAACATAAGTGGATCAGCATTGAACATTCTCTTCCTACACTGCAAGGGGTAGATCCTTTATTGATCATACACTATCTTCGTGTACAAATTCCTATACCCAGTAGAGCCCTTATAATTGTCCCTTGAGACTAAGAACTAAACCAAAATATAGTTCAGTGTACACAAGATGACTATGATGACCTCAAGTCTAAGGATACTTGTATAACTATCACTATATGAACAACTGTTGACACGTGAGTGAACTCCATCAGTTGTTCAGCTGTGTGAGTCATGTTCAGTGAACTTATTCTATAATAAGCACCTACATACTAGCTATAGTGTCACCACACAAATGTCTATGAGAACAGACATCCTTCATAATGAAGCAAGCATAGTATGTACCGATCTTTGCGGATTATTAATTACCAGTTAGTAATCCTACGACCAGGAACTATTTAAGTTTAGAGTTATCATCTTTTAGGTCTCATTATTATGATCTCATCACAATCCATAAAAAGCTTTACTCTAAACTGTGGTATATCTTATTTAAACATTTAAATAGATAGAGCCCGCAATAAAAACAAAACAAGTCTTTTATTAATATCAATGAAATCAAAACAGATTACATAAAAGTTATTCCTAAATCCTCATACATGATTGGACTTAGGACATATCTCTTTCACCTCCAAGGCACAGCTCTTCGATGGTACAACAATCCACCACCTCGGTCCATCGACTCATGGACAATGCTAAAAAGTAAATTCCAAGCTCGATTTTTCAGTAATTATAAAGGAATAAAAGTCACAGCGTCCCTAATGACAATGCACCAACGTTCAGGTGAAAGCCTCTGAAGCTTCTTAACTCGATTCAGAGAGGAGATAGCAGAAATCCCAGATCTAATAGAGCAGATGCCGTCAACTTCCTGACAGCGGGTATCGATAAATCTCGGCACGGGCTACTTCTGGAAGAAATTTTTTACAAAAGCCCAAAAACCCTACAAGGAGCATTTCAGATTATAGAACATCGCATGATGCTCCAGGAAGCAGTAAGTTGCATCCAGTCTCCTCGACGTTCTTCCAGATATGAACGGCGCCGTAGCTATAGTCCGCGATCGCCCGCACGCGAAAGGCGCCAAGAACGTCGCCGGTCACCACCAACGCGTACAGTTGACCACCTTCTGAGGGATAGGAGAGAAAGGGATTGACAGCCCTGTAATCGACCTGAGAAAGAATTTACTAAACTCAACACCGAGAAAATAACAATTTTAGCAGTACAAAAAACAGAGCCATACTACTGTCCTCCGAGACCTATGAAACCTGGCAGACCCCAAGCTCCAGATACTGCGATTATCATGAAGACACTGGCCGTACAACAGAATAATGCTTTCAACTCAGTAACCTCATTGAAAGAAAGATTCGCCGAGGGCAACTTGTCCACTATATGCAACAAGATGATACGCCTAGGCGTCACCATCGGGATGAGGAAGACCACGTCATCGACGTCATCTTTGGTGGTATAGCCGTTGGAGGGCTTTCTCACAACTCTCGCAAAGTTTATGTCCAAAGAGTTTTTAATGTCAATCCCTTGACAGTTAAATGCCTTCGAGTGAATCCCTCCCCGATCATTTCTTTCTCTGATGACGATTATCGTCCTGGACTCATCGAAGGCCATCAGGACGCCCTTGTCATTATCACACGGTTGGGAAACAACACAGTTAAGAAAATGTTGGTTGACAATGGAAGCTCCGTCGACGTCTTATATCATCATGCCTTCTCTCGAATGGACGTCGGTGATCGAAGGCTCGAGAATTCTCGAACCCCGCTGTATGGTTTCACAGGGAATGAAGTCCACGTGATAGGAACTATCGACATGCCGGTACTTTTTGGTTCTCCCCCGTGTCAAATTTAGAAGATGGTCAAATTTCATGTGATCAATGCCTCCTCTAGCTTCAACGCCATATTGGGGCGAACAACGATCACCGCCCTACGAGCTATAACTTTCATCTCCCATTTGAAAATAAAGTTCCCAACAGACTTTGGTGTAGGAGATATGGCCGGTGACTAGGCAACATCAAGACAATGATATTTAACCACAGTCTCTCCAAGGAAAAAAATAGATGAATAACTAGAAGTCAACCAAGTACTTGATATCGACCCCAGAGAGCTAGTCGACCCACCCACTAGCAACTCTTGCTCTCCTGTCGAAGAAACCGAAGAGGTTGAAGTATTTGAAGGAAACCTGATAAAACTACAAGAATTGGCAAAAACCTCCCTGAAATGTTAAAGAAAGATATCACGAACCTCATCCGAAAGTTCTCTGACATTTTCTCCTGGGACCCCAAGGACATGCCTGGGATCCCAGAGGTCGTCGCTCGACCTTCACTACACATTAGCAAAAGCATCAGGCTAGTAAGGAAGACACACTGAACATTCTTCGTCGAGAAAAGAGCAGCCATCGACCAAGAGATTGACAGGCTACTCGAAGCCGGTTTCATTGAACCGGTGCAATTCCCCACATGGATCTCGAACGTGTTCCTGGTCAAGAAAAGTAACGGGAAGTGGAGAATGTGCATCGATTACTCGGATGTCAATAGGGCTTTCCCCAAAGATTTCTACCCTCTGCCGAACATCGACCAGCTCATTGATGTGACAGCAGGAAATGAACTCCTCTCTTTTTGGATGCCTTTTCAGGGTACAATCAGATTAAGATGGACTCCCAAGATTGGCAGCAAACTGCATTCATCACGCACCGAGGGGTCTTCGAATACCGAGTGATGCCTTTCGGTTTAATTAATACGGGGGCCATATTTCAATAAATGATGGATAAGATATTCTCCTCACAAATCGGGAGAAATATGCTGATATATGTTGATGACATGATTACAAAATCGAAGGTTTCTTATGACCATATGTCCGACCTTCGCGAAACATTTGAAATGCCAAAAACAACAATATGCGGCTAAGTCCTGCCGAGTGCTCGTTCGGTCTTACCGCGGGTAAATTCCTTGGATTCTTTGTTACCCAAAGAGGTATCGAAGCAGATCCATCTCAGACAAAAGCAAACTTGGAGATGGAAAAAGCAAGATCTGTTAAGGACTTATACAAACTAACTGGATGTATCGCTGCACTCCAAAGGTTTATTCCCCAATCGTCAAAAAGATGCATCCCTTTTTTCTCAGCAATGAAGAAAGCTTCCAAATCCTCGCATTTTGAATGGAACGATGACTGTGAAAAGAATTTCTCTGACTTAAAAACATTCTTAACAAATCCACCCATCCTCACTCGGCCCTTACCAGGCAAGCCATTGCAGGTATATCTCTCGACCTCCGATGAAACGGTCGCGGCAGTCCTAGTTCGGGTTGACGAAGGAAAAGAGGTCCCAGTGTACTACATTAGTCACTCACTTCGAGATGCAGAATCAAGATATCCACAGGTCGAAAAGCTAGTCTATGCCCTAGTGGTTGCTAGCCAAAAATTGCGACACTACTTCCAAGTAAGGGAGATTCATGTGCTCACGAATCAACCTCTGAAAAGAATCCTACACAAACTCGACATGGCGGGTAGACTCACAGCTTAGACCATCGAGCTAAGCCAATTTTACATCGAGTATAAGCCTCGAACAGCGATCAAAGCTCAGGTTCTCTCAGATTTTATTGCTGAATATCAATTTAAAGCCAAAGCGTACAAATCTAACGAAGATCAATTAAGGCCATGGTTGTTGTTCATCGATGGATCTTCGACCTTCGACTCAGGAGGAGCACGAATAATCTTAATCAGCCCAGAAGGATTCAAGATCCAACAAGCCCTCAAATTCGAATTCCCAACTATAAATAACGTAGCCGTATACGAGGCACTTATCGCAGGTTTAAAGCTAGCAGCAGACTTCGAGGCTGAGATTATTGACATATTTGGAGATTCTCAGCTAGTCTCTAAACAAATAAGCGGGGAGTTCAAGGCACATAATGAGAAAATGGCTCAATACCTTGCTCGGGCACAAGAGCTACTCAAAAAGTTCCCTTCATGGAGACTGTCGAATGTTGATAGAGAGGAAAACTAGTGGGCAGATTCCCTCGCCAAGTTAGCATCCTCCAACTTACCTGTTAATCTCGACCCAATATATATCGACATCCTCACGGCCCATGCCGTCGATGAACTATCTGTTAGTCAGATTTAGAATAACCTCGACTGACGGAAACCTCTCTTCGACTACATTATCAACAATAAAATACCTGAGGGAAAGAATGAGGCCCATTCACACATGTTTAAGGTAAGAAACTATTATGTTCTCGACTCATCGTTGTATCATTATGCTTTATCTGAACCACTGCTCCGTTGTTTGGCCACGGAAGAAGCCCATCAAACAATGGTCGAGGTACACACTGGCATCTGCGGTGAACACCTTGGAGGAAAAAACCTGGCTCTTAAAATCATCAGACAGGGACTGTACTGGCCCACCATCCGAAAAGATTGCGAGGAATATGTTAGAAAATGCCAAGCATGTCAATGACACGGGAACGTAAGCCATCGACCCACGACTGAGCTCAACTCGATTCTCACTTCATGCCCCTTTTTCCAGTAAGGGATAGATATTGTAGGGCCCTTTCCAAAGTCCAAAAACCAGTGCCAATATATCGTGGTCGCGGTGGATGACGCAACCAAATGGGTCGTGGAAAAGCTCCTTTCCAAGATTAGAGAGAAAGAAATGATTGAGTTCTTCATGGAGTATGTTGTGTTTCGATTCGGAATCCCAAGGATTTTAGTTTTTGATAATGGCACACAATTTGTGGGAGCTCAGTTTAAGAAAGCTCTAAAGGAACTAAAAATCCAACACATCAAGGCCTCAGTTGCATACCCGTAGGCTAATGGGCTCGTAGAAGTAACAAATAAGACCATCCTACAAGGCCTAAAGAAAAGAATTGAAGAAATTCCCCGTTGCTGGGTTGATGAACTCCCGAATGTGCTATTGTCGTGCATGACGACACCTCGAAGCGTAACAGGTGAAACTCCCTTCCGCCTCACATATGGTGTCGATGTCGTCCTACCCGTCGAGGTAAGCCTAATTTCCCCATGAGTCGAAATGCTCGACCTTACTCTCACACTCGAGGGCTTGCGCTTTCACAATGACTTGCTCGAAGAAACAAGAGAGGAGGCTCGAATTCGGATGATTGCGCAACAGGAAAAGACTGCAAAATACTTTAACGAAAAGGTCAAAGCCAAGAACCTTAAGGTCGATGACCTCGTTCTTCGAGACTCTGCTGTGTCACAACCCGCTGTATTAGGAAAGTTCAAACCGACATGGGAAGGCCCATATCGGGTATCGAAGGTGGTTAGCGCGGGGACCTACGAGCTCTCACATCTTGATGGACAACCTATTAAAAATGCATGGAACAAAATTCATATCAAGAAATTTTATCAGTAATGTGCTTCTTTTTTTTGCTAAATTACTTTTATAGTAATTCGCTTTTGTCTATAATATTCTAAGTCTTAAGACAATGATTAACCCTCGATGCAATGAGGGTCGTTATAAGACCCCCATCGAGGGATATTTTAATTTATGATAATTCAAGAATTTGGAACATCTCCTACTTTTCAAATAAAGTTATGCTGACAATCCAATTAATGGACCAATTACCGTGAAAAACTCAATAACGTAACTCAATTAAGGTGATCTTTCAATTTATGGCAATTCAAGGCTCTATAACATTTCATGTTTCCTACAAACATTTTAATCTCGGTAACCAAATAGTTTATATATCCCAGTTAAAGTATAAAACTAATTCCCCACCCGAATGAAAATTCAAGTCAGTGACAGTGATCACATAGACAAAAATATGGCAACATTTATGTCACAAATAGTCATATTTACACCTACTTGAACACTCAGCAAGCTCGGACATCATAAGCACAATTTTTATGAAGTCTTCATAGATACAAATTTCTACTACAGCCAAGTCTATTTCAAAAGAAAATTAATCAAAATCAGTTAATACATACTAAAACAATAATCAAACAAAAAAAAGAAGAAAGAGGAGAGAAGTACAAGGGGTAAGTAGAAACCCTAACACCTCGATCAATATTCAGTTGGTAGTGAAATCAAAATCACTTAAAACAATTGATAAGTACTAGCAGGACATACTTCCCAGACATCATGATTTTTCATCATAATTAAAAAAAATGTGAGTAAAAATAAATGCATTAAAAATAACAAGCTTCTCTGTGTAGCAGAAATTTATCACCCACTGGAAAAACCACAATCCAGAAAATAATCACTTAAACCAAGTAGCAGAAAAATAAGTTCAAAATTCACCAACAAAATAGAAATTACAAACTTTATGGGGCATTCCCCACCTTCAGACATCCCCTCCATCGACTTGGCCATCATTAGTCGGGTTCTCAGGCTGCAAGGTTGCGAAATCCCGAATGTAATTCTGAAAAGAATGACCCTCGACATTAAGCCCGACATCAGCAAAATGCTGGAAGCAGCGACCGTAACCATCCCTGAGAGCAGACGCAATATCTTCCACGCTCTTTTCAACATCAGCCTTAAGCTTCACATTCTCTTCAAGGGCAGCCTTGTAGGAACCATTGACCCCTTCTAACTGACGACCCAAGCCCTCACATTCAACCTTCACAGCATCCCAATCCTTCTCAGCAGCTCGAAGCTGATTCTCGAGGCCTTCAACTTTCTCAGCCAAATCTTTCTCAGAAGACTCCAATTCCCCGAAACGCTTAGTCAACGTTGCATTCTTGTTAAAAAGGTCACTCGCCCGCCTATCAGCCTCGAGAAAACTCGCCTTCAATCTTTTCCTCTCCTCTTTCAACGCCGATACTTCAGATTTTAACTTAATCTGGGCCTCACTCCCGGCATCATCCTTATACTCTTCCAGGACATGCACAAAATCAGAAAGAAACTGCATAAACAAAAAAAAGAGGGGGAAGAGGAGACGTCAAAAAAAAAATATAACTCGACCATCGAAGGATATATATATATATATATATATATATATATATATATATATATAAGAAAATACTGAGAATAAACAACAAAACAAAACAATCGAACTACAACAACTAAAATATAAATAAGGAAAATATTTTACCCGGCCCATTCGTCCCTTGCATTGATCCACAAGCTCATCACGATGCCTCCCCTCATAAGCCACAGAATCATGAAGCAAGTTAAAAATCTTGAAGGCATGAAGCGGAATCGTCGAACCTCCCGTCTATCGCTCAGAGGGTTGAATTTCGACGCTAACCGGCTCTTTCTGAGCCCGAGGGTCGACAGTGTTAGTCATATGAACCATGTTTCCAACAAGTGTTATAGTCTTGTTTACTCCCGCGAGAGCCACATCAGTGTCACCAGCATTACTCTTCTCCACATCCACAGGGTGACGCTTGCGTGGATTATCCACCGAGGGAACAATATCAGCAACTACTTGCCCAGCATCATCCACAACCTTCTCACCTCGATCGTTGAGAAGCTCGATAGAAACTGAATGATTTTGCTTCAATGGTTCGGCCCTACCAGCATAAATGGCACCACCCGAAGCCCTCTTCACTAACAGAAGCATCGCTTTGTCCATTTCTCCACGAACCCCACAGTTCGGAATGTTCTTAAGCGAACGCCGGCTACTGCAAAAACATATAAGAAGGAAGCAAAAGAATCAGTCAATTTATATAAAAACAATGAATGACGAAGATAACCAACGAGGAATTAAGTGAAAAAAATATATATAATCAATAAACATTACGAAACGCGATAGGCAAAGTAGTTCAACATCCGCCTCTCTTACAATCATACATCTCCAAGAAGTGCTGATCCTTCAACTGTAAATGTGTATATACAGATCTATCCCCATGAAACTAATCTAAATACTCCCTATCATGCTTATCCAAACCATTTAAATACTCTATGGTAGCTTGACTGATCTTCCTACAAGGTCTCACGAATTCCAGGTCTGGACCCCCGATGTACAACCACTTAGCATGGTAACCGGAGTTCGACGTTCGATAGCTCACTATCTTCACCCTCTTATGCCGAGTATCAAAGTAGACTTGACCCTCATGGTATCGGAACCCGTATATTGAGAAAAAACAACTTAATAGACGGAATTTTATCCCTATCATAACACAAAGCTATAAAGTCACTGACTTGAGCCACGGAGTTAGGAGCCAGCTGACCAACCCCACAGCCTATCGCCTCATACGTTGCCAAAAAAATGGGTGCATGGGCAATCTCAGTCCAAAGTGAAATAACAACATCGGAATGCCGTGCATGCCATACTACGACATCATCCAGACACGCTCCTCAGCTGTCGGAACACGATACCTATACTCATTCGCTATATCAACATATATCTTCAACTTTTTTAACGGAACCTCCATGTTTATGTAATGACTAAGATAGTTCAAACTTGACTTATCTGAAAACTCCTCCCGACCAAGGGGGTAGCTATCTTCTACAAATCGAATCCTAAAGGCCAGGGTCCAAGGACTCATCGGAGTAGAAGCTACACCCTCGACTTGAACACCCGCCAACAACTCATCTTTATCAAAAAAATCAAAAGAGTGACATTGTGCAAGATCAGCTAGAATCTCCAAATGGTTCAAATCCCACAAGGATTCTTGATCCCCTTTCTCTAAGGGTCTTTTCTCGGGATTTTGATTAGACACATTCCTAATTGATGAAGAAGAACTAGCCACATCCACGTCCATGATTGTTTTATAAAAAATGAAAACTTTACCATAATAACTACGAAAAGCAGAAGAAAATACGGACATAAAATAAATCACAAAGCTTAAAGATTTAACAGAAGAGAGAAGAACTTACAGAGTTAGAAAGAATGGTAGTGGCAGAAAAACTCCAGGCCAACGGCGGTTATGTAGGGAACTTTAGGGAAGCCGAACGGTTGCACACTCTCCCAATAACATAAAACCTCTTAAAAAGAAATTGGTATATATGCGAAGAATATATATATAGGTTCAAAAAATAAAAATAAAATAATAAGAGAAAAAGAGTAATAATAAACCCACATTAACTCATCCTACCATATTTTTTATTCGAAACTTTTGTCACCTTCTTGTCCTCACACTTGCATATTTGTTTATCTATTTACTTATTAACCCTCGCTCTTTAATTTTTGTAATATCTTTGTATTATTATTCTTAATATCCTAATTTCAAGATTCAAAGTACCCGAGACCAAATCTAAAGATATTGCCCGAATTAGAGGGGGGACAAATGTTGGACCTTGGACAACAGACTTGGAATTAAGAAGGAAGGCCCAAGAAGATTTTTAGAATAATTATTATGTAACATTTGTTTAGAGACCCAAGAAGCCCACTTGTAATAGGTAACCCATTCAGGATCTATAAATATAAAGGAATAACCTCATTTGAAGGGGTTGGCCAATTAAGTAAAGAAAACACCTCCTTAAAGATTAGTCTTATATATTAATTATACTCGAGGCTTATCAAGCTTATATCACAACTCAGAATTAGATTAATTATTTTTAAATTTTTATTTTTGGATTATTTTACTTTTGTGATGTTCACAAGAAGTTTTGCTCGCTACACAAGGTTATTATTGATGAAAATAATTTTTTTAAATAACTTAGTCGTGCCAATTCCTGTGATAAAGTTAACGCACAGAAAATACCAAAAAATGTTATGCATATTTATGATAACGGATAAAAATTATGTCATTTGGGGGTTAATAAAGTTGATTAACTACAATGCAGGCACTACATGGTTTTCTATCCACAGTATACATTGCAGGGAGCATAAAAATGAGTCGTCCGGAATGTGGTGATAAAGTGATTGAATAGAAAAGAAAGAAAGAAATGTTGCAGGGATGTATTAAATTTGCTATAGTATTACTTTTATATAATTACGTATATAAATTATGTGTTTTGCCGGTTAACGAAGATAAGTAGCGGAATTAAATTACTGGCATGTAACACCTTACCTGACGAAATTAAATTTGATTTTGCATGCAGGAAATAAATTGATAAAGGTACATTTAGATAAAAAGTGATGAAAAATATATCCCTTCTTCGTAAATAAATAAAACTAAAGTCAAATAAGAATATTATTTTGTCTGGATGGGGCTTTATTGTAATAAAAAGAAAGGGATAGTAAATTGAAAAATTAGTTTCAACTGTTGAACCTAAAGAGTTCGTGCCAATCCCTGTGATAAAGGGAACGAACAGAAAATTAAAAAAATGTTATTCACATAACCAGGTATATAAATTATGCTTTTTGTCAATTAATGAAGTTGATAAAGGATGTTAAATTAGTGCCAAATATATCTTGTGATCACAAATAAATAAAAATAAAGACAAAAATTTGAAAAAGATGATCAGATTTGTGTCATTAAATTAGTGGCATGTAACACACTAACTAATCAAATTAAATTTGATTTTACATGTATGAAATAAATCGACGAAGATTCATTTTCTTCGTAAATAAATAAGATTAAAGTCAAATGTGAATATGGAAGAAATTCTAAAAGAATGATTAAATTAGTGGCATCGGTATGAGTAAAAATAAAAAAATTGAAAATAGTTGGGAAGTTAATGGTTGAGTCAAGTTAATAGTTTGTTGGGTTTTGTCCAAATTGGGCTTTATTGTAATAAAAAGAAAGGATTAGTAATTTGAAAAATCGCATTAAACCATTGAATAAAATAGTGTCTTGGAAGTTGTAACCGAAGAAAACTTATTTCCCTCTCTGGTCTGGGCTGATTCTTTCTCTCCGGCTTATATCACCGCTCTCCGGCGACATTGCATGTAACATCCCGATATTTTATAATTATTTTAGTTAGATTATTTAATTTAAATATTTATTAATTTCAATGTGTTGTAATTAAAATAGTTTGTGTAAGTTTATTTTTATTCTTATATTCCGAATATTATTTTAAGAGTATTTGTTTAAAAAAATAGTAAGGCTTTTATAAAAAAGTGAGGGTTTCGAATAAAAAAAGAGGAAGAAAGAAAAGTTAGGATTTACTAAAAAAAGGGTTTGTGTTACTTTCATTAGGGAAGAGAGAAAGATAGAAGAGAGAAAGAGAAAATAAATAGAGATGGAGAAGAATATCAAGAACTTTTTGGATGGTTATGAATTTGGCGTTTGTGGAATTGGGGTTCTTGTGATTTGTGGTTCTGAAATCGTTGTTAGCATTCTCGATAACTAATATTTTGAGGTACTGATATCTTCTTTGTTCTCTTGTTCTTCGTTTCCGTATTTTCATTCATTGTATACGATCTGATTTCTTTTTAAATTCATATCTGATTTTTGATCTGTTAGAATTTGTTAATTTAGGTCATTTCGGAAAGGTCTTCTAATTATTTACAACTTTCATTGTTTGCCTTTTGTGAAATTCGGTCTCTAAATATGAGTTTTTCTGTAATTTGTATGACCTGCCTATTTGACTTCGGGAATTGAATATCCAACCTTTGAAAAATCATATTAAATTGAATATTTGTTCAAAAATTATGAGTGATACCACTATGTAAAGCTCTTTTCGACATCTGCATTTCGTATTTTAATGGAGTTTGGATTTATATAGTATTATCTTAAGAAATTGTATTTGTCGGGTTGTTAAATTGCAGGTATGAATCCAATAACCTGGCCATTGTTTGTCTGGAAAAGGATGTACTTTATTGTGTATTCCTTTCTTCCTAATGTAAGACCCTTTCAGTACAGTATACTAAATCTGTGCCATCCCTTTTTATATGATATTGCATTCTAAGTTTTTGTTATTGTTTCACTGCAAAGATGTGTTATTTATACATGATTTGGTTGTTCATGATGAAAGGACACAATACAACTGAACATTTCATTGGTGTAAAGTTTGATAGAAATGAGTATCATGTACCCATAATGTATAAGAAATGCCTGGATTAAAGTGAGTATTGTGGCCTACAATATATTGAACAGTAATTGTTTTGATTTGTGAATGATGTGCTCTAAAATGTTGTTGTGATGCCATTTTTTTTCCTGTACAATTCATGGATTTATTGGTGATCAGTACATAATGACGTGCCTGACCAAAGTTTTCGTTATTAGATATTAAGTATGTCCGATAAAAATTATTATCCATAAATTCATTAGCATAAATTTGATCATAGTGTATTGGTGATTAGTACTTAATAATGTGACTAACCAAAGGTTTCGATCAATGCAGCCTATACTGTGTGAAATGTTTTTCGATATAACTGTACTAATTCATACTCTCCAAATTGGATATGCTTGAATGAAAATGATCGATGCAACCTTGTTATCAAAAATGGAACCAATTCCAACTTTCACAAAACTGCTTACTGAAGCAGATTGTTCTTCTAATAACTTGGTCAGTATTCTAGGTTACTTTTTTTCTTTAAACCCTTTACTATCAATTAGAAAAAGTTGAAATTATGTGTCCGGTTGATGAGCTTAAATGTTAAAATTTCAGATCCTTCCTGAGCAACTATCTTTATTACATGGGGATGACATGCCATTAGGAGTAAATATCAATTACCGGAATGGGTACACTGCATGGCTGGATCATAATAAAGAAAATGGGCGTTTGGAAGGGATGGAGCGTTTTTTCAAGTTTCTTAATATTAAGGATGGTGAGACGCTTGTGTTTGAACATATGGACGGGTTTGAGTACAGAGTAAAGGTGTATAACATGTTCGGGTGTGAGAACAATTATACAAGAATGCCTACGCCTTATCTTGCAGAAAGGGATGGTATGTACTAAATTATTACTGAATTTTCGTTGTAATTCAAACGCGAAAATACACGCAAGCGTACGCGATCACAAGTAGTATAAGATATAATTCAAGTTCGTTCCCATAGGGACTGGTTTAGGTTAATTTCAGATTATGCACGTATGCAACAATATATGGTTATCATTCAATGCTAAGACAAATAACAAATTGAGTTTTGATTTAACTAAGAGATTATAATAAATAACATTAACTAAGAGAATAAAGATTGAATTACTTATATGAGAATAAACATGGGATTCTAACTTCATTAAATACTTCCTTCAAAGTCTATGTCTTTAACCTTAGCATGTGATGGTGATGACAACTAATCAGATAACACAAAACTAGTATACGCCAAATTTTGTTGTACGTATACCCTGCTATCAAACATCCACAATTAAGATAGAAGTTGAATAGACACCAATTATGCTTAGACTTTATATGTCTATAAGATTTGAAAACATAACGGTTGAAGAGCAAATTATCTATCTTGATTACATAGGGTGAATAAGATGGTTAAAATTACCCACAAATTATGCATGTCAATTCATACATAAACCTTTGCTAGCATGGCAAGTTCTAAACATCTATATTCACTGTCGCTTCAATAGAGATTAACAAACAATCTTAGATGTTAGCTACGCATCAAAGATGAATAAGCATAACTAAACTAGGAAATCATAAATCACCACAAACTAAAGATTATAAAAAAATTAACTATTGAAATTCATAAATAAATCCGTTGGAACCCCATGACAATGATTAGTTCATAATCGAACTCATCATCACCATGGGTTCCAATGAACACATGATAATAAACAATATAAGAGTACTAGGGTTCAAAGACAAATCGAAAACAAGCAGCAAAGTATCAACTATATTGAAGAACACAAAAGTCTTCTTCTCCGTAGCCGTCTTGTGCTCTCTAGGTCTTCTCAATGCTCTTCATTGGCTCCTTGTAACTAAAAACGAATTATTATGGGTTTATATAGGCTTCTGGATGACCTGGGCTCACTAATTCTTCAAAACAGACTCGAAACAGGATTCTGGCCCAGGCAACACATTCTGCCAAACTGGCACATCCGCCCCGCTCTCCCGTGCGGGCGCGCCGTGCCTCAGAACTTTTATTCATTTTCTTGTTTTTGTTGTAACTTGAGTTCCGCCACGAAGCTATCGAGATGCTCTTCAACATGAATATGGCCTAGGCTTCCAATTATGATCTCTTTTCAGCATATTTCTTTGAAAAACTCATTTATTCATCCAATTAATGCCTATAATGCAAAAACACAAAAACACATCAAAAATACCAATAACTCGAGTCCAAAACACCAACTTAAGCCTGAAATGAAGCATTCCAAGTAGATATAAAATCCACTTATCACACCCCCAAACTTGAATCGATGCTTGTCCTCAAGTATAAACAGACTCAAAACTACAAAACAAACTAATACATGAATGCAACTACGTGAATACAACTCAATGACAGTGCAACCGATCCCCTCAGAATAACCATAACCAAATGAATAAGCCAATGCCTCTAAGAATGCAATGACTTTTAACAGAGTTTGAATAAACTCTACAAACCAACTCATAAACCAAAAACGTGCGTGTGTGGGTGCTTAACAGACATACTCTCAATACTAGATCAATAACCATAACTTATCTATCATCAAAACAATCACGAGTTTATAAATAGAATAGACGTTAAACGCATAATGCCTCACAACACCTCCTTCCTACTAGAGTTATACAAGGATTCATGCTATTATTGAACACATAACAAAGATGCTTATTTGACCGTGCAATGAATGAGGTCCCAAAAGACATACAATAATACCCATGTAGCGAGCGTTAGGTTAGCGGATCCCAGACTATAAAAGCCTTAGGTCACTAGGTACAAAGTCCCCTAGAACTTAATAACTTGAGTATTAAAGAGCTCACTCTTGATCAACTATGCATAACAGATATTTTTTTTCTCTTTTTCTTTTGTTTTTTTAACAATTTCTTAATGAGCGTGTTTCGCTTCATCTCATTCAACCCTAGACTGCTCATAAAAATATGAGCCGGCTACTAGCCATTTGACGCCTAGCCTTATTCATAACTAGCATTAAAATCCAAGTTTTTCTCCAATTTTAAAATTCAGTGTTCTTTTGTCATTAAGAGAATACCAAAAATTCTAGATATAAACAAGTGATTAAATCTCAACAAATAAACAAATATAATCATGATCTAGCTCAAAAGCAATCCTATAAGACTTGTGAATTTTTTCTGGGCATGCAAATCAATTCATTAAGACTTAACATCCCTCTATTCGTCATCACCACACTCAAATTAACATCAACTTATCAATCAGAAATAGCTCAACCTAAGGGATCATTCTATATGCATGCAAATGCAACTATATGAACTCACATAATAACACAAACAAAAATGTCCTATATGAACAATCATGCAAAAATATGAATGAAATACAGCTAAACATGAAACATAAATCTATATGAATCTATTTGGACACACACAAACTAATCCTTACATTATCACCCCCAAACTTAAAATTTTCAATCTCCTCATTGAAGGTAATAATAAGGATTTCAGGCATACCTAGTTATCAGAAAGATCACCTTTCTCGGGTGGAGTATCAGGTGGCGGATACACAGAATCAGCACCAAACACCGGCCAATCGACCTCAATACTGGTGGCTCGGAAAGCAGTGCCAAAGCCTATGTCAAGTCGGCCGCAAAACGACTGTGCATGTCGTGCATCGCATCCATGCATCTGGCCAATCTCCTGAACTGTGCATCGCCAAGCCCAGAACCATCCCCTGTCTCCTGCTGAGCACGTGAAGAACTAGCCTCTCCACGAGCGGCTCTCCAAGCTACACGCCTAGCCGGAGAAGATCGACCACCATAAGTCTGATCAGCTGGCTGGCCTTCTGGTAGATGGTCATAACTGTAACCCAGGCCCTTCTCATCAGCTTTTCCATCATACCATTCTTGCATCAATACGATCGTAAAGCTATCAATAGGAGCGCTCAGCATCTGCAACTGCTCCAACTCGGGCCAACAAACACCAACCGAAACACAAAGCTTATCAGAATAGAGGCATGAGGAATCACCCCCAATGTCCTGCTCTGTAGATACCTCAACATATTCTGATATATCACCTGGCCGAGATCCACATACTCCTCATTTAAGATCCCCCAAAGTAAAATAGCATGATCAACAGTAACATCATGCTGATATGAAGAAGGAATAATATTGGCACACACAAAAGCATTCCATGCCCGAGCATACCTGTTCATGCATGCAGCCGGAAAAGTGAGAGGCTCATTCGTGCCTTTCTTGCACTTCCACTGTGTTCCCAGAACACACAACTCAGCCATAATATAATCAAGATCAAAATCCTCCCTTTACTTTTGGACCCAATCCTCTTGTGTCGGCTTTCTCACGGGTTAATTAATAACCCTACGAATAGCCTCTAGTGTGTAATCCACCGTCAATACACAAACCACAGAAAGCCCATTATTATCCTCCCTTGCATTCGCATAAAACTCCCGAACAATGCCCATCGGGAATGCAGCAAGAACCTCGCAAAAATTTTGCCATCCCAACTCCGTAACCATCTCCAAGAGCTTTCCATCTTTCGCCATGGGTAAGAAACCCCTCTCCATAGCAATTGATTTGGACATCAATCTCGTAAACTGTTAGGCACAAAGCATGCGCTAAAAAATTCACGCAAGTATACGCGTTCGCAAGTAATATAGAATGATTTCTAGTTCATTTAATTATATTTAATTAACACTTACTCACCGATGTATGATTATTCTTCAATGTCTAGATAATAACAATTAAGATTGATTAACTAATAATAACTATGAGAACTAAACACTTGAATTAACAATACTAAACACACATGAGATCATAACTTCATTACTACTTCATTCAATAGTCATTGTTATTACCCTTAGCATGTAATGGTGATAATATTAATCGAACACCACGAAACTGATAAACGCCAACTTTCGTTGTACGAATATCATTCTACCAAGCATCCACAATTAAGATAGAAGTTGAACAGGCATCAATTATGTTGAGACCCTATATGTCTACGGAATTTGACAACATAACGATTAAAGCGCAAGTTATTCATTATGATTACACAGGGCAAGTAAAACAGTTAGAGTTACCCACTAATCATGCATACAATACATGAACCTATGCTAGCATGGCAAGTTCTAAATCTTAAGATTCATCATCACTTCACAAGAGATTAACAGACTATCTTACATGTTCGCGACGCACAGAAGACGAATAAGCACAACCTATGCTAGATATCATACAATCACCATATACCAAGGTATTAAACAATTAAATAAAGAAATCCATAGTAAATCCGCTATGATCCCATGATCACGATTAGCCCATAATAGAACTCATCGTCACTATGGGTTCATATGAAAGCATGATAATAACACAACGATATAAACTAATAAAAATACTTAATAAATAATGAAGTACGCCACAAGAGTATTAAGGTTCAAAGCATAAAGAAAACTAGCATCCACTGTTACAACGAATTAAAAGAATCACAAGATAAACGTATGCTTCCTCTTCTTCATTATTGCGTGCTAAAACGGTCTTCTCAATCTTCTTGCCTTTGCTCTCGATTATCTTCTATGAAGAAAATGTCTTCCCAAAAGGTTTATATAATAACCCAAAAGAACCAGCGCTAACAGAAGCCCAATTGAACTCTAATTAATAAAATCCAGATTTTGAAAATACGCACCCAGGCGGCCACCTCCTTCTTCTAGGCGGGCGCCTGCTACCAGGCGGTCGCCTACTCCCATCAGGCGGGCGCCTGCATCACTTCTGGAAAAAATATTATTTTGCTTCAGTTTTTTTCTGAATTCTTCGCACATCAACCCGAGACTGATTCCAAGCACTTCCTTAAGCTTATTTTGATGAAATCCACCCATCTAAGCAAGTTATATCCTGAAATACAAAAATACTCAAAAACGCGTCAAATACACAAAATACTCGAGTTTAAGACACCAATTCAAGCCGTTCCGAGACACTCTAAGTGGTATAAATTGCCACTTATCACACCCCCAAACTTGAATCGATGTTTGTCCTCAAGCAGCACAGACTCAAACTCAGGATAAAACATGCATGAATGCAAACTATATGAATGCAGCGATCCCCATCATGATGACTAAACCAACCAACACATGACGTATCAACAAATGCAATTAGGCGACTAAAGATCAATTAAATCACGCAAGCTAACATACAACTAGAAACGTAGTGTGTGTGAATGCTTAACAGATATGCTTCGAAACTAGATCAATCACCATAACTCAATTATCCTCAAGGCAATCACAAGCTTATATGAAGAATATATTCTAGACACAAAATGACTTATAATACTTCAAGATTATTGAAGTTTATTACGGAATCATGCCTTAATTCAACACATAAATAAATGCTTATTTGATCGTGCAATGAGTGAGGTCCACAAAAGACTTATGCAATGGTATCCATTTAGCGAGCGTTAGGTTAGCGGATCCCAGACTATAAAAGCCTTAGGTCACTAGGAACAAAGTCCCCTAAGAACTTAATAACTCGAATACCAAAGAGCTCACTCATGATCAATTGTACATTAAACCATATTTTCTCTTTTTTTCTTTTCTTTTTCTTTTCTCTTTTTTTTTCAATTTCTGAGCAAGTGCGTTTCGCTCCATCTTGCTCAACCCTAGACTACTCGTATACAATACGAGCCGGCTACTAGCCATTTGACGCCTAGCCATAACTAGCAATGAATTCCAATTTTTTTTCCAATTTTTATCTTTTCATGTCTTTTATCATTAAGAGCCTATTATGCATTCTAAGCATAAGCAATAGATTAACCTCAAAAACCATCAAACCATGACAACAATCTAGTCCTTAAGCATACTCTAAGACTTAGTAAAATTACAAGTGTTTCTAGCATGAATGTCAACCTAACAAGATTCAACATCACTCTAACGCTATCACTAAACTCGCATCAATATCACATATTAATCAGTAAAGCAACACAAAGGGATCATGGTATATGCATGAGCTATATGACATGATAATTAAAGCTATAAAATAAAAATAAATCTATATAAAAAACTATATGGCAAAAATATGCAACTATATGAACTAAAATATCATGAAAATGCAACTACATGACGCACACACAAATATGTTCCTTAACTACCACCCCCAAACTTAAAATCTTCACTGTCCCCAGTGAATGTAATAGAAAGGAACACAGGGTATACCTACTCAGACGAATCGTCATCATCATCACCCTCAGAGGGTGGAGTGTCAAGAGGTGGATAAGCAGAATCCTCACCATAAATGGGCCACTGGATGTCAGCTCCAAGGCCTCTAAATGCAGTCCCAATGCTTGGGTGAGCTCCTGCACAAACCGACTATGCGACTCATACATCGCATCCATCCTCCTGGAAAGCCTCCTGTACTGGACATCAGCCAATCCCGAACCATCTCCTCCCTGGGCTCTCGAAGAACCTGCCTCTCCCCGAGCCTGACTGGGCCTAGCCATGGTAGCACCAGCTGCTGGAACTCCTCCTGGAAGGTGATATTCCAAACCATGTGACTCGGGCTCTCCACCCGTCCACTCCTGCATCGCATTCAACGTCGATGAATCAATAGGAGCAGTCGATATCTGTAGCTGCTCATAAGAAGGCCACTGGACTCCACATGCTTTACAAAGCTTCATGACAATAGAGGCATACGGGATAGAGTACTGTGATTTCCCCCTCAAAAACTTCAAAATCCCTTAGTAGATGTACTCACCAAGGTCCACATAATATTCCTCATTCAGAATTCCTTATAACAACCTCGTCCTCTCCACTATGACCTCATGTGCATGCACAGAAGGAAGAATATTAGCACACATAAATGCATTCCAAGCATGAGCATACCTGTAGTTCCCCTTTAAAACTTCCACACTATGCCCGGCTGATAGAGAGTAGCAATAATCAAGTCCATATCAAAATCTTCAAGGGACTTTTCATTCCAATTCTCCTCCTGTGATTTCCTTTGTCGCTGTCCAATTACCCGGCGAATCGCCTCGGGATGATAATCAACAGTAAGCCCACGAAGAACAAAAAACCCATTTTGTCGGCCTTGGCATTCGCATAGAACTCGTGAATGATACTCATCGAAACCGCCTCAGGTGACTCACAGAATATAATCCATCCCTTCTCAGCAATCATCGATAACAAATCACCATCCCTCCCTGATGGAAAAAACCCCCTCTCCCTCATAATAGGCTTAGTCAGAAGCTTGATGTACTCTTATTCAGCAGCCCCATCCAACAATCGGGGCCTCGCAACAGTGTTCCTCGAAGAATCAGCAGTTGGAATCGTGTTGTTGCTCCCTACAGTTCGTGATCTCTTCGGGGCCATTAGAACTAAAAATAAGGGTTAAAGAGTTGTGTTTGGTGTGTAGGAGAGATTTCGTAGAGTTGAAAGTGTGTGGGATGTATATGTAGAGGTTGTATGTATTTATAGGGCATATTAGGGTTAGAATTTGATTAGGAGTGGGGATTGTGGCTAAGTATGGGGGGTAAAATTGTGGGTTAGTGCTGATATGCTGCTGTGATTTTTGTTTTGTGTTTTTTTTATAATAGGTTGAAAACATTTTTTTCAAAATTCAGGGGCGCAGGCGGGCGCCTGCTAGCGCGCGGCCGCCTGATCCTAGCAGGCAGGCGCCTGCAAGGTCTCTGGATTTTTTTTTTCCTGCCAACATTTTTCTGATTATTTTGGGTTTTTGGATAAAGTACTAAATTCTAAGGTGTCCTATGGTCTCATATCTTGAGTTACCTCCCAAAAAGCGCTTCTTTTATGTCATTAGCTTGACGTAGAGTAATGCGATCAAGTTGACAATAAAACGGCACTAACCACTTCACGGTTTGCCGTATCCCCATAATAGTGCTTCAATCTCTGACTATTTACTTTGAATGCTTGGCCCAGATCGTTCTAAAAAATCTCCACCGCTCCATGTGGAAATACGGTTTTGACGATAAATGGTCCAGACCAACCTTGATTTCAACTTTCCAGGAAAAAGTCGGAGACGAGAGTTGAATAGAAGAACTTGTTGCCCCGACACGAATGACTTAAGCGATAGCTTCCTGTCATGCCACCTTTTTACCTTTTCCTTATACATTTTGTTGTTTTCATATGCTTGAAGTCGATATTCATCAAGTTCATTTAACTGAAGCATTCGCTTCTTCCCAGCTGCATCTAGATCAAGGTTTAACTTTTTCAATGCCCAATAAGCCTTATGCTCAAGCTCCGCAGGTAAATGACATCCCTTACCATAGACAAGTTGAAATGGGGACATCCCAAGTGGAGTCTTGTATGCTATTTTGTAAGCCCAAACAGCTTCATCGAGCTTCAAAGACCAATCTTTCCATGACGGACAAACAACTTTCTCTAGAATGTACTTGATCTCTCTATTAGACACTTCCGCTTGACCATTAGTTTGCGGATGATAGGCAGTAGCAATGCGATGATTCACATTATAGTGTTGCATCATAGAAGTGAATTTACGATTGCAGAAATGCGACCCTTCATCACTTATGATAACTCATGGCATTCCAAACCTTGTGAATATCTACTTATAAAAAAACTCAACACTACCTTTGCATCATTAGTCGGCAGAGCTTTGACTTCTACCTATTTCGAGACATAATCGACTGCCAGCAAGATGTACTGATTAATGCAGGATGAGATAAATGGTCCCATGAAATCGATTCCCCAAACATCGAAGACCTCAACTTCAAGCATCATATTTAAAGGCATCTCGTCCTTTCTGGTAAGATTCCCAACTCTTTGGCAATGATCATATCTTAAAACGAACTGATGTGCATCCTTAAACAACGTTTGCCAGAAAAAACCTGCTTGAAGAATACGAACTGCTATCTTTTCACCACCATAATGTCCACCATAAACTGTGGAATGACAGTCTCGTAATATCCCCTCCGTGTCACAGAATGGGATACATCTCCTGATGATCTGGTCAGCTCCTTGTCTAAATAAATATGGTTCATCCCACATGTACCACTTCACCTCATGCAGAAACTTCTTCTTTTGAGCCGCATTCATATTAGGAGGCATTATATTGCTAACAAGATAGTTCACAACGTCTGTGAACCATGGCTCTTCCTCTTGAATTGCGAACAACTGCTCATCCGAAAAAGATTCGTTGATCAATGTCTTATCATATGAAGTAGAATTGGGATTCTCCAATCTAGAGAGATGGACGGCTACTTGATTTTCAGTACCTTTTCGATCCTTGATCTCTAACTCGAATTCCTGTAGCAAGAGAACCCAACAAATAAGTCTAGGCTTCGAATCCTTCTTTGAAACCAGATAGCGGATGACAGTGTGATCAGTGAACACTATCACTTTTGTCCCAAGTAGATAAGATCGAAATTTTTCGAAACCAAAAACTATAGACAAGAGCTCCTTCTCCGTAGTGGTGTAGTTCAGTTGGGCTCCATTTAGCGTCTTACTAGCATAATAGACCACATGAAAGATATTATTCTTTCGCTGCCCAAGAACTGCTCCCACTGCATAATCACTTGCATCACACATCATCTCAAAAGGTTCTCTCCAATCAGGTGACGTAATAACTGGTGCGATGATTAAACTTTTCTTGAGAGTCTCGAATGCTGCCAATCATTCATCATCAAATTTGAAAGGCATATCTTTCTCGAGCAAGTTGCACAACGGCTTAGATATCTTAGAGAAGTCCTTGATGAAACGCCGATAAAAACCCGCATGACCAAGAAAGCTACGGATTCCTTTCACAGAAATAGGTGGCGGAAGATTTTCAATGACACCCACCTTGGCTTTATCCATCTCAAGACCTTTACTAGATACCTTATGCCTAAGAATGATGCCTTATTGTACCATGAAGTGATATTTTTCCCAATTGAACACCAGATTAGTTTCCACACAGCTTTTGAGCACCAAACGGAGATTATTCAAGAATTTATCATACGAATGTCTAAAGACGGAGCAGTCGTCCATGAACACTTCGACATTATTTATAATCATATCAGAGAATATAACCATCACGCATCTCTGAAAAGTGGTAGGTGCACCACATAAGCCAAAAGAAACTTTGCAAAAAGCAAACATTGCAAATGGACAAGTGAAAGTAGTCTTTTCTTGATCTTTTGGTGCAATGCAAATCTGATTGTATCCCGAATAGCCATCCAGAAGACAATAATACTCATGACCAGCTAACCTGTCAAGAATCTGATCAATAAATGGAAGAGAGAAGTGATCCTTCCTCGTGGCTTTATTCAACTTTCTGTAGTCCATGCATACCTTCCATCCTGTGACTGTTCGAGTGGGAATGAGCTCGTTCTTCTCATTTGCTACCACAGTAATACCTCCTTTCTTAGGTAAACATTGCACGGGGCTCACACAAGAGCTGTCAGAAATAGGATATATAATTCTTGCATCCAGCCACTTTAGAATTTCTTTCTTCACCACTTCTTTTATGATAGGATTAAGCCTTCGCTGTTGCTCAACAGTTGGCTTGCTACCTTCCTCTAGCAGAATTTTATGCATGCAGTACAAAGGGCTGATACCTTTTATATCTGCTATAGTCCATCCGATGGTCGATTTGAATTCTCTCATAATCCTCAAGAGCTTGTCCTCATCACTACCTGAAATGTTAGATGCAATAATAACAGGCAAAGTAGATGCATCACCTAAAAAACATACCTCAAGTGTCCAGGCAATGGTTTAAGCTCCAAAGTAGGTGCTTCCTCAATAGATGGTTTGAGCTTTTCCTCAGCATTCTTGAGATCAGTATTTCCCAGAGATTCAAAGGGCATGTCTAGCTTTTGTTTCCAAGGAGAAGCATTCAGATATTATAACTGCTCATTGCCTTCATCATCTTCACTGTCGAAATCCCCCAATAAGGCTTTTTCTAAGGCATCAGACCTTAGCACATGATCAAGTTCTGAAATAACTGCAGAATCAACCAAATCCACCTTGAAGCACTCCACATCTTTCGTAGGAAATTTCATCGCATTGAACACATTGAATGTCATATCTTGATCTTGCACCCTCATAGTGAGTTCACCTTTTTGCACATCTATCAAGGTCCAGCCTGTAGCCAAGAAAGGTCTTCCCATGATTATGGGAATCTTCTTATCTTCCTCGAAATCCAGAATGACAAAATCTGTAGGAAAGATGAGCTTGTCCACCTTTACTAGCACGTCCTCCATGATGACTTGTGGGTATGTAATCGAACGATCAGCTAATTGTAGAGACATGTAGGTGGGCTTCGGATCAGGCAAATTCAACTTTTTAAAGATATACAATGACATCAGATTGATGCTTGCTCCGAAATTGCAAAGGCACTTGTCAAATGATAACTTACCAATAATGCAAGGAATGGTGAAGCTACCTGGATCCTTAAGCTTTGGAGGTAACTTTTGTTGCAGCACGGCACTGCACTCTTCCGTCAGAGCAACGGTATCAAGATTATCCAGTTTCACCTTCCTTGAAAGAATACCTTTCATGAATTTCGCATAACTAGGCATTTTCTCCAGAGCTTCAGCGAAAGGTATGTTAATGTGAAGTTTCTTGAACACCTCCAGAAACTTGCCAAATTGCTTGTCCAACTTTTGTTTTTGCAATCGCTTAGGAAAAGATGGTGGAGGATAGAGATGTTTCTCCCCTGCATTACCCTCAGGCAGAGTGTGTTCAACAGTAGTCTTCCTTGGTTCCCCCTCTTTCTCCTTTTGCTTTTCTTCTTCATCCTTAACTTCAACTTCTCCAACTTTTACTTTTTCAGCATGAGCAACTTTTCCAGACCTTAAGGTGACATCTTTAACTTGCTCTTTAGCTTCCTTCTTGCCTGGCACTTCAGTATCGCTGGGAAGTGTGCCAGGTTGATGATTGAGCAAGGCATTGGCTATTTGTCCAATTTGATTTTCCAAGGTCTTGATAGAAATAACCTGACTTTTGCACAACAGCTTTAACTCCTCAAAATCAGCACTAGAAAGTGGAGCACCTCCTCCTTGTTGAGGATATGATTGCCCTTGAGAAAATTGCTGAGGTTGCTGGAATCCAGGTGGATTAAACTGTTTACTTGCAGCTTGCTGATATGGTTGCTGAACAACATTCTGATTATTGCTCCAGCTGAAATTTGGATGATTTCTGTTATTAGGATGATAAGTAGCGGGCACAGGCTGCTGCGGTCACTGAAAATTGTTCACATACTGAACAGATTCGTTAACAAGAGAACAATGATCCGTAGCGTGAGAGCCTGCACAAAGCTCACAGACACTAGCTATTTGATTTACTCCATAGTTAACTAAAGAATCGACCTTCATAGATAGCGCCTGAAGCTGCGCTGCAATAGCTGTAGCTGCATCAACTTCCAGAATACCTGCTACCTTCCCAGGCATCATCCTTTGAGTTGGATTTTGATACTCGTTTGCAGCCATAGTTTCAATGAGATTATAGGCCTCAGTATAGCTTTTGGCCCACAAGGCACCTCCAGAAGCTGCATCGAGTATGGGCCGAGATTGGGCCCCCAAACCATTGTAGAAATGAGTGATCACCATCTAGTCAGGCATACCATGATGTGGACACTTTCTCAACATCTTCTTGTAGCGCTATTAAGCTTCACACATAGATTCTCCTTGTTGCTATGCAAACTGAGTAAGAGCACTCCTCATAGCTGCAGTTTTGGCCATTGGATAGAACTTCACCAGAAATTTTTACGCAAGAACTTCCCAAGTAGTGATGGACCCAGCTGGTAAAGAATGTAACCAATCCTTAGCTTTGTCCCTCAGAGAGAATGGGAAAAGCCTCAGCTTGATAGCCTCATCAGTAACACCATTATATTTAAAAGTACTACAGATCTCGACAAAATTCCTGATATGCATATTGGGATCTTCAGTCGCAGCACCTCCGAAAAACAGAATTCTGAACCATCTGAATAGTGCCCGGCTTGATTTCAAAAGTATTGGCCTGAATAGCCGGATAAATGATGCTTGACTATATGTCATCAATTTTAGGCCGAGAAAAGTCCATAAGAGCTGGATCCGATTGAACTATACGATCACCCATTATTTAAGTTCTTTCTTTTCACTCTCTTTATCCGAATCTTCAAAAACTATCTTCTCCGGAAAGTTAAGAGCTGTATCTGTCTCCTCAGCTTTATCCAGATTTCTCTTGCGAGTGCGAGAACGTGTTTGCATAAACGCTCGCTAGAGTACCTGAAACACAACCGGAAGCAGTAAGTAACAAGTCTTAATCAATGAATCCTAATGACCACTGATGGCAAGTACATAAACTAAACAAATTAACACCGAGTCCCCGGCAGCGGTGCCAAAAATTTTTTAGGCACAAAGCATGCGCTAAATAATTCATGCAAGTATAAGCGTTCGCAAGTAATATAGAATGATTTCTAGTTCATTCCCACAGAAACTCTGATTAATTATATTTAATTAACACTTACTCACCAGTGTATGATTATTCTTTAATGTCAAGATAATAACAATTAAGATTGATTAACTAAGAATAAATATGAGAATTAAATACTTGAATTAACAATAATAAACCCACATGAGATTATAACTTCATTACTACTTCATTCAATAGTCATTGTTATTACCCTTAACATGTAATGGTGATGATATTAATCGAACAACACGAAACTGATAAATGCCAACTTTCGTTGTACGAATATCATTCTACCAAGCATCCACAATTAAGATAGAAGTTGAACAGGCATCAATTATGTTGAGACCCTATATGTTTACAGAATTTGACAACATAACGATTTAAGCGCAAGTTATTCATTATGATTACACAGGGCAAGTAAAATGGTTAGAGTTACCCACCAATCATGCATACAATACACGAACCTATGCTAGCATGGCAAGTTCTAAATCTCAAGATTCACTATCGCTTCACAAGAGATTAACATGCTATCTTACATGTTCGCGACGCACATAAGACGAATAAGCACAACCTATGCTAGATATCATACAATCACCACATACCAAGGTATTAAACAATTAACTAAAAAAATCCATAGTAAATCCGCTATGATCCCATGATCACGATTAGCCCATAATAAAACTCATCATCACCATGGGTTCTTATGAAAGCATGATAATAACACAACGATATAAACTAATAAAAATACTTAATAAATAATGAAGTACGTCACAAGAGTATTAAGGTTCGAAGCATAAAGAAAACTAGCATCCACTGTTACAACGAATTAAAAGAATCACAAGATAAACGTATGCTTCCTCTTCTTCGTTGTTGCATGCTAAAACGGTCTTCTCAATCTTCTTCCCTTCGCTCTCGATTATCTTCTATGAAGAAAACGTCTTCCCAAAAGGTTTATATAATAACCCAAAAGAACCATCGCTAACAGAAGCCCAATTGAACTCTAATTAATAAAATCCAGATTTTGAAAATCCGCACCCAGGGTGCCGCCACCTTCTTCCAGGCGGGCGCCTGCTACCAGGCGGTCGCCTGCTCCCATCAGGCGGGCGCCTGCATCACTTCTGAAAAAAATATTATTTTGCTTCTGTATTTTGCTGAATTCTTCGCACATCAACCCGGGACTGATTCCAAGCACTTCCTTAAGCTTATTTTGATGAAATCCACCCATATAAGCAAGTTATACCCTGAAATGCAAAAAACACTCAAAAATGTGTCAAATACACAAAATACTCGAGTTCAAGACACCAATTCAAGCCGTTCTGAGACGCTCTAAGTGGTATAAAATGCCACTTATCATAAACTCAGCTTGTGCCTCTGGAGAAGAAAATCTAGCCACCGCACCATCCATGCTAGAATCCTCGGTAGCCGAGGGATGAGTGTTACTACTCCTAGCGGTTCTTGCTTTTTTGGGTGCCATTAGAACAATTGAGTAAAGATTTGGTTGTGAGTAGTGGATAGGAGAAACTAGGGTTTGGAAATTGGAATAGATGTGTAAGATATTTGTATGTAAAATGTATATATATATATGATATATATGGGTTTGGTTTAGGAGTCTGTAGGAATAGGAATTAGGGTTGGATTGGGGTACAAAAAGGGTTAAATTTGGGCTGGGGTGGTTTTGTTTTGTTTTGTTTTGTTTTCTAATTTTTCCTTTTTTTAGACCTTCCGCGCGGCCGCCCCGCTCTCCCGTGCGGGCACGCCGTGGTTCTTTAAAATCTGCGCGGCCGCCCCGCTTCTGGCGCGGGCGCGCCGTGCTTCTGGAAAAACTAATTTTTTTCTGTTTTTTCGACGCTACTATACAACAAACATGGGTTGCCTCCGACGAAGCATTTGGTTTACGTCACTAGCTTGACGTGAATCTTCGAATCAAATTGTTGAAAGAACGGTGCTCACCACCTCGTGGTTCGCCGTATCTCCATAGTAATGCTTCAATCTCTGCCCATTCACCTTGAACACTTGATCTGGATGCATATCAAAAATCTCCACAGCTCCATATGGAAACACAGTTTTGACTGTGAATGGCCCTGAAAAAGACGGAGATGAGAGTTGTATAATAGAACCTTCTAACCGGGCAAAAAAGACTTGTGCACTAATCTCCTATCATGCCATCTCTTGACTTTCTCCTAGTACACCTTGTTATTCTCATAAGCCTGTAGTCGAAACTCCTCGAGTTCATTTAGTTGAAGCATTCTTTTCTCTCCAGCAGCTTCCATGCCAAGATTTACCTTCTTCAAAGTCCAGTATGCTTTATGCTCTAACTCCGCAGGCAAATGACACGCCTTCCCATACACCAGCTGGAAATGAGACATACCAAGAGGAGTTTTGAATGCTATTCTTTATTCCCAAACAACTTCATGTAGCTTCAAAGACCGATCTTTTCTTGATGGACTTACCACCTTCTCCAAGATAAGTTTAATCTCCCGATTAGACACTTCAGTTTACCCATTAGTTTGAGGATGGTAAGATGTGGCAATACGATGATTCACGTGATACTTTTCCATCAATGCAGTGAACTTGTAATTGCAGAAATGCGATCCCTCGTCACTTTTTATGACTCTCAGAGTGCTGAAACACGTGAATATCTGCTTATGAAGGAAGTTAATCACCACCTTAGCATTATTGGTTGGTAACGCTTTCACCTCGACCCATTTAGACTTATAATCCCCCGCCAATAGAATATATTGATTATTGTAGGATGAGATAAATGGCCCCATGAAGTTGATTCCCCAAACATCGAAAATCTCAACTTCGAGCATCACATTAAGAGGCATCTCATCTCTCTTGGATATATTACCAACTCATTGGCAGCGATCATATCCCGAAACGAACTGATGAGCATCCTTAAACAAAGTCGGCCAGAAGAATCCTGCTTGAAGGATACGGGCAACTGTCTTCTCTCCACCATAATGTCCACCATACACAGTAGCATGGAAGTCGCGCAAGATTCCCTCCGTCTCACTATACGGAATACATCGCCAGATAATCTGATCTGCTCCTTGTCTAAACAAGAATGGCTCATTTATCGATAGCACTTCACCTCATGTAGAAACTTCTTCCTTTGAGCATAAGAGAGTTCCGGGGGAATAACATTACTCACCAGATAGTTTACAATATCTGCAAACCATGGTTCTTCTTCTTGCATCCCAAAAAGTTGCTCATCGGGAAAAGATTCATTGATCAATGTCTTGTCTTGTGAAGTATTGCCTTGATCTTCCAAGCATGATAGATGATCAGCTACCTGATTCTCTGTACCTTTTCGATCCTTGATTTGTAGCTCGAATTCCTGAAGTAAGAGAATCCATCGAATCAACCGAGGTTTTGAATCTTTCTTCGAGACCAGATATCGAATAACCACATGATCAGTGTAAATTGTCACCTTTGTCCCAAACAAATAAGATCGAAATTTCTCAAAACCATAGATAATTTCCAGCAACTCCTTCTCTATAGTAGTGTAATTCAGCTGAGCATCATTAAGGGTCTTAATAGCATAGTAAACCACATGGAAAATGTTTTGCTTCCTCTGGACAAGAAATGCTCCAACTGCAGAGTCACTAGCATCACACATCATCTCGAAGGGCTCATTCCAATCAGGTGCAGTAATCACAGGTGATGTAGTCAAACTCTTTTCAAGCTTTCAAAATCATCTAGATATTCTTCATCAAATTTAAAGGGAACATCCTTTTCCAGCAAATTGCACAAAGGCTTAGAGACTTTGGATAAATCTTTGATGAATCGCCGATAGAAACCTGCATGACCAAAAAAACCGCGGACTCCTTTAACTGAGATTGGCGGAGGAAGATTTTTAATGACCCCCACCTTGTCCTTATCCACCTCAAGACCCTTGCTAGATACCTTGTGCCCAAGAACAATTCCCTGTTGCACCATAAAGTGACATTTTTACCAATTGAGCACCAGATTGGTCTCAACACATCTTTTCAGCACCAACCCAAGATTATGCAAGCATTCGTCATAATAATTCCCAAATAAGGAAAAGCATCCATGGATACCTCCACATTAGTGCCAATCATATCTGAGAAAATAACCATCATGTATATCTGAAAAGTAGCAGGCGCACCACAAAGTCCAAAAGAGACTCGACGGAAAGCGAACATGCCCAATGGACAAGTAAACGTGGTTTTCTCCTGGTCTTCTGGAGCAATGTAAATATGATTATATCTCAAATATCCATCCAGAAGACAATAGTACTCATGACCAGCCAACCTGTCAAGCATCTGATCAATGAAAGAAAGCAGGATGTGATCTTTCCTGGTGGCTTTATTCAGCTTTCGATAATCCATGCAAACTATCCATCATGTGATTGTCCGAGTAGGGATAAGCTCATTTTTCTCATTAGCTACAACTGTAATGCCTCCTTTCTTAGGTACACACTATACCGGGCTCGCCCATGAACTGTTAGATATAGGATAAATGATTCCTGCATCTAGACCTTTAAGAATTTCTTTCTTCACAACCTCTTTCATGATTGGATTAGCCTTCTTTGTTGCTCAACAGTTGGCTTGCTTCCTTCCTCAAGAAAAATTTTATGCATGCAATAAGAAGGGATGATTCCCTTGATATCTGCTATAGTCCATCCAATTGCTGATTTAAACTCTCTCTAAATTCTCAAGAGCTTGTCTTCATCACTTCTTGAAAGGTCAGATGCAATAATAACGGGAAAAGTAGATGCATCGCCTAAAAACGTATACCTCAAGTGATCAGGAAGGGGTTTGAGCTCAAGTGTAGGAGCTTCTTCAATAGATGGCTTGAGATGCTTTGGAGAATTTTTCAGCTCTTCCAATCCAAGAGACTCGAACGGCAAATCCAACTTCCTCTTCCATGGGAATGCATTCAAATACTTCAATTGCTCTTCTCCTTCTTCATCTTCACTATCAAACTCCCCTGTTAAGGCTCTTTCTAAGGCATCAGTACTTAGCAAGTGATCAAGCTCCGAAGTCACTACGGAGTTGACCGACTCCACTTTATAGCACTCATCTTCATCAGTGGGGAATTTCATTGCATTGAAGACATTGAACGTGACATCCTGACCTTGAACTCTCATAATTAATTCACCCTTTTGTACATCGATAAGAGTCCGGCCCGTAGCTAAGAATGTTCTTCCCAAGATAATGGGAATCTTCTTATCCTCCTCAAAGTCTAGAATGACAAAATCAGCAGAGAAGATGAGTTTATCCACCTTAACCAAGAGATCCTCCACTACTCCTCACGGATAGGTGATGGAACGATCAGCCAATTGGAAAGACATGTTCACAGGTTTTAGATCAGGTAGACCAAGTTTCTTGAAAACAGACAAGGGCATCAGATTAATGCTAGCTCCCAAATCACACAAAAACTTGTCAAACGACATATTACTAATGGTGCAAGGTATCGTGAAGATTCCTGGATCTTTAAGCTTAGGAGGTAGTTTCTGTTGTAGCACAACACTACACTCTTCCGTTAGAGCAACTATTTCCAACACCTCAAGTTTTAGCTTCCGAGATAGAATACGCTTCATGAAATTAGCGTAGCTCGGCATCCGTTCTAGAGCTTCAACAAAAGATATGTTAATGTGCAACTTATTGAAAACCTCCAAAAACTTGGAAAATTGCTTATCGAACTTCTGCTTCTGAAGCATTTTAGGATATGGTGGAGGTGGGTAGACCTGTTTATCCCCTGTATTACCCTAAGGAGGATTGATTTCAACAACTTTTTTCTTCAGTTCCACCTCAGCATCCTTCTGCACCACTTTTTCAGTTACAATCTAATTTTCTGGAATTGGCAAAGGTGCAGATGCACCTGCATTCTGAACAGAGTTTTCAGAACTTTCATCTTACTAAATTTGGGGGCTCGTGACCTTTTCAGATCTCAAGGTTCTTACCTTTAACTGCTCCTTGACTTCCCTCTTGCCTGGATTAGCTTCTATGTCACTAGGAAGAGTTCCTGATTGACGGTTCAACAACGCAGTGGCAATTTGCCCTATTTAATTCTCCAGAGTCTTGATAGAAACCGCTTGGCTTTTGCACATAAGCCTCAAGTCCTCCAATTTAGATTTTTCATTAGTAGATTGTCTGGCATTTCCATGCGGTTGCTGATGAAGTTGGAGTGGTTTTTTTGGTGCATACTGTTATTGAAAACCAGGAGGGTTGAATTGTTTTGCTCCAAACTGCTGATAAGGCTGTTGTACCACATTCTGGTTATTGCTCCAACTGAAGTTAGGATGATTGTAACGCCCCCAAATCTGGGGTCAGGAATCTGGGTCATCACGCCATCCTTCACTCATGTGTAACCTGATATTGATTCAATAATCCAACAGACCCCAATCTCATACTCACACGCACAAGTTATATTCTTAGAAATGACGTACAAAATGTGATCTTCTTTTATTACACTCAAATGTACTTTACAGGATCTGAAACAATTATTTATAACCTCTACATGAAGTTACAATAATTACGACTGATATCTTATATCTATCTGATACTCTAGCACACCTGAGGCAAAGCTGCCAGGGATCCTCCCCATGACTGCAAGCGACTAAGTCCCACACCGGCATACTGGTTATCTGTTGTGTTGTGTCATTTAAAAGAAAGCAAGAGTGAGCTATAATGCCCAACATAATAATGTACACTATTAAAATGACTGTATGATAAACTCACGTAAAACATCATATTTGATAAATACGTTTTCTTCAAAAATAGTTTTCCTTGGTGATACATACCTTCTTATGAAAACAATCCTTTAGTGGATTTTATTAACCTGCGAATACCTTAATAGTAAACCCAGCACCTAGGCTTTGATTACGGTATTGCATCACAATTCCAATTGGAAGAATAGGACATTTGTTGGAGCCACCGCATACAATGATCAGTCGTACTGCGATAAAAGTAACCTTTTCTACTAGTAGAGGGACGACACCTTCACATCTCGATTATCACCCTTGCTGCATACGGCCTATGTGTCCTCATTTAGGGTATACATATACTTCGCAGGTTCATAGGTACATATTGTACCGTTTCCTACGGTACCAGTAGTCTATCCAATACATGGAGTACTTGGATCCTACCCCTCCCTTGTCCATTAGGAAATCCTATCATATCTCGAGAACTCGAACCACATCGAAGTTCCTCCAAGCATTTTGCTTGTTGATAGGCATAGCTTTACTGTATATATATATGTACTTCCGAAAGTTTTCGGAGGAAGTACTAAGGATGTGAGTTGACCATTGTCAACAGATAATTAAATAAGGGGGAAAAGTTTCTCCTTGAAACTATATTCGAGATATTAAATAAGTCGGGATAATATTCGCCGACGATCTGAAATTACTCGAATGATTTTTCGAAATCAGAAAGAATGTTTTAAATCAGGATCTATGATTTTAAATCAAAATAAACTCTTTAATTAAATAATAATTAATTAAATGATAATCAATAAATAATTAAACCTTGAATGAGTTTACTCTTCAAAAGAGTATTTAAAATAATATTCCTCAACTAGTTTATGTTTACACAATTAATAATCTTTAATGATTAATCAGGTTTGAAATAAATAATTGCTGGGGTATACTACGCCCATGATAAAAGAATAAGTATATTGTATTTATTATTCGAATCAATAAAATATAGTTGAGGGAATATGATCGTTGGGAAATCGTTTTAATAAAAGTTCGAGGGGTTTTAACGTTTCTTAAGTGGACGTTGAGTCCCTTTTAAAACGTACTACTATGGACTTATAACTGTCCTATAATATTACCGGAATGATTCTCGGGTTTTATCTTAAATCCCGACCGACTCTCGGTCTTATATAATATGTCACGCTTAAAGCGGAATATATATTTCACGATATATACTTATCGTACAACATCGCTATATTATGCGAAAATTCAACATCTACGTATCATGGAAAACATGGTACTTATGCAATGATAATAAAATAATCCTTTCACAACACAACAGTAAATGGAGTTGGGTTCGTAAACTTGCCTGGGTATCTCGAGGTGGAGGATGCTCTAAGTTCCGCTCGGAAATCTATAATCATAAACATAATTCATTTTGTTAGGTCCCGTCCTAATTTACGGTGACTCGCACTTCATGCATTACTTATTATGCACCCTCTCAACTTATACTACCCTTATTATTCCTTTAAGTTCTTATTCACATTATGGTCGCTTCATTTTTCTAAGTATCTTAGGTTCATTCTCTTTATCGTCTTCGGCTCCGCTTATGGATTCTTACGGTTTCTACTCGCGCGGTCTCGGCTCCGATATTTTTATAAAACTGAAAAATCATTTTTTTCACCTGAAATGTTTATGGAAGTTAGGAAACTCAAAATACTACTCTCTGTAAAAATTTCATGATTTATGAACATTTTTAAGTCGATCCTTTATATTTTCAAAGTTCGTGATTTGTAGCAGTTTTCGTCGCGTAAATCACTTTTACCAAAACGACCATAACTTTTAATCTGTAAATCGGAATCAAGCGATTCAAGCGCCTAAATGATCCTTATAACATTTCCTATCATAATAAAGGGTTATATTTCAAGAAACTACAATTTAAAACTCCAGGATTTTCTGCAGAAAATTAAGGTTATGATTCGTTGGTTTTAACGGAGTTACGTTTACGATCGGGGTTTCGTTTACGCCCTAACTCTTAACACAACCACCAATGTGGCGCCCTCCAAACCCGGGTCAGAAGTTTGGGGGTCCACACACACAACTTATTAATAACCTGCTTATAATGATAAAGGTAATAATAATATGCAGTGACCCTACTTACCAACCACCACGGACCGTAACAGGTTAAAGTATACACACAAGCCAAACACACTAATATATTACAAACCGTTCAAATCCCAACCATTCAAACTCAAACTGAGTATTAAACTTTATTAATAAGGTAATTTCAAAGCTTGGATGCTGGGTAATGAAAGAATTGGATAATAAAGGAATCAATGTTTCAGGGTTTCAAGGATTTGGTCTTTCAAGGCATAAAATACAAAGATTTGAATGTGTAAGCAATCTGGTTCAGTGTTTAATATTTAGTTTATATGTATTTGTGGAGTAGGATCGTATACTTGAGGTTCGTGTTTGGGTATACAACAATCAATGGTCTAGAAAGAATCAGGTTACGGCTCAAGATCAATAACTGGAATCAAGGTTTTTGGGTACAGTGCTTTAAAGCACTTGCAATATAAAACAGGAATATCAATCACGACAATATCTCGAGAAAGTTCAGAACACTTGCCTGGTATTAGCTTACTACACTGTACTCGCTTCCAATCACAATCATCTTATTCCTCAACTACCTGTTTCCCTTTTCTACGTCTTGCCTCTTCTGCTCACATATCATAAGTATCTATCAATAATCGACTCATAGAATTCTATTCAACACATACTTTTATCTACCCTTCGAAACAATTTTATAATAATTATCGAGCCTTGGAAATAATTTAGAATAATATTTTAAAGCTCGAAACTATTTTTCGGAATTTTTAAATCATTTTTAAATAATTAAATCTAATTAAATAATTAATTAAAATTAATTAATAATTAATTAAATCAACTAATCAATTAATTTTTAAATTAATTGACCAATTAATCAATTAGAAATTAACTGAAATTAATTAACTAATTAATTTAGATTTATTTTAGAATTAAAAATATTTTCGGAATTAAAATAATAATTTTTAGAATTTTCAGAAATTAAAAACGAATTTTTATAATAAAAATAAATAGGAAATGTGATTTTTAAATATTTTTAAAACAGGAATCCTAAATTTGCAAAGTCGGGAAACTTCAGGGACCTAACTGTGCGTCCCCAAAAGTCCAGGGACCAAACTGTAAATTTTACAGTCTAGTCGCCGGAAAACGTCGGGGGTGGCCGGAGAACACGTTCCCGGCGTCCTCACGCCATCAACACCTCCAGATCACATCTATACTTTACCAGGAACACAACCATGCCAACAAATCGTTCTAATCATCCCTGAGTTGGCCGAAATTTGGCCGTGAAGTTTGCCAGTTTCCGGCGAACTTCGGAAATATTCAAAATACAACTCCCTTCTTTACAGACCTCGTTGATTCATAAAACTTATACGACTAGATTGTAAATTTCACAGAGAACACAATCCACTATATCACAACATCAATCTATTGCAGAATAAGAAACCCCCAAATTTCAATTAAGAACATTCATACGGGTTATAAGCCCTAATTTTAAAATTCGAAAATCAAACTCAAATTTGAATATGTTATTGAACTCCAAATCTGACGTATAATATATCAAAATCATCAGAAAATCAAGCTCTATAACATGCAAGCATCAAATCATACAAACAATCATCCGAACAAGAATTCATATTTTTAATCAAAATAATTCGAAATTAAATAAATTTATATAAAATCAACCTTTGATTCTGCAGTTCTGAAACTTGTATAATCTGATAGTACCCTTCAAAACCGCCGTTTTGGTTACTAGAGCTTCCCGAGCAGATTTCAATAACACCTCCAAATAGTAGTTTGATTCTCAGAAAGATTTATGAATATATGATTTTTCTCTGTAAAATTCTATAATTATCTGTCTGCAAATGATTTTGATACGAAATAAAATACGGAAAAAGGCTATTTATAATTACGGAAAATTAGTATCCCTTTGGATCATTCCGGATATAAAACGGTACGTTTATTTATAAAAACTGATCCAAACGGTATCGGTTTTCGGGATAATTATCCAAATTAGTACAATTTGTACAACGGTCTTGGTCTCAGTGCCTGGTTACACGTATTACGAAGTGATAATTGGGATAGTTTAATAAAAAGCTCCCGTTTATCGAAAATACGGGTTTTATTGATTTACCGAAACGAATATTGTATCGAAAATGTTGCGCCGGGAACCGCGCAGAACAAACCGTACGCCGAATCGAAAAAGTCGAAACATGGAATATGCTCGGAATATTACAATTAGGTTAGGAAGGAGTTCTCGGAGAGTTTTGGGTTCCAAAACGTAACAACGGTTGACGTCGGTTGGTTCCCGTTTTTATAAAATAGGTTTTAAATACCCGGAAAAAGATTTTAAAAGTTTCATATGATTCTTATAAATTCATAAATCATCATAAAAATAATTAGGAAGATATGAGAATTATCTATATTTTATTTTGGACATATTAAAATTAAAATACTCAATTAATATTATTTTTAAATATCCAAACACTGATAACACTTAATTATTAATTCACAGAATAGATACTGAACACACATAATAATTATTTAATAGCAAAAATAATTACACGATATATCCCGGATATTACATCCTTCCCCCCTTAAAAGGATTCTGTCCTCAGAATCTCCTAAGAAAACAAATGAGGGTACTTTTCTCTCATATCATTTTCTAACTCCCAAGTTGACTCTTCAACCTTTGGATTTCTCCACAATACTCTTACTAACTTTACCACTTTATTTCTCAATACTTTCTCTCTCTCCTCTAGAATCTCTATCGGACTCTCTACATATGATAAATCTGCCTGAAGCTCTATTGGCTTATACTCTATTACATGCCTGGAGTCTGGATTATATTTCTTGAGCATTGATATATGAAAAACATTGTGAATGTGCTCCATGTGCGGTGGTAACGCTAACTCGTAAGCTACTTTGCCAACGCGCTTTAGGATTTTAAATGGTCCGACATATCTTGGGCTTAGGTTCCCCTTCTTTCCAAACCTCGTTAGCCCTTTCCATGGTGATACTTTCAGTAATACCAAGCTTCCTTCTTCAAATTCCATGTCTTTCCTTGACTCATCTGCATATTTCCTCTGACGATCTTGTGCGGCTATCAATCTCTTCTAGATAATTTCAATAATTTCCTCTGTCTGCTGTACCAATTCAGGTCCAAGTATCTTGCGTTCTCCTACTTCGTCCTAATATACTGGAGATCTACATTTGCGTCCATAAAGGGCTTCATAGGGTGGCATTCCAATGCTGGCATGATAATTGTTGTTGTAAGCAAACTCTACCAGAGGTAAATGTTCGTCCCAACTTCCTTTGAAATCAATAGCACAAACACGTAACATGTCCTCGATTGTTTGGATTGTTCTTTCACTTTGGCCATCCGTCTGGGGGTGATAGGCCGTACTCATATTCAGTCTTGTTCCCAAACATTCTTGAAAACTCTTCCAAAATCTTGAATTAAACCTTGGATCTCGATCAGATACAATAGACACAGGAACTCCATGACGAACTACAATTTCCTTCAGGTACATATGGACTAACTTGTCGAGCGAAAATCTTTAATTTATAGGCAGAAAATGAGCTGACTTGGTAAGTCTATCCACTATAACCCAAATGGCATCATGATTAGCCCTTGTCCTTGGTAATCCAACTATGAAATCCATGGCAATATGTTCCCACTTCCACTCTGGAATCTCTAATGGCTGTAACAATCCACTTGGTCTCTGATGCTCTGCTTTAACTCTCTGACAGGTATAACATTTGCTAATCCATTCCGCAATTTCCCTCTTCATGTCTGGCCACCAATAATTTTTCTTTAAATCTCTGTACATTTTGGTACTCCCTGGATGGACGGAATACCTTGAATTACGCGCCTCCTGTATAATTTCATTTTTCAGCTCCGTCACTGGTGGAATCCAAATTCTAGATGAAAACCTCAAAATACCTTGATCATCTTTTTGCGTGCATTACTCTTCACCTACCAAACGATTTATATCTTGATCCATTACATCTTCCTGACATTTCTTTATTTTCTCCAATAACTCCGGTTGGAAAGTCATACTGTATACTTTCGCTTCCTCAAGCTTGCAAACTCTAATTTCCAATTCCAATTTCTGAAATTCCTTATATATCTTCAGGTACTGATAACTCATTTAACCTTTCCTTCTGACTTAACGCGTCTGCTACAACGTTCGCCTTACCGGGATGATAATTAATCGAGCAGTCGTAGTCCTTGATCAATTCTAACCATCTCCTTTGCCTCATATTAAGTTCCTTCTATGTGAATATGTACTTAAAGCTTTTATGATCCGTGAAAATCTCGCACTTTCTCCATACATATAATGCCTCCAAATCTTCAAAGCGAAAACTATGGCTGCTAGCTCCAAATCATGAGTAGGATACTTTTGTTCGTGTGGTTTCAATTGCCTTGACGCATACGCAATCACCTTATCATGCTGCATTAGAACACAACCTAGTCCCTTGTGAGAAACATCGCTATAAATTACAAAATTCCCTTGATCTTCTGGAAGTGACAAAACAGGTGCCGTGATTAATCTCCGCTTCAACTCCTGAAAAATTCCTTCACATTTGTCGTTCCATATAAACTTTTCATTCTTTCGTGTAAGCTTTGTCAATGGTGTTGCAATTCTTGAGAAATTCTGAACAAATCGTCGATAATATCCCGCCAATCCCAAGAAACTTCTTACTTCAGTGGGTGTTCTTGGTCTCTCCCAATTCATAATTGCCTCGATCTTTGCCGGGTCCACTTTGATCCCTTCGTTACTGACTATGTGTCCTAAGAACTGAACTTCCTATAGCCAAAACTCACACTTCGAGAATTTAGCATATAACTTCTTTTTCCTTAAAATCTCCAAAGTTGTCCTCAAATGTTCTGCATGATGCTCTTCCATTTTTGAATAAATTAAAATATCGTCTATAAACACAATAACAAACTTATCCAAATACTCCTTGAAAATTCTGTTCATCAGGTCCATAAACGCTGCCGGGGCATTGGTCAATCCAAAAGACATCACTAAAAATTCGTAATGTTCATACCTTGTTTTAAAAGCTGTCTTTGATATATCTTCTGGCTTGATCTTCAGTTGATGATATCCTGATCTTAAATGAATTTTGGAGAAAAACTTGGCTCCATTCAATTGATCAAACAAATCGTCAATTCTGGGTAACAGATACTTGTTCTTGATTGTCAGCTTGTTGAGCTCCCTATAGTCGATGCACAGTCTCATGCTTTCATCTTTCTTTTTGACGAATAATACCGGGGCTCCCCATGGGGATACGCTGGGTCTGATTACTCCTTTCTCTAACAACTCCTGCAACTGCTTTGCTAGCTCTTTCATCTCAACAGGCGCCATTCTGTACGGGGCCTTGGATACTGGTTCTGTTCCAGGTGCTAAGTCGATCGCAAATTCAATTTCTCTATCTGGAGGAAGTCCTGGTAACTCTTCGGGAAATACGTCTAAAAATTCATTCACAACTGGAATATCTTCAAGTTTTGTTGGTTCTTGACTTCTGTCAATCACATATGCCTTAAAATGCTCACATCCTTGTCGTAGTAACTTCTTGGCTTGAATCATCATTAAGAACTTCTTTACTTGTTTCTGACCCTTGAACGTTACTATCCTTTCATCTGACGTTTTCACCATTACCTTCTTATTTTGACAATCTATCTGGGCATCGTGCCTACATAACCAATCCATCCCTAATATAACGTCAAATTCTCCTAACTTAAATGGTATCAAATCTACACAAAATTTACTACCAGAGATCTCAATCTCACAATTCCCACAAACTTGGTTAACAGTTACCCGTTCTTGATTTGCTAATTCCACAGTCATTATTTCATTTAAATACTCAACTGAACAATTTAACTTATTAACAAAATCTTGTGAAACAAATGATCGAGTTGCTCCCGAATCTATTAACACTTTGGCACATAAAGAATTCACATTAACCATACCTGCCACAACATTCGTATCATGAATAGCATCCTTCACCGACATGTCAAAAACTCTAGCCCTTGGAGTCTCATTCACTGTTGGGGTAGATCCCATGATCCTCAATGCATTACTGACTGGGGCCGGTGTCTTGCAATCCCTGGCCATATGTCCTGGCTTCCCATATTTAAAGCAGGTAAATCCAATGGCTGGAACCTTCTCTGCTGGATTCCGGATAGGCTGATCCTTACTTGCTGGCTGATTTCGGCACTCCCTCGAATAGTGCCCTTTCTGGTTGCATTTAAAACATACCACATTCAACTTGTTACAAACTCCTCCATGCTTTTTTCCACATACTTGACAATCTGGAAAAGTTAATCTCAACTGATTTGGCTGATTTGTATTAACTGGACGGTTGCTCTGGCCTCCGTTTCCTGCATTCTGTCTCCTGAAATTAAAATTTCTTCCTGACTGAAACTTGCCCTTCTTAAAATTTGGAAACTTCCCTGGTTGTGGCTGACCCTCATTTCCCTCAACTTTCCTTTTCCTTCTGGAACATCTCACTCTCTGTCTTTGCGATCATAGCTTTCTGTACTACTCCTGCATAAGTATCCAATTCAAAAATGGATACCTTCCCTCTGATCCATGGTTTCAAACCTTGCTGGAATCTTTTAGCCTTCTTCCTGTTAGTAAATAAATCAAAATAAAATTAGAATGATGTTTTCCAAAAGTATTTTATTAAAACAATTTATTAAATTAAATTATTTCAGTTCTAAGTTGTCGAGAAGTGTAAGATGTATACTTGTAGAGAATTCTATGAATTAAGATATATCGAGATCTCTACAATGACTTATCGAGAAGTCTTAACGAGGCTTGTGAAAGTTGCTTCATCCAAAGGTTTAGTAAAAATGTCAGCTAATTATTTTTTTGGGTGTGTCACTCACTCAAAGCTCCAAACATCCAAATATACTTGCGAGAAAATCCTTTTCATAGAAAAGTTGACTTCCACCTTCAAGGATGGAAACTCTCAGACAAGAGATTGAGAAATATTCCTTCTGAGAGGGGAAATTAGGATTCTTTTAAATGGTAGACTTCCTGATATCCCTCAACTTCCATGAAGAAGTATACCTTATAAACTCGTCAGTTGATATTTAAGTCCTCATTTACAAGTTGCTATTTTGACTAAGTCAAAATCATATCCAGATTTGAATTCTGGGAAGATTACCAATGATCAACGATATGCCATTAGGGATCAAAGATTTCTTCTGAAGTCTGTTAGGACTTATCAAAGTAACCAACTAAGATCATATGTTCTTATTCAAAATCAGAGATAAAGATTAGAACATGATCCAGGATTTCAACCTATTGCCATTGACCTTGATATGGTTTGACAATGATTATTGCATCAATACCTTCCTTGTGTGTGTGAATCTCACATGTGCATTGGAAACATTTTAATCAAGGAGTAGTGACTCTTATACAGATGCCCTGGCTGACAGGCGAATTTTCAATAGATAACATTCTGTTGGGAGAATGCACCTAGTAACTGTTTATATGCCTTTTTCAGCTCTATATCCTTTTGAGAGAATAGAGATGGGCTTATAGATGTCTCATGTTATAGATACTCCATTTTTTTGTGAGAAACAGAGCTGTAGGGTTGACCTTTCTTTCCTTATGTGGTGCTTCTTAGCACTATCTCTCTCATCCTCAACACAACTCCAAAACCAAATGGTAATTTTGTCTGATCACTGAGTTGATATCTCAAGAAAATTAAGTGAATCAGAGCAAAATCTGGGGGATGTATCAGAGTAAGGTAATGGAATACTGTTTGAGAAGTGTTTGGTTCTAATGACTTGGGTTAGAACCTATGAGGTGTGATAGGCTCTTAGTCAGTTCCTAAAACCACTGAGGGTGTTGAAGATCACAAACATCCGAAGTACAATATCAAAGAGTTTGATGATCAAGAACAGAGTGATTTCAGAACCAGAAGTCTTTTAACTTTACTTACCACAATATGGATTCACGAAGGATGTCTCAGATGATCATGCTTTCTGATTCTTTTGATAGTACTACTCAAACAAATCTCATCAACTCAAAACAATTCAAAGTTAGTCAAATACAGATCAATACTATAGAGGAAAGAGATGAACATTGTTCTAAACTTATAAGACTTGCATAAAGTAATCAGAGTATAAGGAATATATCAGGATCAAATATCCAGAACAAATTATAAGCATAGCAAGATCATCAGAGTTACATAAAGGATCAACCTATGAGTCATATAAGCCATTAATTATGCCAGGAGTGTATACAACAAGTATGCACCAATTGATTAGACATCACAAGACTGAACCAATTTAAAATCTACTCCTAACATAATAATATCAATATCAAGAGTGTTTGCATCAGAGTAAACATATATCATGTAAACATTTAAACAACTCATATATAGCATCAAAAACTCTAACTTACTTATCACTAGCATATAACATGTAACACATGGTAAATAGTTAGCTTCAAAACAATTTTACAAACATGGGTGTATATATATAATGAATAGACATGTAAACTTACTTTCCCCTCAAAGCATCATCATTGGGGTAGTAAAGTTTACCCGCACCAAATTACATTTGTTGATTTCCAATTAATTGGACAAATTCAACATGCCAAGTTCACTGACCAACTTGTTGAAGGTAGCTTCATCAAGTGGTTTCGTGAAAATGTCTACAATTTGGTCCATTGTGGGAACATAATAAAGTTCCACAATTCCATTCGTTATATGCTCTTGAATGAAATGATAACTTATATCAATATGTTTGGTCCTTGAATGCTGAACAGGGTTGTTTGAGATTGCTATGACACTTGTGTTGTCACAATAGATAGGAATATTCTTCAAATCAAGTCCATAGTCTCGGAGTTGGTTTCTCATTCAAAGAAGTTGAGAATAGCAGCTACCAGCAGCAATGTATTCAGCTTCAGCAGTAGATGTAGAAACTGAATGCTACTTCTTACTAAACCAAGAAACCAATCTTCTCCCAAGAAACTGACAGCTTCTTGAAGTACTCTTCCGATCAATCTTATAACCAGCGTAGTCAGAGTCTGTGTAGCCGATGAGATCAAAGCCTGTATCTTTAGGATAACAGATACCTAGATTAGGTGTACCCTTCAGATATCTGAAAATTCTTTTAACGACTATCATATGAGATTCCTTCAGATCAGCTTGGAACCGTGCACACAAACATGTAGCAAACATAATATTTGGACGACTCGCAGTCAGGTAGAGTAATGATCCAATCATGCCTCGATAATAAGTGATGTCCACCATCTTACCAGACTTATCTTGATCAAGTTTTGTGGCAGTTGCCATCGGAGTCTTTGCAGGTGTTGATTCTTCCAACTGATATTTCTTCAGAAGATCTTTGATGTACTTCGTTTAATAAATAAAGATACCATCTGATTTCTGACTTACTTGTAATCCAAGGAAGTAGCTCAACTCACCAATCATACTCATCTCATACCTACTCTGCATAAGCTTAGCAAACCTTGCACAAAGTGCATCATTCGTAGACCCAAATATAAGGTCGTCAACATAAACTTGCATAAATATGGTATCATCTTTATGATTCTTATGAAATAGAGTCTTATCTATGACACCTCTAGTAAAACTATTTTCAAGAAGAAATTCTGAGAGAGTGTCATACCATGTTCTTGGCGCTTGCTTTAGACCATAAAGAGCCTTGAAGAGAAAATAAACAAGATCTTCAAACTCAGGATCTATGAAACCAGGGGGTTGCTCCACATAGACCTCTTCTTCAAGCTCACCATTCAGAAAAGCACTTTTCACATCCATCTGATATACCTTGAAGTTTGAATGTGTTGCAAATGCTAAAAACATCCTGATGGCTTCAAGTCTAGCAACTGGTGCAAAGGTCTCATTGTAGTCAATCCCTTCTTCTTGAGAGTATCCCTTAGCAACCAGTCTCGCCTTGTTCCTTGCTACAATTCCATCTTCATCAAGCTTGTTTCGAAAAACCCATTTAGTTCCAATCTTCATCAAACTGATTGAGTTCCTCTTGCATAGCAATCACCCAATCAGGATCTCCAAGAGCTTCATCTACTTTCTTTGGCTCCATTTGAGATAGAAACCCAGAATAGAAACATTAATTTGATGTAGCTATTCTAGTCTTGACTCCACTATCAAGATTTCTAAGTATCAAGTTCTGAGGATGGTTTTTACTCCATACTCTATGTCTTGGTAGACTAGCCCTTGATGACTCAGCATTTTCAGAATTGAGTTGAGTCTGACTACCGGATCCTTGTTCTTCTCCTTATTCTGCTCCCCCTGAGTTGTTGCCAGCTTGATCTACAGAATCTGAAGCTTGAGGACTGGTCCCTGAGATTGTGTGACTTGTCTCATGACTATTACCTTCAGAATCTGTATCAGAATTATGATCATTAGGACCATTGCCATTATCATTGTTGTCCGAAACAACTTCAGGTTCATCTTCTCCATCAGAAAGATCTTCAACATCAAGATTATCACTGTCATCTTCCTTCTGAATACTTTGGAGCTTGGCGTCACCAAATGTTACATTAATTCTTTCCACAACCTTTTGATCACTAATCACATACACCCTATAAGCCTTTGACTCTAGAGAATAGCCCAGAAAGATACATTCTTCAGCTTTAGCATCAAACTTTCCAAGATGCTCATCGTCCTTAAGCACAAAGCACTTTACTCCAAACACGTGAAAGTATTTCACTAATGGTTTCTTGTTGGCCATTAATCGTAAGGGGTCTTCTCATATGTCTTGTTGATCAGGGTTTTGTTTTGAGTATAGCATGCAGTGTTAACTGCTTCAGCCCAAAAGTAAGTAGGAAGATTGGATTCATTAAGCATAGTCCTTGCAGCTTCAACCAATGTTCGATTCTTCCTCTCAACCACTCCATTTTGTTGTGGAGTCCTTGGTGCTAAAAACTGTCTTGAGATGCCCTTCTCGACACAGAAATCATTCAGCTTTGTATTTCTGAATTATGCTCCATTCTCTGATCTGATTGTTCACATAGGCACTCCAGCTTCTAACTCAATCTTGTTGATGTGATCAATAATTATATAAGGTGCTTCATCCTTTGAATTTAAGAATAACACCTACGTGTATCTGGAATAGTCATCAACAATCAATAAGCCATATTTCTTTCTTGACATAGACATGACGTTGACAGGACCAAACAAATCCATGTGAAGGAGTTGTAGTGGTTCAGTGATGTCAGTCATTGTCTTCTTCTTGTGTGATGCCCTCTTTGACTTTCCCTTCTCACGTGCTTCACAGAGTCCATTAGGACTGAATTCCATCTCGGGCAGTCCTCTCGCCAATTCCCTCTTAACCAAAGAATTCATGGTCTTGAAGTTCAAGTGGGAGAGCTTCTTATGCCATAACCAAGTTTCATCTGGAGAGGCTTTACTGTAGAAACACATTACTTGACCATCTGAAGAATTCCAGTCAGCTACGAACAAATCACCCTTTCTAACTCCATTGAAAGTCAGCTTCTCATTCTATAGCTGGTGATGTGGACTATGAGACTGGTGGTTCAGCTGATTTCTTTGGTGATGGGAGTGGGGATAGTGAAGATGAGGCAATGGACATAGGGGGAGAAGCAGGTTCAAGTTCAAGATCAGGTATGCCATCATGGGCATTTTTAAAGCACTGTGATGAGAACTACTTCAAGACAACCCTAATCCAACTAATCAATCAGAAAAATACTGCTCTTCAAACCACTACTAATGCCAGCACCAAGAAGCTCCTTCAGGCACACCTAGCCTCCCTGCAACTTCAACAAATCCAAGGCTTCCAACATGCAAGGGATGTAAACACCATCAAGGGTGATATTAGGGAGATGAAGAAGGCCATTTCAGACAAAATGGATTCTAAGCTTCCAGAAACTACAATGCTTGATATCAAGAGGCAGTTAAGGAAAAATTCTGATCTTGCAACCAAGATTGATGCCTTAGACACAAGAATGTCAGCCATGGAAGCATCTTTAACAGCCATTCATCAAGCCCACCAGACAGATTTACTTCAAAAAATGGTGGTTGCTCAAACCTCCTCCTCTACTCAACTTGATGATAACAAAAAGGGGGAGAAAGGACTAAGTGAGGGGGAGAGGCTTCAGATTCAAATTAGTAAAGTAATTGTGCCTTCAATTACTATCTCAAAGCCACCAGTTACAGACAGTATAGATCTGATCAATGCAGCAGCAGCCAACATAAGAGCAGCTGATAAGGAGAAGTTGAGTTTAGTCAACTGGGAGAAAATTGATGAGGATATACAAAAGAAGTTTGAACTAGTCAATGAGCCAGTAAAGTCAGTCATCCATCACTCTCAAGTCAGGAAGATTTCTGTGAATGAGATGAGCATGAACTATCTGGAAAAGGGACAATCATCCTGCATCAAATCTCCAAAGGCTGAAATAATTTTGAAACCAAGGGTGAACTACTGAAAATCATCATTGAAGAACCCTTTGGATACTGTGTATGAGACACCTAAGCCTGATGAAAAGAAGCTTCTGTCAAGATTAATTGCTTTCTACAAAGATCCAGCTGATTCAGCTTTAAAAAGGAGAGTTGCTAAAATTTTCAGGAATGGGAAAGAAATTTGTGTGGTGGATGGACATCCTCAATTTGCTCAAGCAAAGAGGGAAGAAAAGGCTAGATTGAAGCTGGAAAAGAAGCAGGCTGCTCTAGATGCTAAAAAGGCTAAACAAAAGAAAGAGCAAATTGCTATCTTAGCCAAGCTACATGCTGTAAATTCATCACAACAAATTTCTGTTCAGCCATCTAAAATCATTGAATCAAAGAAGCAAGTTAAACTACAGAAGAAATCTCCAAGAATCAAGGAATTGGCTAAAAGAACTAAAAGGAAACTGGATATTGTTGATAAGGAATTGGAGAATCAGTTTCCCAAGGAATCCACTCCAACTACAACTCAAGCATCAAAACCCTCTGTGGTATTTGAAGATATCAAGGTGGTGGATCCTTACAGGAACATCCATGGTGAACCTATTGTGCCTAAGGATGAACCAGTAGAATGGGAGAACATACCAATTCCTGACTTCTACTTGCCAATCCTTAACAAGCCAAATAGAACAAAGTCAAGAGCAGTCAAGAAAGTGAAGCTATCACCTTTCAAATCCAAATCTCTAGTCAAAGCTCAATCTAAAGATAAAAAGGGAGATTACATGTACTTGTGTGACATCAAAGAATTTTCTGATCTAAACCTCTATCTAGATGAACTAGATGAAGTGAGAGGAATTGATGCATACAGAAACCTACCTGAAAGGTTAGTATTCAAGTACAAAGGAGGAAAGGAAATTCAGTGGCCACTTCACGGGATCCTTCAAGAAAGCCAAGCTGTACTGATTAAAGTTTATTCATCCTTCAAGAAGAACTTTGGGTTCAATATTACTGCAAGAAGATTGGTACTGAAGAAGATTGAAGAGCTAAGGAGTGTTAGAGCTAAAGATGCACTTCCTAAGACTCTAATCATCCCTTACACAGGGAGAAGAGTGCATCTAAGGCCCTACTGGCTGATGGAGTTCATGGATGACAAAGGAGTGAGAAGATTTTTCAGATTAGAAGACCAATTGAGCATCTCTAGCAATGAGACTCTTTTGGAAATGCAAGGAAAGCTAAATCTCTCAGAATCTGATGAACTGGAATTCCACAGGAAGCTCCAAAATCAGATTAAGGAAAACAACAGAAAGCTTGGAAAGAGATCCAGACCTTCAAGGAACTAGATAAATCTGCTCAGGCTAAATGAGCATCTTGAAAATGACTGTGAGCAAAACTTTGTACATTTTGTTAATTGAAGCACTTTTCAGTATTATCTACTGTCTTTTAAAAGTTGTATTTTTAAGATGTTTTATTATCATCAAGTGTCTCTTAATTTATGGCTACAATTCCAGTAGACATAAATTGGGGGAGATTGTTGTGTATATGTTGTGTACTTGATGATTTCATGAACAAAACACCTTGGTAGATTTTACTTAGTGAAATTGTGTAGCACTCGACGGATAAGGTTTATAGTCCCGACGGATGACTCAATATAGTCCTGACGGATGATGACTTATTATCCATCGAGTGAGTAGCTTATGTAACAATAAGTCTGTAGCACATTTCTGCATACACATTGTTTAGAATCTGTAGTAGTACTTAAGTCATGTTGACTTTAGTTAGATATGCAGAATAGGTTGATTAATTGTACATAGATGATGTCTTGTAATTCTGCATAAGTGAAATGAAGTCAAGTGCCTGATTGCTACCCGACGGATAAACAACAATGAATTCGATGGATGATCAACAACCCGACGGATGATCAATAACTCGACGGATGATCATGAACCCGACGGATAAAGAATTCAAATATCTGTTGACAGTGACAACACAGTCACATGCGTCGAGTGGATGCAAATGGAATGTGGTAGCCTATTCAACTGGGTTTTCGAGAACAAAGAAGCATTGTCATTTCCATGCTATTATGAAGATATTCAAAGATGTTGGAATAGAGTAATGAAGTAGCATTGTAATAGACTAGATAGTTTTTATTTTATTATCCTGTCTGACTACTTTGTAATCTTGGTGATATATAAACCAAGAAGTAGCAACTAAGGAACAATCTGAGAAACAAGCAGAGAAACATTTGTAAGCAGAATTCTTATCATTTCTCTGCATTCTTAGTTGTTCAATATTTGTAAGCAGCTGTGAGATTTTTGCACACAGAGTTCTCTCGATATATATCATATATCTCTGGTGGAATCATTCAAATCCACCAAAATTTTTTTAAAGACTCTTGTGTTTTAATTACTTGTGTTTTGATTCATTTAAGTAACTATTCCGCATTGTGCCAATCAATTCATACTTATATACATATTCGAGTTAGAACATATTTAATCAAGAAAAAGTTTCAAGAATTCCATTCAACCCCCCTTCTGTAATTCTTGTTATATTGTTAAGGGACTAACAGAGTCTATCAGAAAAATGACTCAAACCTCAAATTCCTTTGATCTCTACCAAATAAGTGGAAGCCTATGACAGTCTCACTAAGAAACTCTCAATATTATAAGGAATTTACCTTGGACAAACTATATGGGATCCTAAAGACCTATGAGCATGAAATATAGCAATTTGAGAAGTTGGAGAAAGAAAGAAAAAAGGGAGGATTCATTACATTGGTTGCTGAGCAAGAGAGAGAGAGAGAGAGAGAGAGAGAGAGAGAGAGAGAGATAAAGGTAGAAGCTTTGGAATGTGCACCAAACCTTAGAGTTTGTGAAGGCAAAGGAAAGGGGCTAGTGGCTAGTAGCTGAACATGAAGACCATCTTAGTCAAGATGATATGGATGACATAGATGAGCATCTGGCTTTGCTATCCAGAATGTTTTTTAAGAAAAAATTAATAAGAATTTTGGAGCATCCAAGTCAAACAGAAACATGGTTGACAAGTCAAAATTTAAAATTTTGAAGTGTGGCTTGAGTGGTCATTTTGCAAATGAGTGCAGAAAGCCTGATTCTGATAGAAAGAAGTTTGAGCCTGTTGATTACAAAAAGAAATACTTTGAGTTGCTCAAACAGAAGGAAATGGCCTTTCTAACTCAGGAAAATGACTGGGCTGCTGATGGATTAGAGAAGGATGAGGATACAAGCTATGTCAATCTAGCACTTATGGACAAATCAGATGAAACAGAGGTCAGTTCATCAAGTAATCAGGTAATCACTACTAATCTAGCACATTTATCTAAACCTGAGTGTAATGATTCCATAAATGATATCTGTACTGAGTTATATCATCTGCGTGTTACCCTCAAATCACTCACCAAAGAAAACATTAAAATTAAAGAGAACAATTTGTTTTTGAGTAAAAGAAACAATGTGTTAGAAACTCAATTTGTTGAGTTTGAGAAACTGAAGATGGAGTGTAAGATTGCTAAAGATGAACTGACTGAATCCCTAAAGAAAGAGGAGATTTTAAGAAAGCTGCTTGAATGAGAACATGAAGTAATTAAGGCATGGAAATCATCTAGAGATGTCCGTGCTCAAATTAATAAAGTTCAAGGTATAGAATCTTTTTGTGATGAAGTCTGGAAAAAGAGCAAGGAGAAACTAAATTCTAACTTGGAGGAAGGACTCTCAACGGATGTGGATTCGATGGATAATGAAGATTATCCGTCGAATGATCAAATGAATTATCCGTCAAAAGACAAGGAACCACATCCGTTGAGTGAAAGAAAGCTAGTTAGTAAATCCCAGCTAGCCAAATTAAATGAGAAATATGGATTAGTTTCCAAGAACTTTGTTCCAGGAGAAACAAGTCAAGTGAAAAAGACAAGAGAGTCAATGTAGGGCATTTGTCAATCCAACAATTGAGTGACAGATTGGAGAAAATTGAAGTTAAAGCAGAATCTAAAAGGAAAAACAATAGAAATAGGAAAGTAGGAATTAAAAAACACAACAACTACAAACCTGATAAATATGCACCTAAAAAAATCTGTGTGAAGTGTGGTAGTGTTAATCATTTATCTATTAATTGCAAACTTGCTATGCCTGCACCCATGTCTGCACCTTCTTCATTTACTAACAAGCCTACAATGCATGTGAATTTTTTGCCTGCAAATAATTTGAATGCACAATTTGCTAATATACCATTTGCATAAAATCTTTACTATGCTGCATTTAGTATGCCTCAAATGCCATTTAGCATGCCTTACTAGAATAACATGTCTGCATAGAATATGTTTTTCTATGTTAACCAGCCCGTGCATGATAATTCTATAATGATGAATTGTTTTAAAGGTTCTACTCTAATGACTAAGGATGAATCTCAAATATCTAAGTCAAATGAGGACAAACCTAAGAAAAAGGCTAACAAAGCAGGACCCAAGGAAACTTGGGTACCAAAATCAACTTGATTTGATTTTGTTGTGTGCAGGGAAACAGAAAGAATCTTTGGTATTTGGATAGTGGGTGCTCAAGGCACATGACTGGAGATTCTACCCTGCTCACTGAGTTCAAGGAGAGAGATGGCCCAAGTATCACTTTTGGAGATGACAACAAGGGTTATACTGTGGGATATGGCTTGATTTCTAAAGACAATATCATCATTGAGGAAGTTTCCGTAGTGGATAGACTCAAGCATAATCTGTTGAGTATCGTCCAGCTTTGTGATAAGGGCAACTCGGTAACATTTAATTCTTAAGCATGTGTTGTGACCAACAAGAAAAACAACAAAGTGGTTCTCAATGGAGTGAGAAAAGGAAATGTGTATCTAGCTGACTTCAACTCATCAAATTCAGAATCTGTCACTTGTCTCTTCAGCAAGGAAAGTCAAGATGAAAGTTGGCTATGGCACAAGGAGTTTTCCCATATTAACTTCAAGACTATGAATGAACTAGTCAGGAAAGATTTGGTAAGAGGCATTCCTCAAGTGGAATTCTCAAAGGATGGATTGTGTGATGCCTGTTAGAAAGGAAAGCAGATCAAGGCATCATTCAAAAAGAAGCTTGATTCAATAATTGAAGAACCTTTACAATTACTACACATGGATTTATTTGGACCAGTCAATGTGTTGTCCATCTCAAAGAAAAGATACTGCTTAATAATTATTGATGATTTCTCAAAGTTCTCTTGGACATCTTTTCTCAAATCCAAAGATGAAGCTAGTAAAATCATCATCAATCACATAAGGCAAGTCAACAATCATCCTGGTCTCAAAGTTAGAAGAATCAGGAGTGACAATGGAAATGAGTTCAAGAATTCTGTGATGAGATTATTTTGTGAAGAAAATGGGATCATGTATGAGTTTTCAGCAGCAAGAACCCCATAACAAAATGGAGTGGTGGAAAGGAAGAACAGATCTCTTATTAAAGTTGCAAGAACAATGCTAGAAGAATCAAAGTTGCCAACATACTTTTGGACATAAGCTGTAAATACTTTATGCTACATTCAGACTATTTCTTTGGTTAATCAAGCAAAATGCATGACACCCTACCAATTGTTCACGAAAAGGAAGCCAACATTAAACTTTCTTCATGTCTTTGGCTGTAAATGCTATATCTTAAGGAATCAAACTGAGCAACATGGAAAGTTTGATGCCAAAGCAGATGAATACATTTTTGTTGGGTATGCAGTTGGAAAAGCATACATAGTCTACAATCTCAGAACCAACATTATTATGAAATATGTGCATGTTATGTTTGATGATAAGAAGATTGAAGGACTGCGAGATGGAAATTTCCATGAAAGCCTTAAATTTGACAATATTGAGATGTTTTGTGATGATAGTGATGATGAAAGTGATCAAGAAATAATATCTAAGGATAATGCAGAAAAATCTACAAAAAATGAAGCACATAATTTAACATTCATCGAAAGACCAAGAGCATCATCCGTTGAGAGACAATTCACATCATCCCATGAGAGAAAAAGATCAACATCCATTGAGCCATCAATAGGAGTTAAAAATCAATACATATCACAATTAGAAAGAACCCCAACTTCAAGTCAAAGATCCACAAACTCAGAGGGAGTTTCTTCTAATCAAAACTCAGTCACACATCAAGACAACTATGAGGCCTCTTCATCTAGAGCTAATCCACCAAAACAGAGAAAATGGACTAGAGATCACCCCTTTGAATTAATCATTGGTGATGCATCTTCAAGAGTTCAAACTAGGAAAGCAACTCAAGAAGAATGTCTATACATCAGCTTTTTGTCTCAGGAAGAACCTAAAATGGTAGAAGAAGCTCTGTTGGATCCTGATTGGGTTTTAGCTATGCAGGATGAGCTAAACCAATTTGAAAGGAATAAAGTTTGGAAGCTAGTACCCAAGCCTAAAGGAAAGAATCCTATTAACACCAAGTGGGTGTTCAGAAACAAGATGGATTAAAATGGCATAATAGTCAGGAACAAAGCTAGATTGGTAGCTAAGGGCTACTGTCAACAAGAATGTATAGATTTTAATGAGACTTTTGCTCCTGTTGCAAGACTTGAAGCCATCAGAATCTTTCTAGCCTATGCAACCCATGCCAATTTCAAGGTCTATCAAATAGATGTTAAAAGTGCATTTCTGAATGGAGATTTGGAGGAGGAGGTCTATGTTAGTCAGCCTCCTGGTTTTGAAGACTCCAACTTTCCAGAATATGTCTACTATCTTTTAAAAGCACTTTATGGATTGAAGCAAGCACCTAGACCCTGGTATTACACTTTGTCAAAGTTTCTCTTAGAAAATCATTCACAAGAGGCACTCTTGATAAAACTTTATTCTTTAGAAATGTTAATGGCTCTAGTATACTTGTTTAAATTTATGTAAATGATATTATATTTGGCTCTACATATGAGAAACTTTGTAAAAAGTTTGCCAAATTGATGCAAAGTAAATATGAAATGAGCATGATGGGAGAACTAACTTACTTTCTTGGTTTACAAGTTAAGAAAGTTAGTGATGAAATATTCATCAGTCAATCCAAATATATTTATGATCTTTTAAAGAAATTTGACTTAATGGATTGCACATCTGCAAAAACTCCCATGACCACTGCCACTAAACTTGAATTAAACAATACTGAAAAGTCTGTGGATATTTCAAGCTATAGAGGCATGGTTGGATCACTTTTATATTTAACAGCCATTAGGCTAGATATAATGTTTGCTATCTGTATTTGTGCTAGATTTCAGGCTGATCCTAGAGAATCTCATTTAGTAGCTATTAAGAGAATTTTCATATATCTCAAAAAAACACCAAAACTTGGCATTTGGTATCCTGGAGATTATGGTTTTGATCTAACTGGTTATTCAGATGCAGATTATGCAGGTTGTAATATTGATAGAAAAAGTACTACAGGAACCTGTCAATTCTAGGAAATAAGCTAGTATCTTGTTTCAATAAGAAGCAAATTCCAGTCTCTACTTCTACAGCTGAGGCTGAATATATTGCTGCTGGTAGTTGTTGTGCACATATTTTATGGATGAAAAATTAATTATTGGACTATAGTCTATAGGTGAATAAGATTCCTATTATCTGTGATAACACTAGTTCCATCGCAATTACTGAAAATCCAGTACATCATTCAAGGACCAAGCATATTGACATCAAGTACCACTTCATTAGAGAACATGTCATGTATGGTACTGTGGAACTTCATTTTGTTCCAAGTAAGAAGCAACTTGCAGACATCTTCACCAAGCCACTTGATGAATCCACATTTACTAGGTTGGTAAGTGAGTTAGGTATGCTTAATTACTCTTAATTTATTTTGATGTCTAAGCATTTTGAAATGCAGCCAGAATAAAATTTGATGTTTCTTGTCAAAGATAAAATTTTGGCCAAGTCAGAGTTTACATCTCGACGGATGTTCATTATCCATTAAAAATGAATATCCGTTAAATTTTATCGTTCGTTGAAACATCAAATACTATTCTGGTTACTCTTTTCTCAATGGATAATTGTTTAATCCTTATCCGTCGAATTGCTCTAAATCTTAGCCGTTAATTCTAGGCATTATCCGTCGAATTTACTTACAGCCTATAAGTATATTTTGATGGATAATCATTAGAATTTCAACAGTTTATTTTATTTTAAACGGGCTATTTTGGGCTAATTTCATTGGTTACTTTATTTTTACTTTTTACTTTTTAACCATTTATCTTTCTCAAGCAATTTCTCTAACTCTTTCGTCTCCAAAGAAAAAACCTTCTTCTCTGCAATTACTTTTACTCTCAGCAATGGCACCAGTAGTCAAGATCATGTCCCAAAATGGGTTTGTTTATGAAGAGAATAACTTCGTCGCACTGGTAAACAAGGAGATTGTTGCTTCTGAAGATTACCATAAAATGATGGATTTCATTCGAAGTTACAAACTAAAATATGCTATGTTGGAGTCTTCGGTCATCTACTGTGAAATGGTTGAGGAGATATGGACTACTGCTGTTTACAACTCAAAGGATAAAACTATTACCTTCACTCTTAAAGGTAAAAATTACTGCATAAACAGTGATAAATTCGTGCATGTTTTCAATTGCCTGAGAATAACACACTAGTTCCACACACAGACACAGATGTAAGCTCTATGCTTATTTCTATGGGTTATTCTTTTGATCCTGCCAAGCTAGGTAATGTTAGGAGAAAAGGCCTTATAAAGGAGTGGAGCTTTCTCTGTGAATCTTTTATTAAAGTCTTTTCTGGAAAAATTAGTAATTTTGATGTTGTGACTTACTCACTTGTTAACATACTGTATATGCTGCTTAGTGATAAGTATCATAATTTTAGTGAGTCTGTCTTGTATGAGTTAGGTTATAAGCTAGGAGACATTAAGAAAAGGTCTAAAAATATATATTATGCTAGATTCTTTATGTTGCTAGCTAACTTTGTTTCTGAGAATCTTATTATTGAGAACCCCACCAACAACTTGATTGTTGGGTTCAAGAAAGGAGAGTTATTGCTGAGTTGAACAGGGAAAACAACCTCAGTGAGGTTCCTCTAATCTACCTGCCAATCATGGAGGGGCCTCATGTAAGTGAGGTAGATACTTCTGTCTCTGCTACTTCTCTACCACAAGTTTCTTTACAGACAACTATGGCTATGGCATCTATGAGTTTTCCCCAACAGATGCCTACTCAAGCCACTAAAACCAAGATTTCTAAATTCAAGTCTCAAAGACCCCACTCTAGTTCCTCTCAAAAGGGACTAGTTTCAAAAACTACTAAAACCAAAGAGGGAAGTGTGAAGGGAAGTAAGATTGGTGAGGGACAGGGTGAACATCAAAGAAACCCTAAGGATAATGAAGGAGAGGTGTGTGTAACCCAGCCTAGCCATACTGCAGTTTCCCAACAAACTATAGTGATTAACAAGGAATCTAGCTCATTACTAGTTGCATCCTCCTAAAAGGATGTAACTATTGAACAAAGCTCTCAGCCAAGAGCACATGCCAAAAGGGTTAGGGACACAGACCTATCTCAAACCTACACAAGAAAGAAGAAATCTAAAATACATAGGAATACAGAGGGTGCACACACTGTGCAAACTGCAGTCAAAGACTCAGTTATAACACCTTCTTAAAGTCATATTGATGTGACTCCAATAAATTTGGAGTCACAGCCAAAATCTCTTACAATAGAATCACCTTGCACACAAAACTCACCCACTAACTCTCTGGATGTGGACATGTTCACACATCAATTCCTGATTCTCCATCTTTAACTCTCATGGAGAAGCTAAAATCTCAAACAAGTGAGCATCATCTTTTAGATTATTTGTTGGCTCACTTTACATTTCTTTCTGATTCTACTGAGAATTCTGTGCAAAATCTCAAATCAATCACCACAGATTCTACAGTAGTTACCAATCCAAACTCTATCATTTCTACTATCGCGACGTATATCCTTCATCCATTAACAGTGATTCTATCTCGACGGATGGGTGTAATAGCAATCATCCGTTGAAACTCTCAACTATTATCTCTACGGATGTTTCTTATCCGTTGAACATCACTGCACCACTTGAAATTTTAACTATTGTTACAAGTGCAGATGATCTGGTGGTTGTACAATCACTTTTAGGATTGAGGGAAGGGAGTGAACAGAGTAAGAGGCCGAGTTGCTCTCAGGCAAAAGGAGAGGAAAAGAGTGAACCAATACAAGCTATTTCTTCCAGCTTGGAAAAAGAGAGTGAGAGGAGTCTCACCTTAGATGGTGAAGTTGAGGGTGTGAGGGTGGGAAGCCAAGGGGAGCCCTTGATGCAAGAATAGAGAGAAAATGAGAGAAAAGCAGGTACAGAAGAATGGGAAGAGCCCATTGTTAGTGAGTTAAGGGATGTCAATGAGGCTGAAAAGAAGCATCTATTTCATCAAGATTATCAAGTTGTCTTAAACTCTGTTTCTTATGCAGCTGAGGCATTTACTCACCTTATTCCAGCTTATCAAACTTTGGCTGAACATGTTAATGAAGTTGCTGAGAGAATACTCAACTTGGTGCACACAATAGTTTCAATGCTAAGAGCCAAGGATGCAATCAACTCACTTCCACCTGCAGTTGGTGATGATTTTGAGTTAGATTATAGTGGCACATTTGTGGATGCATCTAATGATGAAGAGGATTTCATGGACATAGAGGGAGATGCAGGTCCTAGCTCAGGCACAAACACTCTAGCATGGATGTTTAGCAAAGACTACAGTGAGCATCACTTCAAATCAACTATATTCCACATAATCCATCAAAATCAAACAGCTCTTCAAGCTACTACAGATGCCAACACCAAGAGTCTTCTCCAAGCACACCTTGAGTCTCTTCACTTGCACAAAATCCAATCTCTCAAGCAAAATCAAGATGTATCTGAGATCAAGACATAAATTGGACAAGTCAAGAAGGACATCAATGAAAGATTGGAATACATTCTTCCTGACACTACAATGAGAGATATTAACTAGAAACTCAGGAAAGATTCTAATCTCAGTAGCAAGGTTAATTCTTTGGACACTAGGATGAAGGCCATAGAAACTTCCATCACTAAAATTCATCTCCACCAAGCTCAATAGACACTCCTTCTTAGAAATTGGTGGTTGCACAAACTTCCTACCCTACTCAACTTGATGCTAACAAAAAGGGGGAGAAAGATGTACTTGTCTCAGTTAGTGAAGGGGACACAACTGCAATCATTACAGTTAGCAAGGGAGAGTCAGCTAGTGAGGGGGGGGGGGGAAATGCACAATATTCAAGTCAGTAAAGTGATTGTTCCAACAGTTACTTTCTCTAAGCCACCAGTTCTTGACATCATTGACATGATCAAGATAGCAGCAGCTGAACTAGAGCTGAAAGAAAAATGAACATTGAGAAGAATTTTGGTCCAATTGAGAAACAAAACAGAGCTGTCAAACATTTCTCTCATTTCTCTCAATTGAGACAAATTTCAATAAATGAAATAAGCTTAGGGAATATGGAAACAGGTCAACCCTCAGCAAGAAAACCTCAGCAGGCCAATGTTATCTTTCAGCCAAAGGAAAACTATCCAAAAAACTCAAGCAAAAATCCATTGGACCTAGTCTATGAAACTCTCAAGCCTGATGAAAAGAAGGTTCTTGGTAGATCTATTGCTTATTTCAAAGATCTCAGAGACTCAATCTTGAAGAAGAGAATTGCTAAAATCTACAGCAATGGCAAATTGATCTATGTGATGGCTAGACATCCACAGTTTGTAGAAGCTAAGAAAGAAGAAAAGGTGAGGCTCAAACAACAACAAAGGCAAACTGCCTTAGATGCCAAGAACCAAGCTAAGAAGCCTGCAACCACAGAATCTGAAATACCTGCTGTGATAGCTGAGTCTCTGAATGAAGAAAAGCAAGAAAAACCAAAGCATGCAAAGAAACCAAGACTGGACTTCAGACAAAAGAGGAAGCTGGATTTTGATGAAGACAAGGAAGAGTACATGCCAATTCAATCTTCCACTTCAAGTCAACCATCCATGCCCACAATGGAGCAGGCTGAATTTAAGGTTTATTCTTACATAAACTTCCATGGTGAACCCATAATTCCCAAGGATGAACCTATAGATTGGGAAAGCCAGCCACACCCTGCTCTAAACATCCTAATCCAAGCCAAACCAAGGAAAACAAAGTCAAGAGTAATCAAAAAGACCAAGCCTGTCAAACTTAAATCCAAAGAATTAGTCAAACCCAAATTAACTGTCAACAAGGGAGACCAACTCTTCATCTGTGACATCAAGGAATTTTCAGACCTAAATCTCTATCTGGATGAGCTAGAAGAAGTAAGAGCTATTGATGCTTACAAGCATCTTCTAGAGAGATTGGTCTTCAGGTATAAGGGTAGAAAAGAGCTAACTTGGTCTCATCACAGAATTCTCAATGAAGGCTATTCTGTTCTAGTAAAGATTTTCTCATTAATAAAGAAGAACCTTGGGTTCAACATTGTTTCCAAAAAGATGGTACTGAATAAAATTGAGGAGATAATGAATAACAGGAGAGATCCAAATGCACTCCAAGAGTCTTATCTATTCCCTACAATGGAGATAGAGTCCATTTGAGACCATACTGGATAATGGAGTTCAAGGATGAGAAGAGCATCAGAAGATTCTTTAGATTAGAAAATCAGCTGAAGATTTCAAGTAATAAAACTCTCATGGAGATACAAAAGATATTGGATCAGACTAATGAAGATGAATCTGAATTCTACAGGCAACTCCAAAACCAGATTGAAGAGAACAATGAGAAATTGGGAAAGAAGTTTAGACAGTCAAGGAAATAAGTTAAATTTGCTCAGCCTAGAGGAGCACCTTGAAAATGTCTTGTGAGATTCTCTATAAACCTTCCTCTGTATGATTTTCAATAAATTGCAGCACTTGTTAATTTTTCTACTATAAATCAGTCTGTATTCATAAGGTGTTTTTTATCATCAAGTTTTTCATAATTTATGCGTACAATTCTAGTAGACATAAATTGGGGGAGATTGTTAGGAATATGTTGTGTACTTGATGATAAGTTAAATAAAACACCTTATTAGAGTTAATGTTGTGGATTTGTAGCTTTCAATGGATGATCAGTTTAACATCTGTGGAGAGAGTAGCTTATGTATCAATAAGTCTTGTAACATATTTCTGCATTATATAATATCTTAAAGATGTAGAAGTTGTAGGATATTCAAAGTCATGTTGACTTCTAGTTTGATATGCAAAATAGGTTGGTTAATTGTAAATATTAGATGCCTTGTAATTTTGCATAAGTTAAATAGAGTTAACTGCTATGTAAGACTTTCAATGGATGATTCTACAAGGTTTCGACAGATGACCCAAGTCACATTCAACGGATGATCTAATGAAGCTTCGATGGATTATTCAACAAAGTTTCAACAGGTGATCGAATGAATTTTCAACGGATGTTCTAATTCAAATTTACAGTTGATAGTGACTTGACAGTCACATGGGTTGATTAGATACAAATGGAATGTGGCAGCCTATTTACAGGTTTTAGAGAATAAAGAAGCATTTTCATTTCCATGCTAACTTGAAGATATTCAAAGATACTGGATAGAGAAATGAAGAAGCAAGTAATTAGACTAAGAAATATTTTGTCTTATTTGTTTGTCTTTTTATCATGTAACTTGGTGATATATAAACCAAGTGTAGCAAGTAGAAAAAGAGAGATTCATTCAAGCAAGCAAGTATTCAACTAAAGAAATAGATAAAGCAAAATATGTAAAGAATTTCTCGGTAGTTTGCAGTTCTACTTGTAAGCAGCTGTGTACAATCTTTTGTATCACAGAGTTCTCGATCTTATATATATCTCTGGTGGAAAAGTTCAATCCATCAGAAAGTTTTTAAATACTTGTGTTTAATTACTTTGAGTTTGATTTCTTCAATACTTTCATTCCGCACTATAGCTAAATCAAATACATATATATATTCAAGATAGAACAGTTCTTAAATTCCAAAAGAAACCAGAATTACAGTCAACCCCCCTTCTGTAATTCTTTGTTAGATTATTTTGGAATGACATGAAAATCAAAGAACTAAATACATACTAGAGAAACCTAACAATTAAACATGTTTTGAAATAATAGGGATTATTCAAACTAACTAGAAAGACTTATCTAAAACTCAAACCAAAACCTAAACTTTCTCTTCATTCCCTCCCTTAAACTAGTACTTGACTGCAACTAGTTATTGTGCAAGACATGCCTGTATAATAACAAGACTAAGTCATATTGATAATCCTAAGATTAAGTTGTTTGATAATCAATTATGTATTCTGTAATTGTATTTCTTGAGTCTGTAAAAATGGTTAGAAGATTAGAATGAGGGATTTTTCTATGAACAGATTCAAGGTAAGGAATAAACTTTGGAAGAAGATCAAGCCATGATAATGCTTTAGAAAAAAGATGTAGAAGCTTGGAGTTGAATAAAATTGTTCTATGAAAAATGTTCTAAGTCAAGATATCGACAAGTCACAGATAAAGTTATATCGAGAAGTCATTCGGGAAGTCCAAAATGACTTATAGAGAAGTCCAAAATGGCTTATAGAGAAGTCTCAGAGATATCGACAAGTCAAATGATGATGTAGAGAACTGGAGATATCGGCAAGTCATTCATGCATGTAGAGATCTTAGAGATATCGACAAGTCAAATTAAGATGTGAAGAATTGAAGATATCGACAAGTCAATTTCTCATATAGAGATCTCAGATATCGATAAGTCAAATTGTGTATATAGAGATCTCAAAGACATTGATAATTCATTTCTACATGTAGAGATCTCAGACATATCGAAAAGTCATTTCACATGCAAGGATCTAGAGACCTCGACAAGTCAAGTATACCTATAGAGAACTCAGAGATATCGATAAGTCATTATACTTATCGATATATAACTTCTCTATATAACAAATTGGAGATCTCGACATACTATCTCAAATTCAGAATATAGATAAGTTCAAGATTCAAGATTATCAGTCAACAAACAATTCATTCACTGAATTGGAAAGTCTACAAAGCAGCTTGAAGAATATAAGATCAAGGGCCAAGATTAGCTGTACAAAGGGTGGTCACGGACCTGCTAGATTTCGCACAGATTTGCTAAGCCATAAATGAAAATAGAAATAGGCTACAAGATGTTCAAGCCCAATCTACTACAATTGATGATCTTTTGGTTGAGCAGCTTGCAGGTCTATCCAATATCACCCAACAACTCTTTACAATAGATATGTCCAACCAAGACTATCAGACCATACTACTTTCATACAAGGAAGATGTTGAAAATCAATAGGAGAAGATTGCAGATGAAGCAGCTAGTAATGTGGATGCATGGCTTTTAAAAGACTTCACAACAACTATGGAGGATGCCTTAAAAAATTTAGAGATGAATATGTAACCATTTTGGGTAGTAATGCTAAGGTTCTCACTCCTCAGGAGGTGTATGATGCAGTGACAGAAGTGTATAAAGCACAGTTGAAGGCCTTTTATCACATTGGAAGAGCTATGGAACACACTCTGGCCAAGCATCACCTTACTGTGAAGAAATTGGTGAATGACAGAATTGATGAGCTGATACCAACATTTCAGGACATCAAGACTATTAGGTAATGAATCACACACAGAGGGGGGCGGTGAATGTGTTTTTCTGATTTTAGGCTTTTCTTGAAAGTTAATGGTTGAACAAAGTAAATTAAATCTTTTATAGAAAAGTTTTCATGCAGAAATTAAACTTGCATAAAATAAATAACACAAATCTTCAAAACTCACTTAATTTTTATATTAAAAATTAAGACTATTTTGCCATAAAAATTCTAAGCTCTTTGATGTTAAAGAGCTCAGCTTCTTCTTGAGAGTAATACAAGAGATTTTACCTAAATTGTTACATCTAACTAGAGGACCAGTGTTAACTTTATAACTTAGTTAACTGCTGGTTTACACAGTGGATAATAAACATGCTATTAGCTTTTCTAAACTGTCACTTGTCATTTCTATTTATAGAAAAGTAGATCTTCCATTTCTGTCTTAGCATATCTTTAGCATCCCGTGTTTACTTTAATCTTCCTCTATCAGTTAATCTTTGCCATTGATCTTACACACTCTTCAAGCTGCTTTTTGTAGACTTATCAATCCAGCTGTTGGATTGTTTGTTGATTCTTTATCTTGGATATTGAACTGATCTGCAATTCTGTACTTTGAGACTGTACCTCAAGATCTCCAGTTTGAATTAGTAGCACACTTGACATCTCGATAAGTATATAGGCTTATCGAGATCTCTAGCACTCCATATTGAGTTTGACTTGTAGAGGTCTTCAGCTTGTCGAGATTTTTAGTCTTCATATCTTCACTACGACATCAATAACTCTGAGTTCTCTAGTGAAGAAATGACTTGTCGATATCACCAATATTCAGTTCTTTAGAATTGGCTTGTCGATATCTTCTTGAGTTCTCGAGTAGCTTTTCTGACTTCTTCACTCCCGGTGGATATTGTTCATCCGTCGAGTAGATATATAGCTCATCCGTCGAGTAGATATTGCTCATCCATCGAGTAGATGTTGCTCATCTATCGAGTAGATATATAGCTCATCCGTCGAGTAGATATATAGATCATCCGTCAAGTAGATATTGCTCATCTGTCGTTACTCTCTGGAGTTCTCGAATGACTTCTCTATAACATTAAATCTGTGACTTATAGAGATCTTGACTTAGAATATTTTTCTCCAAACAGATTTATTCAACTCTAAGCTTCTTCAAAATTCTTCTGAGGCATGATCTTCTTGATCTTTTTCCAAATAGAATCCTTAGGCTTGATACTATTTTAGGAAAAAGACTCCAGTCTGCTCCTTTGCATTTTTATAGACTTTAAGTGTTACAAGTACAAAATACGAATTTAGATAACAATACAACTTACTTAGGGTTGACCCCAAGCTTAAGAAATTACTGAAAATAACTATTCATTAATTATCTACTCAGATCAGATGTCAGATGTCCATTTGATTTGCTTTATACTATAATCAGATATGCTAATGACATTGTTAGCTCCAGTAATCTTTGACATCATCTATTATATATTACAATCTCCCCCAACTTGTTCATTATGAAATTATGCACAAGTTCTGATTGATGATGTCAAAACTTTTACTAAATGCAGAAACCAATCTTCCCATCTGATCTTCTTTTGTTGAGTTGCATTTAGATTTATTCTTCTCTCACCCTGTGAAGAATAGAATATTTTATTATCTGGAAACATCCATCAGCTGTTTTGGCAGGCATTTAGATATATTCTCCCCCTTTTTAACATTATCTCCAGGTAGAAAGATCCAGCTAGATGCACATTGTTCAAGCTACTGTCAGTGTCCATTTAGAACACTGTTTGCAGCTTCAAGCTCCAGTGAGATTTGTGAAGATGAGTTTATCAAATAGAATAAAGTTTCCACTTATTTCTGCAGAAAGAGTTTATCAAAAAAAAATCCTAAGCTCTCTGTTCTTTTGAATAAGTAGTCTCACTACTTCTCACTGCACTAGTCTCATGACTGTTGAGAGTCAGAGTTCCCTCACAAGGATTGCTAAATCCATGCACTCATCTACCTTTCCTTTTGCCAGGAAGGATCCTGCCTCTCTTATTCTCTATTTTTCTCTCAATCTTTTCTCTTATTCTCACATGAAAGGCTTAGTTATTATTTGACTTACAGAAATAAGAGGTGGCTAAGAAGAGTTGTCTGTGATCATATGATTAGGGGTAATCAGTATAGGTCTAATCATAATCATTTCATCAGAAAAGAGAATATTAACTTGAAGTTGTGAGGTGAATGAATCATTTAGAACACCTGTGACTCGGGTCACAGTTTGACTCACAGATTGCTCTGTCATTTTGATAGTGTGTTGTTCTCCACTTGTAGTGGGAACCTCCAACTGAATTGGAGGGAATTTGACTAGGTTACTATCATGTACACCAGCCTCAAACCCTTGTGAGTCTTACAACACACTGGCATATAAATGTGCTATATTTACCCTTCTCATGACATTGTCGTAGGCAATTGTACTTCTAGCTTTGACTGCTAAGGCAGCTTGTTCTAGAGTTATGAGGGGAGTTGTTCCTTTTTGAGGAATCTCCAATTGAATTGGAGAGGATTTAGATAGCTCCCCCTCAGGAGTACTACCCTCAAACCTTTCAGTCTGTGAAGACTGTTTTGCACATAAAGGTGTATTAGAAATACTCATGGAATAGTCAGTAGACTGATAAATTTTCCATGTTTGGTGGTTTCTCTTCTCAATTAACAAAACACTCTGAAGAACATTATGCAATTGTTGTCCTTTTGTAAAACAAGTTTCTTTTGAGAGTTACCTGAGTGGAATTATGTTTGAGTTTGTGTTTGAGTTGCTGTATCTGAGAGAACTACAGTTTGGTTTATAGATGTTTTAGCTGCATGTTAACACAAATACCTGTTGATTGGAAGCTTGAATTTCCTGTTGTTGTCTGAGTGGATTGTGTTGAACCTGTAATGCATTGAACATATTTATCTATTTTGATTAGGCATAAGCATTGAGACATACAGTTGCAAGCATTATGACAGGAAAACTAATAACCAATTAATTTGTAAACACAAGGCAATCATGATATAAACAATCAAGCAACAAAAACAAATTGATAGAGAAGAAAAGCATTTTCATTAATATTAACCACAGAATTTATTAAGATTCAGATTACATCAAGTAAATCATAATCCTAACTACTCTAATTTGGGCTTCTTCTTCTCAGCCTCCAACCTCCTTGCCATGCACTAGTAAGCTCTGGACATGGAGTGTGCAAGAGAGATGATCCTCTCCTACAATTCCAAAGAAGTAAGGCGTTGCTGCTCAGCTACCCTAGCACGTCTCTCCTGCTCCAAAGAGACTTCCATCTCAAAAAAAGAATGCTGAATTGATCATCCCATGAGAGTTCATCGAAGATCTCTCGTGGAATATCAAAGGGACTGCAAATAACCCCCTGAGACGGACATGTAATCCGAAAGGATCAAAGTAAATTTGATCTTCATCTAGATGATGGACAGGCTGGTAAGCTCCATGAATAAGTCTGTAAAAGACTGGGGCATCCATTTGAGAGAGAGAGAGATAGATGAACAAGAGGTGACTTCGAAATTAGATGTTTGTTGAGAATAGGAGTAGTGATGAATGAAAAGAGTGAAGCGTTTAAATTTATAGATGGAGTAAAGATAGAAACCAATAGACTCTTGAGTAGCCCGGATAATAAGAGTAACAATCACATAAGCATACTTGATAGTTAGAAATGACTAGTTACTATTCCCCATGCAAGTACTCAAGAATATTAGTTCACTTTATAGGTTGACTATTCCCCATGCAAATAAACAAGTACTCCCTACACAAAAAGTAACTCCTCCTATCAGCATACAGTCAAATAAATTTACCCACTGTCAACATTCTCAAAACATCACATATAATTTACTAGTCTACTTACATTAGACTCACAAAAACAATATAAGCACATAATGTGTCAATAAGTTAGAGTAATTATAGACAAAGTATGCCAAAAGTATTTTGCTAAACATAATTTATGAATTAAATTATTTCGGTTTTTCATACTTTTTGCTTCTTTTGATCTATTATTTATTAACTTTATATAGTTAGAATATGAGTCAATAAATATTCAGTTTACTTAGAATTTCGAGAAATTCCAAGTTAAAATAATCGAGAAGTCTGGGTATTTATAGTGAAAGTAGATGACTTGTCGAGAACTCAAAAATAGACATTTGGAGTTGTCTATTGAGAAGTCATTTAGAGAAGTGAAGTACATGTCGAGAAGTCATTTTAAATTACTCTTATAGAGAACTCAAACTTGACTTATCGAAATGTCAAATAAATACTCAGTTTGTCCAAAAATTGGACTGAACTAATTCTAACTTTTACTTGAATAAATTCAAAATAAAATTAGAATAAATTTTCCAAAAGTATTTTACCAAATTAATTTATCAATTTAAATTATCTCAGTTCTGAGTCTTTGATAAGTCAAGAATTGTACTTGTAGAGAACTCTGTGAATGAACACTATTAGAGAACTCTACAAGGACTTATCGATAAGTCATTATAAACCTATCGAGAAGTCACTCGAGAAGTCAGTAAATTGACTTAACGAGGACTCACTTGAGAAGTCCAAAAATGACTTGTCGAGAAGTCAATTTATGCTTATTGAGAACTCAGTTCTCTAAATACTTTTGGTTTTTGTAATTCTGCCTTGTGTTAATTTTACATATTAAAGATGTAAATTCACAACTAAGCAGTTTACTCAGAATTTGACAAATTCCAAGTTAATTTAAATTTGAAAAACAAATATGCAGAGATTTCTAAAATACTTATAATCCATATTTCAGTTAATTTCCAATTTAATCAAATTAATTTTGACTTATTCGAGATTAATCTGCTGCAAAACATTAGCTGAGTTCTTGCCTTAGGATGAAGAATTGAGCATTGCAATTTCATTTATAAGTCTAGTGAAAGTTGCTTCATCCAAAGGTTTAGTAAAAATGTCAGCTAGTTGTTTTTCTGTTGGTACAAAAATGAGCTCAATGGTACCATTAGTAACATGTTCTCTAATAAAATGGTACATCACATCAATGTGCTTTGTCCTAGAATGATTAACCGGATTTGCTACTATAGATATAGTACTAGTATTGTCACACATGATTGGAATTTTGTGCAACACTAGCCATAATCCATTAGTTAATTTCTAATCCTAAGCACTTGGGCACAACTTCCTGCATATATGTATTCAGCTTTAGCTGTAGAAGTTGATACAGATTGTTGTTTCTTGCTTTACCAAGATATAAGTCTTTGTCCAAAGAATTGAAAGCTTCCACGGGTATTCTTTCTGTCAACCCTGCATCTAGCAAAATCTGCATCTGTGTATCCAACAGCTTCAAAACCAGTTCCCTTAGGATACCATAATCCCAAGTTAGGAGTCCCCTTCAAGTATCTGAAAATCCTCTTTATAGCCATCAAATGTAATTCTTTTGGATTGGCTTGAAATCTTGCACATAAACAAGTTGCAAACATGATGTCTGGTCTACTTGCTGTTAAGTAAAACAATGATCCAATTATCCCTCTGTAGCTTGAGATATCTACATTTTTGCCCTTTTTATCCTCATCCAACTTTGTTACAGTAGACATAATTGTAGATGCAGGTGAAAAATCAACCATTCCAAACTTTTTTCAAAAGATCCTTGATATATTTAGTTTGGCTGATGAAGATACCGTCACTTCTTTGGTTGAATTGAAGTCCAAGGAAGTAACTTAGTTCCCCCATCATACTCATTTCATATTCACTTTACATAAGCTTGGAGAATCTTTGGCACATCTTCTCATTAGTAGAACCAAAGATGATATCATCCACATAGATCTGAACTAGGATCATATCTTCACCATATTTCTTGTAGAAGAGTGTCTTGTCTATGGTTCCTCTAGTAAAACCATGCTTCAATAGGAAATCTAATAGTGTGTCATACCAAGCTCTAGGTTCCAGTTTTAGTCCATATAGAGCCTTGAGTAACTTATACACAAAGTTTGGAAATTTTGGATCCTCAAAGCCAGGAGGCTGTTGCACATAAACTTCCTCTTCTAGCTCACCATTCAGAAAGGCGCTTTTGACATCCATTCGATACACTTTAAAATTTGAATGTGCAGCAAATGCTAGAAAAATTCTTATAGCTTCAAGTCTTGCAACAGGAGCAAAAGTTTCATCATAATCAATCCCTTCTTCTTGTGAGTAGCCTTTGGCAACCACCCTTGCTTTGTTTCTGGTAACTATACCATTTTCATCCATTTTGTTCCTGAACACCCATTTTGTTCCAATAATGCTTCTATTCTTTGGTGCAAGAACTAACTTCCAGACTTTGCTTCTTTCAAACTGATTCAGCTCTTCCTGCATGCAGATATCCAGTCAGGATCCAATAGAGCTTCATCAATTTTTTTCATTATTGGTGTGACTGGTAGATCCTTCTTCTCTTTCTCCCCCCGAGTTTGTGCTATCAAATTCAGGTGTTTGAGATGAGCTTCCATTCCCATAATTTTCATGTTCAGTAGTCTCTTCATTCATCATTTGTTGTGCATTAACTTCAACTTCTCCATCAGAATCACTATCAATATTGAGATTTTCAAATGCAAGGGCTTCAGCTTCATTATCATCAAGGCATTCCAAGCCTGGACACTTGTCATCATTAAAGGTCACATCTGTGTTTTCCATGATCTTCTTTTGATCAATCACATAGACTTTGTAGGCTGTTCTTTCCAGTGAATATCCCAGAAAAATTGCTTTAAAGACTTTTGAGTCAAATTTTCCCACATATTCAGAGTCGTCTTTCAAAATGTAACACTTGCTTCCAAACACATGAAGATGCTTTAAAGTAGGATTTCTCTTGGACATGATTGAGTAGGGTGACTTGCCATATGCCTTGTTAATGAGATATCTGTTCTGAGTATAATATGCAGTGTTGACAACCTCTTCCCAGAAACTTGTTGGCAATTTGGCATCTTACAGTATTGTTCTAGCAGCTTCAACCAACGTTCTGTTCTTTCTTTCAACTACTCCATTTTGTTGAGGTGTCCTGGTAGCTGAGAACTCTTGAATAATGCATTTGCCTTTGCAGTATTCACTTAATATAGCATTTCTGAATTCTGTTCCATTATCACTTCTCAATCTTTTCACATAATTGTAATCTTCATCCTGTTTTTCTATCTTCTTGATGTGCACAATTATGATATGTGGAGTTTCATCTTTAAAGTACATGAACTCTACCCAAGTGTATCTTGAGAAATCATCCACCATCACAAGTGCATATCTGTTCCTTGAAATTGATAAGACATTTACTGGCCCAAACAAGTCCATGTGAATAAGCTGTAAGGGTGCACTAATGGAATTCACAATTTTTGACTTGTGACTAGATCTTTTCATCTTTTCTTTCTGACAAGTTTCACAGACTTCAACTTGAGCAAACTCCAGCTTGGGTATGTCTCTCACTAACTCCTTTTTGACTAAGTTGTTAATTGCCTTGAAATTCAAGTGAGACATCTTTTTATGCCATAGCTTGCTTTGTTCTTTTGATGCCTTGGTATAGAAGAAGCAAATACCATCTTTATTTGTTGAGTCCAAGTCTGCAACAAACAAGCTTCATTTCCTTGCTCCTTTTAAAGCAATTTTACCAGTTTTCTTGCTGATAAAGGTGCATTCTTCTTTGTTGAATAAGACTTCAAAGCCTTTGTCTGCAAATTGGCTAACACTGAGAAGATTCACCTCAAGACCAGCTACTAGTGCTACATCATTAATGACAATATTTTCAGAAACAATCTTGCCATATCCCATTGTGAAACATTTGCTGTTGTTTGCAAAGGTCACCAATGGGCCAACTTTCTCCTCAAACTGTGATAGCAGGGCCTTATCACCTGTCATATGTCTGGAACATCCACTGTCAATGATCCATATGACTTTCTTCACTTTGCCCTGCACACAATGAGATTCAGGTGTGTTTAGTGACCCAAGCAGTGTTGGGTACCTTCTTCTTGTTAACTGATTTAGCAGAAGTAGAGTGATTTGTTTCAGATAAAATAGAATTCAATGATTGTTGTGTAATATCCATTTCTGATGTTGACTCCATTTTTGATTCTGTAAGATCTACTCTCAGTTTGTGACAACTCTTCATCACTTTCAAGTTGTAAAGGATGCAGTCAAACTTATCACATAATGAGTAGGGATCATTTAAATCTATTTCATTGTATTTGCAAGCTCCTTCTGTTGGCTTACTAACACCCTTTTTACAAAGGTGAGTTAGGTGATTTGTAGAACTATATTTTCCACACTTCTTGCTAGGAACATCTGTAACATAGGCCAGATTATTGCTTTTTTTTTATCCCCATTCTTCCACCTCTATTTTTCTTCTTCTTTCTTGCATCTTCAATCTTGGTTTCTTTGACAAGAGTCTTGGTACTTTGATTGTCCATAAGATTTTCTTCAGCCTTGGAAGATTGAATTAAATTTGCATTCTTCTTTTCATTATCCTCATCTGTAATTTCTTGCTTGATAATCAGTTCTTCTTCACTGAAGTTTACCTAACAAGTCTTAAACACAGGTGACCCAACATTTTTCAGCATTGATGGAACGTTTTCACTCTTTGTTGCTTTTCCTCTATCACCAATGTTTTTCATTTTGCTATTTAAGGTATCATAATCAACACCAATGGCAATGTTTGCACAAGGTTTGTTTTTCTCAAGGTACTGACCAACCAATTCAGATGCATTCTTGAAGGACTTCAACTTTACTTCACTTTTTTCAGTTTTTTCCTTAGCACAACCTCAATCTCATTTGCACACTAGAGCTTATTTTTCAAATAGCCATTTGTAATATATAAATGATGATGTCAAAGATTACTGGAGCTAACAAAGTCTTTAGCATTTATGATCTGAGTGGAAGATTAATGAATAGTTATTTTCAATAATCAGTTAAGCTTGGGACCAACCCTAAGTAAGTTGTATTGTTATCTAAATTTGTAATTTGTACTTGTAACACTTAAAGTCTGTAAAAATGCAAAGGAGCAGAATGGAGTCTTTTTCCTAAAACATTATCAAGCCTAAGGATTCTATCTGGAAGAAGATCAAGAAGATCATGCCTCAGAAGAATTTTGAAGAAGCTTGAAGTTGAATAAATCTGTTTGGAGAAAAATGTTCTAAGTTAAGATCTCTACAAGTCACAGATTTAATGTTATAGAGAAGTCATTCGAGAACTCCAGAATGACTTATCGAGAAGTCATTCAAACTCCAGAGAGTACCGACGGATAAGCAATATCTACTCGACGGATGAGCTATATATCCACTCGATGGATGAATAACATCTACTCGACGGATGAGCAATATCTACTCGACGGATAAGCTATACATCTACTCGACGGATGAGCAATATCTACTCAATGGATAAACAATATCCACCGGGAGTAGAGAAGTCAGGAAAGCTACTCGAGAACTCAAAAAGATATCGACAAGTCTTTCCTTCACTAGAGAACTCAGAGTTATCGACAAGTCTATATCCATTCTAGAACTCAGAGATATCTATAAGTCAAGTGAAGTTATGAAGACTAGATATCTCGATGAGCTGAAGACCTCTACAAGCCAAACTCATTATGGAGTACTAGAGATCTCAATAAGCCTTTATACTTATCGAGATATCAAGGGTTCAAATGAATCAAACTGGAGATCTCGAAATACAGTCTCAAAGTACAGAATTGTAGATCAATTTAATATCCAAGATAAACAATCAACAAACAATTCAACAGTTGGATTGACAAGTCTACAAAAAAAGCAGCTTGAAAAGTGTGCAAGATCAATGGCAAAGATTAACTGACAGAGGAAGATTAAAGTAAACATGGGATGCTAAAGATATGCTAAGCCAGAAATGGAAGATTTGCTTTTCTATAAATAGAAATGATAAGTGACAGTTTAGAAAAGCTAATAGCATGTTTATTATCCACTGTGTAAACTAGCAGTTAACTGAGCTATAAAGTTAACACTGGTCCTCAAGTTAGAAGTAACAATTTAGATCAAAATTCTTGTAACACTCTCAAGAAGAAGCCGAGCTCTTTAACTTCGAAGAGCTTAGAAATATTATAGCAAAGCATCTTAATTTTTAATACAAAAATTAAGTGAGTTTTGAAGATTCGTGTTCTTTATTTTGTGCAAGTTTAACTTTTGCATGAACACTTTTCTATACAAGATTTAATTTACTTTGTTCAACCGTTATCTTTCAAGAAAATCCTAAAATCAGAAAAACACATTCACCCCCCCCTGTGTGTGATTCATTACCTAACAAGTGGTATCAGAGCAAAATCTGAAAGAAAACAGATTCAAGATCTTGGAAGAATGAATACACAGAAAATTAGTAGCATCAAAATTCCCACCTTTGACAAAGCTAACTACACTCTTTAGAAAAAGAAAATGATGTTGTTTATCAAGTTGGCCAATCCACTCTACATTCAGATCCTCAAGAATAGACCCTTCATTCCTGTGGTAAGGGTTGAGGAATCTACAGATTGTCATACCAGCTAATTATGCTCCAAAAGATCCTGCTGAATATACGGATCCTGAAAAGGAGAAGGTTTCCCTGGATAGCAGTTTAAAATTGATATTGATTGAGTCACTTGACAATGTGATGTACAACAACATTGTCAACTGTGACACTGCTAAGCAAATATGGGAGAAGATTGAAATACTCTGTGAAGGAACTGAGATAGTTAGATCTAATCAAAGAAGGATATTGATTTCACAGTATGAGGATTTCATGGCTAAGCCCAAGGAAAGCATCACTGAAGTGTTTGAAAGATTTAATAAGATGATAAATGACTTGCAGCTTCATGAAAAGTACTATAAAGCTGAATAAGTGAATCTAAATTTCTTGCTTACTCTTCCTGATCATTTGGAACAGAAAATCTCAGCAATCAGGGAAGGGAGAGACTTGAGCAGGATAACTCTGGAAGTTCTATATGGAATTCTCAAAACCTATGAACTAGAGATGATTCAAAGGCAATCACTGAGATATGGTCAAGGACATATTGTGGATGGCTCAAGTGCTGTAATTGTTAATGAAATCCAAACATCCAATGATGAACCAAGTTCTCATATCTCAGTTACCTCAGCAAGTGAGCAGAGAACAATTGATTCACAGGAGCAAGTCATACTAGAATCGGAAAAGAATGAGTTCCACACTCTTGAAGAACTGGATGAGCTAGATCAGTCAATGGCCTATCTGGCTAGAAAATTCTCTAACATTAGAATAAGGAAGCCAAGGTACTTCAAAAGTAAAGGACAGTCTTTTAACAAAGACAACAGCTGGAAAGAGAAAGGGAAGTACAATTCTGATAGCAAAAGTGGTTACAAAACTAGATATGTTGACAAATCTAATATAAGGTGCTTTAACTGTGATGAACTAGGCCACTTTGCTACAGAATGCAGGAAAACCAAGAAGGCAAAGAAAGATGAGGCTTATCTTGAACTTGAAGCAAGGTATGAAGCTCTTCTGAAGAAACAGCAAAGCAAAGCTTATATTGCAGAAGGTGAAAGTTGGGATGATTTTGAAAATAATGAAGATGAAGAACTTGGAAACTACGCACTCATGGCCTTGGAGCAAGGAGAATCATCCTCATCTAAATCACAGGTACCAACTCCTACCTCCACTGATTTAAATATGAATTAATATAAGGAAATTGTTAAAAAGATGAGCACAGAAATGTTTCACATTCATACAAGCATGGTTGTCATTAATGAAGAAGTTAGCAGATTAACAAAGTTAAATGAGAAGTTTGAAAGTGAAAAACAAGAAGCTGAATTGTTGATAGTGGAGCTTGAAGCCTTGAAACAAGAAAATGGGTATCTGAAAAATAAGCTCAAGTGTGCAAATGAGATTGAAGCTGTGCTAAGAGAAAAACTGGAGAAAAGTGAAGTAAAGTTGAAGTCCTTCAAGAATGCATCTGAATTGGTTGGTCAGTACCATGAGAAAAACAAACCATGTGCAAACATTGCCATTGGTCTTGATTATAATACCTTAAACAACAAGAAGAAAAATACTGGTGATAGAGGAAAAGCAACAAAGATTTAAAATGTTCCAGCAATGCTGAAAAATGTTGGGTCACCAGTATTTAAGACTTGTGAGGTAAACTTTAGTGAAGAAGAATTGATTATCAAGCAAGAAATTGCAGATGAAGATAATGAAAAGAAGAATGCAGATTCAATTAAATCTTCCAAGGCTGAAGAAAATCTTATGGACAACCAAAGTACCAAGACTCTTGTGAAAGAAACCAAGATTGAAGATGCAAGAAAGAAGAAGAAAAATAGAAGTGGAAGAATGGGGAAAAACAAAAGCAATAATCTAGACTATGTTGCAGATATTCCTGGCAAGAAGTGTGGAATATGTAGTTCTACAAATCATCTAACTCATCTTTGTAAAAAGGGTGTTAGTAAGCCAATTGAGGGAACTTGCAAATACAAAGAAGCAAATTTAAATGATCCCTACTCGTTCTGTGATAAATTTGATTGCATCCCTTGCAACTTGAAAGTGATGAAAAGTTGTCACAAACTGAGAGTAGACCTAAAAGAAACACAAATCGAGTCTACATCAGAAAGAGAAAATGCACAAAAATCATTGAACTCTGTTTTATCTGAAATAAATCACTCTACTTCTGCTAAATCAGTTAACAAGAAGAAAGTACCCAACACTGCTTGGGTTACTAAACATACCTGGATCTCATTGTGTGCAGGGAAAAGTGAAGAAAGTCATATGGATCATTGAAAGTGGATGTTCCAGACATATGACAGGTGATCAGGCCCTGCTATCATAGTTTGAGGAGAAAGCTGACCCATTGGTGACCTTTGGAGACAACACCAAATGATTCACAATGGGATATGGCAAGATTGTTTCTGAAAATATTGTCATTGATGATGTAGCACTAGTAGCTGGTCTTAAGGTGAATCTTCTCAGTATTAGCCAATTTGCAGACAAAGGCTTTGAAGTTTTATTCAACAAAGAAGAATGCACCTTTATCAGCAAGAAAACTGGTGAAATTGCTCTGAAAGGAGCAAGAAAAGGAAGCTTGTTTGTTTCAGAATTGGACTCAAAAAATAAGGATGGTATTTGCTGCTTCTACACCAAGGCATCAGAAGAACAAAGCAAGCTATGGCATAAGAAGCTGTCTCACTTAAATTTCAAGGCAATTAACAACTTAGTCAAAAAGGAGTTAGTGAGAGACATGCCCAAGATGGAGTTTGCTCAAGTTGAAGTCTGTGAAGCTTGTCAAAAATGATAGATGAAAAGATCTAGTCACAAGTCAAAAACTGTGAATTCTATTAGTGCACCCTTGCAACTAATTTACATGGACTTGTTTGGCCCAGTAAATGTCTTATCTATTTCAAGGAACAGATATGCACTTGTGATAGTGGACGATTTCTCATAATACACTTGGGTAGAGTTCATGAACTCTAAAGATGAAACTCCACATATCATAATTGAGCACATTAAGAAGATAGAAAAACAGGTTGAGAATTACAATTATGTGAAAAGACTGAGAAGTGATAATGAAACAGAATTCAGAAATGCTACATTAAGTGGATTCTGCAAAGGCAAAGGCATTGTTCAAGAGTTCTCAGCTGCCAGAACACCTCAACAAAATGGAGTAGTTTAGAGAAAGAACAGAACATTGGTTGAAGTTGCTAGAACAATGCTGCAAGATGCCAAGTTGCCAACAAGTTTCTGGGAAGAGGCTGTCAACACTGCATGTTATACACAGAACATATATCTCATTAACAAGGCACATGGCAAGTCACCCTACTCAATCATGTATAAGAGAAAACCTACTGTAAAGCATTTTCATGTGTTTGGAAGCAAGTGTTACATTTTGAAAGACAAATCTGAATATGTGGGAAAATTTGACTCAAAGGTCTTTGAAGCAATTTTTCTGGGATATTCACTGGAAAGAACAGCCTACAAAGTCTATGTGATTGATCAAAAGAAGATCATGGAAAACACATATATGACCTTTGATGATGACAAGTGTCCAGGCTTGGAATGCCTTGATGACAATGAAGCTGAAGCCCTTGCATTTGATACCTCAACATTGATAGTGATTCTGATGAGGAAGATGAAGGTATTGCAAAACAAATGATGAATGAAGAGTCTACCGAACAGGAAAATCATGAGAATAGAAGCTCATCTCAAACACCTGGAGTTGATGGCACAAACTCAGGGGGAGAAAGACAAGAAAGATATACTAGTCACACCAATAATGAAGAAAATGATGAAGGCACAAGTCAACACACTCACACAAGAAAGTGGGATAGAAGTCACTCCAGAAAAGCAATTATTGGTGATCCTACTGCTGGTTTGAGGACTAGAAGTGCAACTGCTAATGAGTGCCTACATGCATATTTTATATCCCTAGTAGAGCCTAAGAAAATTGATGAAGCTCTATTGGATCCTGACTGGATATCTGCCATGCCAGAAGAGCTGAATCAGTTTTAAAGATGCAAAGTCTGGAAGTTAGTTCCTGCACCAAAGAACAGAAGCATTATTGGAACAAAATGGGTGTTCAGGAACAAAATGGATGAAAATGGTATAGTTACCAGAAATAAAGCAAGGTTGGTTGCTAAAGGCTACTCACAAGAAGAAGGAATTGATTATGATGAAACTTTTGCTCCTGTTGTAAGGCTTGAAGCTATAAGAATTTTTCTAGCATTTGCTACACATTCAAACTTCAAAGTGTATCAAATGGATGTCAAAAGTGCCTTTCTGAATTGTCAGTTAAAAGAAGAAGTTTATGTGCAACAGCCTCCTGGCTTTGAGGATCCAAAATTTCCTAACTTTGTGTATAAGTTACTCAAGGCTCTATATGGACTAAAGCAGGAACCTAGAGCTTGGTATGACACACTGTCAGATTAATTACTTAACCATGATTTTACTAGAGGAACCATAGACAAGACTCTCTTCTACAAGAAACATGGTGAAGATATGATCTTAGTTCAAATCTATGTGGATGATATCATCTTTGGCTCTACTAACGAGAAGTTGTGCCAAAGATTCTCCAAGCTTATGCAGAGTGAATATGAAATGAGTATGATGGGGGAACTGAGTTACTTCCTTGGACTTCAAGTCAGCCAAAGAAGTGATGGTATCTTCATCAACCAAACTAAATATGTCAAGGATCTTTTGAAAAAATTTGGAATGGTTGATTGTTCACCTGCCTCTACATCTATGTCTACTGCAACAAAATTAGATGAGGATAAAAAGGGCAAGAGTGTAGATATCTCAAGCTACAGAGGGATGATTGGATCATTGCTTTACTTAACAGCAAGTAGACCAGACATCATGTTTGCAACATGTCTATGTGTAAGATTTCAAGCCAATCCAAAAGAATCACATTTGATGGATGTAAAGAGGATTTTCAGATATTTGAAGGGAACTCTAAACTTGGGATTATGGTATCCTAAGGGAACTGGTTTTGAAGCTGTTGGATACACAGATGCAGATTTTGCTGGATGCAGGGTTGACAAAAAGAGTACCAGTGGAAGCTGTCAATTTCTTGGACAAAGACTTGTATCTTGGTACAGCAAGAAACAACAATCTGTATCAACTTCTACAGCTGAAGCTGAATACATAGCTGCAAGGAGTTGTTGTGCTCAAGTGCTTTGGATTAGAAATCAGCTAATGGATTATGGCCTAGTGTTACACAAAATTCCTATCATGTGTGACAATATTAGTGCTATATCTATAGTAGCTAATCTAGTAAATCATTCGAGGACAAAGCACATTGATGTGAGGTATCATTTCATTAGAGAACATGTTACTAATGGTACCACTGAGCTCATTTTTGTACCAACAAAAAAACAACTAGCTGACATTTTTACTAAACCTTTGGATGAAGCAACTTTCACTAGACTTGTAGGTGAAATTAGAATGCTCAATTCTTCATCCTAAGGCAAGAACTCAGCTAATGTTTTGCAGCAGATTAATCTCCAGTAAATCAAAGTTAATTTGATTAAATTGGAAATTAACTGAAATATGAATTATAAATATTTCAGAAATCTCTGCATATTTGTTTTTCAAATTAAATTAACTTAGAATTTTTCAAATTCCGAGTAAACTGCTTAGTTGTTAATTTACATCATTTATATGTAAAATTAACACAAGGTAGAATTACAATAACTAAAAGTATCTAGCAAACTGAGTTCTCGATAAGTATAAATTGACTTCTCGACAAGCCATTTTAGGACTTCTCGAGTGAGTCCTCGATAAGTCAACTCACTGACTTCTCGAGTGACTTCCCGATAGGTTTATGACTTATCGACAAGTCCTTGTAGAGTTCTCTAATAATGTTCATTCACAGAGTTCTCTACATGTACAATTCTTGACTTATTAATAACTCAGAATTGAAATAATTTAAACTGATTAATTATTTTGGTAAATTACTTTTGGAAAATTTATTTTAATTTTATTTCGAATCTATTCAAATAAAAGTTTGAATTAATTAAGTCCACTTTTTGGACAAACTGTGTATTTATTTGACATTTCGATAAGTCAAGTTTGAGTTCTTTATAAGAGTAATTTAAAATGACTTCTCGGCATGTACTTCACTTCTTTAAATGACTTCTCGATAGATAACTCCAAATGTCTATTTTTGAGTTCTCGACAAGTCATCTACTTTCACTATAAATACCCAGACTTCTCGATTAATTTGAAATTGGATTTTTTCAAAATTCTAAGTAAACTGAATATTTATTACTTCATATCCTCAGTATATGAACTAAATAAATAACAGACCAAAAGAAGCAAAAAGTCTGAAAAACTGAACAAATTTAATTCATAAATTATGTTCAGAAAAATACTTTTGACATACTCTGTCTCTAATTTCTCTGACTTATTGACACATTTACATGCTTATATGATTTCCTGTTTACGTGGAAATAGGTTAGTCCAATGTTAGTAGACTAGTACATTATTTATGTTATTTTGAGTATGCTGATAGTGGTTAATTTATTTGACTGAATATTGATAGGAGGAGTTACTTTTTGTGTAGGGAGTACGTGCTTATTTGCATGGGGAATAGCCACTCTCTAAAGTAAACTAATATTCTTGAGTACTTGCATGGGAAATAGTAACTAGTCATTTCTAACTGTCAAATATGCGTATGTGTTTATTATTCGTATTATTCGGGCAACTCAAGAGTCTATTGGTTTCTATCTTTACTTCCTCTATAAATTAAAAACGCCTCCCTGTTTATCATCCATCACCACTCTCTTTCTAACAAAATATTTTAACCTCAAAACTCACTTATTGTTCTTTTAGCTCCAATGGCTGCCCCCGTTTTTCACACACTCAACCACGGTGTTTATCTTCCAGCTCGAAACTTGACTGACAATAAAGTCTATTATGACCCTTTTGGACTTTAAATCCGCATCAAGGGGTTCATATGCAGCCCTTTTGATCTTCCACGAGAGATCTTTGATGAACTCTCATGGGATGATCAACTTGGTATTCTTTTCTTTGAGATGGAAGTCTCTCTCGAGCAGGAGAGACGGGCTAGGGTGGCTAAGCAGCAACGACTTGCTGCTCTGGAGCTGCAGGAGAGAATCATTTCTCTTGCAAAATCCATGTCCAGAGCATACGAGCGCAGGGCAAGGAGGTTGGAGGTAGAGAAGAAGAAGCCCGAACTAAAGTAGTTAGAATTATGATTTACTTGTTAAATCTATGTCTTAATGTACTATGTTTCCATTTTTAATGAAAGTTCTGATTCTTGTCTTGCAATCTCTTGTTTGTGTAATAATTACTATGTGTTTATATCTATTTTGAATTTTGTCTTCTCTGCAATAATGCTTGCAAATAAAATATCTTACAATGTATTTTTCTAATGAAACTCCAAAAAATACATTTGTTCAATGCATTACAGGTCTAATACAAGACATCAACAAGGAATTCAAATAATCAATTCACAGGTATTTGTGCTAAAATTGCAGCTAAAACATTTCAAAACCAAACTGTAGTTTACCCAGGCATAGCAACATAAACACAAACTCAAACACAATCCCACTCAGGTAACTCTCAAAAGGAACCTGTTTTACAAAAGGACATAATCACCAAAATGTTCTTTAGTTGTTTTGTTGTTTGAGAAAAAGGAACTGATCACAAACATGAAAACTTATCAATTTTTCATGAATATCACTAATACACCTTCATGTGCAAAACAGTCCTCACAGACTGAAAGGTTTGAGGGTAGTACTCCAGAGGGGGAGCTATCTAATTCCTCTCCAATTCAATTGGAGGTTACTTATGAAGGAACAACTCCCCTCATAACTCTAGCAGAAGCTGCCTTAGCAGTCAAAGCTAGAAGAACAATTTCCTATAACAATGTCATGAGAAAGGCAAGCATAGCACATTCAAGTGCCAGTATGTTACAAGACATACAAGGGTTTGAGGCTGGTACACATGAAAGTAACCCAGTCAAATCCCCTCCAATTCAATTGGAGGTTCCTATTATAAGTGGAAGATAACACACTGTCAAAATTACAGAGCAATCTGTGAATCAAACTGTGATTCTAGTCACAGATGTTTATGAACTCACTCCTCTGATGAAATGAGTATGATTAGACCTATATGGATTACCCCTAATCATATGATCACAGACAACTCTTCTCAGCCACCTCTTATTTCTGTAAGTCAAACTCAACTGAGCCTTTCATGTGAGAATGAGAGAAAAGATTGAGAGAAAAATAGAAAATAAGAGAGGCAGGATCCTTCCTGGCAAAAGGAGAGGTAGAATGAGTGTCTAAATTTAGCAATCCTTGTGAGGTAACTCTGACTCTTAAAGTCATGAGGATAGTACAATGAGAAGTAGTGAGACTACTTATTCAAAAGAACAGAGAGCTTAGGATTTTCCTATTCTAATCTACTTGGTAAACTCATCACTACAGACTTCACTAAAACTTGAAGCTGCTGATAGTGTTCTACATGAACATTGACAAAAGCTTAAACAATGTGCATCTTGCTAGATCTTTCTTCATGAAGATAATGTCAAAAAGGGGGAGAATATATCTAAATGCCAAAATAGTTAATGGATGTTGCCAGATAATAATATTCTTTTCTTGATAGGGGGAGAAGGAAGAATAAATCTAAATGCAACTCACAAAAGAAGATCAGATGGGAAAATTGGGTTCTTGGGTTCTGCATTTAGATAAAGTTTTGACATCATCAATCAGAACTTGTGCATAATTTCATAATGAACAAGTTGGGGGGGGGATTGTAATGTAAATGATGACGTCAAAGATTACTGGAGCTAACAATGTCATTAGCATCTATGATCTGAGTGGAAGATTAATGAATAGTTATTTTCAGTAATCAGTTAAGCTTGGGGCCAACCCTAAGTAAGTTGTATTGTTATCTAAATTTGTATCCTGTACTTGTAACACTTAAAGTCTGTAAAAATGCAAAGGAGCGGACTGGAGTCATTTTCCTAAAATAGTATCAAGCCTAAGGATTCTATCTGGAAGAAGATCAAGAAGATCATGCCTCAGAAGAATTTTGAAGAAGCTTGGAGTTGAATAAATCTGTTTGAAGAAAAATGTTCTAAGTCAAGATCTCTACAAGTCACAGATTTCATGTTATAGAGAAGTCATTCGAGAACTCCAGAATGACTTATCGAGAAGTCATTCAAACTCCAGAGAGTACCGAAGGATAAGCATTATCAACTCGACGGATGAGCTATATATCCACTCGATGGATGAATAACATCTACTCGATGGATGAGCAATATCTACTCGACAGATAAGCTATACATCTACTCGAAGGATGAGCAATATCTACTCAACGGATAAGCAATATCCACCGGGAGTAAAGAAGTCAGGAAAGCTACTCGAGAACTCAAAAAGATACTGACAAGTCATTCTTTCACTAGAGAACTCAGAGTTATCGATAAGTCTATATTAATTCTAGATTTCAGAGATATCTACAAGTCAAGTGAAGTTATGAAGACTAGAGATCTCGATGAGCAGAAGACCTCTACAAGGCAAACTCATTATGGAGTACTAAAGATCTCGATAAGCCTTTATACTTATCGAGATATCAAGTGTTCAAATGAATCAAATTGGAGATCTCGAAGTACAGTCTCAAAGTACAGAATTGCAGATCAATTTAATATCCAAGATAAACAATCAACAAACAATCCAACAGCTGGATTGCCAAGTCTACAAAAAAACCAGCTTGAAAAGTGTGCAAGATCAATGGAAAAGATTAACTGACAGAGGAAGATTAAAGTAAACACGGGATGCTAAAGATATGCTAAACCAGAAATGGAAGATTTGCTTTTCTATAAATAGAAATGACAAGTGACAGTTTAGAAAAGCTAATAGCATATTTATTATCCACTGTGTAAACCAGCAGTTAACTGAGCTATAAAGTTAACACCGGTCCTCTAGTTAGAAGTAACAATTTAGATCAAAATTCATGTAACACTCTCAAGAGGAAGCTGAGCTCTTTAACTTTGAAGAGCTTAGAAATTTTGTAGCGAAGCATCTTAATTTTAATAGAAAAATTAAGTGAGTTTTGAAGATATGTGTTCTTTATTTTGTGCAAGTTTAATTTTTGCATGACTTTTCTATACAAGATTTAATTTACTTTATTCAACCGTTATCTTTCAAGAAAAGCCTAAAATCAGAAAAACACATTCACCCCCCCCCCTGTGTGTAATTCATTACCTAACACCATTTTCTTATTTCAAGGCTTCAAGCTCCAATGTCAATAATTCAGCTTCTTGTTTTTCACTTTCAAGCTTCTCTTTTAACTTTGTTAATGTGCTAACTTCTTCATTAGCAGCAACCATGCTTGTATAAATGTGAAACATTTATGTGCTCATCTTTTCAACAGTGTCCCTATATTGATTCACATTTAAATCAGTGGAGGTAAGAGTTGGTACCTGTGATTTAGATGAGGATGAATCTCCTTGCTCCAAGGCCATGAGTGCATAGTTTCCTAGTTCTTCATCTTCATCATTTTCAGAGTCATCCCACCTTTTACCTTCTGCAATATAAGCTTTGCTTTGCTATTTCTTCAGAAGAGCTTCATACTTTGCTTTAAGTTCAAGATACGCTTTATCTTTCTTTGCCTTCTTGGGTTTCCTGCATTCTGTAGCAAAGTGGCCTAGTTCATCACAATTGAAGCACCTTATATTAGATCTGTCAACAGATCCAGTTTTGTAACCACTCTTGCTATCAGAATTGTACTTCCATTTCTCTTTCCAGCTACTATCTTTGTTAAAGGACTGTCCTTTATTTTTGAAGTATCTTGGCTTCCTTACTCTAATGTTAGAGAACTTTCTAGCCATATAGGCCATTGACTGATCTAGCTCATCCAGTTATTCAAGAGTATAAAACTCATCATTTTCCAATTCTAGTATGACTTGCTCCTGTGAATCAATTGTTCTATGCTCACTTGTTGAGGCAACTAGAGTATGAGATCTTGGTTCATCATTAGATGTTTGGCCTTCATTTACTATTAAAGCACTTGAACCATCTATAACCTGTCCTTGGCCAGATCTCAATGATTGCCTTTGAATCATCTCTAGTTCATAGGTTTTGAGAATTCCATATAGAACTTCCAGAGTTATTCTGGTTAAGTCTCTCCCTTCCCTGATTGCTGAGATTTTCTGTTCCAAATTGTCAGGGGGAGTGAGCAAGAACTTTAGATTCACCTCTTCAGCTTCATAGTATTTGTCATGAAGCTGCAAGTCATTTATCAGCTTGTTGAATCTTTTAAACACATCAGTAATGCTTTCCTTGGGCTTAGCCAAAAAACCCTCATACTGTGAAATCTGTATCCTTCTTTGATTAGATCTAACCTCCTCAGTTCCTTCACAGAGTATTTCAATCTTCTCCCATATTTGCTTGGCAGTGTCACAGTTAACAATATTATTGTACATCACATTATCAAGTGACTCAATTAATATTAATTGCAAGCTGATGTCCATGGAGACTCTCTCCTTTTCAAGGTCAGAATACTCAGTTGTATCTTTAGGAGCATAATGAGCCGGTATGACCATGTCTCCATCTATGGATTCCTCAATTCTCACCACAGGAATGAAGGGTCTATTCTTGAGGATCTGAATGTAGTATGGATTGGCCATCTTGATAAACAACATCATTTTCTTTTTCCAAAGAGTGTAGTTAGCTTTGTCAAAGGTAGGAATTTTGATGCTACCGATTTTCTGTGTATTCATTCTTCCAAGATCTTGAATCTGTTTACTTTCATATTTTGCTCTGATACCACTTGTTAGGTAATGAATCACACACAGAGGGGGGTGAATGTGTTTTTCGGATTTTAGGCTTTTCTTGAAAGTCAATGGTTGAGCAAAGTAAATTAAATCTTGTATAGAAAAGTGTTCATGCAGAAATTAAACTTGCATAAAATAAAGAACACAAATCTTCAAAACTCACTTAATTTTTATATTAAAAATTAAGACTGTTTTGCTACAAAATTTTTAAGCTCTTTGATGTTAAAAAGCTCAGCTTCTTCTTGAAAGTAATACAAGAGATTTTACCTAAATTGTTACATCTAACTAGAGGACTAGTGTTAACTTTATAACTTAGTTAATTGCTGGATTACACAGTGGATAATAAATATGCTATTAGCTTTTCTAAACTGTAATTTGTCATTTCTATTTATAGAAAATCAGATCTTCCATTTCTGGCTTAGCATATCTTTATCATCCCGTGTGTACTTTAATCTTCCTCTGTCAGTTAATCTTTGCCATTGATCTTGCACACTCTTCAAGCTGCTTTTTGTAGACTTGTCAATCCAGCTGTTGGATTGTATGTTGATTGTTTATCTTGGATATTGAACTGATCTGCAATTCTGTACTTTGAGACTGTACCTCGAGATCTTCAGTTTGAATTAGTAGCACACTTGACATCTCGATAAGTACATAGGCTTATCAAGATCTTTAGCACTCCATATTAAGTTTGACTTGTAGAGGTCTTCAGCTTGTCGAGATTTCTAGTCTTCATATCTTCACTATGACTTATCGATAACTCTGAGTTCTCTAGTGAAGAAATGACTTTTCGATATCACCAATCTTCAGTTCTTTAGAATTGGCTTGTCGATATCTTCTTGAGTTCTCGAGTAGCTTTTCTGACTTCTTCACTCCCGGTGGATATTGCTCATTCGTCGAGTAGATATATAGCTCATCCGTCGAGTAGATATTGCTCATCCATCGAGTAGATGTTTCTCATCTATCGAGTAGATATATAGCTCATCCGTCGAGTAGATATATAGCTCATCCGTCAAGTAGATATTGCTCATCCGTCGGTACTCTCTGGAGTTCTCGAATGACTTCTCTATAACAATAAATATGTGACTTGTAGAGATCCTGACTTAGAATACTTTTCTCCAAACAGATTTATTCAACTCCAAACTTCTTCAAAATTCTTTTGAGGCATGATCTTCTTGATCTTCTTCCAGATATAATCCTTAGGCTTGATATTGTTTTAGAAAAAGGACTTCAGTCTGCTCCGTTTCATTTTTACAGACTTTAAGTGTTACAAGTACAGAATACGAATTTAGATAACAATACAACTTACTTAGGGTTGACCCCAAGCTTAACTGATTACTGAAAATAACTGTTCATTAATTTTCTACTCAGATCAGATTTCAGATGTCCATTTGATTTGCTTCATATTATGATCAGAGATAATAATGACATTGTTAGCTCCAGTAATCTTTGACATCATCTATTATATATTACAAAGACCAAGTTCAACAGATTTTCTGACAGGCTTCAAGCCCTCTCTCTAACTCCAGTAGAAGAAAATTTGTCTAAGCCAAGAGAGTCTTTCAAAGCTCTACATGAAATGATCCAGAAATAAATCACTCAGAATAATGATTCAAAGGTCAAGCTGGATCAAATTTAAAAAAGCTAGGTTTGAACCTTCAGTCTTGGTCATAGAGGAGGTCAAGAATGTTGTGCAAAATTCTTTTGGTACTTTGGCAGCATCAAGTTCACAACAACCTATGTCTACGTCAACCAACCTCCAAATCTAAAACTTGCAAGCTCAAATCTCAACTCTATAGTCTTCAAATGACTCTTTGTCAACTCAAGTCTCCCAGGTGATATCTTTGGTGTACAGTCAATAGCAGGATATAAAGTCCCTAGTAGAATCCCACAAACACCTTCAAATACAAAATTATGTATCTTTGGGACCTATTATGGGAGCTTTAAAAATTCATCTACCAGCATTGCCAGAAGCAGTTAGACCTGAACTTCCTAATCCTCTAATCCTGTCTGCTACCAAGACTAAGGGGGAAATAAAAAGCTCGACTGCTAAAATCACCCAGCCAAGCCACAGTTCAAAGAAGTCAAGATGATGTTGGGGTAGAAAGACTACAGAAAGCAGCTGAGAGACCCTGTTTGGACAAAGAATTTGATGAATTGCTCAGGGCTCTCAGAGTTTCTCTAACCAACAACTTCTTCACCTACAAAAAGTCTTTGGACAGAAATATTAATTTTCTAAGGGTGATAATGGTGATAAAAGGGAACTTCCAAGATAGGGGAATTTTTTCAAATATAAATGACTCAGGTGTGGATAGATGTATGCAGATGTCTCTTAATTATCTCCAATCTAAAAGAGCATATGAGTTAGACATCCTAATCAGCAAGGTTAACAGAGTGATTCCTAGAGGACACTCTCTTGCTAAATGAACTCAAGAAGGCTCAAGTAGCTGCTTTTCCAGAAGCATATCTTCAAACTAGCAAGGAAGTGACCTACATATGTTCATAAACCAAAAGTTGTAAACATTTTATGATTCCAAAGCACTGTGTCATGGGGAACTTAAGGCTGATAATGACCCTGAAGACTGACTTAAAAACTAAGAAGATCAAGACTATAGAAAATGAAGAGATGATCAAGATATTTGGGAGATATTTGAGGAATGCTGATAACCTGTTGCCTAAAACTCAAATTAACACAAAAGATGACTTGGATGATGATGATCAGAACAAGGATGAGCAAAAATCTTCTGGTTCAAATCCAAGTCAGTCTTCTAAAGCAACTGAAAGCAAGGTGTATGAGAAGAAAAAGGGAAAGGAAGAAAAGAAAGATGGTGGAAAGAAGAAGAGGAGAGATGGAGAAGGGGAAACAAAGAAGCAAAATATCCAGGAAATAAAAGTTTCACAAATCCAACCAACTCAGACCTCCATGGGAAGCCAAATAAACACTCAACCAATCCAACCTCAAAAACCCAAGTACCTACTCAAATAAACTGTAAACTCTTTGCTCAAGATACCTATTAAAGCCAGCCAAGTCACATTAAAGAAAATATCAAAACATCCTTCATTCAAACCATCAACCAAAATTCATTTCAAAACTATAGGAAGAAAACCTAGAAAAATCACAGCAGAAAATGGATTTATCTGGAATTGTTTTAATCAGGAAGATTTTCTACCAATCTCTAGGAGCATGATAGATGAAGAGTATCTTCAACAAAAAGCTGAAGAGATAGTCAAATTTTGGGTTATCTCTTTAGGTGAAGTCAAAATTTATTACAAGGATGTCTCATTTATCTTGCTGAATAGAGATGTTATTGAAAATACTTCTACTGTAGAATTGATGAGGGTGATTAGTTTAATAAATGTAAGGGATTCAAGTACTAAAATGTGGAAGGTTGTGCTGGAAGAGAGGTTGAGAGAAAGAAATAAAATACATGCAAGAATAAAGGCTGAAAGGGAGGAAAGGGAAAGGCAGTATGCTAGAAAGATTAAAATATTTGAACAAAGATCAAATGAGCTCAAGGAAAGGGGCTTAGTAGAATCTCGAAAGATGGACATTTTCTAAATATTGCAGTTAGTAGAGTTTCAAGAATCAGGGTCAATTATCTCAACAGTTACTCATTGGATGAATGGATCAAACTGGTGGAAGCCTTAAGAGAGAAAGAAATAATTGAAGAACTTCAAGTGCTAGTAAATCTTAAGGACCTCATTAGGAAATAACCAGATTATGAAAAATTCACCTAATGTCTGTAATTTTTGAACTTATGTAATTGATCAATGTATAAAAATGTATTTATTATTTAATCTGTCAATTTACTGTAATTGATTTTAGCTTGGGTTAGTCTTTTTATCAGGCATGAATTTGTGATAAGCAAACTTCTCACAAATTGGGGGAGATTGTTGTGCAAGACATGCCTATATAATAACAAGACTAAGTCACATTGACAACCCTAAGATTAAGTTATTTGATAATCAATTTTGTATTCTGTAATTGTATTTCTTGAGTCTGTAAAAATGGTTTGAAGATTAGACTGGGGGATTTTTCTGTGAACAGATTCAAGCTAAGGAATAAACTCTAGAAGAAGATCAACCCATGATCATGCCTCAAAGAAAATATGTAGAAGCTTGGAGTTGAATAAAGCTGTTCTATGGAAAATATTCTAAGTCAAGATATCGACAAGTCACAGATCAAATTATATCGAGAAGTCATTCAATAAGTCCAAAATGACTTGTAGAGAAGTCCAAAATGGCTTATAGAGAAGTCTCAGAGATATCGATAAGTCAAATGAAGATCGACAAGTCATTCATGCATGTAGAGATCTCAGAGATATCAATAAGTCAAATGAAGATGTGAAGATTTGGAGATATCGACAAGTCAATTTCTTATTTAGAGATCTCAGATATCAATAAGTCAAAGTGTGTATATAGAGATCTCATAGATTTCGACAAGTCATTTCTACTTGTAGAGATCTCAGACATATCGACAAGTCATTTCACATGCAAGGATCTAGAGACATCGACAAATCAATTATACCTATAGAGAACTCAGAGATATCGATAAGTCATTATACTTATCGATAAGTCACTACTCTATAAAATAAATTGGAGATCTCGACATACTACCTGAAATTTAAAATACAGACAAGTTCAAGATTCAAGATTTTCAGTCAACAAACAATTCATTCACTGAATTGGAAAGTCTATAAAGCAACTTGAAGAATACAAGATCAAGGGCCAAGATTAACTGGACAAAGGGTGGTCACAGACCTGCTAGATTCTACCAATATTTGCTAAGCCATAAATGGAAATAGAAATAGGTTTCTTTAGAAAATGGTTTAGTACAAGTCTTGTAAACCCATGTTGCTAATCGATAAAGCATGCACGAGTCTTAGTTCACAAAAATAATAGATCTAGATTTTCTTGTATACTCGCAAGATAGAAGTTGAGTTCTTAAGAACACGGATTTGTAGCAAGACAGGGTTGATTAATATAATTAAGTGAGTTTTTGATATTGTGTGTTTGTGTTATTTATGCTTACTTCAATATCTCTATAAATTACTTACTGCTTTGTTCACCAAAATCCAAACAAGTTTTAAAAGACAAAATTATTCAAGAAACACATTAACCCGTGTTATATTCTTAGCATTCTATATCTAACACTAGTTTAATTCAGGAACTTCATAAACTCCCAACTAACTGGGAGACCTTTCAAACCCAGTGACCATAATTGGTTTTGTCATACCATCCACCATCTAATCATCAGCTCTGCAATAAACCTATGCAACTTTTTCTAGTGTTAGATCACAAAGAAAATTGAATCGCCCATCATTGTGCTTGCTTCAGCCATGCAACACAGGATTTCTTGACAAATTGATTGTAGAACTATTGTCACAGAGAATTGACGTGCACCTACTTTCCTTCATACTCAGCTACTCATATATCCTTTTTCATACAGATATCTTGGCTAGCACAAGAAGTCGCAGCTATAAAATCTGCTTCAGTAGTTGACAATATAGTTATATGTTATTTCTTTGACAACCATGCAACAGTATCAGATCTCAACATAAATACATAGCCAGATGTATTTTTTTTATCGTCTATGTCTTCAGCATAGTGTTGGATTTTTAAACGCAGCGAGGCGTGGAAAAACACTTTTACACATACAAAATCCAAATAAAAGCATATAAATCGTGAATAAAAATTCGAGGGATCGAATCTAACCTTTTAAAATAATTCGGAGACAACGATCAGAGATCCTTAGCAGTTGCTCCTCAAGTGTGAAGTACTCCACCGGTATCCACCAAGAAAACGACTTTTAGGAGGAGGAGGAGGTGGAGAGAATTTGGTTTTCTGAAACTTTTGGGTTTCTGGGGTTCGAATAAAATAGGGTCTATAATAGTGTATTTAAAGGCAAAATTTTCAGCTGAAATTTTCCCATAAATAATATTATTATTATCCCATTTATTATTCTCATTAATAATTAAAACACCTTTTAATTATTAATCCTTTTTCTAAACACTTTAGAAATAATTCTCTCTCTTGATTTAATTTCCAAAAATTAAATCCTTAATTAATAATATTAAGAACTTTTCTTAATTAATTTATAATCAATTAAATCTCATTTAATCAATTATTAAATTTGCCAATTAATTATTTATTTCACAAATAAATAATTATTTAGCCATTATTAATTAATTCCTCCACCATTAAATCATTCTCTTTTTATGGTGTGACCCTGTAGGTTCAATATTAAGCCGGTAGTAGAAATAAATAATAATAAAACTATTTTATCATTATTTATATAAATTCTCTAATTTATTAAATATGATTAATTAATTAATCACATTTATTCTACATCGTGAGTGATGCTTTTCAACATATCGCGACTATCCGGATAATATGAATTCACTGCTTAGAATACCAAGAACCTGTCAGTGAATAGTTACCGTACAATAAACTCCTTCTACCCTAAAATGTCCCGATTAAATACAAGGCATGGATCTCGTGTCAAGCCTATCTAATTCAATCACTTGCTTACCATTTACTATGCATAGTTCTATGCAAATTAGAAACTCCTTTCTAATTTCATTTACTCTGGCCAGAGATTCCTGAACTAGCATAAGTGGATCAGCCTTGAACATTCGCTTCCTTCACTGGAAGGGGTAGATCCTTTATTGATCATACACTATCTTCGTGTACAAATTCCTATACCCAGAAGAGCCCTAATAATTGTCCCTGGAGACTAAGAACTAAACCAAAGCATAGTTCAGTGTACACAAGATGACTATGATGACCTCAAGTCTAAGGATACTTGTACAACTATCACTAAGTGAACAACTGCTGACACGTGAGTGAACTCCATCAGTTGTTCAGCTGTGCGAGTCATGTTCAGTGAACTTATTCCATAATAAGCACCTACATACTAGCTATAGTGTCACCACATAAATGTCTATGAGAACATACATCCTTCATAATGAAGCAAGCATAGTATGTACCGATCTTTGCGGATTATTAATTACCAGTTAGTAATCCTACGACCAGGAACTATTTAAGTTCAGAGTTATTATCTTTTTAGGTCTCACTATTATGATCTCATCATAATCCATAAAAAGCTTTACTCTAAACTATGGTATATCTTATTTAAACACTTAAATAGATAAAGCCCGTAATAAAAACAAAACAAGTCTTTATTAATATCAATGAAATCAAAACAGATTACATAAAAGTTATTCCTAAATCCTAATACATGATTGGACTTAGGACATATTCCTTTCACATAGTCGTTATCTATATAACCAAAAAAATCGTCACATTTCCCTCCCTTTTTATAGAAAATTCTAAGTCCGTTAGTTTCTTTCAAATAACTCAGTATTCTTTTAGCTTCCAATATTTACAACTCAGTTGGTTTAGCCATGTACCTTCTGATTAAGAAAACTATAAACATCAAATATGGCCTCGTAGCTGTAAAATACATTAGGCATCCTAAAATTTGCTTGAACAAAGTCTCATCGACTCCGACCCCATTTTCATCTTTAAACAATTTACAACCTAGAACAATGGGATTACGAACCGAGTTATTGTTGTTGTTCTACATCTTGAACCTCTTAACAGCAATTCAACATTGCCGGTAAATATTAATTCATCTATGTATAAACTAACAATGATAATATTACCTCCCTCCTTTGTTTTAGTGAACAAAGTATGCTCATTGTGACATTTCTCGAACCCTTCGCTTAAATAATGTTAATCAATACGCTCGTGGAGCTTGTTTCAATCCGTAAAGAGTTTTCTTCAACTTATATACTTTATGAGGATGATCCTTCATCTCATAACCTCTAGGTTGTTCCATCGCACACTTCTCCTCTCACTTTCCCATATAGGAAAACATGTTTTACATCAAATTGATAGAGAGACCATCCTTTTTGAGCTGCTAAAACAATAATCATTCTTACTATATCCATCCTCGCAAGTGATGCAAACACTTCAGTGTAATCAATCCCTTCTTATTGCACATACCTCTTTGCCACCAAGCGTGCCTCATATTTGTCCACTTATTCTTTCTCATTGAGCTTAGTATTATAAACCCACTTTACACCAATCTTCTTTGCATATGAAAGAAGATCAGTGAGTTCACAGGTATTATTTTTTCATGGCCTTTATTTTTGCATCCATAGTTATCTTCCGGTTGTTATGCTTTACTACTTGTTCAAAAAATATGCGATCTACTAAAAGATATAGCAAATTGAGAATATGTACCTTCCTCATCTGAAAATCCTTCACCACTTACATTATCTCTCATCCAACCTTCAGGCCTTATAACTCGTCATGTTTTATAATTCGAAGAACCACCAACTGGTTATTCAGTGACACCTTCTTCCCTTTATACATCCTCAATATTTTCGGTATCGATTACATCGCTGCCATTTTCATCATCACATTCCAAATTACCTGCTAAATGTTGTTGATACCTCGAATCCTAATTCCATGATCTTCCTTAAGTACTACATCCATGCTAATTGGAATCTTCTTGGCAACTAGATTATGAGTCTATATGCCTTAGTCTCATCACAAACTCCGAGTAGCACACAAAGAAAACTCTCTGCATCTAATATTTTTTTACATCAGGCACAACCCAAAAACTCTAAAATGCTCAACTGATGGTTTATCTCCGCTCCAACCTTCCTCTGGTGTGTGATTTCTTAATGCCAATGCAGGACTCCGATTTAGAACATATATTGTCCAGCTTACTGCCTCTTCCCAGAAGGTCTTGGGAATTCCTTTTCAGATAGCATACATGGAACTGTGTTCATCACTGTTCAATTTTTTTCTTTCAGCTACTCTATTTTGTTGTGTAGTATATGCATCAGTTAATTCCCTTTTAATACGATTCTCCATGCAAAATTCATTAAATTTAGTTGATGTGAATTATCCTCCTCTATTTGTTCTTAAATATTTGATAGATTCTCCTACTTTTTTCTCAACAAAAATCTTCAACGTTTAAACATGCTAAATGTCTATGATTTTTCATCCAAAAATATGTCCATGCATATCTAGTAAAATCATCAATGAAGCATATGATGTACCTCTTTTTGCTATTTGAGATTTGATAAATTAGTCTGCAGAGATCCGCATAAATAAGTTGGAGCTTCTCTGTTTCCCTCCAATTGCTTTTATTTGAAATTGGGTCTCGAGGCTGCTTCCCGACCATGCAATGAGTACACACTATTAACTGATTCTTAAACTGAGGTATCTAGCGAATGTACCATCTTCTTGAACTAAAGTGTCTTTAATCATTTGTAGCTTATATATCCATAGCGTAAATGTGATAGACATCTTGCTTTCGAGCATTATTTATTTCGTCATATGAGATTAGCAACATTGATCCTCCTTGTAATTCAGTATAGCTGGCTTACTTGTCCAAGCCTGGACACTCATATTGAAAGTGTCCAAGCTTGTGACACTTATAGCATTTCATAGGCGAGCCTTAACTTTTTCACTCCTCTAGAAGCACTTTGACCTCGTCCTCTTGCACTACCTCTCTCTTCTATAGTTATTTTGAGTGCATGGTTTGAAATTTCTGTTGAGGAACAATGAGAGAACTTTACAATTCAGTAATGGAGAGTTTATCAATGTCTTTAAACCCCTCGATAGAATAAACTATTCATTCAATTATCTAGGAATTTTTTCCACCACCACGACTTCTTGCATCTTTTCACCATGACTTCCCATCTTGTTTACCACTTCCAAACCTCTTGAAAGGTAATCACAAACACCTTCTTCAGATTTCATCTCAAGGTTTTCAAACTCTCTACAGAGAGCTTGTGGATGTGCCCTTTTAACCCCACCACTTCCTTCATCTTTTTTCCAGTTTGTTCAATCTATGGCTTGGAAGAGGTAGTTCTTAACCTCTATATCTTTCATGTATTTCTTTGTGCTTCTGTTTGTGTTGCATCATTATTACCTTCTGACTCGATAAAGTTTGTCTCTATTAATCCCCCAGTATTTCTTACATTGAAGAAAATTCTCCATTAACATGCTTCAGTGGTCGTAATGACCATCAAAGCGTGGAATAGATAGTTCCACAAAATTTCATTCAGTTATCTTATTTATTGTTGTTGGAAGAATAAACCTCAAACACTACTGCTTTGATTTTATCAAACCTAGTGGGGCTCTTATAATAACAATGTAAATTACTCCCTCCGTCCCAATTAATCTGTCATGTTTGACTTTTTGTGGTTAAATTGACTCAACTTTGACCGCAAATTAAACATCAATCTTTCATTAGTTTGAAAAACCGAAGAATACATATTAAAGTAGATTACGTGTACTTTTTAATGATATAATTTTTATACTTTTTTCGATTATATATTATATGAAATTTCCAGTCAAAATTGGGTCAATTTGATCGCAAGAAGTCAAACAGGGCAGATAAATTGGGACGGCGGGAGTACAAAAATACAAAAAGCAATTTTGAAAATAATATTTGATTTATTACTAATAAACTTGTTGTATCAATATATTCCTAAAATTTGCTAGCAAAGAAAAAAACAAATTACACCAAATATCCTCCTCCTAAAAAAAGTTAAACTAGATTTTGGCTATTTTGGTAAAATCACTTATATTATGGATAGTCCAACTTTAAATGGGTGACCCATCTTAACTATTTTTACACACTTTTTGGTTAAAAGTTGGATAGTCCAACTTCATGGATAAAACCCATATTTATATTTGGAATATCAGATCAAATATTGTTATGAAGCCTATCATTACTCCTCAAATGAAGTAAATTTTAAATTCAAATTAATTAAATGTTTCAATCAATTGTAATCTTAAAAATTTGAATTCAAATGTATACAATCAACATCTCAGTTAACAAGAAAAAAGTTACACGAATTTGATCTCCTTCTTGCCATCTCCTTCTTGCCATGAATGAAGAAAATAGTCTGAATGCACAGAAATGGCCTAACAATGGTCCTTTGTCTCCTTCTTCTTCACAGAAAGGTAACACTTTATATGCATCTAATGATACTGTTTTATCTCCTTCTTCGTTACCAGGATTTCGATCACGTATTTTGAAATTGTTAATGGCATGAACTGATGTAGGTAGTAGGAGAAAAAGAACCGGACAGATGTTTATATATTCAGTTGGTAAAGAAAACTCTGCTAATGATTCTACGGTTCTTGAGAAACACAATCACAATATTAATGGTTCTTCTGATTTAGGTATGTTTTTATATATGTCTTTTAAGCATAGTAATCTTAATGATCTAATTCATGTTTTGTTTGGTAGGTAATAAAAGACAACCTCTTGGCCAGTTGTCTCAAACGTCTTCATCGAAAGGTTTGGGTATTTTTTATTTGTTTCAAGATAGCATGTAAAATATACTGCATTATGATCAATATTATTTGTAGGCTTAGATTAACGATTTTTGCATGCCAATAAGAATTCACAGTCACTATTTTCCGGTTTAGGTATGTGTAATGTGTATCTTTTAAGCGTAGTCATCTTAATGATCTAATTCATGTTTTGTTTTGGTAGGTAATAAAAGACAACCTCTTGGCCAGATGTCTCAAACGTCTGCATCAAAAGGTTTGGGTATTTTTTGTTTGTTTCACTAGCATGTAAACCTAGCCTGCATTATTATCAAAAACATTTTGTAGTCTTGGATGAATGCTTTTTCCCTGCCAATATGAATTCACAGTCACGGTCTTCTGGTTTAGGTATGTGTTATGTATATCTTTTAAGCGTATTCACCTTAATGATCTAAGCCATGTTCTGTTTTTCTAGGTATTAAAAAAATCAAATCCAGTTGTCTCAAACGTTTTTATCTAAAGGCTTGGGTATTGCGTTGTTGTTTCTATAGACTGTAAAATACACAACATTATGATCAATGTTTTTTACAGGCTTGGATGAAAAAAATTTGCATGCCAATAAGAATTCTCAGTCACAAAATAACCATGATTCATCAAGTTTAATATACGGCTCTGTAACAACTCAGTTGACACATTCTCTAAAGGAACGACATGTCAGCCATGAATCGTCATCAGGTAAGATTGACGATGCAGACGTTTAAAATTTTAATTTAAGCAAATGATCTTTCCTCACATTTATAGGTCATAAGCGGTTCTGTCCTGGCCCATTGTCTCCTTCTTCAGCGCCTAAAGGTATGCATTTTTTAAAAGATAGTACTGCAACTAATCCGGAATTACAATAGTTTATGAGCAAATTTGTTTACAATAGGTCATAAGCGGATATGTCCTGGACCATTGTCTCCTTCGTCCGCTCCTAAAGGTCTGCCATTTTTTAAACGTATTAATGCAACTAACCTAGATTAATTCACAAATCAAACTAACAAAACATTTTGAGCATATTTTTCATCTTTGAGTACAAAAACTCTTCAATCTTCTGAACAATCTAAATTGTTCAGTCAACGTTCACTTGATGAGAATGCAGACCCCAATGTTTCAACATCAATTAAAAATGGTAAATATAGTATTCCATTCACTTGCATTTTTTTTGCCAACATATATCTTGCCCGTTCACGCATGTTTGACAATATTCGTATGTTAGGTTTTCAACGTCATGCAAGTAATCTTGCATTACAATGAAGGCTCAATTTATTTGATTTAACACCTCAATCTGGATTGACACACATAAACTCATCGGCTAATCCATATAGTCCTAAACAGTCAGCGTCTTCAGGTATAACTATTAATTTTCAAAAACTTTATAACTTTCGGATAATTAGTAGTAGTACATTTAACTTTTTCAATTCATGTTTGTCAAGCCTTGCAACAAAGTCCAGTAGCTCGAATATTACAGAATAGGCCAACAATGGCTAAGAAACACAGTATGTTTGAGCTCCCTGCATCTAGGATAATACCAAGCAATAATCCAAACTTAAATAAGAACGATCCGGTTCATTTTGGTAAGAATTTAAAATCCTCGTCAAAGTTACACAGTAAAGACAAAAAGGCGCAGATTGATGCTCGCAAAACTGAAAATTCTACCATGGCTAAGAAAAGAGAACGACGAAATACAATATCAATTACAATTCCAGAGACTGAGGATCTTGGTATTCCACTACCAGGTCGTGTTCAATATTAATATATTAATATTTTATCTGTAGTTCTTTCATTGTTTTTATATTGATATTGTTAAATTTAAAAATTGTCTGCAGAATGGTTTCCCCATAATGAAGGTTAGTTATGTCTGAATATCTTTTTATTTTTAAAGGCATTTATTCTAGCATGATTTTTGTTTTTCGGAAATTTTTCTCGAAGTGAATGTTTGGTACAGAAGGAACCTCTGCAAGCAGATTAAATCTGATGGATGCTTTCAATAATCCAAGTGATGTGGTACTGGAAGATATGCCGGAATATGAGCAATACGTAACTGGTAATGTCACATTCACAGATTGAATATTCTTCGGATAATTTGGGAAACATCCATGAAAGATGAATGTTGATAATTTTACATCCTGAATGTTTTTACAGATGATGAACTTGATGCTACTGAAAGCCAAGGAGAATATTCATCAGACTGTAACAATGAATATATAGATGAGGATTTAGGTATATGGAAATTCAATTAATTCACCTATCCATTTTGTAGAAAGAAATTGACGAAAACATATACTAACCTTTTTAAATATTTTTACAGATTTTTGGAAAGGATACATGGATCTTGGACCACCATCAAAAATATGTGGAAAATGTAAAGCAAGGATGTGGAATGAAGAGAGGAACAACAAATCAAATAAAAACAGTCCACCTACATTCTCAATTTACTGCAAAAATGGTCAGGTTGAACTTACTAAAGAACGTCCTCCTCCTTTCCTCTACTATTTGCTTTCTGGATCTGAAAAGACTGCTCATTTCTTGAAAAATATAAGGACATACAACTCCTTATTTCAATTTACCTCACTTGGAGGTAAAATAGATCGTAAAATCAACAATGGAGGAGTTCCGTATTGTTTTAAGCTGAATGGTCAAAATTATCATCTTATTGGAAGTCTTAAACCAAAGGAAGGACAATCACCAAAGTTTGCTCAGCTATATGTGTATGACACTGACAATGAAATACAGAATCGGATGGACGCGGTCCCTGGATCTGATTGTCTTGATCCAGAGATCGTCGAAGGACTGTTAAAGATGTTGGATGAGAATAATAAGCTCTTTGAAGGATTCCGTTATGCACGTGATCGCCTTAATATTCCGGATACAGATGATTTTAGTTTGATTCTGGTATCTTCAAAATCTGCATCCGGCAGAAAAAATTAGGTTGGACCATCCAATGAAGTAGCTGAGTTAATTGTTGGTGACAGTGATGATACATGTCCATTCAGAGACATTGTAGTTGAGACAAAGCAAAAATTTCTTAAGAGAGTTTTTGAAACATGCAAGCACTTCATGTCTCTGCAGTATCCGTTACTTTTTCCGTATGGTGATGATGGATTCCATCTCAATATACCGTTGAAGAACAAGAAGCAGAACGTGCCTGCTGAAGCGGTTAATGATCAACATCCTGATGAAACCAGACACCGAACTACTGTCACAATGAGGGAATACTATTCCTATAAGCTTATGATACGTCCTGATGAAGGTATTATCCGTTACATTTTTATTCATGTTAAATCCAGGAAACTTTTTATCTCATACGTTATACTATTTATGCTATTTTAGGAATGAATCTACATCTTGGTGGTCGTCTTTGGCAACAATTTGTTGTCGACGTATTTGCTGCAGTAGAACAGTACAGATTGGACTGGATTAGAAACCACCAAAGCACCATTCGTTCAGATTTGTACAGGTCTATTCGTGATTCTCTTACTAAAGGTGATACAAATCCTGGAAATATTGGTAAGAATGTCATATTACCAGCAACCCATACAGGTTCTCAACGGTACATGAACCAGTATTTCAAAGATTCTTTGCCTATTTGTCGTACGATTGGACATCCATCATTATTCTTGACAATGACATGTAACACTCAATGGCCGAAAATTAAAATAATGATGGAATATCTTCCCGGAATGGATGTAGTTAACAAACCCGATGTGATAGCTAGAGTGTTTAAGTTGAAACTTGATCAACTCCTAGACCTTATAAAGAAAAAGAACTACTTCGGGAAATGCATTGGAGGTTTGGCATGAGTTTTTAAGTTTGCATGACACACACTCATTATTCCTAAACAAATTTAAATTGAACAATAGTCTTTTATGCATTTAACACGTTTGTTTTTTTATTTTTTTTATTTTTAATATCAGTTATGCATGTTATTGAGTTCCAAAAGCATGGACTTCCTCATTATCATATGTTAATATGGTTACACCCGCAAAGCAGACCACAAAATGTGCAACAGATTGATCAGTTGATATCTGCCGAAATACCAGACAAAAATATGGATCCTATCAGCTACAACGTAGTTAAAGCGCATATGATACATGGACCATGTGGTAAAGATTTTTCTTATTCTCCGTGTATGGTGAAAGGAAAGTGTGGACGTCATTTTCCTAAAAAGTAAGTGTGTGTTAAAAATATAGGAATCCAAGCAAGGATTTTAAATTTTAATTGAATACTGTAATTTATCATATACGCGGAAACAAGCATCGCTTAATTTATTCTTTTTTCTCTGCTTAAAGGTATAACGCAAACACTTTCTTCCATGATTGTGGATTTCCTGTGTATCGTAGAAGGCGGACTGAAGCAAGTGTTTTGAAGAAAGGAATTCTTCTTGACAACCAGTATGTTGTACCATACAATAGAGATTTATTGTTGCGCTTTCATTGTCATATAAATCTCGAGGTCTGTAACTCCTCACGATCTTTGAAATATCTTTTTAAATACTGCTTGAAAGGTCATGATACTGTCACAATGCTTCTTAGAAAGAAAAATAAAAAAAATACACCGGATGAAATGACTACCAAAGCAAAGTCAATGGATGAGATCAAAAATTTCCTTGATGGTCGTTATATATGTGCGTCGGAAGCAGCTTGGAGATTGCTAGGTTTTGACATACACCATTGTTTCCCTTCTGTTGAGCGCCTACCTGTACACATGGAAGATGAGAAATGTGTTTCGTTTAAGCCACACGATGATCTTGGAGATGTTGCTGAAAGAGCCAAAATTCGGTTTACCAAACTTGAAGGCTGGTTTGAAGTAAATAAAAGTTTCCCAGAGGAAAGACAATACACTTATGAAGAATTTCCAACATATTTTACTTGGAAGGCAGACTTATGTTAATGGAAGGCACGGGAACATGGTCATGTATTTGGTCGATTATCAGACGTTCACTCGCATTCTGGTGAAACATTTTTTAAGGATGTTACTCATGCACATCACAGGTTCCACATCATACCAAGATCTCAAGACTGTTAATGAATTTGTTCATAATTTGTTTTAAGAAGCGTGTGACGCACTTGGACTTCTAAAGGACGATAGACAGTGGGATGTTGCTATGTCAGAAAATGCAGTTCATGCAATGCCACGTCAACTCGGGCAGTTATTTGTGCATATATTATCAAACAATCAGGTTGTTGACCCTTTAAAATTATGGGAGAAACATTAGGAATCCATGTCTGAGGATATTCTGTTGATCAGAAGACGGATAACCAACAACAATGAACTGCATCTTAATCAATCAGATATTCAGAATTTTTGTTTGGCAGGTATCTTCTAAATTGGTTATAATTCAACAAAATTCATCTTTAAAGTTATACGATACATTTAACCTGTTAATATTTTCATTAATTCTGATTTATAAATACATTGCAGAAATTGAAAAAATCTTTAACGATGTTGGCAAAAGTCTTAAAGATTACAACTTGATGCATTTTCCAGATGACAGCTTTATGCATGGACTCGATAACAGATTACTGTCTGATGAACTTTCTTACAACAAGGAACACGAGCATGATGAATATGACAAACTTTATAAATCACTTAATAAAGAGCAGCTTCATGCCTACGCTTTTATTATTGACAGCGTTGAAAATGGCAAAGGAGGTATTTTTTTGTATACGGCAGTGGAGGATGTGGAAAAACTTTCCTATGGAATACTCTTTGTTTTAAACTACATAGTATTGGAAAAGTAGTTCTTCCTGTTGCCTCTTCCGGCATCGCAGCTACTATAACGACTCGTGTATTTTTATTTTATTTCTAATATTTGGAAGTGTAATAAAAGTTTAAGTAAATAAATAAAAGATGTGTATTGATTTTGGCAGCAGTTACTAATTGTTATTTAATTATTTATGATTTGTTAATATGTGGGATTGAAATTATGTGATTTATTGGCGAGTTATATGATTTTATTTCGCTTGCAAAACGTGATTTTATGGTAATTTTAATTCCATAAATATTTGGGTTATCTTTAAAATTGGTTTTGTAATTTTATAATTTCAATAATTATTTTTAGGACTTTATAAAATTGAGAAATCAATATTTCGTTAATTATTCATTTTTAAATGATTTTTTGAGTGTGTTAAATGCTAAAATCCATATTTAATTATGGAAATCTTTAAAAATTATGAAACTTATACTTTATTAAGTTCGTATTATTCTGAGAATTTTAAAATTATTTTGGAAATTTTCGGAAATTGTTTTACCCGCGCGTTGTTTCGTTATTGGTTAAAAAGCGGGTATAAAATGTACCTTAAAAATTGTTTAAAAATTTTGAAATTTATATTTTTATTTATTTCGGGATATTTATAATATTTTTGCGCTGTTTTCGTAATTTTTCGGAGGTTGTTTTAATCGCAACTTATTTCGTTAAATTCAATTTTGGGACAAAATTGCAGTTCCCGGGTATATCTGGGATACGTGTCAAAATCTTATAAAAAGAAATTGACACGTATCCAATTAACAGATATGTGTCCACGCCTCATTTTCTTTTCCTTCTCTGTTATTTCCGAAAACGAGCCCTGTTCTTTTCTCTTGCAGTCGAGTTAATCTCTCATCTCTCTCCTCAAAATCTCTCTTCTCTGTGTGACTTCCTTCTCTTCGTTTCTTTGTTTTTCCGGCGATTCCTCCGGTGAGCCGCCCCTGTTTTCTGGTTGGCTTGGCTTTGATTTATACAGTTGGTATACATATATATATATATATATATACGTGTGTGCCCTGTGTGTATGTGTGTGTGTGTGTGTGGCGCAGTGGCGCGTGTGTTACCTGTGCAGTGGTGCAGTTGTGTGTTGGTGCTGCTGCACGCGTTGCGCGTGTGTGTGGCTGGGTTCCTGTTCATTTTTGTGGTTTGTTCAGTTGGGTTATTTTGCTGGGCTTGTTCATTCGGGCCTTGGTTTTGTGTTGGGCCTGGGTTTTGTGTTGGGCCTTACAGTTATGTTAACTGTTGGGCTTGTGGTTTGGATTTTGGTAGGCTGTTTATGTTCTGTTGTGTTGGTTTATTGCAGATTTTAATTTTGTTTAAATTCCATTATTACAGGGAATTATTGATTAATATTCGTGATATTAATTATTCGTGTTGGAAATGATTTTCAAATAATCGGTATGATTTATTTGGGAACCCATATTATATCGGGCGCCAATAAATTGTGCCGCCGTTGACGATGAACTTCGGTGAGTCAACGGTGGACGGTGATGACGATGTTCTGAGTCCTAAATTCTATAAATAAATAAAATAAACTAATTATATAAAATATATTTGGATTTAAATAGTAAAATTTTTATTGGTGTTGGCTTATACGGAATAATGTTGTGAATTATTGAGAATTGTTGACGTCGATTATAATTGACGGGTAGTCTTATAAATAAAGAAGTTGCTGCCAAAATTTTCTAAAAAATATTTATAATCGTACATAATTATGTGTTACGTGTTATCCATATTTATGCTTGAGAGATGTGATTACATGTTTATGTGTATAATAATAATACGAGTCGGGTTGTCGGATTTGGGTTATTAGGATTTGAGGATATCAAGCATGTCGGTATAACTAATTAGGGTATTCTGTAATTGTAGATCCCAGTCGAGTTGTTCCAGGATCAAAGTCAGCGTGAAAGCTATTAGGGTTTGTAAAGCGTTGCAAGGCAAGTACCCCTGACCATTCTTTTATGGTTCAGTGTATATGAATAGCTAAATGTTTTATTCTAGTAATAGAACGGAAACATTTTAAGTTACGTATCCCCTGTAGTTATAAATCACTATTTTCGAATTGTTTTGGGGAAAAGTAACTTCGAAAGGTACCTATCTCGAATGAAATGATTTGCGAACTGGATTTTTATATATGTGCTGGTTAAATAAATGGTTTTGAAAGGAGATAGGTACAAGTGTTTTGAAAACTGGATAAAACGGTCAGATATGGGATACATTGGGGCCAGAGTAGGCCTATTGAGGTGGCGTAAGAGGCTAATTCGGTTGTGCGCATTATAAAACCGATTAGTCCAGCAGGTCAGAGACCTAGCTAGTCTCTGAGTTCCGGAATAGGTAAATGGATGGCAGTTAGAGCCGTCTGGTGTTGATAGCCTGATCATCTGTCTTCACATATCCGCTATGTATCTGATTGGGATTTGTGAATTATATGAAAGCATGATTGATTGATACATCGGTTTTATAAAATGATTAGCATGCTAAAATTGGACTCTGGTATTACGCAACACACTATAATGTTGTTTTCACAAAGCATGCTAATTAGTGATATCCAGTTACTTTGATTATCATTATGAAATGTTGATATCATGATTACAGCTCTGTTCCCATTATTGTTACATTACTGTTTTAATCTGTTATTCATATTTGGTACTGCTGAGCGATTATGCTCACCCTTGAAAACTGTTATGTACATTTCGCAGATGCCTAGAAGATCAGTCAGACCAACCCGTGTTCCCGCCCCTACTGGACCTGGCTCCTCTGAGGTAGTTTGTATCAGACCATGAGGTCTGAAGAGTTGCTGAATAAAGTAGTGTGTCTTAGATAGTGAATAAAGAGTTTGTATTAATGAAACCTGGATCGGATCTTGGTTTGGGGTCAAGTTAGTATATTCTATTAATAATTCTGTTGTTTATATTTTTGGTAATGGTGTTTAGTGACGTCAACTCCTGACCCCGGGGTTGAGGCCGTCACAGTTGGTATCAGAGCTACAGGTTCAAGTCTCTGATTCAGGTTAGGGATTGTGTCAAGTAGGTGATAACGTGAGTCTTTAAGTGTGAGTCAGCAACTCATATAGAGGAACAAACCTTTAGAGTCAGTCGAGGGTTCCGACGACATTACCCTGACATCTATTAAATGTTTTGATAGAATTTCCTTGACCTGGTTGTGTCTTGCCTGTATATTTATTATGTTGGCAGTGGCCTATTGCGATTTCGAGTTCTCCATCTCGGGCTTCTGATTCGGATAGCTCAGATTCGGAGAAACCCCTTGATGCTGTTGCCAAGGAGACCCCTATGCCTCCTCCACCAGTCCCTTCTTTTGTGCATCGAGACATCCCTGGATCTGGTCCTCATCCCCGTTGGGTACGTAGGTCTGTGTCTGCTGTCAGGGATTTCCCTCCCGGCTGCGGTCCCAGTTCTTCCATGATGAGACCTCCGGCACCTCCTGTGGCCCCTAGTGGTATTTCTTCACTGATCCCTTATCATGTGCATAGGGCGGTGAATACTTCCTTTATCAGAGATCAGAGTCCATAGTTTGCTTCCCAGTTGGACCAGGTACCTATTGCACCATTTCAGGGTATTTCTGCCCCTTCCCCTGAGGTGCGAGCCCGTGTGAGAGCATTGACCCAGATGGCTATAAAGAGGGCTAGATCTGTTGACCGTTTCATTAGCTCAGAGTTCAGAGCGGTGCAGTATCAGGACCTAGTGAACTAACTAGTGTTTGAGCTAGGTTCCATTGGTGGCAGTGGTAGAGACTAGATAGAGCTGCAGTAGGGGGATGAAGAGCTCAGAGTTGACTTCTAGAAGTTCTGTAGTTGTTTATTTTGTACATGTACATTATGTTGTGATAGTTTGTAGTAGGCGAGGCTGTTATGACAGCCAATTTTGGCGTGTATTCGGATGGTTCTTTGTATTTGGATTTTCAGTTGTTCTAGTTGGATTCTGTTGGTTACTGTAGTTCAGCTGCTTTAGATTATTGTTCAGTTTTTATATATTGTGCGTTGCTATTATTGTTGTTATTATTATTGTTGTTTCTGTTGCTGGCATTTTTAGATTATAATCATTCACTCAGGACGGATCCAATTATAATGGGGGATGAGAATATTTTTTTAGTGGCAACGTTCTCCTAATGCATACATATAAACTGCTGAAGCAATCCATTTTCTTATATATGACTATCATGTTTCAGGAGATGCCACCAAAGAAAAATTCTCAGTCCAATAACGGATCTGCAGGGGATCCTTCCATGAGTGATTTGATGAACTTGTTGCGTCAGCAGACTGTACAGCTGGCCCAACAGCAACAACAATTCCAGCAACAGCAGCAATAATTGCAACAGCAACAACAACAGTAACAGCAGCTCATACAGCAACAACAACAGCAAATCCAACAGCAGCAACTACAAATCCAACAGTAGCATGAGATGAGAGGGGCAAATCAAGGTGTTAGTTTTAAGTCTTTTCAAGCAGTGAAGCCCCCAGAGTTTAAAGGAGAGGTAGATCTTGTTGCTGCCAGCATATGGTTAAAGGAAATGGAAAAGGCGTTTGCGCTCACTAAGGTGAGTGAGGATTTAAAGACTGATTATGCTAGTTATTTTCTGAAAAATGATTCGAATTATTGGTGGGAATCTACGCGAGCCCTAGAAGGAGAAGGTCCAGTTCCCTGGGCCAGATTCACATAATTGTTTCTGGAAAAATACTTTCCAGCCTGTCTCCAAAGTCAAATGGAGATGGAATTTTTGGAGTTGAAACAAGGAAATAGGAGTGTTACGGAATATGAAGCGAAGTTTACGGAGTTGACCCGTATAGCACCGAAATATGTGATTTCAGAAGCCCAACGAGCGAAGCGGTTTCAACAAGGGTTGAAGCCAGAAATAAGAAGTGGAGTTGTAGCCTTACAACTAGTTCAGGCTGCCCTGGTGATAGAGAGTGGTCAGAAGTTAGCTGCAAAGGAGCAGGGTGAAAAGAAAAGGGAATTTGAAAGTGGACCTGCAAAGTCAGAATCAGGAGTAGCAAGTCGAAAGTTTCAGCGTTGGTTTGGCAAGAATAAGAATAAAAAGTTTAAAGGGCAGAACTTTCCAGCCAGTAGTTGATTGTAAGACGTGTGGGAAAAAGCACAGTGGACAGTACCGAGAGAATGTTAATTATTTTAAGTGTGGACAGAAAGGTCACTATTCCACGGAGTGTAAGTCTGAGATTCAAGGAGTTACTTGTTTTAGTTGCGGCAAAGTGGGACACATAGCTAGGAATTGCAAGTCAGTGACTCAAGGTAATGTTGGAAAGAGTGTGTCCCAAGGACCAGCAACCAGTACTGCGAGAGCTAGGACTTTTAAGATGACCCAGAAGTCTCCAGTTCATGACTCTAATGTGGTGGCAGGTACGCTTATTCTTAATTCCGTACCTATTAACGTTTTGTTTGATTCGGGAGCGTCCAAATCTTTTATATCTGTGAATTGTGTGAATAAAATGCAATTGATGCTAGAAGACTTAGATGAACCCTTAACTATAGAAGTGGCTAATAAAGATAAAGTACCTGTAAAACAATTTTGTCCTAGTTGTTCCCTAGAGATTTTGGGGTATATGTTCTCTGTTGACTTAATACCCTTCGAGTTGGGAGACTTTGATGTTATTTTAGGTATGGATTGGTTGTCTCGATATAGGGCAAATATTGATTATAAGAAAAAGAGAGTTGTTATGTACACCTCAGATAATAGAAGGATCAGTTATCAAGGGCAGAGACAAGTTAGAAAGTTTCTCTCAGTAATGCAAGCAAGAAGATTGTTGAGACAAGGATGTGAAGCGTACTTGGCTCATGTTGTGGATACGAAGAAAGAGACCCCTATTTTGGATAAAATCCCTATAGTAAGAGAATTCCCTGACATTTTTCCAGAAGAATTACCAGGATTGCCACCTTATCGTGAGATAGAGTTTTCCATTGATTTGGTACCTGGAGCTGAACCAGTTTCTAAGGCTCCATATAGAATGGCCCCGATGGAAATGAAAGAATTGGCTAAGCAACTTCAGGAATTATTGGATAAAGGAGTTATTCGACCCAGTGTTTCCCCGTGAGGTGCTCCACTGTTATTTGTGAAGAAAAAGGATGGAAGCATGAGATTGTGCATTGATTATAGAGAGTTGAACAAGTTGACAATAAAGAATAAGTATCCCTTGCCACGAATCGACGATTTGTTTGATCAGCTTAAAGGCGCATGTTACTTCTCAAAGATTGATTTAAGATCTGGATACCACCAATTGAAGATAAAGCCCGAGGATATCCCCAAGACTGCATTTCGAACAAGGTATGGCCATTACGAGTTTCTAGTAATGTCGTTTGGATTGACGAATGCGCCAGCGGCTTTCATGGATTTGATGAATAGGGTATACAAGGAGTATCTGGATAAGTTTATTATTGTATTTATTGATGACATCCTCACATACTCGAAGAATCCAGAAGATCACGCGGTGCATCTGCAGATTGCCTTCAAAAGTTAAGAGAAAAGCAATTGTATGCTAAGTTTTCTAAGTGTGAGTTTTGGCTGACGGAAGTACAGTTCCTTGGTCACGTAATAAGTAAATAAGGTATCAAAGTAGACCCGGTAAAGATTGAAGCCATATCAAAATGGGAGCAACCGAAGACACCAACGGAAATAAGAAGTTTTCTTGGATTAGCAGGATATTATCGAAGGTTTGTGAAAGATTTCTCGAAGATTGCATCCCCACTAACCAAGTTGACCAGGAAGAATGAGAAGTTCGTTTGGACGAAAAAGTGTGAAGAGAGTTTCCAGGAGTTAAAACAAAGATTAGTGACGGCTCCAGTGTTAGCATTTCCAGATGAGACAGGAAACTTTGTAATTTATAGTGATGCTTCTCTGAAAGGATTGGGATGTGTGTTAATGCAGCATGACAAAGTGATTGCGTATGCCTCCAGACAACTAAAGCCTCACGAACAAAAATATCCAGTTCATGACCTTGAATTGGCGGCTATAGTATTTGCTTTAAAGTTATGGCGTCACTATTTGTATGGAGAGAAATGCGATATTTACACCGATCATAAGAGCCTGAAGTACATATTCACGCAGAAAGATCTGAACATGAGACAGAGAAGGTGGTTGGAATTGATTAAGGACTATGATTGTTCAATTAATTATCACCCAGGTAAAACCAACGTAGTGGCTGATGCCTTAAGTAGAAAGGAAAGGCTGAATATGATTAAGATTGCGGAAGAGTTGGCACGAGACTTAGAAAGAATGGAAATTGAAGTTCGAAGATCTAACGGAAGTCAAGAGCAACTATACGAAATTACTTTCCAGCCGGCCTTGATGGAAAAGATTAGAAGATGTCAGGAAGGAGTTATGGAACAAGAGTTGGATACTTTGACAGGAGAAGAGTTGTGTACTCAAAAAGATAGTCAAGGTTTGTATAGGTTTTCGTCCAGAGTTTGGATTCCTGATGTAACAGAGTTGAAGAACGAGGTATTGCAGGAAGCACATAACTCTAGGTTTTCTATCCACCCTGGTAGTACCAAGATGTATCAGGATTTGAAGAGAAATTTTTGGTGGCCAGGAATGAAGATAGATATTGCCAATTGGGTAAGTAAATGTCACGTGTGTCAGACGGTGAAAGCAGAGCATCAACGACCGAGTGGATTGTTACAACCTTTGGAGATTTCCCAATGGAAATGGGAAGACATTGCTATGGATTTTGTAGTGGGATTACCAAAGACGAGAGCGAATCATGATGCTATTTGGGTAATCATTGATAGATTGACTAAGTCGGCGCATTTTCTTCCGATTAATGAGAGGTATCCGTTGGAAAGGCTAGTGAAGTTATACTTGGATGAGATAGTTACTAAACATGGAGTTCCTGTTTCTATAGTGTCGGATCGAGACCCTAGATTTAATTCTAGGTTTTGGACTAAATTCCAAGAGTGCCTAGGAACGAAATTGAATATGAGCACCGCCTATCATCCTCAGACGGATGGCCAAAGTGAGAGGACGATTCAGACCATAGAGGATATGTTGAGAGTCTGTGTTCTAGATTTTAAGGGTAATTGGGATGAGCACCTACCTTTGATTGAGTTCTTGTATAATAACAGCTACCATGCCAGTATAGGGATGCCACCTTATGAAGCTTTGTATGGACGAAAGTGTAGATCACCATTATACTGGGATGAGGTAGGAGAAAAGAAAGTGTTAGGCCCTGAGTTGGTTCAGCAAACTAGAGATGCCATAGTGTTGATTCGGAAAAGATTGGAAGTAGCTCAAGATAGACAAAGAAAATACGCAGATCTGCATAGAAAAGACATGGACTTTGAGATAGGAGCTTTGGTGTTACTAAAAATATCGCCTTGGAAAGGGTTAGTACGATTTGGTCAGAAGGGTAAACTTAGCCCTAGATTCATAGGACCCTTTGAGGTTTTGAAGAAAGTAGGAAAGGTTGCTTATGAGATAGCGTTACCCCCGCAGTGGCAGCACATTCATAATGTGTTCCGCGTGTCTATGTTGTAGCCCTATGTCCCTAATTCGAATCAAGTCATAGAATACGAACCGATTGAGCTTCAACCAGATTTGTCTTATGTGGAACAACCGGTCCAAATTTTAGACCGTAAAGAACGAGTCCTTAGGAATAAATCGATTCCTATAGTAAAAGTTTTGTGGAGAAATCCTTGTTGGATTTTTAAACGCAGTGGGGCGTGGAAAAACACTTTTACACACATAAAATCCAAATAAAAGCATATAAATCGTGAATAAAAATTCGAGGGATCGAATCTAACCTTTAAAAATAATTCGGAGACAACGATCAGAGATCCTTAGCAGTTGCTCCTCAATTGTGAAGCACTCCACCGATATCCACCAAGAAAACGACTTTTAGGAGGAGGAGGAGGTGGAGAGAATTTGGTTTTCTAAAACTTTTGGGTTTCTGGGGTTAGAATAAAATAGGGTCTATAATAGTGTATTTATAGGCAAAATTTTCAGCTGAAATTTTCCCATAAATATTATTATTATTATCCAATTTATTATTCTCATTAATAATTAAAACACCTTTTAATTATTAATCCTTTTTCTAAACACTTTAGAAATAATTCTCTCTCTTGATTTAATTTCCAAAAATTAAATCCTTAATTAATAATATTAAGAACTTTTCTTAATTAATTTATAATCAATTAAATCTCATTTAATCAATTATTAAATTTGCCAATTAATTATTTATTTCACAAATAAATAATTATTAGCCATTATTAATTAATTCCTCCACCATAAAATCATTCTCTTTTATGGTGTGACCCTGTAGGTTCAATATTAAGCCGGTAGTAGAAATAAATAATAATAAAACTATATTATTATTATTTATATAAATTCTTTAATTTATTAAATATGATTAATTAATTAATCACATATATTCTACATCGTGAGTGATGCTTCTCAACATATCGCGACTATCCGGATAATATGAATTCACTGCATAGAATACCAAGAACCTGTCAGTGAATAGTTACCGTACAATAAACTCCTTCTACCCTACAATGTCCAGATTAAATACAAGGCATGGATCTCGTGTCAAGCCTATCTAATTCAATCACTTGCTTACCATTTACTATGCGTAGTTCTATGCAAATTAGAAACTCCTTTCTAATTTCATTCACTCTGGCCAGAGATTCCTGAACTAGCATAAGTGGATCAGCCTTGAACATTCGCTTCCTTCACTAGAAGGGGTAGATCCTTTATTGATCATACACTATATTCGTGTACAAATTCCTATACCCAGAAGAGCCCTAATAATTGTCCCTGGAGACTAAGAACTAAACCAAAGCATAGTTCAGTGTACACAAGATGACTATGATGACCTCAAGTCTAAGGATACTTGTATAACTATCACTATGTGAACAACTGTTGACACGTGAGTGAACTCCATCAGTTGTTCAGCTGTGCGAGTCATGTTCAGTGAATTTATTCTATAATAAGCACCTACATACTAGCTATAATGTCACCACACAAATGTCTATGAGAACAGACATCCTTCATAATGAAGCAAGCATAGTATGTACCGATCTTTACGGATTATTAATTACCAGTTAGTAATCCTACGACCAGGAACTATTTAAATTTAGAGTTATCATCTTTTTAGGTCTCACTATTATGATCTCATCATAATCCATAAAAAGCTTTACTCTAAACTATGATATATCTTATTTAAACACTTAAATAGATAAAGCCCGTAATAAAAATAAAACAAGTCTTTTATTAATATCAATGAAATAAAAACAGATTACACAGGAAGTTATTCCTAAATCCTAATACATGATTGGACTTTGGACATATTCCTTTCAATCTCCCACTTGTACTAAAGCCAATCACTCTGGTATCTAATACCCATCTCATCTTTATGACGATCAAAGTGACTTTCAAAAAGTAGCTTTGTGAGTGGGTCTGCTATGTTATTATGTGTGTCAACTCTATTTCAATACAATACAAGAAATGTTACCGCGCTCCCACTAACCCTTTTGTAGACGCATGGTTCATCTACGTTTTTGATAAAATCAAACTCTTTGATTGTCTCATCAAAACGAATGTTCCATCTTTCGAGAAGCTTGCTTTAAACCACATATGGTTCGCAGCAGCTTACACACTAGGTTTTCATTTCCCTTGGAAAGAAAACCATCTAGCTATTTGCCAGATCACATAGTCGTAGTAAGCAGCATTCGCAAGCAAAATCCGAACTGATTTTAACAGGGCTACAGGTAAAAGGTTTCATCAAAGTCAATCTATTGCCTTTGTTTGAATTCTTTTGCCACAAGCCTAGCCTTATAGGTCTCCACCTGGCCATCTGCTATAATCTATCTTTTGTATACCGTATACATAGATTCCATTCTGGATTTCATGGCACTATACCATTTCTCTGAGTCAACACTACTCATAGCCTCATTATAGGTCACAGGGTCGTCATCATCAAATGATTGACAACTCATTGTCATTCTCAATAACAAGGCCATATTACCTCTCAGGTTGGCGAGACACTCTCCCTGACCTATGAATAGGCTGTTCCACAAAAGGTTGTTCAGTCAGAACAGGTGTTTCCACTCGATCTGTAGTAGTTTGTGCTTCTTAAACTTCATTAAGTTCAATTTTGCTCCCACTGTTTTCTTCAAGGATAAACTCCTTTTCCAAGAAGGTAGCATGTCTGGAGACAAACACCCGATGATCGGTGCAAAAGTAATACCCTAAAGTCTCTTTAGGATATACCACAATACTACATTTTACGGATCGATATTCCAGCTTATATGGGTCAACTTTCTTGACATAAGCTGGACATCCCCAAATCTTAACGTGTTTAAGACTCGGTTTCCTTTCTTTCCATATCTCATACGAAGTTTGAGGAACAGATTTTGGAAGGCACCTTATTCAGTAAATATGCTAAGGTTTCCAATGCATAACCCCATAGGAATACTGGAAGATTTGCATAGCTCATCATGGACCGAACTATGTCTAACAAAGTTCGATTTCTCCTTTCAGATACCAATCTGGAGGAGTCCAGTGGGAGACTATACCATTTACTTAGAGATAATCTAGAAACACTCCATTAAAGTATTTACCACCTCGATCTGATCGAAGAGTTATGATACTATGTTTGGTTGTTTCACCACTTCATACTTATTACTCTTTGAACTTTTCAAAGGCCTCAGACTTGTGTTTCATCAAACACATATCCGAATCTAGATCTATCATCTATGAAAGTAATGAAGTATGAAAATCCACCTATGGCTTGCTTAGACATTGGTGCACATACATCTGTGTGTACCATTCCTAGCAAATTTGCAGCCCTCTCTCCATGTCTACTAAATGGAGACTGCAATGCCACTATAAAGTGAGATTTTCATCATCACTTTTCTTTTACTAGTTTGTTCAATCTGAAGTAAATTATGTCACATATATACAGACCATTATTTAAAGTACCACATCCATAAAGAATATTATCTCTAAGAATAGAACATTCATTATTCTCAATAATAAATGAAAATCCAGCCAAGTCTAACATGGGAATAATATTCCTCACAATCGAGGGAACAAAATAACAATTATTTCAAAACAATAGTCTTGCCCGTAGGCATATGTAAATGAAATGATTCTACATCTACAGCAGCAACTCTTGCTCCATTTCCCATCAGTAGAATCACCTCCTCTTCCTCAAGAGTCCTACTTCTCCTTGGTCCCTGCAACAAATTGCAGATATGAGAACCACAGGCGGTATCTAATACCCAAGTAGAAATGACATATTCACTTTTATCATGAACATACCTGAATCAGAAGCGGTAGTCTCACTACCCTTCTTCTTCAATTCTGCAAGGTAAACCTTGCAGTTCCTCTTCCAGTGCCCCACCTTGTTACAGTGAAAGCAAACAACTTTGCTCTTGGGGTCTTCAGCTTTTGGTGGAACCGGCGTTTTCTCACCTACTTTCTTCTTCTTGGAAGAGTTCCTCTTCCTTTTCTTAGGATTGGAACCTTCACCAATTAGAAGAACAGAACTCTTCTTAGGGGGAAAATTCGATTCCGCAGTCTTCAACATGTTGTGGAGTTCAGGCAAGCTGACATCCAACTTATTCATGTGAAAGTTCACAACAAACTGCGAGAACAAACTCGGAAGCGATTGCAAGACCAAGTCTTGGCTCAGCTCCCCATCCATGGCAAAACCAAGTTGTCCAAGACGTTCAATCAAATTGATCATCTTAAGTACATGGTCATTCACAGATGATCCCTCAGACATCCTACAACTGAACAGCTCCTTCGATATCTCATATCGAGCTGTCCTCCCCGCCACATCATACAACTCTTGTAGATGCATGAGGATAGTGTGAGCATCCATATGCTCATGTTGCTTCTATAGCTCAATGTTCATGGAAGCTAGCATGATGCACTGAACAACATTTGCATCATCTATCCACTTACGATACACAACATGTTCATCATTATGTGCATCGCTAGCAGGTTCAGTAGGCTTAGGTAAGTCAATCACGTATTCCAGCTTCTCAATCCTGAGAACAATTCTCAAGTTTCGAAGCCAGTCAGCATAATTAGGACCAGTCAATTTGTGAGCATCCAGTATGCTCCTGAGTGATAGTGCAGAAGACATAACGTACAAAGTAAATCTGTAAATGATAAACACATAACAACACTTAGCAAATATTCGATTTCATTTTAAAACACTATATGAATCGGGTCTTTATTCATAAGTGGCTCCCACTAGTTTTCCTAATTTATTCAACCCCCTACGTGAAAAATTAAGCATTCATAATGCTAGTGGGAATAGGGATCCTACATTCCATTACACAACCCCGGCTGTGGCACGAAACGCCATGTAATGTTCAATAGGCAGACAACTCTTGTCAATTACATCTCATGTTATTCCCTAATCAAACTTTAGCCTCTTGAATAATTGAGTCACGGCTGTGGCACGACAAACTCAAAATTCTAAGTCAAGTCTAACCCAACATTCCGTACTATTGAATCAGTCCCCAAAGGCCCACGGCTGTGGCACGTAACGACCTTTAGATTCTTATTCAATGTACACATCTCTATATAATAGACAAGTATTTCTTATTTCGAAATCAAAGCCCTCGGCTGTGGCACGAAACGACAATGATTCAAAAATAAGAACTACTTTCTACCATGTTGGAAGGTTATGACCGACACAAGCCCGTTGTGTCATTGGCCAATTACTACTTGATATTATTTAAATTTAGAGGGATTATATTACGTTACAATCATAATCATATTATAAAGAGATTCTTCCTTTTAAATTAAATATTTCAAATCAATAATCAATAATCAGACGATTCCCAGATCGGGTGGAGCATTGTCAAGAGGCGTCACTTAATAACCCTTTCTTACAGATAGAAATCTGTTGTTGACAGAATCATCCTTTCTCTCATATCGAAAATTCATATTCAATTACGTGTTTCACAAACACAAGAATCTCATTATTATATTCATAATATTATTCTTAAGGTTATGAAACAATTTCACTATACTAGGTTGTCTAACAAACGCCTTATGTTCATTTAAGTTCACCTAAATCTATCATCGCATGATAAACTAAGCATATATCACATATATCAACATGAATAAACATCAAAGTAGGCATGTTATATCATCTAGCACATAGAACTAAGCATTATACATCTCTATGTATCACATGAAGCATTTAAAAGTAATTAAAAACAGTCAAAACCAGCTTTAAAACACTTCATGGAAATATAAACAGTTCAAAACTTTTATATAAACTAAAATTGATCACTCCATTAGATCCGTCTCGGAAAAATGAATCCAACGGTATATTACACGCCCAAAAAGGAGTTACGAAACTCCCAGAAAATCAATTTTAAAATCAACAGAAGGGCTGTAACGCATTACAGGAACGCGTTACAGGCCCTGTAACGCATTCTGGTGATGCGTTACACCCCTTTTCAGCCATTAAAGGGTGTAACGCATTCCGTGAATGCGCCACAGGTGTGTAACGCATTCCCGGAATGCGTTACATCCCTATTATTTTTCTTTTCTTTTTTTAATTTTCAGCAGCCGACTTCCTTTCTCCTCGAAAACCGTGCAGCCGCCTGATAGAACCTGTTCCCTGTCTGCTTTTCTTTCCTTCCCGTACCATCACACAGAAGACAGCAGCTGTACAAATACATAATATATACATACAAACAATTCATATATATATATATATATAATTATTTAATTACGAATTTAATTATAAGAACTTCAAAAATTCATAATAAAAAATCTATACATCCTAAAATTATGAAAAAAATACCCAGACGATCTACAACACTTGTAGAACCCAGATCAACATTCAAAATTATTTTGAGAAATGATTTCTCATCAGACAAAATTAATCCATAATATAACTTGTAAAAATCATAATAAATTCATACAAGCACATAAAATTCTGAAATTTTTACCACAGATCTATATGCATACAACCTATGCTCTGATACCATTGTTGGATTTTTAAACGCAGCGGGGCGTGGAAAAACACTTTTACACACATAAAATCCAAATAAAAGCATATAAATCGTGAATAAAAATTCGAGGGATCGAATCTAACCTTTAAAAATAATTCGGAGACAACGATCAGAGATCCTTAGCAGTTGCTCCTCAATTGTGAAGCACTCCACCGGTATCCACCAAGAAAACGATTTTTAGGAGGAGGAGGAGGTGGAGAGAATTTGGTTTTTTAAAACTTTTGGGTTTCTGGGGTTAGAATAAAATAGGGTCTATAATAGTGTATTTATAGGCAAAATTTTCAGCTGAAATTTTCCCATAAATATTATTATTATTATCCCATTTATTATTCTCATTAATAATTAAAACACCTTTTAATTATTAATCCTTTTTCTAAACACTTTAGAAATAATTCTCTCTCTTGATTTAATTTCCAAAAATTAAATCCTTAATTAATAATATTAAGAACTTTTCTTAATTAATTTATAATCAATTAAATCTCATTTAATCAATTATTAAATTTTCCAACTAATTATTTATTTCACAAATAAATAATTATTAGCCATTATTAATTAATTCCTCCACCATAAAATCATTCTCTTTTATGGTGTGACCCTGTAGGTTCAATATTAAGCCGGTAGTAGAAATAAATAATAATAAAACTATTTTATCATTATTTATATAAATTCTCTAATTTATTAAATATGATTAATTAATTAATCACATATATTCTACATCGTGAGTGATGCTTCTCAACATATCGCGACTATCCGGATAATATGAATTCACTGCATAGAATACCAAGAACCTGTCAGTGAATAGTTACCGTACAATAAACTCCTTCTACCCTACAATGTCCAGATTAAATACAAGGCATGGATCTCGTGTCAAGCCTATCTAATTCAATCACTTGCTTACCATTTACTATGTGTAGTTCTATGCAAATTAGAAACTCCTTTCTAATTTCATTCACTCTGGCCAGAGATTCCTGAACTAGCATAAGTGGATCAGCCTTGAACATTCGCTTCCTTCACTGGAAGGGGTAGATCCTTTATTGATCATACACTATCTTCGTGTACAAATTCCTATACCCAGAAGAGCCCTAATAATTGTCCCTGGAGACTAAAAACTAAACCAAAGCATAGTTCAATGTACACAAGATGACTATGATGACCTCAAGTCTAAGGATACTTGTACAACTATCACTATGTGAACAACTGTTGACACGTGAGTGAACTCCATCAGTTGTTCAGCTGTGCGAGTCATGTTCAGTGAACTTATTCTATAATAAGCACCTACATACTAGCTATAGTGTCACCACACAAATGTCTATGAGAACAGACATCCTTCATAATGAAGCAAGCATAGTATGTACCGATCTTTACGGATTATTAATTACCAGTTAGTAATCCTACGACCAGGAACTATTTAAGTTTAGAGTTATCATCTTTTTAGGTCTCACTATTATGATCTCATCATAATCCATAAAAAAGCTTTACTCTAAACTATGATATATCTTATTTAAACACTTAAATAGATAAAGCCCGTAATAAAAATAAAACAAGTCTTTTATTAATATCAATGAAATCAAAACAGATTACACAGGAAGTTATTCCTGAATCCTAATACATGATTGGACTTAGGACATATTCCTTTCAATCCTCGAGTAGAAGAGTCTACTTGGGAATTGGAGTCAGACATGCTTGATAAATATCCTCATTTGTTTAGTTAAATTAGATTCTGGGGACAGAATCTCTTTAAGGGGGAAGGAATATAACGACTCGTGTATTTTTATTTTATTTCTAATATTTGGAAGTGTAATAAAAGTTTAAGTAAATAAATAAAAGATGTGTATTGATTTTGGCAGCAGTTACTGTAATAACCCCAATTTTTGAAAATTTTTGAAACCCTTATGAATAGTGATTTTGCAGAATATGCTGAATAAGAAAACTTTTCATGACACACTATGTAGGGGTTCTGTTATTGATATTCTGAGATTTTATTAGTACTCTATATGGTATATAAGTGTATGTAAAGATCATCAGAATCCAATTCCGAACACTTTGATTTTTCCCGGAAATCCACCAGATACAGAAAGAAGTGAGTATAAGGTAACAGGATACATAGGATTTAAATTCAAGGATTTTAAGAGGGGATCATAAAAAGGAATATAATGTTTTGAGAAAAGTTAAGGAAACCTAAGTAATAAGATCCCGGGTATGATCCCTCAAACGATAAATGAAAACGAAAGTTAAGCGAACCGTATAACAGATCAGCGGTCATTAGCCAAATAATTAAAAGCTAATCAAAGAGATTAGTGGGGATAATTATAATGACTCGTATATTTTTATTTTATTTTTAATATTTGGAAGTATAATAAAAGTTTAAGTAAATAAATAAAGGTGTATATTGATTTTGGCAGTAGTTACTGATTGTTATATTTATGATTTGTTAATATGTGGACTTGGAATTATGTGGTTTATTGGCGAATTATATGATTTTATTTCGCTTGCAAAAGTGAATTTATGGTAATTTTAATTCCATAAATCTTTGAGTTGTCTTTAAAATTGGTTTTCTAATTTTATAATTTTAATAATTATTCTAAGTACTTTATAAAATTAAGAAATCAATATTTTATTAATTATTCATTTATAAATAATTTCCTGAGTGTGTTAAATGCTAAAATCCATATTTAATTATGGGAATCTTTAAAAAATTATGAAACTTATAATTTATTAAGTTCGTATTATTCTAAGAATTTTAAAATTATTTTGGAAATTTTTGGGAATCGTTTTACCCGCGCATCGTTTCGTTATTTGTTAAGAAGCGGGTATAAGGTGTACCTTAAAAGTTGTTTAAAATTTTTGGAAATTTATATTTTTATTTATTTCGGGATATTTATAATATTTTAGGACTATTTTCATAATTTTTTGAGTTCGTTTTCGGGTGCACTTGAGTTCGTTAATTGAGAAATTATGGGGCAAACGGAGACTCGAAACCCTTATAATTATCCTATGGCTACGTGTTGAATTTTCAGAAGGGGAGTGTGCCACGTGCTTCCATTTCTTGTGTTCATCAGCAGAAAAAAAAATAATAAGCACCCTCGTGCTTACCCCCTTCCCCTGTGTTCATCTCTCAATCTCTTTAATCTCTCACATTCCTCTATCTCTATCTGTTCATTTTCTTTCCTCGGTTTCTTTTTTTTTTCCTGTTCCCCGTTGTATTTTTCCGGTGAGTCTCCGGCTGCATCTCCGTTACCTCTGTTCTGTTCGGTTCTTATTCGGGCATGTATATATATGTACATATCTGTGTGTGGTTGTGTATGTATTGAATTGTATGTGTGTATTTCTTGCTGTGGTGATTGCGGCCGCCGGTGGTTCCGGCCACCTGTGTTCGATTGAAGTGTGATGTGCGTGCGCGTGCTGCACGTGTGTATCATGCCTTGTCTTGTTGCTTGGTTGCCTTCTGTTGCATGTTTGTTCCTGTTTATCCTGGTTGCCGCCTGATTAATTTAGGCGAGGTGACCCTGTTTGTGTTGTGTGTTGCAGCACGTAGGCGCGTGTTTCCTGTTGGGTTGTGTCTGTGTGCGTTTCAGTTGTGTTAGTGTGTGTTGAGACTGTGCGGCGTTGGCCGTGTTTGGCCGCGTTGCGCTGTGGTTCTGTTCTGTCTTCTTCTGTTGTTTTGCTTGGCTGAGTTCGGCCCTGTTATTTTGGGCTTGGGCCTCTTGTGCAAATTGGATTAGATGTTATATATTTTGATTCAATTTCCTTTTAAATTGCAGGAATTATTTGATTTAATATTCGTGATGTTATCGATGTTATGCGGGAATTTAGTTGAATTAATCGGCGAAGTTTCGCGTTGGAAACCCGGAAAATTAATCGGGTATTCCCGGAATTTTGCCGCCGTCCGCGATGATTTTTACGAGCGGATGGTGGACGGTGATGACGATGTTCGGAGTCCTAAATTTTATAAATAAATAAGATGCTGCCAAAATTTCCTAAAAATACGTTCGAAAATATATTTATATGTTATCTTAACAATATTTCCGACTATGTGACTATGTGATTACAGGTTATGTATATAATAATAATACGAGTCGGGTTGTCGGATTTGGGTTATTAGGATTTGAGGATATCAAGCATGTCGGTATAACTAATTAGGGTATTTTATAATTGTAGATCCCAATCGAGTCATTCCAGGATCGAAGTCAGTGTGAAAGCTATTAGGGTTTGTAAAGCGTTGCAAGGCAAGTACCCCCGACCATTCTTTTATGGTTCAGTGTATATGGAAAGCTAAATGTTTTATACTTGTAATGGAACAGAAACGTTTTAAGTTACGTATTCCCCGTAGTTATAAAATCACCGTTTTTGAATTGTTTTGGGGAGAAGTAACTTTAAAAAGGTACCTATCTCAAATGAAATGAATTGCAAAAACGGATTTTATATGTGTGCTGGCTAAATAAATGATTTTGAAAATGAGATGGGTACAAGTGTTTTGAAAACTGGATAAAACGGTCAGATATGGGATACATTGGGGTCAGAGTAGGCCTATTGAGGTGGCGTAAGAGGCTAATTCGGTTGCGCGCATTATAAAACCGATTAGTCTAGCAGGTCAGAGACCTAGCTAGTCTCTGAGTTCCGGAACAGGTAAATGGGATGGCAGTTAGAGCCGTCTGGTGATGATAGCCTGATCAGTTGTCTTCACATATCCGTTATGTATCAGATTGGGATTTGTGAATTATGTGAAAGCATGATTTATTGATACAGCGGTTTTATAAAATGATTAGCATGTTAAAAAAAAAAATTGGACTCTGGTATTACGCAGCACACTATATTGTTGTTTTCACAAAGCATGCTAATTAGTGTTATCCAGTTACTTTGATTATCATTATGAAATGTTGATATCGTGATTACAGCTCTGTTCCCATTATTGTTACTTTACTGTGTTAAATTGTTATTCATATTTGGTACTGCTGAGTGATTATGCTCACCCTTGCAAACTGTTACGTATATTTCGCAGATGCCTAGAAGATCTGACAGACCGACCCGTGTTTCCGCCCCTTCTGGACCTGGCTCCTCTGAGGTAGTTTGTATCAGACCATGAGGTCTGAAGAGTTGCTGAATAAAGTTAGTGCGTCGTAGATAGCGAATAAAGAATTTGTAATAATGAGAAACCTGAATTATACTTGAACCTGGATCGGATCTTGGTTCGGGGTCGAGTTAGTATATTTTAATAATAACTCTGTTGTTTATATTTTGGTAATTATGTTTGGTGACGTCAACTCCTGACCCCGGGGTTGAGGCTGTCACAGTTGGTATCAGAGCTACAGGTTCAAGTCCCTGATTCAGGTTAGGGATTGTGTCAAGTAGGTGATAACGTGAGTCTTTAAGTGTGAGTCAGCAACTCATATAGAGGAGCAAACCTTTAGAGTCAGTCGAGGGTTCCGACGGTGTTACCCTGGCATCTATTAAATGTTTTGATAGAACTGTCTTGACCTAGTTGTGTCTTATATGTACACTATTATGTTGACAGTGGCCTATTGCGATTTCGAGTTCTCCATCTCGGGCTTCTGATTCGGATAGCTCAGATACGGAGAAACCCCTTGATGCTGTTGCCGAAGAGACCCCTATGCCTCCTCCACCAGTTCCTTCTTATGTACCTCGAGACATTCCTGGATCTGGTCCTCGTCCCCGTTGGGTACGTAGGTCTGTGTCTGCTGTCAGGGATTTCCCTCCTGGCTGCGGTCCCAGTTCTTCCATGATGAGACCTCCGGCACTTACTGTGGCCCCTAGTGGTATTTCTTCACCGATCCCTTATCATGTGCATAGGGCGGTGAATACTTCCTTTATCAGAGACCAGAGTCCAGAGTTTGTTGCCCAGTTGGACCAGGTACCTATTGCACCATTTCAGGGTATTTCTGCCCCTTCCCCTGAGGTGCGGGCCCGTGTGAGAGCACTGACCCAGATGGCTGTAGAGAGGGCTAGATCTGTTGACCGTTTCATTAGTTCAGAGTTCAGAGCTGTGCAGTATCAGGATCTAGTGAACTGGCTAGTGTTTGAGCTAGGTTCTTTTGGTGGCAGTGGTAGAGACTAGACAGAGTTGCAGTAGAGGGATGCAGAGCTCAGAATTGACTTTTAGGAGTTCTGTGGTTATTTACTTTGTATATGTACATTATGTTGTGATAGTTTGTAGTAGGCGAGGCTATTTTGACAGCCAATTTTGGTGTGTATTCGGATGGTTCTTTGTATTTGGATTTTCAGTTGTACAAGTTGGATTTTGTTGGTTACTGTAGTTCAGCTGCTTTATATTATCTTTCAGTTTTTTTTATATTGTGTTGCTATTATTGTTGCTATTATTATTGTTGTTTCTGTTGCTGGCATTTTTAGATTATAATCATTCACTCAGGACGGATCCAATTATAATGAGGGATGAGAATATTGTCTTAGTGGCAACGCTCTCCTGATGCATAAATATAAACTGCTGGAGCAATCCATTTTCTTATATATGACTATTATATTTCAGGAGATGCCACCAAAGAAAAATTCTCAGCCCAATAACGGATCTGCTGGGGATCCTTCCATGAGTGATTTGATGAACTTGTTGCGTCAGCAGACTGTACAGCTGGCCCAACAGCAACAACAATTCCAGCAACAGCAGCAACAATTGCAACAGCAACAACAACAGCAACAGCAGCTCATACAGCAATAACAACAACAAATCCAACAGCAGCAACTACAAATCCAACAACAGGATGAAATGAGAGGGGCAAATCAAGGTGTTAGTTTTAAGTCTTTTCAAGCAGTGAAGCCCTCAGAGTTTAAAGGAGAGGTAGATCCTGTTGCTGCCAGGATATGGTTAAAGGAAATGGAAAAGGCGTTTGCACTCACTAAGGTGAGTGAGGATTTAAAGACTGATTATGCTAGTTATTTTCTGAGAAATGATTCGAATTATTGGTGGGAATCCACGCGAGCCCTAGAAGGAGAAGGTCCAGTTCCCTGGGCCAGATTCACAGAACTGTTTTTGGAAAAATACTTTCCAGCCTGTCTCCAAAGTCAAATGGAGATGGAATTTTTGGAGATGAAACAAGGAAATAGGAGTGTTACGGAATATGAAGCGAAGTTTACGGAGTTGGCCCGTATAGCACCGGAATATGTAAGTTCAGAAGCTCAACGAGCGAAGCGGTTTCAACAAGGGTTGAAGCCAGAAAAAAGAAGTGGAGTTGTAGCCTTACAACTCAAGACATATACTTCGGTAGTTCAGGCTGCCCTGGTGATAGAGAGTGATCAGAAGTTAGCTGCAAAGGAGCAGGGTGAGAAGAAGAGAAAATTTAAAAGTGGACCCGCTAGATCAGAATCAGAAATAGCGAGTCGGAAGTTTCAGCGTTGGTTCGGTAGGAATAAGAATAAAAAGTTTAAAGGGCAAAACTTTCCCCAAGTTAAGCCAGGTACAACATCAGTTAACTCTGCCCCGACGAGGATGAGTAAGCCAGTGGTTGATTGTAAGACGTGTGGGAAAAGGCACAGTGGACAGTGCCGAGAGAATGTTAATTATTTTAAGTATGGACAGAAAGGCCACTATTCCACGGAATGTAAGTCTGAGATTCAAGGAGTGACTTGTTTTAGTTGCGGCAAAGTGGGACACATAGCTAGGAATTGCAAGTCAGTAACCCAAGGTAATGCAGGGAGGAGTGTGTCTCAAGGACCAACAACCAGTACTGTGAGAGCTAGGACTTTTAAGATGACCCAGAAGTCTCCAGTTCATGACTCTGATGTGGTTGCAGGTACGCTTATTCTTAATTCCGTACCTGTTAACGTTTTGTTTGATTCGGGAGCGTCCAAATCTTTTATATCTGTGAGTTGTGTGAATAAAATACAATTAATGCTAGAAGATTTAGATGAACCCTTAACTATAGAAGTGGCTAATAAGGATAAAGTACCTGTAAAACAATTTTGTCCTAGTTGTTTCCTAGAGATTTCGGGGTATATGTTCCTTGTTGATTTAATACCCTTCGAGTTGGGAGACTTTGATGTTATTCTAGGTATGGATTGGTTGTCTCGATATAGGGCAAACATTGATTGTAAGAAAAAGAGAGTTGTTATGTACACCTCAGATAATAGAAGGATTAGTTACCAAGGGCAGAGGCGAGATAGGAAGTTTTTCTCAGTGATGCAAGCAAGAAAATTGCTGAGACAAGGATGTGAAGCGTACTTAGCTTATGTAGTGGATACGAAGAAAGAGACCCCTATTTTGGATGACATCCCTGCAGTAAGAGAATTCCCTGATGTTTTTCCAGAAGAATTACCAGGATTGCCACCTAATCGTGAGATAGAGTTTTCCATTGATTTGATACCTGGAGCTGAACCAGTTTCTAAGGCTCCATACAGAATGGCCCCGATTGAAATGAAAGAATTGGCTAAGCAACTTCAGGAGTTATTGGATAAAGGAGTTATTCGATCTAGTGTTTCCCCGTGGGGTGCTCCAGTGTTATTTGTGAAGAAAAAGGATGGAAGTATGAGATTGTGTATTGATTACAGAGAGTTAAATAAGTTGACAATCAAGAATAAATATCCCTTGCCGCGGATCGATGATTTGTTTGACCAGCTTAAGGGAGCATGTTACTTTTCAAAGATTGATTTAAGGTCTGGTTACCACCAATTAAAGATAAAGCCCGAGGATATTCCCAAGACTGCATTTCGAACAAGGTATGTCCATTACGAGTTTCTAGTAATGTCGTTTGGATTGACGAATGCGCCAGCAGCTTTTATGGATTTGATGAATAGGGTATATAAGGAGTATCTGGATAAGTTTATTATTGTATTTATTGATGACATCCTCATATATTCGAAAAATCCAGAAGATCACGCGGTGCATCTACAGATTGCCCTTCAAAAGTTAAGAGAAAAGCAATTGTATGCTAAATTTTCTAAGTGTGAGTTTTGGTTGACGGAGGTACAGTTTCTTGGACATGTGGTGAGTAAGGAAGGTATCAAAGTAGACCCGGTAAAGATTGAAGCCGTATCAAAATGGGAGCAACCGAAGACACCCACGGAAATAAGAAGTTTTCTTGGATTAGCAGGATATTATCGAAGGTTTATGAAGGATTTCTCAAAGATTGCATCCCCACTAACTAAGTTGACCAGGAAGAATGAGAAGTTTATTTGGATGGAAAAGTGTGAAGAGAGTTTCCAGGATTTAAAGCGAAGATTAGTGACGGCTCCAGTGTTAGCATTGCCAGATGAGACGGGAAACTTTGTAATTTATAGTGATGCTTCTCTGAAAGGATTGGGATGTGTGTTGATGCAGCATGACAAAGTGATTGCGTATGCCTCCAGACAACTAAAGCCTCACGAACAAAAATATCCAGTTCATGACCTTGAATTGGCGGCTATAGTATTTGCTTTAAAGTTATGGCGTCAGTACTTGTATGGAGAGAAATGCGATATTTACACCGATCATAAGAGCCTAAAGTACATATTCACGCAGAAAGATCTGAACATGAGACAGAGAAGGTGGTTGGAGTTGATTAAGGACTATGATTGTTCAATTAACTATCACCCAGGTAAAGCCAATGTAGTGGCTGATGCCTTGAGTAGAAAGGAAAGGCTGAATATGATTAAGATTGCGGAAGAGTTGGCGCAAGATTTAGAAAGAATGGAAATTGAAGTTCGAGTACCAAATGAAATTCAGGAGCAGCTATATGAAGTTACTTTCCAGCCAGCATTAATGGAAAAGATTAGAAGATGTCAAGAAGGAGTTATGGAGCAAGAGTTGGATACTTTGACAGGAGAAGAGTTGTGTACTCAAAAAGATAGTCAAGGTTTATATAGGTTTTCGTCCAGAGTATGGATTCCTGATGTAACAGAGTTGAAGAACGAAGTATTGCAGGAAGCACATAACTCTAGGTTTTCTATCCATCCTGGTAGTACCAAGATGTACCAGGATTTGAAGAGAAATTTTTGGTGGCCAGGAATGAAGAAAGATATTTCTAATCGGGTAAGTAGATGTCACGTGTGTCAGACGGTGAAAGCAGAGCATCAACGACCAAGTGGATTGTTACAATCCTTGGAGATTCCCCAATGGAAATGGGAAGATATTGCTATGGACTTTGTAGTAGGATTGCCAAAGACGAGAGCGAATCATGATACTATTTGGGTAATCATTGATAGATTGACTAAATCGGCGCATTTTCTTCCGATTAATGAAAGGTATTCATTGGAAAAGTTAGTTAAGTTATACTTGGATGAGATAGTTACCAAACATGGAGTTCCTGTTTCTATAGTGTCGGATCGAGACCCGAGATTTAATTCCAGGTTCTTGACTAAATTCCAAGAGTGCCTAGGAATGAAATTGAGTATGAGCACTGCTTATCATCCTCATACGGATGGCCAAAGTGAGAGGACAATTCAGACCATAGAGGATATGTTGAGAGTCTGTGTTCTAGATTTTAAGGGTAATTGGGATGAGCACCTACCTTTATTTGAATTCTCATATAATAACAGCTACCATGCCAGTATAGGGATGCCACCTTATGAAGCTTTGTATGGTCGAAAATGTAGGTTACCATTGTACTGGGATGAGGTAGGAGAAAAGAAAGTGTTAGGCCCTGAGTTGGTTCAGCAGACTAGAGATGCTATAGTATTGATTCGGAAAAGATTGGAAGCAGCTCAAGATAGACAAAGGAAATACGCAGATATGCATAGGAAAGACATAAACTTTGAAATAGGAGCATTGGTGCTACTAAAGGTATCGCCTTGGGAAGGGTTAGTACGATTTGGTCAGAAGGGTAAACTTAGCCCTAGATTCATATGACCCTTTGAGGTTTTGAAGAAAGTAGGAAAGGTCGCTTATGAAATAGCGTTACCACCGCAGTGGCAGCACATTCATAATGTGTTCCATGTGTCTATGTTGAAGCCCTATGTCCCTAATTCGAATCAAGTTATAGAATATGAACCGATTGAGCTTCAACCAGATTTGTCTTATGTGGAACAACCGGTCCAAATTTTAGACCGTAAAGAACGAGTCCTTAGGAATAAATCGATTCCTATAGTAAAAGTTTTGTGGAAGAATCCTCGAGTAGAAGAGTCTACTTGGAAATTAGAGTCAGACATGCTTGATAAATATCCTCATTTGTTTAGCTGAGTCAGATTCTGGGGACAGAATCTTTTTAAGGGGGAAGGAATATAACGACTCGTGTATTTTTATTTTATTTTTAATATTTGGAAGTATAATAAAAGAATAAGTAAATAAATAAAGGTGTATATTGATTTTGGCAGTAGTTACTGATTGTTATATTTATGATTTGTTAATATGTGGACTTGGAATTATGTGGTTTATTGGCGAATTATATAATTTTATTTCGCTTGCAAAAGTGAATTTATGGTAATTTTAATTCCATAAATCTTTGAGTTGTCTTTAAAATTGGTTTTCTAATTTTATAATTTTAATAATTATTCTTAGTACTTTATAAAATTAAGAAATCAATATTTTATTAATTATTCATTTATAAATAATTTTTGAGTGTGTTAAATGCTAAAATCCATATTTAATTATGGGAATCTTTAAAAAATTATGAAACTTATAATTTATTAAGTTCGTATTATTCTGAGAATTTTAAAATTATTTTGGAAATTTTTGGGAATCGTTTTACCCGCGCATCGTTTCGTTATTTGTTAAGAAGCGGGTATAAGGTGTACCTTAAAAGTTGTTTAAAATTTTTGGAAATTTATATTTTTATTTATTTCGGGATATTTATAATATTTTAGGACTGTTTTCATAATTTTCTGAGTTCATTTTCGGGTGCACTTGAGTTCGTTAATTGAGAAATTATGGGGCAAACGGAGACTCGAAACCCTTATAATTATCCTATGGCTACGTGTTGAATTTTCAGAAGGGGAGTGTGCCACGTGCTTCCATTTCTTGTGTTCATCAGCAGAAAAAAAAATAATAAGCACCCTCGTGCTTACCCCCTTCCCCTGTGTTCATCTCTCAATCTCTTTAATCTCTCACATTCCTCTATCTCTATCTGTTCATTTTCTTTCCTCGGTTTCTTTTTTTTTTCCTGTTCCCCGTTGTATTTTTCCGGTGAGTCTCCGGCTGCATCTCCGTTACCTCTGTTCTGTTCGGTTCTTATTCGGGCATGTATATATATGTACATATCTGTGTGTGGTTGTGTATGTATTGAATTGTATGTGTGTATTTCTTGCTGTGGTGATTGCGGCCGCCGGTGGTTCCGGCCACCTGTGTTCGGTTGAAGTGTGATGTGCGTGCGCGTGCTGCACGTGTGTATCATGCCTTGTCTTGTTGCTTGGTTGCCTTCTGTTGCATGTTTGTTCCTGTTTATCTTGGTTGCCGCCTGATTAATTCAGGCGAGGTGACCCTGTTTGTGTTGTGTGTTGCAGCGCGTAGGCGCGTGTTTCCTGTTGAGTTGTGTCTGTGTGCGTTTCAGTTGTGTTAGTGTGTGTTGAGACTGTGCGGCGTTGGCCGTGTTTGGCCGCGTTGCGCCGTGGTTCTGTTCTGTCTTCTTCTGTTGTTTTGCTTGGCTGAGTTCGGCCCTGTTATTTTGGGCTTGGGCCTCTTGTGCAGATTGGATTAGATGTTATATATTTTGATTCAATTTCCTTTTAAATTGCAGGAATTATTTGAGTTAATATTCGTGATGTTATCCATGTTATGCGGAAATTTAGTTGAATTAATCGGCGAAGTTTCGCGTTGGAAACCCGAAAAATTAATCGGGTATTCCCGGAATTTTGCCGCCGTCCGCGATGATTTTTACGAGCGGATGGTGGACGGTGATGACGATGTTCTGAGTCCTAAATTTTATAAATAAATAAGATGCTGCCAAAATTTCCTAAAAATACGTTCGAAAATATATTTATATGTTATCTTAACAATATTTCCGACTATGTGACTATGTGATTACAGGTTATGTATATAATAATAATACGAGTCGGGTTGTCGGATTTGGGTTATTAAGATTTGAGGATATCAAGCATGTCGGTATAACTAATTAGGGTATTTTATAATTGTAGATCCCAATCGAGTCATTCCAGGATCGAAGTCAGTGTGAAAGCTACTAGGGTTTGTAAAGCGTTGCAAGGCAAGTACCCCTGACCATTCTTTTATGGTTCAGTGTATATGGATAGCTAAATGTTTTATTCTCGTAATGGAACAGAAATGTTTTAAGTTACGTATTCCCCGTAGTTATAAAATCACCGTTTTCGAATTGTTTTGGGGAGAAGTAACTTTAAAAAGGTACCTATCTCAAATGAAATGAATTACAAAAACTGATTTTATATGTGTGCTGGCTAAATAAATGATTTTGAAAATGAGATGGGTACAAGTGTTTTGAAAACTGGACAAAACGGTCAGATATGGGATACATTGGGGCCAGAGTAGGCCTATTGAGGTGGCTTAAGAGGCTAATTCGGTTGCGCGCATTATAAAACCGATTAGTCCAGCAGGTCAGAGACCTAGCTAGTCTCTGAGTTCCGGAACAGGTAAATGGGATGGCAGTTAAAGCCGTCTGGTGATGATAGCCTGATCAGCTGTCTTCACATATCCGTTATGTATCTGATTGGGATTTGTGAATTATGTGAAGCATGATTTATTGATACAGCGGTTTTATAAAATGATTAGCATGTTAAAAAAAAAAATTGGACTCTGGTATTACGCAGCACACTATATTGTTTTTTTCACAAAGCATGCTAATTAGTGTTATCCAATTACTTTGATTATCATTATAAAATGTTGATATCGTGATTACAGCTCTGTTCCCATTATTGTTACTTTATTGTGTTAAATTGTTATTCATATTTGGTACTGCTGAGTGATTATGCTCACCCTTGCAAATTATTACGTATATTTCGCAGATGCCTAGAAGATCTGACAGACCGACCCGTGTTTCCGCCCCTTCTGGACCTGGCTCCTCTGAGGTAGTTTGTATCAGACCATGAGGTCTGAAGAGTTGCTGAATAAAGTTAGTGCGTCGTAGATAGCGAATAAAGAATTTGTAATAATGAGAAACCTGAATTATACTTGAACCTGGATCGGATCTTGGTTCGGGGTCGAGTTAGTATATTTTAATAATAACTCTGTTGTTTATATTTTGGTAATTGTGTTTAGTGACGTCAACTCCTGACCCCGGGGTTGAGGCCGTCACAATAATGTCATCAAACCAATGAGAAGAGGACAAAGGAGGGAGGGTGACATCACATTGTGACATAAGCATGACCAAGCAAGTGTGTTGTTGGATGATTGTGAGCCACACAATATTTACCATGGTAACAACCTAATTAACAAGCAAAACAAACACAAAAATCAAAAGCAACCAAAACAAAAACATTTTCTTCTTCCCCCACTCTTTGCTCTCAGCTTTTCCATGAAAAGCAAAGGAGAAAATTTCAAAAATCAAGCTACACACCTTCATAATTCAAGAGGTTTGTTTCTTTAGCTTCCATAATTCATAACTAAGATGAGCCATAAGTTTAAGCTCAAGATTCCATGTTTAACATAGCTAATCAATTCATCAAAGTTCTTGGTGAATGGTGTTTTCAAGAAACTAACTTTGTGTTTTCTTATGTTTTCTTCAAGATCCAAGCTTAGTAAAGATAGTTAGTGGTTATTTAAGGCTTCCTAAGTGATTCTCCACTCTCCAAGGAAGGTATAACCCCTCCAAACCCTAACTTTACTTTGAGTGTAACACCCCCAAATCCGGGGTCGGGGATTTGGGTTGTCACGAGTTCTATTTCCTTTATCAATACTTAATCTTAACAGTCAACCAACTACTGAGTACTGTGACCCCACAATATATACACACACACACCATAAGTTATAGTCTCAGAGATGAATATCAAAAATAACACAAGTCATTTTATTCCACAATTATAAACCGTTACACCTTAAAAGGGTTCTTGAATAAATTTACATTTCTTTGCCATTATTACAATTCATAAAGATACATAAGTCTGGTACATCAAAAGTTGAAAGCCTAGCCTATTGGTAGTTCCTACCTCAGCTACAGCGACATCAACGCCTATAGGAAACTGCGGAACGTTTCCTATCCGCTCGCAAATTGGGAGCTTGGTCATGTTCATCTTGTCTGTCTGTTGTTGTGTGATGAAAGAAGAAAGCAAGGGTGAGCAACAAGCCCACCGAAATAATATGTATAATAATTAACAATATATGAGCATTCTCATAGTACTCATGAAAGTCTTGGTCAAGAAGAAATGAACCAAGTTGATATCTTAATGCGACCAAGTCGCAAAATATTCAGTATATATATACCTATATACTTTTCACAATCTTTGAAATCCTCTGACATGTATAATATACACAGAGTTCCAGTTTATAAATGTATAAAAATATCGTTGCAAGGTGATCTCATATATCTAACCTTGTCTCAACGTTTTTCTGAAAATCTTTGACATGCACAAGATAATCATTTACTAGATATAAGTTTAAAAGATGAAGTTACAAGACACTCCAATATACTTATATCTTTTCCGAATACTACTTGAACTACCACCGTTCAATGTATAAATAGTTCATCCCATAGATTAAGGTACAAGACAAAACTTGTATAGAATCAATCTTTGAAATATCATCAAAATGAAATGAAGTTACGAGATACTTCATTTGATGAAAACATCATTTTGAAAACTCGACCCTGCCAACACTCAACAATCGCCCAGCCGTAGCCTTTCTATCGAAGTGCTATGGGTAGTGTTGCAGAAATATCCAATTGGATGATGAACTCATTACGGGAGTTTGCCGCGCCAGGAAGACCACTCACGATGATCAGTCGCAGTAGTGCAACCCCACCATTTTCTACATGTAGAGGAGAACCTGTCGGATTTACTTGTCAACCGAACACTGGACTCCTAAGGAATGGACCGTCTTAACGGAACTTCCAGGCCATTTGGGCCAATATAATAAGGCTGGGCCGGCGCCACTCGACCACTTACGCCACTCCTAATTCAGATGAAATCCATGAATCTGAAACGTAAAGCTTGTCCCCCTTTTCTCCAAGTAGAAACTTGTTGATACGGCTCCACCAAGAAGTCGTATCTAGTTGGAAAGGAAAACTCACCGATATTTCCCAGGCGGTGCCTGTTAATGGATTAACTTGTTCCAAGAATTTTACTTCCCGAGTGTTGGGTAAGTAATCAAAAACTCTTTTATCAAAACAACAACAGAGCCGGATCCCTCAGGTTTTGAGCGAGTATTTAAATCCCCTTCGAAAGGAAGATCTTAAATATAAAAAAATGAGTTTTGGGATCCGCCCTAACCTTTAAAAATCATTTTGAAGACTCGAAAACATTTTTAAGAATGTTTGGAGTAATGCTGATTTAGTAAAATAAATCAGTCCCGATATATTAGAAAATATCTGAATATTATTATTTAAATAATATTCCCATAAGGGTGATCCTTATAAAAATAATCGAGGTAGGAGTTTTAAAACTCATAATTGAAATGAATATTAAATAACCAAAGATATACTTATACGAAAGTAGGATCTTTATTTGAATAATCAAAAGTGAGTTTGATTATCGACACATTATTCTTTAATAAAATAAAGAATAATAATTAGTAAATAATCGGAGTCATAAGTCCTCGAATGAATATTCAAATAATAATATTCATTAAATAAAATAAACGGAGTCATATGTCCTCGAATGAATATTCAAAATAATATTCATTAATAAAATAGACGGAGTCATAAGCCCTCGAATGAATATTCAAAATAATATTCATTAATAAAATAAAGTTATCGAATAAACCTTATTCGATTCATAGTTTTGAAAACTATATCTATATATATATATAAATATATATATAATATACTCGGGAACATCGACTCCCGATTTTAGAAAATGTTCACCTTTGGGTCCCCTATACTAAGGGTATACGCAACTACTGCTTATCTCTAGCATAGGTATTATGCAACTTATAAGCAATTGAATCAACAATATATATCAAGATTACGAAACAAACATGCATATATACCATATCACATGCTCCAATATATCGCAAGATTTTCTAATTAACCACCATGCATCTATCACAAGATAATGCATATACATATGTATACATCACAACAACAGTATAACGGGTAGAAAACTTGCCTGCGTGTTCCCGGATAGACTTAAGCTTAGAGTGGATCCGATAACCTATGAACAACAACATAAGTCGGAATTAAACCCCGGTCGCTTAAGAAACTAGACTTTAACCAATTGAACCCTAACGCTCGCTTATGGTCACTCATACGCTTAACGAATCACATAAGTCGTTCGAGTACCCTCGGCTCCACCATTTTTAATAAATTAACCATTAAGAATTTTAAGGCGATTCTTTCGCGAGTACTCTACCAACTGCCTAATTCACTTTACATAATTGTTTCATACTCCAATTAGTCATTTAAGGGCCTTAACCAAGGTCTCAAAGTAAAGTGATGGGTAAAGGTTCGTTCGTGAAATGCCGTTACTTAAAACGGTCGTTTCTCCTAAACCGTAAATCGGATCTAAGGGAACCACATACCAAAACGAAGCTTATGACATGATCTAGCTAAAAATGGCAAATTTAAAGATTGGTCAGTGAGTTATCTGGTCCGAGATTCATGTACAACAGTCTAAGGAAAACGGGCATTACGACGGCTATATTTACGAATTTTCCAAGTTTCTCACTACACCAAAACCTCACCAAACAACCCACAATTATTAACACATCAAAAACTCAACTACATAATACTATACCAGTCCTTATTCTCCAGATTCTTCATCTCAACCAACCACAATCAAGTTCTATTAACTATAACAAGATTCATTCACCAAATCACTCCAATTTCAAATCAAACTACTAATAATCAAAGATCATGCTTCTCATTTTGAAAACCAACCATCAAACTCACTAATAGTAAAAGTAAAGGCTATGGTTTGAAGTTTATACCTTTCTTGGTAGGTGTTAAGTTGCTAGGAAGCCTTAGGGAGCCTCCTACAAGCTTGATCTTTCCAAAGAAATCAAGAACACAAAGTTAGGCTTTGAAATTTCTAAAAGTACGATTGAAAGAACTGTACAAATGAGGGTCTTACCATGCTTATTTGGATGATACTTGTGAACAAGAGTTGTAGGCCATCTCAATACCTTTCCAACGAGCTATAGAACACAACATTTGAGTGAGTATTGAAGGAGATATGAGAATTTCAAGTTGCTGGGTTTGTTTTGGCCGAGAGCTTCTCTTCATGGGAGCTCAAATTTTTAATTTTTGTGTTATGATATTTTGCTTGGTTGATTTCCTTTTTGGCTTGGCAAATTTTGATCTTTTACCATGGTAACTTTTGCATGGCCAAGAATCAACCAACAACACACTTCTTTTTGTCATGCTTATGTCACCATGCTTGTGTCACCTTTTTAACACATGTCCTTTCCTTGTGGTTTGATGATGTCACAGTCATTGGCTTCTTGTACAAGCTTGTCTCTTGGTCGCTTATTTGTTTTACGGTTCTCTTAACTTTCGTTATCGTTCGTCGTTTGAGGGATCATATCTGGGATCTTATTACTTGGGTTCCCCTAAACCTTTCTCAATATTTTATATTCCTTTTATGATCCTCTCTTATAATCCTTGAATTTAAATCATTTTAATCATGTTACCTTATACTCATTTCTTTCGGTATCTGGTGGATTTTCGGGAAAAATCAAAGTGTTCGGATTCGAATTCTAACGACCTTTATATACACTCATTTACTTTATGGAATACTAATACGATCTTAGAATTTCCATAAAAGTACTCCTATATAGCGTGGTCTGATAATTTTCCTTAATCAGCATCATCAGCAAAAGTTACTATTTCTCCGTGTTTCAAAAATTCCAAAAATTGGGGTTATTACATTGAGTATTAGGTTTGGTTTTATTTGTTATAGTTCATGAGAGCATGATTCTTGTATGTTTAGAGTTTGGATGGAATTATAATGATTTTGGGTTATAAATCTTGGTTGTTGGTTGATGAACCTTAAGTATAATTAGTAGCTCTTGTTTGAGATTGAATAAGTTGGAAAAATCATGAGGTTATGGACTGAGTAAGTAAGGTTTGGATGAAGTTTGGGGGTATTGGTGGTTATGGGTTGATTTATGGTTGATTGTGGTTGATTGGAGTAGTTAAAAATTTGGTAATCGCGTAAACATAGCCGTCGTAATGTCCAATTTACTTTAAGACTGTTTTGTTCTTAACAATCAGGACCCGTGAACTCACTGTTAGGTTTTGACCATTGCCATGATTAGATAGTTCATGTTACGAGATTCATTTTGATATGTAGTTCGTTTGATTCCGATGTACGGTTTAGGAGAAACAAACGTTTTAAGTAACGGCGTTTCGCGACCAAACCATTACCCCTCGCCTTACTTTGAAACCTTGGTTAAGGACCTTAAATGACTAATTGGGGTATGAATCATTTATGTAAAGTGGATTAGGCAGTTGGTAAGGTACTCGCGAAAGAATCGCCTTAAAACTCGTAATGGTTAATTTATTAAAAATGGTGGAGCCGAGGGTACTCGAGCGACTTAAGAGAATCATTAAGCGCAAAGCGAGCGTTAGAGTCTAAATTGGTTAAAGTATAGATTTATAAGTGACTTTGGTTTAATTCCAACTTATATGTTGTTTATAGGTTACCAGACTCGTCCCAAGCCATTTATAACCCCCAGTCGCTCAGACAAGTTTTCTACCCGTTATACTGTTGTTGTGATGTATATATGTATATGCATTATCTTGTGATAAGTGCATGATTGTTATTAGCAAATTATTGCGATATATTGGAGCATGTTGATATGATATATATGCATGCCTATTTTTTATTCTTGATTATATATCTGTTGGTTCAAATGCTTATTAGTTGCATAATACCTATGCTAGAGATAAGCAGTAGTTGCGTATACCCTGAGTGTAGGGGACCCAAAGGTGAACCCTTTTCTAAAACTGGGAGTAGATGTTTCCGAGTATATTATATATATATTTATATATATATATTGATGTAGTTTTTCAAAACTATTAATCGAATAAGGTTTATTCGATAAATTTATATTATTTAATGAATATTATTTCAAATATTCATTCGGGGGCTTATGACTCCTTTTATTTTATTTAATGAATATTATTTCGAATATTCATTCGGGGGCTTATGACTCCTTTTATTTTATTTAATGAATATTATTTCGAATATTCATTCGGGGGCTTATGACTCCTTTATATTATTTAATGAATATTATTTCGAATATTCATTCGGGGGCTTATGACTCCTTTTATTTTATTTAATGAATATTATTTCGAATATTCATTCGGGGGCTTATGACTCCTTTTATTTTATTTAATGAATATTATCTCGAATATTCATTCGGGGACTTATGACTCCTTTTATTTTATTTAATGAATATTATTTCGAATAATCATTCGGGGGCTTATGACTCCTTTTATTTTATTTAATGAATATTATTTCGAATATTCATTCGAGGGATTATGACTCCTTTTATTTTATTTAATGAATATTATTTCGAATATTCATTCGAGGGCTTATGACTCAGTTTATTTTATTAATTGAATATTATTTGAATATTCATTCGGGGACTTATGACTCAGTTTATATTATTTAATGAATATTATTTGAATATCCATTTGAGGACCTATGACTCCGATTATTTACTGAAATATATTCTTTATTTTATTAAAGAATAAGGTGTTGATAATCAAACTTATTTTTGATTTTTCTAATAAAGATAGTACTTTCGTATAAGTATATCTTTGGTTATTTAATACTCATTTCAAGTATAAGTTTTACAACTTCTAATTCAATTATTTGTATAAAGATTATTCTTTATGGGAATATTATTTAAATAATAATATTCAGATATTTTCTAAAATATTGGGACTGATTTACTTTATTAAATCAGCATTACTCCAAACAGTCTTTAAAGTGTTTTTGAGTCTTTAAAATGATTTTTAAAAGTTAGAGCGGATCCCAAAACTCATTTTTTATATATATTAAGGTCTTCCTTTTAAAGGGGATTTAAATACTCGCTCAAAACCAGAGGGATCCGGCTCTGTGGTGTATTTTATATTCGCAACAAGGTTGCGGTTTTGGTAAATGAATTGATTACTTACCCAACGTTCGGGAAGTAAGTCCATCTATTTGAGTCGGCATAAGCAACATGGGCTCAGTGGGCGTCCATGAAAGTGTAAGTGGCTCAGTGGGAGTCCATCAAATGCGTAAGTGGCTGAGTGGCAGTCCAGCATAAGGTCCTATTGCGACCAGGGTGATGACCAGTGGGGAATTCGTCCGTCTACTAGTAGAAAAGCTTACTTATTGGTATCTTTGCCTGATCAGCAAGATATCAGGTTTATGCCAAGGTTTTCTCCTTTCCAAATTCATTGGATATTGCAACTCTGTTTATAATTTTCATAACAGAGGTTTTCAAGGAGTGTATGAAATGTATATATATAGGTGTATATATATATCGGGACTTAATGAAGTATCTCGTAACTTCATTATTTATAATAATATTCAAAGATTGAATCTATTCAAATCTTGTCTTGTAGTCTCATCTATGTGATGAACTTTTGAAACTAATTATAACTTGAACGGTGGTAGTTCAAGTAGTATTCGGAAAAGATATAAGCATATTGGAGTATCTTGTAACTTCATCTTTTAAACTTATATCTAGTTAATGATTGTCTTATTAATGACAAAGATTTTCAGAAAAACGTTGAGACAAGGTTAGATATATGAGATCACCTTGCAACGATATTTTTATACAGTTATAATCTGGAACTTTGTGTATATTATACATGTCAGAGGATTTCAAAGATTGTGAAAAGTATATATGTGTATATATACTGAATATTTTGTGACTTGGTCGCGTTAAGATATCAACTTGGTTCATTTCTTCTTGACCAAGACTTTCATGAGTACTATGAGAATGCTCATATATTGTAAATCATTATACATATTATTTTGGTGGGCTTGTTGCTCACCCTTGCTTTCTTCTTTCATCACACAACATCAGATAGACAAGATGAACAGGACCAAGCTTCCAATTCGCGAGCGGATAGGTTACGTTCCGCAGTTTTCCATAGGCGTTGATGTCGCTGTAGCTGAGGTGGGAACTACCAATAGGCTAGGCTTTCAACTTTTGATGTACCAGATTATGTATATTTATGAATTGTAATAATGGCAAAGAAATGTTAATTTATTCAGAAACCCTTTTGAGGTGTAATGGCGTATAATTGTGGAATAAAATGACTTGTGTTATTTTTTGGGTATTCATCTCTGAGACTATAACTTGTGGTGTGTGTGTTTATTGTGGGGTCACAGTACAGAGTAGTTGATTATTTATTAAGATTGCGTGTTATTAAGAGAAATGGAACCCGTGATAACCCGGATCCCCGACCCCGGATTTGGGGGTGTTACAGAAATGGTATCAGAGCGAAGCGTTATAAACCTCAGAGATGATGTGGCGTTATGATAATAAGTTCACTAAGATAATAAGAACTCTTGCCAAGTTCATAGTCGGACTATGTAAAGTAGCACTGACAGTTAAAACCCTTATGGGAACCCTTATAAATATCGTGATAGAAGTATAGTTTGTTATCGTATATGGTAGCGGGACTCCGAACCCTGAGGTTGAGGAGCAACAACGCGATGATGTTTTATTAGTTATTGGAGATCAGATTGTGGGTCCGATAGAGCGTCCTAACACGGGACCGGATGATGTTCATATTGAGGATGTAACGGTTGAGGATGTTGTCCTAGAAGAGATTATCGCTGAGAAGGATCATGTGAAGGATCCTCACAAGAATGAATAAAGGACCACTGAGGAATTGATGACCATGGTTAGGGCAACTACCAGAGGTAGGATTGGCCGGTCACTACCGGAGGTGCGTTCAAGTTTGTAAAGATAGTAGCCCTTTAACGCGGCTTACTCGTAAGACTGAAAAGTTTGAATGGACAGAGAAATGCGAGAACAGCTTTCAAGAATTGAAGCAAAGATTGGTGATGGCCCCTATGTTGGCATTGCCGGATGGAAAAAGGAGATTTTGTGATTTGTATTGACGCTTCGCATAAGGAATTAGGGTGCTGTTATACAGCACAACAAGGTACTCGCGTACGCGTCAAGAAAATTAAGGGAATATAAAATTCGATATCCCCACCCATGAGCTTGGGCTCGTGGCAATAGTTTTGCCCTAAAGATTTGAGGCACTACTTGTATGGAGAGAAGTGCGAGATTTACACAAGCCATAAGTGCTCTAGTGCATTTTCACATAGAAAGAGCTCAACATATGCCAGAGGAGGCGGTTAGAGCTAATCAAGAATATTGATTGGGAGATTCTTTATCATTCGGGGAAAGCCAATGTGGTGGCTGATGCCCTTAGTAAAAAGGAGAAACTCAAGATGATAATGTCTTTAGGAGAGTTTATAAGAGATTTTGAGAAAATAGAAATAGAAGTGAAGGTAACCGGAGCCGGTACCGAAAAGATGTTTGAGATTGCAATACAGCCCGAATTATTGGAAAAGAACATATTGTGCCAGAGAAAGTGATGAATGAAGGCAGAGAGCCAACAAATAGATAAGAGATTAATACCGAGAAAGATGATAAGGGAATAATGAGGTATTCCTACAGAATTTGGGTTCCAAATGTTCAAGAGCTTAAAGATGAGATCTTAGATGAAAGATAGTTTGAGGAATAAGATTTAGAGCAAACCCTGAACGTGATAATCAGGGAGGTCGCCATCAAGATAGAAAGAACCCATAACATAATGAAGTGGAAAATGAGGATTTAAAACATGAAGGATGACCCCGATTACGGGGAGGAGGAGGAAACGTTCAGACTAAGGAAATAGAAGTCGAATAAGGAAAGGAGAACTGAGACGGTACTCCTATACGACAATTTATGGACCTTTCTAGACAGAACTTAGACTATTATCCCCAACCACCACCCTGAGAAAACAATATGGTGAGAAATTCTTTCAGGACCTTTAAGTCGCTAAGCTCTCAGAGTTCCAAGGAACAAGCTGACCCAGTCGAGGCAAGAGCCTGGCTAGAGGAAATATAGGAATCATTTGAGATTCTAAATGATTGACGAATCACAAAAGACTATTTTTATCACTTACCCTCCTAAGAGAGAGGCCACCCGCTGGTGAAAGGCCATGGAAGGCACGGAGCAAGAGATTATAATAAACTGATTTAAGTTCAGTCAATTGTTTTCAGGAAAGTACTTCCCAAGGTTATGGAGATAGTGTAAAAGCTTTAGAGCCAGAACAAAGGCAGACGTCTGTATGATGAATTATGAATCTAAGTTGTAGAAGTTGTCAAGATTCGTTCTGAGGACACGAATCCAGAATGACAAGATGTTTGAAATCAATGCTTATGTTGTGTTGGTTCATGAAATAATGATAAGAGAAAGGAAAATAAAAAGAAACTGAAGTGGAAAGGAATATAAAGGCAATAGAGTTTGAGGTATGATAAGGGAGTTGGGTATGAGGAAACCCTAAAGACTCGTAGCAATAGAAATAGAAAAGTATGTATTCGTCAGGATGAGGGTGATTCACCATGAGTTAAAATTAATGGTTGAAGGCATAAGAGATAAATATATTTTATCCCCTGTAAGTTGGAAGGATTCGAGAAAACCTTGAGTTAATTCGAAGGATAAATAATGAGACGCGGATAGACTGAGGAGACAAGGAAGTAAGAAATTAGGAAAATTGGATGAAGGAAGTGACCTTCAAGAATGTGAAGTGTAAGACCGGTGGCTCGATACCCAGAAAGGGAGACGCTAGGTATGAAAGATATCCCAACATTAAGGTGACTGTTGAGATAAACAACAAAAGTAAATAAGGAATTATTAAGAAGAGGTTCACGTTGAACACGACCAATATCTTCCAGAACATCCATGTTATCATTACCAAATCAGGAAAGAAAAGCGGATGACCATTGTTATCTTTTGGAGGCCATATGGATTGACCTCAATTTGAATAAGGATACTATTATGAAATTAGGTATAGACTATCGAGGTGGGAAAGATGAATAAGATAATCTATCAAGGATATATGACTTGATTTATCCATGGAAGGATGCAAGTACCTTTTTAAAGGTGGGATTAAGGATATAACTTCGATAACTTGAGATGAACCATAGGGGAATACATGAAGGTTGGCATTTCACCCTTAATAGGGATAGTATGAGTTTTGACAGTATGAATTAGAAAGGATTAAGGTAATAACGACCTTTGAGTATCAGTGGAGAAATTTTTTTCAGAAACATATAGATAATGGTTCTAGTATTAGTAAAGGGTATTTTGATATGCCCTATATCTAGGGAATACAGGAGGAACGAATCAAGGATAACCTTAGAGGTTTTACAAGGAGAAAGGTAATATTCAAAATTCTCAAGAATATAAATTTTGATAAAGGAAATATGACGTAATTATAATAATGCCAGGTGGGGCACGTGTTGAACCATAAGAAAGTGTAGATCGACCCAATGAGGGTCGAGATTGGTGAAAACAAAAAGGACCCAAGATAAGAGACATCCTAAGTATGATCGAGAGTCTGTCATGGCAATGTTCACATCTAATGACTAAGGCAATGACTTATGGAAAAAAATGGTGATTTTTTTATTTTTTTATTTTTTTTCTTTTTTTTTTCTTTTTCCTTCTCACCAGGACTTAAGAAAAGCATTTTCACATAAGCAGTGATTGAAATGAGGTAGAAAATTTAGTTGGAGGTGGTTAAAATGACATTGATTGTAAGGAAATTTTACTATCAGGAAAGGCCAAAGAGGTGGCCGACACTTTAAATGTAAGAGGATAATTATAGGCGCTCGTGTGAGAGGAATACAGTGATGATGGTTGAAGCCGGGAAGGTTGTATTACGGTTCGGAAGATTGACATTCCTTCTGATGACTGTGCAATACTCAACCGTAATAGTAGTTGGGTAAAGGTTTAATTCGTGTAATCACCATGAGCGGGCTATCTATCTTAGAAGGTCCTATTTTGAGAATAAGCCAGAACCATATTTCAAAAGGATTAAACGAACCTTTGAGTTAAGTCTTCTATCGAAGGCATATGATTAAGAATGGTATTAACCTGCTATCGTTGCTTTGATTGAAACTCTTCTGCAATTTTATCTGCTTCATGTCATGTATGTACATCAGGATCTAGAATGTTCTTCATGATTCATGAATGATAATTATGTTACCTCCTCAGAAGAATCCGATACGGCAGGTATGGACTCTGTATGGTTAGCTATTAAGACTTCATGGAAAACGAATGACGACAGTAGGTCAGTGGTGGACCATAGTAATGCAGCAATGATTCTGTGAGTAATGATCTGATTACAACCGTGAGAGTTATATTGGAATGGATGTTGAGATTGAGTACCACTAATCGGGTCGTGTTGACGTATAAGTTATCTTTGATAGAAAAACTAGGTCGATTATTTACCTATTGAATATTTATTCCTTCTTATCAATAGAGAGTCGTATTACTATAAGAGGAAGGTTGCGATGCAAGCATAGAATTCTAGTAACGATGATGTCTAGAATGAGATCCCAGATTCGATTTTCGATATCGAGGGAGTTTCAAAGGTGATTGTGTATAAGCTCGAGGAAGAGCATGGGTCCATATAATGATGGACGGAATAGAAAAAATATTTAGGCATGTGAAATACGATGCTATAATACTTGATGTTGATATATAAACGTAATGTTTTGTTCTCCTATGATAAACCTCTATAGTTCAGAGGTAGATTCCAAGCCAGATATTTTGTGGCAGTATATTTTATATATACAATTATCTTCAGTTCGTTCTTTTCTCTTCTTTTCATTTCATGTAAGCTGAGAAGAACAACCCTTCCAGAAGGGGAGGTATTGCCGAATGACTATCTATCTATGTGATAGAAGCCTAGTAGGATACCACATGTTGTTTAATTACTTGTCAAGTACTAAAGGCCGGCCACCTTCTGTACTAACTATGCAATGAAACAAGTGTTCATGATCATAGTGATCTCTCAACAAATTCCTTTACTTCTATATGATTGATCAAACTTTGGAAAATAGAAACAGCTGAAAAAGGAGTAGTAAAGTTATGGTGGTATTCGGAATGGAAACACATTCGTGATACTAAGGTTGATGTGGTTATTAAAAGGTTATAGAACGCTAACGAGCAAAAGTGTAACCAGTATAGTATTATGTACGGAAGATAGTAACGCTTACGAATTAGAAAAGAATGAGTATCGAAAAGCGAAAGTTGTAATGCTAGAAGCTATGATGGGAGCCGGTGCAATAGACTTGAAAGAATTTGGAATGATCACTTAACGCGGACTGATTTTTCTCACGAGAATAGATCGTATGTCAGGTATCGAGATGTCGTCTTATGAGATCTTTGAGGGAAGACAATGTTGATCCCCCTTATGTTAGGATGAAGTTGTAGAGCGCAAGATGCTCGGACCAGCAGTGGTCCAAAGGACCATGGATATAATAGATTTAATCAGAGGACGGCTGGTAGTAGCCCAGGATGGGAACACGAAGTATGTTGATTTGACACGAAAGGACAAGGAATAGGAAGTAGGGGACCTATTGTTATTATAGGTATTCCCTTGGAAAGGATGGATGAGGTTCGGAAAGAAAGGAAAGTTTAAGTCCACGAATTGTTGGACCCTTTGATATATTAAGACGTATTGGGAAGTTAGCATATGAGTTAGCCCTACCCCTGAACATGTAGCAAGTTCATAACGTGTTCCACGTATCAATATTAAGGAAGTTTAATTCGGATGCCAGACAAATAGGGGCATATGAGCGCATAGACAAGCAACCCAACGTAACCTATATGGAGCAACCAGGAAGGGTTATAGATCGAAAAGGAACAAGTGCTTGGGAGAAGGGTTATCAAACTAGTCAGAGTTGGTGGTAGAGCCACAATGTGGGAAAATTAACTTGAGAGTAGAAAGTGCAAAGCTAAGAAAGTATCCCAATTCATTTTCTATCTGATTCCGGGACGGAATCCTTATAAGGAGGGGAGACTGTAATAACCCCAATTTTTAGAAATTTTGAAACCCTTATGAATAGTGATTTTGCAGATTATGCTGAATAAGAAAACTTTTCATGCCACACTATGTACGGGTTCTGTTATTGATATTCTGAGATTTTATTAGTACTCTATATGGTATATAAGTGTATGTAAAGATCGTCAGAATCCAATTCCGAACACTTTGATTTTTCCCGGAAATCCACCAGATACAGAAAGAAGTGAGTATAAGGTAACAGGATACATAGGATTTAAATTCAAGGATTTTAAGAGGGGATCATAAAAAGGAATATAATGTTTTGAGAAAGGTTAAGGAAACCTAAGTAATAAGATCCCGGGTATGATCCCTCAAACGATAAAGAAAATGAAAGTTAAGCGAACCGTATAACAGATCAGCGGTCATTAGCCAAATAATTAAAAGCTAATCAAAGAGATTAGTGGGGATGATGTCATCAAACCAATGAGAAGAGGACAAAGGAGGGAGGGTGACATCACATGGTGACATAAGCATGACCAAGCAAGTGTGTTGTTGGATGATTGTGAGCCACACAATATTTACCATGGTAACAACCTAATTAACAAGCAAAACAAACACAAAAATCAAAAGCAACCAAAACAAAAACATTTTCTTCTTCCCCCACTCTTTGCTCTCGGCTTTTCCATGAAAAACAAAGGAGAAAATTTCAAAATCAAGCTACACACCTTCATAATTCAAGAGGTTTGTTTCTTTAGCTTCCATAATTCATAACTAAGATGAGCCATAAGTTTAAGCTCAAGATTCCATGTTTAACATAGCTAATCAATTCATCAAAGTTCTTGGTGAATAGTGTTTTCAAGAAACTAACTTTGTGTTTTCTTATATTTTCTTCAAGATCCAAGCTTAGTAAAGATAGTTAGTGGTTATTTAAGGCTTCCTAAGTGATTCTCCACTCTCCAAGGAAGGTATAACCCCTCCAAACCCTAACTTTACTTTGAGTATTAGGTTTGGTTTTGTTTGTTATAGTTCATGAGAGCATGATTCTTGTATGTTTAGAGTTTAGATGGAATTATAATGATTTTGGGTTATAAATCTTGGTTGTTGGTTGATGAACCTTAAGTATAATTAGTAGCTCTTGTTTGAGATTGAATAAGTTGGAAAAATCATGAGGTTATGGACTGAGTAAGTAAGGTTTGGATGAAGTTTGGCGGTATTGGTGGTTATGGGTTGATTTGTGGTTGATTGTGGTTGATTGGAGTAGTTTAAAATTTGGTAATCACGTAAACATAGCCGTCATAATGTCCGATTTACTTTAAGACTGTTTTGTTCTTAACAATCAGGACCCGTGAACTCACTGTTAGGTTTTGACCATTGCCATGATTAGATAGTTCATGTTACGAGCTTCATTTTGATATGTAGTTTGTTTGATTCCGATGTACGGTTTAGGAGAAACGACCGTTTTAAGTAACGGTATTTCGTGACCGAACCATTACCCCTCGCCTTACTTTGAAACCTTGGTTAAGGACCTTAAATTACTAATTGGGATATGAATCATTTATGTAAAGTGGATTAGGCAGTTGGTAAGGTACTCGCGAAAGAATCGTCTTAAAACTCGTAATGGTTAATTTATTAAAAATGGTGGAGCCGAGGGTACTCGAGTGACTTAAGAGAATCATTAAGCGCAAAGCGAGCGTTAGAGTCTAAATTGGTTAAAGTATAGATTTATAAGTGACTTTGGTTTAATTCCAACTTATATGTTGTTTATAGGTTACCAAACTCGTCCCAAGCCATTTATAACCCCCAGTCGCTCAGGCAAGTTTTCTACCGGTTATACTGTTGTTGTGATGTATATATGTATATGCATTATCTTGTGATAAGTTCATGATTGTTATTAGCAAATTATTGCGATATATTGGAGCATGTTGATATGATATATATGCATGCCTGTTTCGTATTCTTGATTATATATCTGTTGGTTCAAATGCTTATTAGTTGCATAATACCTATGCTAGAGATAAGCAGTAGTTGCGTATACCCTGAGTGTAGGGGACCCAAAGGTGAACCCTTTTCTAAAACCGGGAGTAGATGTTCCCGAGTATATTATATATATATTTATATATTTATATATATATATATTGATGTAGTTTTCAAAACTATTAATCGAATAAGGTTTATTCGATAACTTTATATTATTTAATTAATATTATTTAGAATATTCATTCGGGGGCTTATGACTCCTTTTATTTTATTTAATGAATATTATTTCGAATATTCATTCGGGGGCTTATGACTCCTTTTATTTTATTTAATGAATATTATTTCGAATATTAATTCGGGGGCTTATGACTCCTTTATATTATTTAATGAATATTATTTCGAATATTCATTCGGGGGCTTATGACTCCTTTTATTTTATTTAATAATTATTATTTCGAATATTCATTCGGGGGCTTATGACTCCTTTTATTTTATTTAATAAATATTATTTCGAATATTCATTCGGGGGCTTATGACTCCTTTTATTTTATTTAATGAATATTATTTCGAATATTCATTCGAGGGCTTATGACTCCTTTTATTTTATTTAATGAATATTATTTCGAATATTCATTCGAGGGCTTATGACTCAGTTTATTTTATTAATTGAATATTATTTGAATATTCATTTGGGGACTTATGACTCAGTTTATATTATTTAATGAATATTATTTGAATATCTATTTGAGGACCTATGACTCCGATTATTTACTGAAATATATTCTTTATTTTATTAAAGAATAAGGTGTCGATAATCAAACTTATTTTTTATTATTCAAATAAAGATAGTACTTTCGTATAAGTATATCTTTGGTTATTTAATACTCATTTCAAGTATAAGTTTTACAACTTCTACTTCAATTATTTGTATAAAGATTATTCTTTATGGGAATATTATTTAAATAATAATATTCAGATATTTTCTAAAATATTGGGACTGATTTACTTTATTAAATCAGCATTACTCCAAACACTCTTTAAAGTGTTTTCGAGTCTTTAAAATTATTTTTAAAAGTTAGAGCGGATCCCAAAACTCATTTTTTATATATTTAAGATCTTCCTTTTAAAGGGGATTTAAATACTCGCTCAAAACCAGAGGGATCCGGCTCTGTGGTGTATTTTATATTCGCAACAAGGTTGCGGTTTTGGTAAATGAATTGATTACTTACCCAACGTTCGGGAAGTAAGTCCATCTATTTGAGTCGGCATAAGCAACATGGGCTCAGTGGGCGTCCATGAAAGTGTAAGTGGCTCAGTGGGAGTCCATCAAATGCGTAAGTGGCTGAGTGGCAGTCCAGCATAAGGTCCTATTGCGACCAGGGTGATGACCAGTGGGGAATTCGTCCGTCTACTAGTAGAAAAGCTTACTTATTGGTATCTTTGCCTGATCAGCAAGATATCAGGTTTATGCCAAGGTTTTCTCCTTTCCAAATTCATTGGATATTGCAACTCTGTTTATAATTTTCATAACAGAGGATTTCAAGGAGTGTATGAAATGTATATATATAGGTGTATATATATATCGGGACTGAATGAAGTATCTCGTAACTTCATTATTTATAATAAAATTGAAAGATTGAATCTATTCAAATCTTGTCTTGTAGTCTCATCTATGTGATGAACTTTTGAAACTAATTATAACTTGAACGGTGGTAGTTCAAGTAGTATTCGGAAAAGATATAAGCATATTGGAGTATCTTGTAACTTCATCTTTTAAACTTATATCTAGTTAATGATTGTCTTATGAATGACAAAGATTTTCAGAAAAATGTTGAGACAAGGTTAGATATATGAGATCACCTTGCAACGATATTTTTATACAGTTATAAACTGGAACTTTGTGTATATTATACATGTCAGGGGATTTCAAAGATTGTGAAAAGTATATATGTGTATATATACTGAATATTTTGTGACTTGGTCGCGTTAAGATATCAACTTGGTTCATTTCTTCTTGACCAAGACTTTCATGAGTACTATGAGAATGCTCATATATTGTAAATCATTATACATATTATTTTGGTGGGCTTGTTGCTCACCCTTGCTTTCTTCTTTCATCACACAACATCAGATAGACAAGATGAACAGGACCAAGCTCCCAATTCGCGAGCGGATAGGTTACGTTCCGCAGTTTTCCATAGGCGTTGATGTCGCTGTAGCTGAGGTGGGAACTACCAATAGGCTAGGCTTTCAACTTTTGATGTACCAGATTATGTATATTTATGAATTGTAATAATGGCAAAGAAATGTTAATTTATTCAGAAACTCTTTTTAGGTGTAATGGCGTATAATTGTGGAATAAAATGACTTGTGTTATTTTTTGGGTATTCATCTCTGAGACTATAACTTGTGGTGTGTGTGTTTATTGTGGGGTCACAGTATAGAGTAGTTGATTGTTTATTAAGATTGGGTGTTATTAAGGGAAATGGAACTCGTGACAACCCGGATCCCCGACCCCGGATTTGGGGGTGTTATAGTTACTGATTGTTATTTAATTATTTATGATTTGTTAATATGTGGGATTGGAATTATGTGGTTTATTGGCGAGTTATATGATTTTATTTCGCTTTCCAAAGTGATTTTATGGTAATTTTAATTCCATAAATATTTGGGTTATCTTTAAAATTGGTTTTCTAATTTTATAATTTCAATAATTATTTTTAGGACTTTATAAAATTGAGAAATCAATATTTCGTAAATTATTCATTTTTAAATAATTTTCTGAGTGTGTTAAATGCTAAAATCCATATTTAATTATGGGAATCTTTAAAAATTATGAAACTTATAATTTATTAAGTTCGTATTATTATGAGAATTTTAAAATTATTTTGGAAATTTTCGGAAATCATTTTACCCGCGCGTTGTTTCGTTATTGGTTAAAAAGCGGGTATAAAGCGTACCTTAAAAATTGTTTAAAAATTTCGAAATTTATATTTTTATTTATTTCGGGATATTTATAATATTTTTGCGCTATTTTCGTAATTTTTCAGAGGTTGTTTTAATCGCAACTTATTTCGTTAAATTCAGTTTCGGGACAAAATTGCAGTTCCCGGGTATATCTGGGATACGTGTCAAAATCTTATAAAAAGAAATTGACACGTATCCAATTAACAGATACGTGTCCACGCCTCATTTTCTTTTCCTTCTCTGTTATTTCCGAAAACCAGCCGTGTTCTTTTCTCTTGCAGTCGAGTTAATCTCTCATCTCTCTCCTCGAAATCTCTCTTCTCTGTGTGACTTCCTTCTCTTCGTTTCTTTGTTTTTCCGGAGATTCCTCCGGTGAGCCGCCCCTGTTTTCTGGTTGGCTTGGCTTTGATTTATACAGTTGGTATACATATATATATATATACGTGTGTGCCCTATGTTTATGTATGTGTGTGTGTGTGGCGCGGTGGCGCGTGTGTTACCTGTGCAGTGGTGCAGTTGTGTGTTGGTGCTGCTACACGCGCTGCGTGTGTGTGCGGCTGGGTTCCTGTTCGTTTTTGTGGTTTGTTCAGTTGGGTTATTTTGCTGGGCTTGTTCATTCGGGCCTTGGTATTGTGTTGGGCCTTGGTTTTGTGTTGGGCCTTACAGTTATGTTAACTGTTGGGCTTGTGGTTTGGATTTTGGTAGGCTGTTTATGTTTTGTTGGGTTGGTTTATTGCAGATTTTAATTTTGTTTAAATTCCATTATTGCAGGGAATTATTGATTAATATTCGTGATATTAATTATTCGTGTTGGAAATGATTTTCAAATAATCGGTATGATTTATTTAGGAACCCGTATTATATCGGGCGCCAATAAATTGTGTCGCCGTTGACGATGAACTTCGGTGAGTCAACGGTGGACGGTGATAACGATGTTCTGAGTCCTAAATTCTATAAATAAATAAAATAAAAATAATTATGTAAAATATGTTTGGATTTAAATAGTAAATTTTTTATTGGTGTTGGGTTGTACGGAATAATGTTGTGAATTGTTGAGAATTGTTGACGTCGATTATAATCGACGGGTAGTCTTATAAATAAAGAAGTTGCTGCCAAAATTTTCTAAAAATATATTTATAATCGTACATAATTATTTGTTACGTGTTATCCCTATTTATGCTCGAGAGATGTGATTACATGTTTATGTGTATAATAATAATACGAGTCGGGTTGTCGGATTTGGGTTATTAGGATTTGAGGATATCAAGCATGTCGGTATAACTAATTAGGGTATTCTGTAATTGTAGATCCCAGTCGAGTTGTTCCAGGATCAAAGTCAGCGTGAAAGCTATTAGGGTTTCTAAAGCGTTGCAAGGCAAGTACCCCTGACCATTCTCTTATGGTTCAGTGTATATGAATAGCTAAATGTTTTATTCTTGTAATGGAACATAAACATTTTAAGTACGTATCCCCTGTAGTTATAAATCACTATTTTCGAATTGTTTTGGGGAAAAGTAACTTCGAAAGGTACCTATCTCGAATGAAATGATTTGTGAACTGGATTTTTATATGTGTGCTGGTTAAATAAATGGTTTTGAAAGGAGATAGGTACAAGTGTTTTGAAAACTGGATAAAACGGTCAGATATGGGATACATTGGGGCCAGATAGGCCTATTGAGGTGGCGTAAGAGGCTAATTCGGTTGCGCGCATTATAAAACCAATTAGTCAAGCAGGTCAGAGACCTAGCTAGTCTCTGAGTTCCGGAACAGGTAAATGGGATGGCAGTTAGAGCCGTCTGGTGTTGATAGCCTGATCAGCTGTCTTCACATATCCGCTATGTATCTGATTGGGATTTGTGAATTATATGAAAGCATGATTGATTGATACAACGGTTTTATAAAATGATTAGCATGCTAAAATTGGACTCTGGTATTACGCAGCACACTATAATGTTGTTTTCACAAAGCATGCTAATTAGTGATATCCAGTTACTTTGATTATCATTATGAAATGTTGATATCATGATTACAGCTCTGTTCCTATTATTGTTACATTACTGTTTTAATCTGTTATTCATATTTGGTACTGCTGAGCGATTATGCTCACCCTTGCAAACTGTTATGTACATTTCGCAGATGCCTAGAAGATCAGTCAGACCAACCCGTGTTCCCGCCCCTACTGGACCTGGCTCCTCTGAGGTAGTTTGTATCAGACCATGAGGTCTGAAGAGTTGCTGAATAAAGTAGTGTGTCTTAGATAGTGAATAAAGAGTTTGTATTAATGAGAACCTGAATTATACTTGAACCTGGATCGGATCTTGGTTTGGGGTCAAGTTAGTATATTCTATTAATAATTCTGTTGTTTATATTTTTGGTAATGGTGTTTAGTGACGTCAACTCCTGACCCCGGGGTTGAGGTTGTCACAGCTACGCTGCTTCCCGGGGGAAGAACAGCTCATTCAAGGTTTCACATTCCGTTGAAGGTTGATGAGTACTAGGTTGCCGGAATCAAGCATGGTACTGAACTTGGTGAATTATTGAAACAGACCAGTTTGATTATATGGGATGAAGCTCCCATGCAGCACCGACATGCTGCCGAAAGTGTTGATCGCAGTTTATGAGATATTATGACATCAGTGGATCCTGAAAGAGCCAGCCTCCCATTTGGCGGAATAACTATTATTTTTGAAGGAGACTTTCGGCAAATCCTCCCTGTGATACCAAAAGCTTCAAGAGCACAGGTTGTGAGTGCTTCTTTAAATAGTTCAAAGATATGGGATCATTGTCGGGTATTCTTACTAGAAAAAAATATGCGTCTTTCCTCTGGGAAAACAGAACAAGAAAAACATGAAATCGCAGAATTTAGAAGGTGGGTACTTGATGTTGGTAATGGTACTCTTCCCAATGTTCATCCAGATGATATAATCAGTGATCCGGAAGTAGTGATTCCGGATAAATTTATGATAAGAGCAAGAGAGAACCCACTAAAGGCTGTTGTTGACGTAGTTTATCCCGATCTTGCAAAGAACATAAAGAATGCTGACTATTTGAGGGAAAGATCAATTCTTACTCCAACGAATGCCATTATGGGTGATATAAATTCATACATTCTTGATCAGGTTCCAGGAGAGGAGCACTCTTATTTTAGTCAAGATTCTTTGGTAGACAGTGAAGGTGATAACAATGATTTTGGTTCTGTTTTTCTAATTGAATACTTGAATTCCATTAATATGCCTTGCCTGCCAAAACATCATTTGAAAATTAAAGAAGGATGCGTGATTATGCTCATGAGAAACCTCAATCAGATCATGGGACTTTGTAATAGGACAAGAATGATTGTCAAAAGGTGTTTTCCCAATAGTATAGTATGTGATATACTTACTAGTTCTCAAGTTGGAACAACTCACATTATTCCACGGATAGAAATGGAACCTTCAGATACTCAATAGCCATTTGAGTTCAAAAGAGTTCAATTTTCAGTCCAGTTGTGTTATGCTATGACGATTAATAAGAGTCAGGGACAGTCGCTTCACAAGGTTGGACTTTATTTGCCGAGATCCGTGTTTACACATGGACAACTTTATGTTGTTGTATCGAGAGTTACTTCTCCTTCAGGCTTACATATTCTGATTGACAGTGATAGTGGAGGATATACAAATATAACGGCTAATGTAATTTTTGAAGAAGTTTTCTATAATTTGTCGAGCAAAGATAATCAAAATCGGTGACTACACAATTTGCATTTATCTCTAATAACAACTTCTGTTAAAGAATATCTTGCTAATTTATAGGGTGGATATGTATCACTTACTTTCCTAATCTTGCAGTTATTCATTATTGCCTTATTTAAAGCCTAATTTATAGTAATATGAAATCCATATTTGATCTTCCATATGTAAAGTATTTTTACAAAGATTTGAACATAATATTTCCACTTTTTACATAGTGTTGATCAATATTTTTGTATCTTTCTAAGAATCGTTAAATAATATTTGTTATTCTATTATACATTTAATAGAAGAAAATAATCCATTTTGAGATGCCTTCATACACTAATCAAAATTAAACAAAGCAATCGAATGTAACATGATTTCAATTGACAATGCTTAAAAATGGATACAACATTCATAAAATGACAAATAAACGGAGTATAATACTCGCACTTAGCAACATACTTTGAAATACTTGATGGAATTAGAACATAGTTTATGGTAAATTATGAAATGCCAGAGTAATAGAAACCTTCAAAACGTCTTTTCGAAATACCGTACATGACAAAAGCAAGTTCAATCAGCTTAAGAGATAGCTGGTTAATTAATTTCTACCGGGAAAGCTAACATGAAATACGACATCATTTTCTTCCAAAAGGGTGAAAACCAGAGTTTCATTCAAAGATACATGGTTATCTCTTGCAAACTGGTTCCATCCTCCTGACATCCTAAAAGTTCTGCCAGATATCACAATCGCAACACTCCATTCACCGTCTGGAGTCCTCAGGACAACTCTGTCGCCAACTTCAAAAGACCAATTTTGTGGACTGATATGTTTTGGAATATACTACAGAAAAAGAGTTTTTTATGAAACTGATCAATCCAACACAATATCAACAGCGAACTATAATTGTTATTACAGAATATTAGAATAATACAAACACTATGATGTTACAGCGAACTATATTATTAACAGATTTATACATTTCACGTAACGGTCCATGAGTTGTGTTGTCCACATTGGATTGGCTCATCACAGCAGTAAAATTGATAGGATCAATGTTTAATCCTGCATGTTGTATTCCTGCTGCAATGTGCTCCACACCAGCCTCCGGATCAAGCTCATCGTTCTCTGGTTCCTCAGGTTCGATATCATTTTCCATTTCTGTCACATTCAGATAAACATTGATTAATCAATTTAAGTAAACAATGGTCATATTTATTATATGTAAAAAAATAATTAAGCAAATTGATAGATGAAAATAGATAGATTCGTTGCATAATGCAAATTAAGAATTTAAAAAGAGCACAATGACCTGTATCACTTGAACGGTTGTCCATCGGCATAACTTCGACGTCTGAACTGTTAAATACCATGATTAAAAAGTTCCCATTGCCAAAGTAAGTAAGTAGGATTTTATCAGACTCGGTTAAACCATAGTCAGCCATAAGATCCGTTATGCCATATATTTTCCGAATATTTGGGAAACAGGTTCCGTCATACTGATCTCCATTTCTCAGAAAAAATGATAAATTAGGTGAAAGCACTTTTCCAAAATATCTCCGGAATCGTCCCGGAATTGGCTGAAAAACACAAAAAGGTTAAAGCGCATTATACCACCTAGGAAATATAATCCAACAAACAAATATTATGGTAGCTTTACACTAAAATTAATATTTTTAATTTTAAAAATTATCTGAAATAAGAAATTTTAGTTACATGAACACTTGCTGACAAAAACAACACAGAAAATACTGGTTTTCAGTTACTTACTATTTCTCCAAATTTAGTTTCCTCACTGTTGAGAAACACAAGTATCTTCCATCCAAACCCATTTGTGAGATCTGAAATTACAATTTAATTCAAATTACAGGTTGAAAAGTATACTACTATAATAAAGAAGGTACATATATGATTGAGTTTTGGAATTGAGAATGAGAAAGTCACCTTGATCATAAAACGTGCCACGTGGTATAGTTCGATTCAGGAAATAAATCACCTCACTTAAGTCATCTTTTAAAAAACTTGCAAAGAAATTTCCATTTCCATTATAAGAGAAAATCATTATTGATCCAAACAAATCACGACAATCCCTATTAAATTCTGACATATGACAAAGAGATTGTTCTGTTTTCCTAAATCGAACATGTGACTCATGTCCATTGGCTATTTGTATTACAACAGTTCCCGGTATCTTTGATCGAACAGCTGTAATGAAACTTTCTGGTAGCCTCTACGATATGATTAAAATTGTTTATAATTTAATATGGCATATGTATCAAATACTTAATATGTTTCGAACATAATAAGCATTAAAAGAAATCTCACCACATAATCAACCTCTCTGTCATCTCTAAATCCCGGCAGAAAAACAAGGAATGAAGGATAGTCCTTGCTATAGTACTTGAGCTATAATGTAAAACATAAATTATAGAATAAAAAATTCAAGTTGATTTGTGAAACCGATCTTACGGTTAAATGAGATTAAACTATATATATATACATAAAAGGATTGTTAAAGAATGGAAATAATAGCTTTACTAACAATGTTTGAATCTTCCAGTAACTTTATGTTTGTTCCTCGTGCTTCCATTTGTTCACGGGTATCTGTCATATACATATTAAGTAATATATTAGATTATTAACTGATTAAACATTATATGAATCTAATCCCAAACTGTTCACCAGTTTATACATTTGTCTACTGCTCTCTCATAAGAGTTTGTTCCAACAATTAACTGTAATCGTCTTAATACATATCACAAGTACAAACATTAGTATACAAATTATACAACATACATAAGAACTTAAACATACACAAAACATATAAAGATGCAGAACATACATAATCTACAAACATACATAACAGAGTGTATACAAACAATACTCACAATACTCACAATACTGACTATTTTTCAGTGATAATCTAGCCCGTGCATACAATACTCACAACTTCAATCCTATTGTCAATACCAGTTAACAATATTCATGGGTCAATACAACACATTGAGCAATTATACGAACTTATTGATATTACCGAACCAGATGAAGTTAAATCAAACTCAGTTAGTGACAAATTTGAGTGTTAATTGAAAGATAAACCTTGAAGAAACGCAAACCTGATTAATCGAATTTCAATTTGTTCGCCCAGCCGCTATTTTCCCTCTTTTCCGGTCGTTTTCTCCTAGATCTGCTTGCAACTGTTTTGTGTCCCAATGTTTTGGGATATAAATATGTAAGATATTTTAAAAGTAAATATAAATATAAATACGTAAGGTAGTTTAAAAACAAATATAAAACATGTAAGATATTTTAAAAATAAATGTAAATATAGTTTTCTCAACTAACATAAATTTTTTGTCATTAATGGATTTTACTGATATTATAATTTTAAAATATATAGGTTAAATTAATACTCTAAGGATCGTAATATTTTCATCATTATCAACCAAAATGAACCAAAAGAAGAAGTATCAAGTAGAGTACAATACAGTTAAATTAATATGTGAGATTATTTTAATTATTTTTTATATTTTTAAATAACACTTTATAAGTTAATATATTATGAGAATATATTATAAATATCCTATATTTTTATATATAAGATAATTTACTCAACTAACGTAAAACCTGTGTCATTAATGGATTTTACTGATATTATAATTGAAGAAATATACATTACAATCAGATTATACGGATACGTTATATAACCGCGGTAGAACTTAATATTTTTTTTATCATTATCCACTCAAATGAACATCAACTGTTGAACTATAACTTAATAGAACAAAAAGTGCTTAAAAACTTTCTATGATTAAAAAATTACCTGAAATAAAATAAAATAAATAAAATATTCAGAAAGAGTTAGGTGTCTGCTTATTTGTATCCTCTCCAACCTTCACTTTTTCTACATGATTGTACAATGTAAATGCAACTATTATAATAAAATTGACAATATGATATTATTAATGTCTCAAGAATTTAAATTAATAAATTAAAATTAAATAAATTTAATTTAATTTATTGGAGTCCATAATAATCATTATTCTGATTGTTGTATGTTGTTGGTTCGTAGCCATTTTGTGTGTTTTCTCCATAGATTACGATTGAAATTCAACTATTATATTACAACTGGCAATTCGATATGTTATTTGCAGAAACAAGCATCTATTGACATGAGCGATTTTCTGTCACAATAATACTTATCCAATATGTTCAGTGTACATTCAACCATTACACTTTTCATGTCGAATACTAATTATAAAATATCATGAGTAGTAAGATGTTTAGTAATGGAATAATTGAAATATATGAGATGGAAAATGAGAGAACTAACTGTCAAATATTTCATTAATACCCATGTCTATAACACAAGTCACATTTAAGCCACATCTATACTTATAAAACAATTAAAATTTGATAAAATGATGTACAACACAATTCTAAATCTTATTATATTTATTAATATTTGAAGAAATTAAATTAATAAAAAGTTAATAGATATGGTAGCTGCTGCTATTTATCCTCTCCATTTTTTGTGTTTTCTACCTTTAAGCAGTTTAAATGTAACTATTATATCCCAACAGAAAATATGATATTACTATTGTCTCAAAAAATTAAAATAAAAAAATAAAAAAAATTAACTAAGATCCATAATAATAACCATAAACGAGATGATGTCTGTTGCTTCTTATCCTATCCATTTTTTATGTTTTCTCCGTATTACATGATATAAATGCAACTATTATATTATAATAATAATAACTGGCAATATGATATCCTATAAACGGAACAAAGTATGTATTGACACATAATGAAACTTATAATATAAATCATGTCGTTAATTTGCATCAACGGCTTTCTGGGCTTTTTATCACAGCTGAAGTTATTTGTTCGCACGTTCTACCATTGCTCCGTTCATGTCTAATACTAATCGTAAAACAGCAAAAGGAAAAAGTATATTCAGCTATAAAATAAGTGTTATCTTATTATTTTTTGGATAACAAAATATATAACAAATTATAATAGAAATGTGAAATATATAATATGATAAATCATAAAACATTTTTAATGTGTATAAATTAAATAATATTTCAAGAAATTAAATAAATGTAAGAATATAGCTATAATAATTTGTAACTACATGGTCTCTGCTGCTACATATCCTCTGCAATCGATGTAAATGCAACTATTATAACACAACCATAAATATAACATGTTATTTGTAGAATCAAGTATTTGTTGACATATAAAATAATAATTTTAAAATTGTTCGATTAGGTTCAAAGTATAATCTTAAACAATATGCCTTATTAGGTTTTTCCAATATATATTTTATTAATCATTTAATAATATTTATCTTTTATTTAATATTTAATGTGTAAAGTGTAAAGTGATTTTATCAAGAAGTCTAATGAAGTCATATAATATATATAGAGCTCTCTCCAATATGGAGCACATATATCACATGATTTAAGTTTATTATTACTTATTTATAATATTTAAACAATATATTTTAGACTTTAACAAAATCAGGTTACATTCTTATCACCTAATCATATGGAGGTCATATATGGTAATTTCTTAATTTCCATATGATTAGCACAATCAAATATTTATAACGATTTGCATATTATAAGACAAACAATGCAAATGTACCTAATTACTTGGTTTAAGGTATAGAGAAATGGAAGATAAAATGTGTTGGGAACAACTTTATTTTGAAATATATATAAAGATATCTGATTTCCCCTTATCAATTTATTTGTTAAGGAATGTTTAGCTGTTAATTTGTTTAGATAAATCAGAATAATGCATGATTACAGGATCAATCAATATCCTAACAATCAATTGTGAACCATGATATGTGGGAAGATGGTAGTTATAAGGACACGATCACATCATTTATATGAGAATAAACAACACGCATACCTGGTTCACTACCATTGATCAATAATTTTTTTGTATCTGGTAAGAACAACCATTATAAACACATTAGTGCTTTCTTATGTAGCCTTTTATACTCATTATTTGTTGAACATTTTGCAGATATGGAGATGCACAGTCATTTGTCTGCTTTGAATGAGACTCGGAACGATTGGTTCCTGAGAGTTCGTGTCACCGGGATTTGGAACAATACTACTAGCTCTGGCATTTTGATTCATTACAATATGATTTTGTTAGATTGTGAGGTATGTTACAACAAATCTGTATATTTTGAACAATACTACTAGCTCTGCCATACTGATTTGTTACAATTTGATTCATTACAACATTGCATAAACTATCATACCTTCTAAATGTGGCATTTAGTTTTATATAAATACATTACCTATCTCTGTTATTCAATTTCCAGAATAACCATATGCACGCGGTCGTTGCTCCAGAGCTTTGGAATCTCTTTGCTGGTATTATTACTCCAGGAACCATCTATTGCATCAGAAACGTGAATGTTTCCCCGACTACTGCTTTGTTTAGGCCTGTACATTCGAAGGATATGATCCATTTTACTGCCTTCACCACTTTTGTATTGGACCTGAACAATGATCTCTTCATCCCGAGGCATAAGTTTCATATCACACCATTGAACGAGCTTCGCGATTCTTTCTATTTTTATGGACCTGAAAACCAGCCTGTGTACTCTACAGGTAACTTATAAGATTTAGCAATACCAATTGTTAGTATATTATGTATTGAACTTATGGCTAAATGTCTAAATTAACATATGTCGTTGGAGTTGTTAAGAATCTGGAAGCCATGAGGATTGTGCAGACCCGACATGGTTCAAGGGATCTTATGCGCTTCAATATTAGTGACGGACTATGAGTGTGATTTAATTCAGTGTGCCTTACTTGCGTATATTCAATGTATAAGGACTTATACTTTACACAATTTACAGGAATAGGCACTGTGTATCCTTTTATTCTCCATTTCTTGAACATTATGAAGCATTGTATGAAACTCAGCTGGAGAATCCTGTTATTGTTATACTGGCATCAACCAGAGTTTCAGTATTTCGAAGTACATTTTTGCATTTCATACCTATTTTCAATGTTTTGAAAAGTTCACATGCATTATTCTATTCATGAGTTAACTATGATTTGGAATATTTTAGATACATATGTAATTGGTAATCTGCCGTCTACCAAGATTTATATCAACATTGATGATCCACAAGTTTTCCTCATGCGACAGAGTTACATTAAACTTTGAACCATACTTAATGTAGTTAAGTAAGAAAATAAGACAACTCAAATATTTTATCAATGATTTTTTCTGAATTATTTAAGAATATCGTGTAGGTTAGAGGATATGGCTTACCTTGCTACCCACGCACCTTGATGATGAAATATCTTGAAGAAAGATATGGCTCCTGGAATTTACTATTCTATTCATCAATAAGACACTATTTCATCTGTTTTATTATTTTATTCTGAAATATCGCTCAATGTTAGGACATCCGGTCTTCAAAACTTTATGATCGAATATTAAATTCTATCCGTGAACTTATTGTAATTGTTAGCTTTCAATGTTTTTCATATGGTTTATTGTGTCCTCATAACTTTGATTTGTCATTAGTTTTAATATTTCTCCCATTTAAATATCAATATTTATTCGATTATTGAAAATCCTATATAGCAGCAATGATAAATATATCTCCATAAAAAATTGTATTAACACGACAATAATGTTGGTGAATTATAAAGCGAAAATATCCAATTGGTATGTGTACAACAATAATTTTAGAGACAAAACAATCTGTTTTTCAAGTATAGAGATCGAACCAATCTTTACAAGATGGCCGTTTGAATCTAAAATAAATAAAGAATTTTATTGTCAACAAGTTTGCCTTTCTATAACTCTAAAATACATAACTAATTCACTACCATTCATGAAACATGCTTACAATTAATTATCCGGTTCAAATAAATCCATATGTAAAAGTTTTTCTTCAACAACCATTCAGGATGCATGCTTGGAATTACTAACGTATAAGTGAGTTAAATATTTAAATAGTATTTTTGGTAATATATTAGTGCACTATATTAATATTATTGCTTTTTATATTTGTAAAACACGTTATATCTTTTTATTTTGTACAGAGATCATATGATTAATTTGCCTCCTAATTTTATGTTTCTAGATTGATATAGGTATGTAATGTATATCATTAAAATATCTTTACAATAAATCAATTTATATGTCATATCTTATGATTTGTAACAAACATAAACTGATTACTCCTCCTAATTTTTTGCTTAGAGATATTTACTCCTACCTTTTCGACCATCACTTTCTTCTATAAACTGCTTCTTCTTTCTTGGCAGACCATATTCGGTTTCTACATCATACAAATCGACCTCATACAGGTAAACAACCACATCTCACCGTCCTTTTCTTCTATCTTGCTATTGTACTTAATGTTTCTGTCTTATGATACAGATAACTATCCACAATGTTTGATCAGCTCTCTTTTAATGACGCTTCTAGAACCACATGGAAGATAAAGGCTAGAGTTACCAGAATGTGGCCTTCTGTTTCTGTCACAGATAATGGGACTGAAACAATGAAATGATACAATTTAGTTTTACTGGATGACGTTGTAAGCCTCTAAATTTATAATTTACTTTCTTACATTTTCCAATTAATTAGACTCATATTAACTGATTTATACAACATGATGTTGTCTATTTTATTGTATGATCAGGACTGTCATGTTCATATTTTTGTTTATGCTGATAACTGGAAATATCATGCTCACAAAATAGTAGAAGGTGGTGTCTTTGTTTTTTCGAATTTTTACACAAAAGAAGCTTTGGGCTCTCTCAGACTAGTGAGCTCTAAATCTCGCATCAACTTCTCGCCATCGACTAATGTTGAAAGAGTTGAAGACGACTTCATGATAGCCAGGAACAAGTTTGAATTTGTTGATTGAGCGATTTGTTTGCTCTTGCAAATGCAAATGAGAAACCTGATTCTCCCGATTATTCAACAAGTTATACTATTTTTCAAGTACTTACGTATCAATAAGTCTAACAAATTAAGTTTTTATAAAATTCTCTCAAATTATTTCATTTTATACACTTATTAATCCAACATATATAATTGGTCTTGGTATGTAGATGTGATTGGTGTTTTAGTGGATTTTGAGCATGTATGGAAAATCAAAACTATATACGGTCTGAAGGATATTTGCGAGTTCAGGATTACTGACGGAAGGTTTATATTGGACTTCTCATTGGCTAAGATTTATTGTTGATCAAACTCTGTTTTATAGAAATGGCTTTTGTATTATTTAATAATCTTGAACTTACATATACAGAGATTCTCATAAGGTCACTATATAGGGTAATCTTGCTGTGACTACTGATGCACGTGTTAGAGAAGTTAAGGCAGGATTTAAAGATGGTGAGAGGTTAAGGCGGGATTTAAAGATGGTGAGGATGAGCCTATAATTGTTATAGTGTCAAGTATAAAGCTTAAGATTTGGAAGAGTAAGTCCTATAAAATTCAATATTAAAGTAGTAAAGTGTGAGATTATTAACATGTACTCAACATGATTTAATTTCATATGTATATACAGGTTCTATTCAGATTAGCACACTACCCGCGTCTAAGATATACATCAACTTGGATCATGATTTTGTTTTTGCTATGAGACAGAGGTACACTCATTTTCATCGACTATATTTCATCTATATATCTTAGATGATTAGTTAATTATTTTTTGAAGAGCTCAAAATCATTTATCCATATTTGTATCAGGCTTCGCGAAGAAGGTTATGTACCTTCTGACAAGACAACTTCTTCTCCAACTATGACAGATGTTAAGGAGGTGGTGTCTGTCATTGAAACGGTTACACTAAAGGAGTTAAGTGAGAAAACTTCTACTGATTTTCTGAAGGTATTATTTATCTATATGCTGCAAATTTAAGATCAATGTGTAAGTTCACATATAATACATTCTGTATTTGATTAATACTGCATGCATAAATACGAAGTAGAGCTTTTTGTGAATGTAATAAATGAAAACATGTTAATGGAATGTGTAGATGAGTTTTATGTGCAAAGTAAAGGTTAAATCCATTGAAGAAAGTGACAACTGGTGGTATGGTAGATGCAACAAGAATGATTGTCACGAAGAAGTTATAAAGTTCGAAGGAAAGTATCGATGTGCCAGATGCCAGAAGAATTATCCAGTACCACAAAAGAGGTTATCGAGAAACAAATTCAGTCTATACTCTTATCAATATAAATCTGTAAAGTTAAATGTATATATGAACAAATAACTGACCACCTAAAAAATCACCAACAATTCATATATCTTATTTGCAGGTTCAAGATCGTTGTTCTTGCTGAAGATGACACAGAAGCTTTTAATTTGGTTTTATATGATCGTGCCGTGAAACGACTGTTAGATAAAACAGTAACTAATCTGATGGCTGAAGGATACAATGTAAAGTACTTTAATCCCTTTAGTGTCAATTAATTATTTTATCTGAAACATATGTTACTGTTTTTATGATTATATCAAGTTGTCTACTGATTGTAACTTTGTAGGATCCTGCATCATATCCTCCACCATTGAAGCAAATTGCAGGAAGAGAAATTACTGTTAAAGTTGAGCTCACTGATGATAACATATTAGTTAGCAGCATAGTATATTATGTTGTGGATGCATATGAATGTTCAATTAGCACTTCTCCTGTGCTTGAAGACATTGATACTGGGACTTCAGTTTCAAATTATATAAATGTGAGTTTCATGTTTCACATCTTAAAAAGTTCCTGCTTATTTCATAAAATACCTACAATACTATATATCCTAAAGATATTTGTTAGCTCTTGAATTTATAAATGTTTTCATACTATAACCAAAATTGCAGATAAGTATTCCCAGTCTATCAGATGGTGCAGGCACTCCAGGTTCAGCTTTATCGACTAGCAAACGAGTTAAAAAGGTCGGTAGATTGTATAATTACCCATTATTAGATGTGATTTATCATACAAAATATACGTACAGTTGTTTATTAAATCATACTGCATTAACATTATATCAATTTCCAATATGCAGGAAAAGTAAAATGTTTTGGTACCAGACTCAAGATTCATATTATCGCTTCGTTTCGAGGAATCTTGAATGAAGATTATCTCATTTTTCCATTTCAGAACTTCAATAATTATGTTTGATTTTTATTTCCATTGTTGTTTACTATTTTGCAAACAGTAACATTTTGCACGACGGTGAAGTTGAAAGTTTCGGATGTTCTTCATATTTTTGCAAATTTTTAAATTAATGAACCAATAATTTTTAATGGCAGGTAGTTTGTCCAGTAATTAGATTATTATGCTTTCCGTTATGTGGTTAATATTTTATACTATAAACGTGCTTAAACTATATACAAAAAATAAAACTCTTCGTACTATTTGACGACAATAATATACAATTTCTTTGTCAAAGACAGAAGAAGGAAAGAGGCGTTATCGAATGATTTGTTGTTATTGTTTACACATGATGATATTGGTATAAAAATGTTGGCACACAATGTCGCAACTTCATGAATATATATCTTTAAAATTTAAAAATAGATCATATATAACTAAACCCCGTATGCGTAGCACGGGCAAGATAACTAGTATATACAGCATATATCTTTAAAATTTAAAAATAGATCATATATAACTAAACCCCGTATGCGTAGCACGGGCAAGATAACTAGTATATACAGCCTTCTACAAGAATCAAGTTAGAAATCCTAGCTCATGTACCCAACGTGATAATTGCAACTACAGAAAAGCAAAGCACTATACACGTACTAGAGAATAGTAACAACTAAACACATTTCTAAATAATAAGTGTTATTCCAACTGACTAGAAAGACTTCTCTAAAATTCAAACAGAAACATGAACTTTCTTTTCATCAGCAAGCAGGCCTTCCACTAAGCCTAAGGGGAGGTAGAGACTCAGATGGATTCCGGTCAAGGGGTGCTGAATCACACAATCAGGTGGCATATTCGGCAAGTGTCGAACCTGTTATTTGAAGGGAGATATTATTAGGAGTCGTCCCAAATCGATAGTGGGACGGGCAGATTTCTAATATAAATATTGAGATAACTCTTTCAATATAAGAACTTTTAAGACTTGCCCAAAATTAAATTCGAGCTGGCTGATCCCAAAATGGACAGTAGCCTATGAAGCACGAGTGCGGGTGCGGGGGTGCGGGTGCGCGGTACGGGGGTACGGCAATTCGGGAAATCTGAAAATATAGGGATTCGGGTGCGAGGGGATACGGCATATATTATAATATTAAATATATTATATATAGTTCAAAATATGAAATTATGCACACACGAATATATATATAATTATATAATATATACACACGCACAAACACAGCTCTTGAAAGTTGAAGCTTACCAATTTGGAGGCTGAAGCTTGAAGAAGACCGGAAAAGATGGCCGGAGATCACTAGAGATGTTGATCGGAGAAGGTTGAAGTAGTTGATTGAAGCTTGAAGAAGGCCGCATATGTCGCCGCTCTCGTATCTATAAATTAGGGTAACAACGGGCTACTGGATAGTGTTACGTTTTTAAGTTTTTATTTGTCTTTGACTTAAGTCAACTGTTGATTATTTACAAAAGATGCCACTGCCGCACCCCCTTTCCCGCACCCCCAAGCACCCCCACCCATAAACGCTCCGACACGCCACGTGGCGTATCCCGTACGCACCCCCGCGCACCCCCGCACTGAGTACGTACGGGATACGTAGTTCTTCATCCCAGGGAAGAATCCCTGCTTTCTAGACAGTAGCATACTATTACGGAGTTAAAGCTTCCTCGCAGATCAACGGTGCCTTCATGGTATATCATTAATTTTTATAGAGAATTTTCTTTAAATACCCCGTTCAATGAGACACTACAATTTGATTCATACTTCACAATTAAAAGTTAACATTTCCGTATTAACTCATCATTTTTGTTCGTACTGGTTTCAACTTTTTCAGGTATGCAAACGGACAGAACAGAATGAACAGAGTCGGGACGAATTTTGTCCGAACCGAGCCGATTTTTTTACAAAAACCGAGCCGAGTTTAATAACCGAACAAAAAGTGATGTTCAATATCTGCTCTTTAATAAACGAGCCGAGTTTGCTCACGAACAATCGAGTTGAGTCGAGTTCGAATAAAGTCGAGTTGTCCACTAATAATTTAAATAATTTTTTTCTCGACTAATCTTTAAGCATAATTTATAGTTTTACAAATTATACCGAGATCTAATACAAGTATCTTGTAAGTCACACTCTACATTTTTTTCTTAATTTATATATCATTTTATATTTCAAGTGGAGTTTTTAGAACATATCTAATTTTATTTTAAATTATCCAGACATCCATAACTTTAGAAATCTTACATTTTATTTTAAATTGTCGATGTCGAAATTTTATTATATCTGATATTTTACTTAAATTTATTTTTGTAAATTACATGTTATCTAATAATGATTGTTTATGAAAATGTGAAGAATTGGAGACTAATAAATTGTGATAACAATGTTTGATAGTTTCTTTAAGAGAAAACTAAGTGTTTAATTAAGAAACATAAATAAAATTTGTAAAATAATTAAATTATTAATAAATTATGAGAAAATATACTAATTAAAACATTAAAATGATTAGTAATAATTAATTATTTATATATAAACTTCATCCGACTAAGCCAAGTCTGAAGTGAAGCCAAGTCTGAAGTGAACACACAATAAGCTCAGCTCGGCTCGATTACTCAGCTCATTTTTATATTCAAGATCGACTCTTTTAAGTAACCAAACCGAAGAACCGAAGAATCGAGTTCACTTGATCGATCCCGGTTATGTTCACAAACTACCAAACCATGCCCACTTGAATAAGCCAATCCCAAATTTTATTCACTAACTACGGTTCTGTTCATTTGCTTTCTAAAATCAGGTTTTGCATCTTTAATACTAGACCGAGATAGCTTCTCTGTTCAAGATAAAAAAAAATCATCATAATAAAAAGGTTATCACCCAATTATTGATAGATTAATAATTCGATATAATAACATTATTCTGCAACAGGTTCAACTCTAGTTAAATTTTTTTTGGGGGGGGGGGGGGATTTCTAGTAGAACTTAGTTTAAAGTTTTGTGGTCCTGCAATTTCAACTAGGGACATTTTACAAGTGATATTACAAATTAAATATAACTGTGAGATCCCAAGCTTAAACGCTATACAAAATCCATAAAACCAAGATCATTAGTAAGCAAAAGCATGCATACCAATCCCTAAAAGGTCTGTGGATCCTAATGCTAATTAAAATGAGACAAAACACACAAAAATATAATAAAGAAACACAAATCAGAATGTCAATGAAAACCCAAAGCTGAACCCCTCTCATTCTGCAGTCAAATCTTCATACTGCCACGGGTTAAACTCAATTGACTTGACATCGACCTCTTCGATGCTGTTGGAACTATCTATGGCAGCCCGATGTTCAGCATATTTTCCGTTATTGCGATACACTTCTACATCACCCCAAGGTGTTGTAAAAACATCACTTGATGGTTCAAACCATTTAGGAGTGAATTGATGACCCTTGGTCTCCCGTGCTCGTTTTTCAGCTCTTTGCCTTTCCTCTAGACTGAAAAAAGGCAATAACCAAAATTTGCAAGTGTCAATCACATTCTCGCAACTGTTCGTGCTGTGTATGGGAACATGAACTCTATTGTGATTGTATAAAATTAAGATAAGGTATAATATATAAAAATTTGGTATGTTTTATTATTTTCAGATTGCTAGCTCTCCGATAGAACTAAGATATGGTTAAAGACAGCTCCATGAGACATCTTAACGGTGCAAGAGCTAAAGATGGTAGGAACCTATTTTGTGTGCGCACGTGTGTGTGTGTGTGAGAGAGAGAGAGAGAGAGAGAGAGAACTCGATTGGGCAGGCACCTATTTTGTGTGCGCACATGTGTGTGTGTGAGAGAGAGAGAGAGAGAGACCTGCTCTTTTCTGACCCAGCTTTTGACATGTCACCCTTCTCAAGTGCATATCTATCCGGTCGTAAGCGAGAGTCGGACGCCAATAAATTCTTTGGTGCAGTGTCGAAGCTGTTCAATTTGTGCGCAAAATGTGTGTATTGAAATTTGTCATTTTTCGGTGCATCAGCAAGTTTCCATGCCTGCACAGCAGTACAAGCACAATAACCCATAAATTAATCTGTACTGAAGTTCACTAGTCGACAGTTGTCAGATATAATTAAAGGATTAATAGCCTATTTATTTATGATTTTTCAATCTAGTAAAACAGATACGTAGAATAAAGTAACAGGATATTAAGAGCTTGAAAGCAAGAAAAAGGTCAAGGTACAAATGTTACAAGAACATATACTGTAAGTACCTTTGCAGTCTCTTTTTTACTACTTGATTTTAGGCACTTCGATATATTATATAAACATTGATTCTCAAACATATATATATCATTTCAGACCTTTTCAGTCAAAATAAAAAATCACCACTGAATCCATCCATACAGAACCCATTCATCATCTAAATATGTTAGCTTTATAATACTCGATATCCATACAGGCACTGACATAACTTCTCAGGCAATACTGCATTAGCATTAAGCTGACCTCGAAGAATAAACCTCTGTAATTCGGACTTGAATAAAAATAGTGCAAACTGAAGCATGTCTTTACTGAAAAGCTCTGGAATAAAGTAATGCATCTAACGGGTGAATATTCTCTCTACTAGAGAAAGAAGAAAAAGAAGTCCCAAGAACGTTCCTTCACATCGCATTCTGGAGTTGGAAGAAAAGATATATAGGGAAAGAATTAGATAGGTATAAAGATTTCTTTTCCTAGAGAACTTTTTTCCTTAATGTGGAATAACTGGAGAGAAAATACAAGGAGATTAATTAAATTTTACTTGTACCAATTCTAAATCTTTTAACATAAGAAAAATGTGTTCATCCCGCATGTCCATCTTTTCCTTATTATACATATGGGTGTGGCACTAAAGTACTTCATTTATTTCTTTTCCTTTCAACTTAAGAACACAGGAAACAGGAAAGTAACTATTTTGTTTTTCTAAAATGAAATTTGAGAACTCGAAACACTAACGGAAATTTCGCAATCCATTTCTTTCCTTTTCTATTCTTCGACTTTCAATTTTTTGTTTTCTCTCTGTACTCGGCACAACCAAAGAGATCTGTTTGAGATACTGGAACTGCAAATTGCAGATGATGCATTCCAAGGTAATTTGGTGCTATAGGACTGATATCAAGTCTGAGGTGAACGAGTTTGTTACCTCTGTTCTGCACTGCCTCTTGATTAGCCACAAACAACAGGTTTGTTAAACTTTCTTTTGTTCTATCGTCTATAAGTGTTTATAAAAACTAAAACTACACCCATGATGTGGGAAGTCATATCAAGAAATAGACACACTGGTCTATATACATACGTGCAAGGTACTAGAACCAACAAGCATAAAAGAGTCCAGGACACTTTCATGATGCCAAAATTGTAACCTACAAGGAAAGACAGCGTCACACTCCAAGTATACCAAATTTATCTTCTGCAGAAGATGTTAAAACACCAACAATGAGCAAACTGATAATGAACTTGGAGGATGGGTCCAAAGATATCTATCAGATATCTTTTTTAATGACATAAATTGATCAAACTTCCACACAATTAACTATTCAAAATTACAGAGGGAGAAACACTAGTGAGACATTAGCAGTCATGTTAGTAGGAGCTAACCTCCTTCAGCTGGGTTCCTGGAAGTGGTTCCCCTTCCAAGTCACAGGGTTGATAGCTCATCGACTCGCTCCATTTCCCAGTCATTAATATCTTTGGTTCTTCAGCAGAATTGTATACATATCCATCTACTTCATAGCGGCCAGCACTTCAACCAGGAATAGATGGAATAGTAGCCATGAGAATAAGGAGATGGATAATTGAAAGTTAACAAATCGAAAATAGTTCAGAAAAGTTTCCGATATTAGTGCCACAGACATAAAAGTTACGTAAAAAGCCGAATCTACCATGCATGCAACTGTCAACGGCAAGAAGAAAGTTACAGCGACAATTTGTTTCAAAACACAATTACACAAGCAACATATTACTCATATTTGACGCAAAGGAATCAAAAAGATCAATATGTAAATATTTTATGTTCTTATCTAGAGATTAAGATAATAGTAATTGTTTTTTGAAGTTTAGTCAATCTGATCAGTAATTATTCGAAAATAGTCTGACGTGTGGTAATAAAAAGGAGATATTAATCACGAACAACTTCCTAAGTATTAGGATTAATTAAAGGTTCTCCTCGAGATGTAATCTTTTAATTATTTTCAGAGCTAACTGAATTGAATTATTAAGGGAGCATTAATCTTTTTTGTAAGGATCAGTATCCATTCGCATTCCCTCTTATCTGGTAAAGAACTCATAGGGGTGGAAAATTTTCTGTGTTCACTCCATCCAAGCTTTTATCTTCTGGAAGTTTACTCCATATCTTCTTATGGTTTAATTTCTGTCAGCACTAAATTTTTTGTTCTAATCCACATCGCTCATTTCCCCATAAAAAAAAAAGATGAAATGAAAGCACCGAAGATTTTACAATGATAAAAGGTTCATAGTGACACACAGATATATATAAATATATGCCCTCTAAAACTCAAACACTAAAAAGGGGTAGTTTCTGGAACATACAAACCTAGAATACTGACTAATTGAGGATAAAAGATCCAAATAGATCAATGATGCTCTTTGCAGAAAGACCAAAATCATAAACATCAAGTGACCACTAATAGACAATGTAATTAGTGTATACATGTATTTAAAGTACAGAAATTGCAGCAGCTTGTAATTTTTGAGTATCTATGCATACCCAAACCAACCGCAAGGTTGAAAGTAAAGCACAACTTTGTCCCCTGTCGTCAAGTTAGTGACAACCATCTCCCCTGGTGAATCCACCCATGTGCGTCCAAATATTAGGTTGTTAACTTTGGAAGGAGGAGGAACCAATTCTAGTTCTACACCAGCTTTCTTGAGGGTCAATCTTGTTCTGAACAAAAAGAGACAGTACATTTTTTATGCATAACAGTTCCAGTATGCATCTTAATTGAAAATAAAATGTGTGACACTGTGACTTCAACTTTCAGAAACCTCCTCATCTTTTGCATTTTAAGCACGTCATATTCACCTTTTAAATTTTTATGTTGAGCTCTTCATTAAGCCTTAGTAAGTAAAAGCAGGATACCAAAATAAAACTATTACCTTCCAACCGGGTAGACATCAACTGAGTTCCCCAAGAACTTGGTCCTCACCTTCGATGTTATTTCATAAATGAAATGTTCACTTTCAGCATGTGCAACACCTATTGGGGGGTGATGACTGACCTGAGATCACATTAAATGTTAACAGATATAGCATCACAAAAGAACAAGACACTTGATAAAACTAGATAATCAAGAATTCGGTCAAAGTTTGATAGGGATGCAAATTTGCAAGTATTTCATTCTTGAATACAGTCTAACGAGAAGGGAAATTTTAAAGAGTGATTAAAAGCAAGGCTTAAGTCACCTAAATGAACACGAAACAGCTGCAAGTCAGATAAAAGGAAGGGTAAAATTTACCATGATAATTTGTACTGTAATGAACTTGTGTTATATTTACGTAAGAAAACATTAAAAAGGTTGAATTTTACAAGTATGGCAAGGATTATAAATTGACCCCACCCACACCTCTACAGATCCCTAACTTCCTCACCCACGAAATTTAAACTCGACCGAACGATAGTACAAACTGTATAAGAAATGGCATAATCAGTACTTCTCAATCGTACCTGTTCAGCAATAAATGTAACTCCACCGTGATTGGTCATCTCATAGGTTTCGCCAAGGATTGGATTAAATGGCTTCCAGGTTCGTTGCATGGCATAATACACAGAAATAAACCAGCACGCTGCAAGAAAATAATGCAACACAATAATTGTAAGTCTAGCAGCAGAGAAAAAAGAATGTACATACATAGAAGAATGAAGTAATACACAGGAACCCTTACATGCATATACCAATCTCATATGTGGATCCTCACAAACATCTGCTAGATCTAATAGGTATGAGTATTCCATTATCTGCAGAGAAATTAAGTACATCAATACAGTTCACATACATGTACTTGTATAAAAAGCAGATGTGCAGCTGACACAAACCTCAGCCATCTTTTGAAGCATTGACATAGGCTCAAAAATGAGAACCGGGAGGGTCACCAATGACGTGACATCAGCACCTACATACTTGTTCATTATCTTCCAGTAACCATCCCGATCCTGAAAGAAAAATCAGGTGCATTGAGTTCAAAACTTTAGGTTAAGAATGTTGTAAAAAGCGGACGCATTTGCCACCACTGAACCTGCAATTGCGCGCGCGTGTGTGTGTGTGTATTAGTATATCAAAATTATAATCTACAACTAAAATTAAAATTTGACATCAGTTACATTACAAATTGAGTGGTAGGTTAATAATTCACTAAATGTTATGAAATTTGGATTCAGAATAATATTTCTGGTTATGCACCTACATGTGTGTATGCAGGGTCAACTAATGCAGACTACTAACTAGAAATTTACAAACAAGTGTCTCAGGCTGATATTTTATATAAAAGATGGTGGTTTGGTAGAATTTTTATATAATATGGACTGATGGAGCATGTGACAGTTAAAGGGTTCTTGGGCAAACATTATCAACCTCACTCCCTCTTGGCCTAACTTCATCAACCTCACTCATTTTACGCGAGGTTTAGTGTTTAAATCTTGTCAAAGGAGAGGTAGGAGTGTGAGTTCTTAATCTATCCAGAAAAAGATGTTAATGTACCTCTTGCTTCCATCTTCCCTTTTGTGCTTCTACTTCAGAATCTTCAGTCCCTCCATCAGGATTTATAACTTCCAAACCCTCATATCCAACCAGGCTAACAGAAAAAAGAAATAATCAAAACATTAAGCAAATGAGCTAGTTGTTTGTTTAACATTAAATATAAAACTTAACACTAAAGTCTAAAGCATGTTACAAAAATTAAGAATGAAGAAAATAATGAGGACAAGAAACATGAGAATTTAATCAATTCAACACAAAAACACTGACTTTGGCGCAAAACGGGAAGTGGGAGTACCACAAATAATAGACTATTTGAAAGGTATCATTTTACTAGAAACATAATTAAACCTTCTTACAGATTGTTTGTGAATACAATAGACTATATTTAAAAATCTTATTGACAGGGACTTGACATCGACAACCTGAAACTAGCCTGTGCAATCCCTAACCTAAGACCAAGTAGCATATCCTCTTCTTATATAATTACTAATTGCTAACATTTTATTAATCATTAAATTACAAATTTACCTACATAGATTCCTATTAATCCCTCTACAAACACCTAAAAATCAGAGGAGCAAGAACTTAATAGGTAGTCATAGGTCAGATTATACAACTGATCTCGAGCATTAAACTTGGCAAGTCCAAAATGGGTAATTTAGTGCTGAGGATTATAAAGAATACCAGATTTAACTAGAAAAAACCATCTACAAGACCTAATGAAGACCGGAAACACAATGATTTCCAAGCTAATTAGGTAAACTAATAAGTAAGCAAAAACCCCAGCTCCCTTATTCCAAGTCCAAACTGAATTAGCACAAAACAAACTTGATATCAAAAAAGAATTACAAAAATCAATAATGAGCAAGAAGTAAAAAGAAAAAAAGGGATTGTAACTTGAGCATACCCATTAACTGATTTTTGCATAGCAGACCCAAAATTGGATATACTTGAAGCCAGAGAAGAAAAGAAACCACCCCCACCACTTGGCTTCTGCTCTTTAGATGAAGATGAAGAATCCATGTCTTTTTTTTCAAACCCCTACAAGTGATTAGCTTCAAGATTTAGATCTGGAGGTTTCAGATGTAAAAAGGAGATGATGGAGGACAAATCAAAGGAGGGGGGGGGGGTACAAATTAAAATTAAAATTATGCAGCGTCTGTATGTCTGTTTGTGAATGTAACATGTACTATCTGATTTGACTAGTTGAATATTAGTTTTTATAATATCAACCCCAGCTAGGATATGAGATGATTCTTGTTGGCACGGGCGGCGCCTCCGCAACATGTACCACAGAGCCGGGTCGGGTTTTATTTTGTGCCCCCTAAATCTTAAAGTACGTAACTTATGATTTATAATGAGTTATAATTTAGCACAAATTATTTTTAATATTATATAATTTTAAATTTAATTTGAAATGAAAATTTTAAACTCTAAAATTTATTTCTTATAAATTTTTTATAATATGATTTGATAATTATTTTAAATATGCATGTTTCTAATTTAGTGAAATTTTAGTTTTTAAAGAAATATGAAAAATTTAGGCTCTGTTTGGGATTACTGTTAAAAATTGATGTGCTGTTAGAAAAAGCGATGTTAAAAAAAGTGTTGGTGTAAATATCACATGATTATTTGATAATTTGTTGATATATATATGTTTTGATGCAAAAATATATAAATAATAATGTTTTTGGTAAGTTTTAATGGTGAAATAAACATGTGCTTACTATAAAAGCTGAAAAGCTTTTTTTTAAAAGTATGGGGGACTTGTTTTCTCTAAAAGTAGCTTTTTAGGTCAAAAGCACTTTTCCAAAAAGTAATTTCTGAATTTTACCAAACAGTTTTTTAACTGCTTATTGCATAAGACATTCTTATATAATAATAAAACTGAGTCACATTGACAACCCTAAGATTTAGTTGTTTGATAATGAACTTTGTGTTTTGTATTATATTACTTGAGTCTATAAAATGGACTAGAAGATTAGACTGTAGTATTTTTATGTAAACATATTCAAGCTAATGAATAAATTATGCAAGAAGAACAATCCATGATCATGCCTTAGAGAAAAGTGAAGAAGGTTGGAGTTGAATAAAATTGTTTTATGAAAAATATTCCAAGTAATGTTAGGTAATGAATTACACACAGGGGGTGAATGCGTTTTTTGTATTTTTAATGTTTTTCTTGAACTATTTTGTTTGTGAACAAAGTAAATCAAATGTTGTAGTGAAATGTGTTCATGTAGAAATTAAACATGCAATAATAAAGAACACAAATCTTTCAAAACTCACTTAATTTTTTATTAAAATTAAGAATATTTTGCTACAAAATTTCTAGGCTTTTTGTTGATAAAGAGCTTAGCTTCTTTCTTTAGAGAATACAAAAGTTCCTAATCTAAATTATTACATCTAACAAAGGACCGGTTAACTTTATAATTTAGTTAACTGTTGGTTTACACAGTGTATAATAAGACATGCTATTAAATTTAGTAAACTATCACTTGTCATTTCCATTTTAGGAAAAGTATATCTTCCATTTCTGGCTTAGCATATCTTTGCATACTGTGTTAACTTTGATCTTCCTTTGTCAGTTAATCTTCACCCTTGATATTGCACACTGTTCAAGCTGCTTTTTGTAGACTTGTCAATCCAGCTGGTTGGATTGTTTGTTGATTGTTAATCGAGGATATTGAACTGGTCTGTAAATTGTACTTTGAGATTTTACCTCGACATCTCCATTTTTGTCTATAGAGAACTTGACATCTCGATAAGTATATTGGCTTATCGAGATCTCTAATACTCCATATTAAATTTGACTTGTAGAGGTCTCTGAGTTCTCTATAAGAGAATTTGTCTTGTCGAGATCTCTAGTCTTCATATCTTCACTTTGACTTATCGATTTCTCTTAGTTCTCTAGTGGCTTATTGACTTGTCGATAACTCAGAGTTCTCTAGTCAAATTTGACTTGTCGATAACTCAGAGTTCTCTAATGAGTTTTGACTTATCGATATCTCTGAGTTCTCTAGTGGAATTTGACTTATCGATAACTCAGAGTTCTCTAATGAATGTTGACTTGTCGATAACTCTGAGTTCTCTAGTGAAGAAATGACTTGTCGATATCTCCAATCTTCATGTCTTCAACTTGGCTTGTCGATATCTCTGAATTCTCTAGTAGCTTTCATGAGTTCTCTATAAGTCATTCTGGAGTTCTCGAATGACTTCTCTATAACACTAATCTGTGACTTGTAGAGATCTTGACTAAGAACATTTTTCCCAAAACAGATTTATTCAACTCCAAACTTCTTCATAATTCTTCTGAGGCATGATCTTCTTGATCTTCTTCCAGATAGAATTCTTAGGTTTGATACTGTTTAAAAGAAAAAGACTTTAGTCTGCTCTTTGACATTTTTACAGACTTTAATGTTACAATACAAAATGCAAACTAAGATTACAATACAACTTACTTAGGGGTTGTCAACTTGACTTAGTCTTGTTAAAGTACAGACATGTCTTGCACAACAATCTCCCCCAATTTGTGAGAAGATTGCTTAACACAAATTCATGCCTGTTAACAAGACTAACCCCAAATTTTGATGGAAGCTAAGATTAAAACATACAAATTGATAAAATTACAACTTTCATACATTAGAAGATTTACAGAGTCTAAGTGGTTACAAGCATCAGGTAAAAACTATTTTTGCTTTTATTTCTTCTCTAAGGATATCCCTTAACTGAACAAGAATTTCAAGTTCTTCTGCAATAGGTATCCCACTTAGAGCTTCTACTAGTTTGATCCTATCTTCCTTTGGATAACCACTGCCTAGTAAATCAATTCTAAATCTTGAGAATTGGCCAGCTTTGATGTTAAGAAACTTTATGTTATGGATTAAAAACTAAAGTATATGATTGCTGTATTTACTACTAAGGAACGTGAGTTTCGAGGCTTAATTTGACTGCTCTTGTGTTTCGTGACTCAATCTGCCTTAACAAGATGCCTACGTACCTTGCTGATTGTCAAGGATCAAGTCAAAAAATGTAGTTCTGATTTGTGGGGTGAGGCCCCTTATATAGATGTTGGTGGTCCTTGAATGGGACTTGGTATATGAGACTTGGTAGCTAAGTCTCATAATTAGAATGGACTTTGGAGTCCTAAATAGTAGAAAACTGATTCCTTATCCTTCCAGGTTCCTTAGAGGCTAATCTGCAAGGATTCATGTCCTTATTGGGACTCTTCTCGATAGCTGATTTTTTCCTTATTAATTAATTACGAAATTAATTAATATTCAGGGTTTTTGGGCCTTCTTTGTTCCATCAGGCCTGATCCGGTCCATCAGGCCTGATCAATGTGTTAACCTTTTTGGTCTGAATGTCATACATCTTCTTATTGGGCCTAGCAGCCCAAATCATGTATAATTAATATAATATTTAATTTACACAATCAGGATTTATTTATCCCTATCATTTTCCCCCCAACTTTTGGGAAACCGTATAAGATTTCGCAAAAGTTAAGTTCATTCATTCCCTTACAGGGTATCGTTTTGCTTAAAGTGTGGAGCGACCTACACGTTGACAACTATTTTCCTTGTACGCGGCTTCAGGGTCGTTTAAAAACTTCCTTTTTATTTTCTTACCTTTTCCCTATTTTTAGGAATTTTCTGGTATTTTTTAGGAATTTTTTTTTTAAATTTTCAGCCCCTTTTCGACCAGGATCCTAGTCGAAATTTCGACCTGGATCCTAGTCGAATTTTGGGCCAGCCTTTCAATCCTGGTCGAAGGATTTCGACTAGGATCCACGACCTGGATTTCGACCAGGATCCTAGTCGAATCTTCGACCTGGATTTTGGTCGAAATTTGTGTCTTTCTTTGTTTCCTGGTCGAAGGATTTCGACTAGGATCCACGACCTGGATTTTGACCAGGATCCTAGTCGAATCTTCGACCTGGATTTTGGTCAAAATTTGTGTCTTTCTTTGCTTCCTGGTCGTAAGGTTTTAACTAGGATTCACGACCTGGATTTCGACCAGGATCCTATGTTAGGTCACACACACACTGTAGAGGGGGGTGAATACAGTGTATAGCACAAGCAAATCGAACTTTAATAACTCAAGTAACAGAAAACAACTTTATTGAAAACAATAAATTCTGTTACAGTATGGAACTGTCCTCTCTCAGTGATGAACAAATATCACGAGAGCTGCTAGGGTTACAATGAATAATCTTCTCGATAATGATAACACTTATAGTGTAAACCCTATTTATGTGTTTATATACTATATAGTTACAAGATAATCGCTAATTGATATGGAATATAATTCTGCTTCCTAAAATATGTCAATCAGATATCTTTTCTTCCAAGTATTCTATTCTTCATAGAATTCCTTCTTCATGCATATCTCTTCTTATGTTTGTCTCGATCTTCTCTTCCTGTAAATCAGCTGCCTTCCTTATCTGAACGTTTTTTTTAAGTCCTGATATTATCTTCTGATAAATATCTCCTGAACCTTAAGTACTGACGACTTAAGTTCTGACTTCAGTATAAGTGTTGATTTCAGTTAAGTACTGATTTGTCCTGTTTAAGTAAGATCTGAAAACTAAACATAAATCACATTAGTCATGACATTATCAAATATATCTAACAATCTCCCCCAACTTGTAAATTAGCATAATATACAAGTTAACAGATATTTGATGATGTCAAAAATATTAAGTACAAATGCATGAGAATTTGACTAGATAACTACAACTTACAGTCCTTAAAGCTTTACCAACTTTAACTTCTGATAACAACTTCAGTCTGTATTCATATCAGAATTTGAGCAGTTGTAGATCTTGACTTGGCTTCATCTTCTGATCTCTCTGATGTCAGGAGTTGTTCTGAGATAGTTCTTTAACAAACATCTCTCAGCATATCTAAGTTCATCAATCATCCTCCTTTTAGCATCTTTAAGTTCTGCAAAATCTTCATCAGTTTGAAAGATTGCAGCCCTGAGATCATTAATTTTAGCTTTCTTTATGTCCTGATCCAGTCTGATCAAATACGCCTTGTCAGACTCAAGATTGAATTCCACAGCTCTGTAACCCAGAAAGGTAGTTATAATCTTAGCAGAGTTAGGCTTCATCTCAACAATATCACCCTTGTGATCTCTGTACTTTGGAAGATATGTGCTGTCAGGCTTAACAGAATAAAGCCTTTTCTGTCTCTGAATCTGACTCTTCAAATAGTTTGCAGCACTTTCTGTTATTTTGTCATTCACTTGAAGTAAGAATAATACATGTTCCAATTCTTCATAATACTTCAGTGGAATGGCATTTTCCCTTATATGATAAACCCTACCATCTGTCATGAAGTACAACAAGATGTGTTCTTTCAAGTAGGTATGATAAACCATCTGTACAGATTCTAGTTGATTCAATCTTTCAGGATTTGCTCCAATACCTGGTTCACTTAAGGAAGTTGGATCATTGGTTGTGTTCTGTATTCTTCTTTCATCAGCACTTCCCAATCCAGTTTTATCTCTTGCTTCCTTTCCAGTAACCACTCTTGCTTCAAAACCACTTGCAGTAATCTTCAAAGGTTGAGTCTGTTAGGCTTTGGTGAATCCTGGTAGGAGTATCTTTGAAGGTTTAACATGAGCAATGTCAGAGGTTTCCTTTGATTTATCTTCTGATATCAAGTTAACTTGAGCTATGTTAGAGGTTACTTGCTTCTTTGAGATATCAGAACTAACTCTATCTTTACCCTGAACAACTTGAGCCATGTCAGAGGTTGTCTTATAATTTTTTCTTGAAGTCAGAGCAAGATCAGCATCTTCAACAGTAATTTCTTCATCCACAAGAGGCACATAAACCTTGATAGGTTCACCAATTTTCTCTTTGCCCTTAGACCTTGGATCTATATGCAATTGTGATTTAGCCTTGGTTGCTTCAGGATTTGTTCTTTCTTTTATCACAATGCCTTTGACTTTTGGAAGTTTCTTTTTACTAACAGAAGCTTCAGATTTAGATTTGACTTTTTCTGACTTAAGTCTAGCTTCTTCTTCCATCAGACTTTCCAAGTCCATTCCTGGATTCTCCTTTAGAAATAACTGTCTTGATAATTCTTCATCAAGATCCAAAAGTTCATCAGAACTTATCCTTTTACCAGTAGCAGAATTAATTCTTTTTCCAGCATCAGAACTTGTCTTGTGACTTGTAATTTCAGCTCTTCTAGATGAGAAACTTCTACCTTGACCATGACCTCCACCCATTCCAGAGTTTCCCTGGTCATCTTTTTCATCATCCTTCCCCTTCAGTGTCTGATCAGTTTTGCATTTGGACTTAATTACTTTCTCCCCCTTTTTGGCATCAGCAGGTAAGAGAAGAGAGACAAGCAATTCCACTGAGGCTTGGATTTCATCGAGTTGAGATTGCTGAGAAGCTTGATTTTTCAAAATATCATCAATCTGAGACTGTTGCTTCTCTTGGGTCTTATCAATGTAAGCAACTCTGTCAAAGGTAGGTTGAAAGAAACTTTTCTTTTCAAGTTTCTTAACTGTTTCTTGCTTGAGCAATTCTTCCTGAATTTTATGTAACTCTGCATGAGTTTTTGAATGGAGACCTTGAAGATGTCTAGTACTCAATGCAGTGACTCGAAGCTGTGTCTTGAAATCATCATTAATTAACATCTGATCAGCTTTGTCCAAGTGCTCAGCAAGAATCTTTTCAGATGGAACAAAGGTAACTGAGTTCCATTCCTTAGTCCACTCCTGTCCTCTAGGAGTTTCACTCCAAGGTACTGGTGCTTCTCCTCGTACAAACTTCTTGACTAGTTCTGATTTAGAAACAGTTTGTGGAAGGGCATGTCCTGAAGGACCAGCTTCATCAGCATCTGCATTTGAAGCATCATCACCAGTGTCATCAGCATTTACAGCATCAGAACTTAAAGAATCAGCATCTTCTGATAAAACAACAGTATGAGAAGCAATCGAGGCTTCAACATCATCCTCTAAGTGCTGATCTATTTCCAAGTTCTGATCAACAGCCATATCATGATGCTCACCTATATTCTGATCATCAACATCTAGATGCAGAGAAGGTGTGGTAGATAATTCTAGAGTTTGAGTAGCATAAGTAACAGGTGTTGTTGATGTATTAATTGCTATTGGAGCTTCTAAGTAGAGAACCTCAGGCACAACCAGGTTTTGAATATCAATTTCAGCATTTGTGCCTGGGTCTACAGGAGATACAGTTTCATGTACAGGAGACACAGATGGTGTGTTTGCCTTGTCTGTAGCAGCTTCCTGAGGTGGGGACAATGAAGAAGGAGATGCAGTAGCTTCAGCAAATTCTGGTTCTTCTGAGATCAGAGATTCCTGATCTCCTTCCTTAGTTGCTGCTTCCTCATCATCTGAAGCTGGCCTTTTAGCTCTCTGTTTCTTGTATCTCTTTGAAGGTGGGGATTCCTTGGGAGGGTCAGCAGAAGTCATTCTTCTAAGCCTTTTGAGAAGCTTAGATCCCCCAATGCCAGAATCCTTCTGAGAAGGAACCTTCTCAGCTTCTTTTGCAACAAGTTCTGATGCAGAAACCTGTTCCTCACTATCAGACTCATCTCTCAGAACAATCCTCCTTCTCTTCTGTGGTGTCTGAGGAACAGTCTTTGTCCTCTTGAGCTTGGAAGATGAAGGCTTCACAGTAGGTGCTGAGGATGAAGGTTGAGCTGTCTGTGAGGGTGTGAGATAAGTTTTGAGATATGTTCTGAGAGAGGGTTGTGGTATAGATGTATGTGTGGTATGTTCTGATAATTGGTGTGGTGTTTGGGAGGTGGTGGTAGGTTGAACATCAGGATAAACAGATCTATAGGTTTGAGGATCAACATTTACCAGGATCTGTTTTACAGACTGAGGAATCTTTAAAGGTCTAACCACCGTTTTCTTAAGGTCAGCATTTATCAGGTCATTAAAAGCCCGTTTTGCAAGTTTAAAAGGTGGAATTAAAGAACTGGCTAGTTGAGGGTCATCAGCACAGCAAAAGGTATATATAAGCTGACAGAATCTAGCAAAGTAAACTACATTTCTATCCTCTGTCATTCTATCCCCTATAAAACCTAGCACAGCACTTGCAAAATCAAAATGAGTTTGGTTAATAATAGCATACCCGATGTGCTGACTCATTATTGGAATGGCATCAAAGTTGGAACACTTATTGTCGAATGCTTTAGTGATGCATTCGAGGAAAAAGCTCCATTCCTTTCTGATATGTGCTCGTTTCAACTGTCCAAACTTGGCCAAACTCTTCTCATACCCCAAATTGGCCATGAGCTGCTGTAGAGCTGGTTCCTCCGGTGTTGAGAAAATGTAGCCTTCTGGTAAATGTAAAGCCTTGCGAACTGTTCCAGGAGTTACCACATGTTCAGAATCATCCACTTCAAAAACAATGCTGGGAGTACCATTAGCACCACCATTATCAAAATGCCCAGTCCTCCAAAATGTCAGAACTTGTTGGCTTGAAAAGACTGAAGGCTGGGTCAATGTATACTCAATTTCACTGTGTGCAAGAAGATCTTGCACAAAATGCAACTCAGACGGAGCTTCATCATGGTTTAGGATTGTAGTATAGTTGTTGGGAACAAACTTAGCTCCATCGATGATCAAATCCTTAGGTGCCATGAGAAAAATTGAAAATTAAGATTGCCTGTAAGGTGTTTGATAAAATGTCTGTATGAAAAACCAACGTCAGGAGATGAGAGAGAGTAAAAGCAAAGAAAGAGAGATAAAATGTAAAAGTAAATAAAAGATTGTATAATCTTCTCTCTCTCTTACTTATACTTGGTTAAAAAAAATAACCGTTGGACACCTGTCAGACATGCAGCAATAATGAATAGTTAATGGGCACGGGAAAATAGTAATCATTACTTATCACATTCGATTTTTCAAGGAAAAACCGTTCCACTTACCTAGTAATCCCATTAATTAAGGTAAGTCAGTTTTAATTCAAAATTTAAAATATTCCCACTTAATTAATCATTTTCACTGCAAAACCAATATTCTGTAAAAAAAATCCAAGTGTGAGAATGACCAAAAAAAATCAAGTAAACAAGTAATGATATTTGAAATCAGAACTTAATTTAAATCAATAATTAAAATGATCATCGGAATATGGATATATCAGGATTTAACAGTGCAGTAAAATTGCATAACATCTCAGAGACAAAATCTTGCAAAAATCAGAAATTCCATTAATATATTAAGAGAATACATTCATGAAATTGAAATTACATCAGAGCATTACAAGACTGTCCTAAGCTTCTAAACCTAACATCAACAGCTTTTGTCCTTGGCTAAAAAAAAACCGGACAAAGCTTACGATGAAGAAAAATAGGAAGAAGAAAACAAAATATTTTTTCTTCCGACTCTCTACAAAAAGAATAGCGAGTCGAACGATTCGCTCTTGTTGGTGGAGAGCTTCCAGCCTTTCTTCTTCCAATCGCTCCAGATGGCGATGGTAGTCCATGTAAAAGAACAGGAGGTGTGTGAGAACCTCCTGGGGAACCGAGTCCCAAATCTCATCAGAAATGACAGTTACGTGTCATTCCTGCTGCCAGTTGTCACAACTCAACTCCATGTTGAAGGTTTCATAGTTCAAAAACATATTGTAGTTAACCATGATTTTGTTGATATGAAGGAAAAGAGAGTGAGTGTTTAAGAAATGATGTGTAGGCTGATGTGAGGTGATGGTTTATATAGGCATTAGAATGCCAGGAGACGTGAGGATAATTAAATGCGGATAGGTAGAAATAATTCTACCTCATCTTCCTAGACTGGGAAGAAGAAAAAAGTCATTGGAAAAGTAAAACAGGGTTTAATGCGCACAACAACCAGAAAAAAAATTACTGTGCATGTACGTGTTCTACTAACCCTAATTGTATTGACTGTTAATATCTTACCCATTCATATTCTGAGTAAAAATAGGACTGTTTCAGATTTTAACCATAAATAAGTCAAGTAGAGAATCAGAATTTAATAACAGCACTTAGACTTATATCAGAACTTAACAGTCATCAGAACATGATTTCTTAACTCGAAAAATGAATGCCTATCTTTGTGATTCTTCACACAAATTCTGAGTTCGGTTCTTCAGAACTTATTAATCAGAACTTCCATCAGAACTTGTCCTCGGAATTTATGCAATCTGACACATAAACTGTTCATCTAAAACAACATTGAACGCCACAGTAATTTTCATCATTCATATGGAGTGTAAGTGTGTGCATTAAGCAAAATATCAGACAAAGAGTAAAGTCTGATTCACTTCAGTACATCTTAGAAAGAAGGCATAACTAAGAACTTTACTAAAAATCTGTCATTATTCTGAAGTTTACTTTTGAATGAGTTCATGCATGAGTCCACCTCAACTGTTTTGTGCTTATTTTATGCATCTTTTGAAATTCCATTTTACAGTGGCTTCTCAGTGTAAGTGAGTCACGACTGCTTATCAGAATTTATGCTATTAACAGAGTATTTCTCCAGTAATCATAGAGTGTGAAAAGTCACAAAGAAAAATAATTATTTGCTTTTCTGATGCATATTACTTAATACCAGCAATGCACTTGGGTCGTCCCTTCCACATTTTTACTCTAGACCTCGAAGGAGTACCTGATTTTTATTTCTTTTTCTTTTGTTTTTGTTTTGATAAGTGAGGTTTATCAGCACTTAGTACATTCAACAGATTTACTAACATCAGAACTTAACAGATGAGAAACATTCTTCTAGTTTTCGACTTAGTAATAAGATAAACAAAGTAAACTTAACTAAGCTCAATATCAGAATTTTCTTGTGTCAATGGATTTCTACACAAATAACTACTACTAATATGGGATCTCTAGTATATTGAAGACTACTAGGTCAGCATCTAGCACAAATATCCTCATAGGATTGAATAGGCACATAAACATTCATATCACTATCAGAGTTTAGAAATACACATCAGACAACAATCAGTACTTAGGCAATTTTCAATTAAGCACAGAATACACAAAGAGAGTAATTTCTGTAAATACTGATCATAAAGTCTGATGCATCAGAATAAAAACTAAGCAGATTTAGAGAAAGAACCTGAAACCATTCCAAGTTCATTTACCAATCTTGTAAAAGTAGCTTCACACAGTGGTTTTATGAAGATATCTGCTAGTTGTTGATCTGTTGGAACAAAATGTAATTTCACTGTACCATCATCCACATGTTCCCTTATGAAGTGGTACCTAATGCTGATGTGTTTTGTCATTGAGTGTTGAACTGGATTACCTGTCATAGCAATAACACTTTGATTATCACAGTATATAGGGATTTTAAAATATGTTAACCCATAATCCAGTAACTGATTCTTCATCCAAAGAATCTGTGCACAACAACTTCCTACATCAATGTACTCTGCTTCTGCAGTTGATGTGGAAATTGACTTTTGTTTCTTGCTAAACCAAGAAACCAATCTGCCTCCAAGAAATTGGCAGCTTCCACTTGTGCTTTTCCTGTCAATTTTGCAACCTGCAAAATCTGCATCTGAGTAACCTATTAGTTAAAAATCTGATTATCTGGGTTACCACAATCCCAGATCAGTTGTTCCCTTAAGATACTTGAAAATTCTTTTCACAGCTGTTAAGTGAGGTTCTCTTGGATCTGCTTGAAATCTTGCACAAAGAGAGGTAGCATATATGATATCAGGTCTACTAGCAGTTAGATAGAGTAGAGAGCCAATCATACCTCTGTAATCAGTAATATCTACTGATTTACCAGTATCCTTATCCAGTTTTGTTGCAGTGGCCATGGGAGTGGATGCACTTGAATAATCTTGCATTCCAAATTTCTTCAGCAAATTTCTGGTGTACTTGGTTTGACAAATAAAAGTGCCTTCTTCATTCTGCTTGACTTGAAGGCCCGGAAAATAGCATTTGATAACTTGACTGCATCAGTTTGGCAAACTTCTTGCAAAGTCTGTCATTTATAGAACCAAAGCTGATATCATCAACATATATCTGAACCAGAAGTAAGTCCTTTCCATGGTTGAGGTAGAACAGTATTTTGTCTATAGTTCCTCTGTTAAATCCACTTTCCAGAAGAAACTGAGCTAAAGTCTCATACCATGCTCTTGGAGCTTGCTTAAGTCCATAAAGTGCTTTATCAAGCCTGTAGACATGATTAGGATATTTGGGATCTACAAAGCCTGGAGGTTGTTCAACATATACTTCCTCCTCCAATTCTCCATTGAGAAAAGCACTTTTCACATCCATTTGAAAGACAGTAAACTTTTTGTGAGCAGCATAAGCCAAAAATATCCTTATGGCTTCCAATCTAGCAACTGGTGCAAATGTTTCATCATAATCAATTCCCTCCTGTTGAGAATATCCTTTTGCAACCAACCTTGCCTTATTCCTTATAATTATGTCATCACTATCAGTTTTGTTTCTGAATACCCACTTTGTACCAACAACAGATCTATTCTTTGGTCTTGGCACTAGGGTCTAGACTTTGTTTCTTTTAAATTCATTTAACTCTTCCTGCATTGCTTGCACCCAATCAGCATCTTGAAGAGCTTCTTCCACTTTCTTTGGTTCAGTCTGAGAGAGAAAAGAATTGTAAAGACATTCACTTGAAGTAGCTGTTCTAGTTCTGACACCTGCATCAGGATTTCCAATTATTAAGTCAGGTGTATGTGATTTAGTCCACTTCCTTGCAGATGGAAGGTTTTCTCTAGAACTGGATGCTCCCCCGTGATCCATGCTATCTTCATCAACATTTTCTGATGCTCCCCCTGAAACTATGCTCTCTGAGTTGGATTCTTCAGAATTTAAGTTTTCAGAATTATCAGAACTTGGCTTATCAGAGCTTGATGAATCAGAACTTGAAGAGCCAGATTTATGTTCTGATGCTTCTTGAGATGTGGTTGTATCTTGAGTATGCTCCCCCTGCATAGGTGCATCTTCCTTTGGCGTAGTCACCACAGTTTCAATAACATCAGAGTTTAATCCATCAGAGTTTGCGGTATCAGAATTTAGACTGTCAGGATTTTCAGTATCAAAATTTAAGTCTTCATTTTCAAATCTCAGCTGATCATGATCATTGAAATCTTCAAGTCCAGTAATCTTCTTATCATCAAAAGAGACATTGATAGATTCCATGACCACTCTTGTTCTCAAGTTATAGACTCTGAAGGCTTTTGTGGAAAGTGGATATCCAACAAAGATTCCTTCATCAGTTTTAGATCAAATTTGGATAGCTTTCAGGATGAGTCTTAAGAACAAAACACTTGCATCCAAATACGTGAAAATACTTCAGATTTGGCTTCTTTTTCTTCACCATCTCATATGGTGTCTTTCCTTGCTTGTTAATGAGTGTTACATTCTGAGTAGAACAAGTACTCTGCACAGCTTCAGCCCATAAATAGGTTGGAAGCTTTGCTTCATCAAGTATTGTGCGTGCAGCTTCAATGAGAGTTCTATTCTTTCTTTCAACAACTCCATTTTTCTGTGGAGTTCCAGGAGCAGAAAATTCCTGCTTGATTCCCTGTTTTTGCAGAACTCTTCCATTATCAAATTCTTGAACTCAGTACCATTATCACTTCTTATTATCTTCACAGAATCTTTGACCAATTTATCCAGTTGCCTTACATGATCAATCAAGATAGATGCAGTTTCACTTTTTGTGTGCAAGAAATACACCCATGTGTATCTGGTGAACTCATCCACTATGACCATAGCATATTTCTTCTTTACAATAGACATGACATTTACTGGACCAAATAGATCAACATGTCGTAGGTGATAAGGCTCAAGAATTGATGATTCGGTCTTGCTCTTGAATGAGGATTTCCTTTATTTAGCCTTCTGACAAGAATCACAAAGGCCATCAAGAGCAAATACTGATTTTGGCAGTCCTCTCACAAGATCTTTCTTGACTAGTTCATTTATATTGTTGAAATTTAAATGAGAGAATTTCTTGTGCCAATTCCAGCTTTCTTCAATTGATGCTCTACTCATCAGACAGATTGCAGAACCATCAGTACTTGTTGAAAGCTTGGCTTCATAAATGTTACCACGCCTATATCCTTTCAGAAAAACTTTGCATGTAGATTTACTTACAACTTCACAGTGTTCTTCAAAGAAATCCACATGATAACCTCTATTACATATTTGACTGATACTCAGCAGATTGTGTTTAAATCCTGAGACCAGAGCTACTTCTTTAATGATGACATTCCCGAGATTGATATTGCCATATCCCAATGTTTTTCCAATGTTGCCATCTCCATAAGAAACACTTGGTCCAGCCTTCTCCACAAAGTCTGATAGCAGGGCTTTATTTCCAGTCATATGTCCTGAACATCCACTGTCCAGAACTAGGATGTTTTCCTGTTTCCCTTTAACTCAGTAGCTTCAGAACTGCTTTCAGCACTTGCCATATCAGCATTTGCCATTAAGACATAATTTTCCTCACTTTCAGAATCTGAGGTGTCTGTCCAGCTTTTGTTCTTTATGACAAGAGCCTTGCCTTTGTCACTCTTTACTTTCTTGCAATCAGGAGATATGTGGCCTTTCTCACCACAGTTGTAGCATTTGACATTTATATAATCTCCTCTGTCAGACTTTCCTCCTTTGCCCTCAGATTTTCTAAAATTCTTCTTATCAAAACTTGCACCTTTCCTGGAAAACGTCTTTCCCTTCCTGAACTTTCTGTATGCAATCTTCGTGATTCCTTTCACCATAAGAGCACACAGCTTCATCATTTCTTCATCAGCATCCATCTCAGGAAAGCTTTCAGATTCTGAGTCATCATCATTATCAGAACTTGATGACTCAATATCAGACTTTGTGAAGAGAGCTTTACCCTTGCCTTTCCTTGAGGTAGCTGCCATGGGGGATTCTTCTTCAGCCTTAAGAGCAACTGTTCTTGACTTTCCTCCTTTCCTCTTGCTTCTTTGTTTCATCTCAAGTTCATGAGTCTTGAACATCCCATAAATTTCATCAAGAGTTATTTCATCAAGATTATAGTTGTCTCTTATTATTGTTGCCTTCAAATCCCAGCTTTCAGGAAGAGCCAACAGGAATTTAAGGTTTGAGTCTTCAAGATCATACTCCTTATCAACCAGTGACAAATCATTCAAGAGTTTGACAAATCTATCATATAAATCAGTCAATGACTCATTAGCCTTTGAGTCAAAGTGTTCATACTCTTGAGTAAGTATTGTCTTCCTGTTCTTCTTAACCGTATCAGTTCCCTGACATCTTGTTTCCAAGGCATCCCATATCTCCTTTGCAGTCCTGCAGTTTATTACCCTGTTTGACATTACATTATCAATGGCACTATGCAGTAAGTGTCGTACCTTAGCATCCTTAGCAATTGATGCGATATCTTCAGTAGTGTAATCACTCTTCTCCTTTGGTACAGACTTTGTTGCTTCACCTACAACTGCAACAGCGAGCTTGGTTGGTTTGTGAGGTCCTTCCTTAATTCTATCGAGATATTCTGGATCTGTAGCTTCCAGAAACATGGTCATCCTCACCTTCCATATGGGATATTCAAATGGTCTCAATATGGGAACTCTAATCGTCTCATATCGGCTTTGGATTTGTATCTTTGGAGGTTCTTCAGTTTTGGTGGGCTTAGTTGGAGTTTCTACTTCAGACATGATTGTTTTTGGATCTTAAACTGTTTGTGTGTTAACAGATAGGCTCTGATACCACTTGTTAGGTCACACACACACACTGTAGAGGGGGGTGAATACAGTGTATAGCACAATCAAATCGAACTTTAATAACTCAAGTAACAGAAAACAACTTTATTCAAAATAATTAATTCTGTTACAGTATGGAACTGTCCTCTCTCAGTGATGAACAAATATCACGAGAGCTGCTAGGGTTACAATGAATAATCTTCTCGATAATGATGACACTTATAGTGTAAACCCTATGTCTGTGTTTATATACTACACAGTTATAAGATAATCGCTAATTGATATGGAATATAATTCTGCTTCCTAAAATATATCAATCAGATATCTTTTCTTCCAAGTATTCTATTCTTCATAGAATTCCTTCTTCATGCATATCTCTTCTTATGTTTGTCTCGATCTTCTCTTCCTGTAAATCAGCTGCCTTCCTTATCTGAACGTTTCCTTTAAGTCCTGATATTATCTTCTGATAAATATCTCCTAAACCTTAAGTACTGACGACTTAAGTTCTGACTTCAGTATAAGTGCTGATTTCAGTTAAGTACCGATTTGTCCTGTTTAAGTAAGATCTGAAAACTAAACACAAATCACATTAGTCATGACATTATCAAATATATCTAACATCCTAGTCGAACCTTCGACCTGGATTTTAATCGAGATTTCTGTGCTTATTCTCGAAAAATAGTGTGCTTGATTCAGGAATTCGACCTCAATCCTGATCTTTTTTACCCGTAATTTTTGGGTGTCTGTTTGAAAGAATTCGAATAAAATTCACAACCTGGAATTCGACCTCAATCCTGGTTTTTTTTACTCATAATTTTTGGGCACCTGTTCGAAAGAATTCGAATGGAATTCACGACTTGGAATTCGACCTCAATCCTGGTCTTTTTTTACTCATAATTTTTGGGCACATGTTCGAAAGAATACGAATAGAATTCACGACCTGGAATTCGACCTCAATCCTGATCAGTATTGGGCTTCTTCCTAATTTAATTTGGATTGGGCCTCGTTTGGGCCTTCTCTCTTAGGGCTTTGATTTGGGCCTTGACTTGGGCCTGTATTCTTCTAAATCCTAATTGGATTTGGGCCTCTATTTTTCCAAATCCTAATTGGATTTGGGCCTTTTATTTTTCCAAATCCTAATTGAATTTGGGCCTCTATTTTTCCAAATCCTAATTGGATTTGGGCCTTCTGTTTTTCCAAATCCTAATTGGATTTGGGCCTTCTATTTTTCCAAATCCTAATTGGATTTGGGCCTCCTATTGGGCCTCTTCAATATTAATCTGGACTTTAATATGTTTAAACACCTTCTTTAAAATTCTCTAGAATTCTCGGGAATTTTTATTTAATTCCTTTGGAATTCCTTGGAGTATTCTGTAACGTTCCATTTCCGGGCTTTCTTTTTTTGGCTTTTAATCTTACTGGGCTTTTTGTCCCATCAACTTCACTTTTTCTCCTATATAAAGGAGTGCGTAGAGTCTATTGCTCCTCACTTTCTCATTTCTAACTTCTCCTTATCTTTTCTTCTGTTAATGATCTTAGAGAAATAACTGCAGGTCGGAGTTCTTTGAACCCCAAAGCCTCCATTTAGCAAGCCAGCCTCTTTTAGCAGCATTACTTCAGGTAAACACTTTTCTCTTTTTTCTTCTTGTGCTTGTTTTTGCATAATTTGAGTTTAAAATTGTCTTTTTTTTTCTTTTTTTTAGATGGCTAATAAGAAAATGACTCGTTTGGCCAAGATGAATGTGGCCAGAAAGTCCAATGAATTCCCCATTCGATCAAGGTACACTTCCTTGATTGATATGATCAACACCCGAGGGGATGAGTACCCGTCTGATGCGCATTTAGACGTGCACGACCATATCAGTGTCTTGCGGGATCCAAAGGAGCTGGACAAGTTGAGTGCTTGTTTCAAAATCAAAGAACCTTTCAAGCTAGTTCTTGCGGGTCCGGCCGAAAGGGCCTGTCCATGGAGGAAGGACGCACTATGTGTCTACAGGGACACTCTAAGGGCAGGTATCAGACTCCCCTTTCACCCATTTATCTCGGTTTTGCTAGCTGATGTGGGCATCAGCCCTTGCCAACTCCCTCCAAACTCTTGGAGGTTGATTCTGTGCTACTTGTCGCAATGAGCCAAGCACAACGTCCCTACTTCGGTTGCCGTTTTTAGAAAGATTTTTCAGTTCAAGAATAGTCCCGACAAGAATCTGGGGTGGGTTTCTTTGAACCAGCACCCAACCGTTCCCCACATAGTGAATGGGAAGTCCATCCCCGACAATAATTTGGGGTGGAAGAAAGATTTTCCGTACATTCTTTGGGAGGGCGGCTATTGGGACACCCTCTTTCGTTCGTCTTTTGGGCTAGCTGTAGATGGGAGCCCTGACGATATAGTTTTGTCTGAGAAGGAGACCAGAGCTTTCAACCTCCTTACTCAAGATAATGAAACTTTCCACTCCTGGGATCTCATCAGGAAGACCGTTCTTGTAGAACGAGGCCTTTCTCCCGTTCCTAGAAAGAGTATATTTCCTTCCTTCTCTAGTTGTCTTCGTTTCTTCCATCTTTTACTTTTCTAATTTCTTAACTCACTTATCTTATTTGTTGCAGTGGCTGAGAAGATTGAGGAGGCTACAAGGCCTAAAGACCTGGAGACAACCAGGATGAAACATGTTGGGAAGGTCTTCAAAGACCCGTGCCTCGGGGATCGTTTCCCGGAGTTCCTACTCCAGGTGAAGAAACCAGGCGAGGAAGGCCCCAGCCAACCTTTACGTACTAAACAAAAACCAGGGGCTTTCTTCCAACCCGCTTGGGGAATCCGGAGCAAGGATTCGATTGTTGGCAACACAACGCTTGCCAAGGAATGGTCTATGCATTCCATTTCCCCGGTTGACTATCATGACCTTGTCCTTCAACAGGATTTGGAGGCTAACGAGCTTTTCGGAGCTCAGGCGTTGGTGATGGTATGTCATTTTCTTTTAGCATTCATAGCTTTTTGCCGTAATTTTTCTCATTTCTCACTTTTGCTTTGTATCTTGTAGGCGAACGTCCATTTTCAAGGGGTGATTCACCAAGCCAAGGCTTGGAAAGTTGGCCTAGAGGATGCAAACAAGAAGCTGGAGGAGGCCAACCAGAGGACAGAGGCTCTGGAAGCCCAACTTGCCTCATCAACTTCTGACCTTGAAACGGCCCGGGCTGAGAATGTTATCCTCAAGGCTCAAAAAGATAAAGCTTTTGACGGCTGGATGGATACTCAGGAATTTAAGGATTTAATGGTGGAGCATGACGCCCTCCTATATCCAGTCAGCTACAAGGAAGGCTGGGACGCTGCTGTGGAGGCTATCCAGGAAAAATTTCCTGAGGTTCTTGAACAATCTCCTTTCCCCTACCCTGTGAAAGTCCCAGCACTTGGGGGCGTTGCAGATAAGCTTGCCGATCTGATTAAGGATGGCCCATCGGGGAGTCAAGGCCAAGGCCAAAAAAAGAAGGAGCTTGAATCCAGCTTTGAAGAGGAGGAATCTTCTTCTGAGGAGGAGCCTGAGCCCGTTATAAAGAAGGCCAGGGTAGAAGAGTCTCCAAAACCAGCATCCCCTAAGCCAGCGTCTCCTGCGACATCCAAAGCGTCCGAGGATAGTTCCGAGGGAACCTCTGCGAAGACTTTCGAAGAGACTTCCGAGGGACCGACTGAAGAGACGTCCGAGGAGACTTCGGATAGTGGTTCTGAAGAATCTGAGCCTTCCAAGGCCTAAGTTTTATGTATTTCTTCTTTCTTAGACAATATTGAACTTTGTAATTGACTTTTATTATTTTCAGTTATATTTGCCCAAGTATCATCGTATTTTTTCTGAGTTTTCAAACTCAAGTTTATAACTTGGTTTTATCCTTCACAATGCATCAATCTAATAGGCTAGATTAAGTCGCACGCTTTTTATTATAACTTGGTATTCTTGATACCTTACATGAAATGGGTTCAACCCTGATAAAATCTAAACATATCTTCTATATAAAAAATCCTAAGCAAGCAAACTTCAAGGTGCTTTTAAACCTACTTGTCACTCTGACAAGTGAGAATCGTACTTTAACTGTTCTACACATAGTAAACCTTCAGGTTTTAGGCATGCCAAGTTCTCGGGACTTCAAAACCATTCATAGTCTCCAGCTTGTAGGTTCCTCTACCCTGAACGCTCTTGACTTTGTATGGCCCTTCCCTATTTGGGGCAAGTTTCCCTTTCCGCCCTATACCAGAAGCTTCCACTTTTCTCAAGACTAAGTCACCTTGTTTGAAGAACCTTTCTTTAACCCTTAGGTTGTAGTAGAACGAAGCTTTTTTCTGATATTCCACTATCTTTGCATGTGCCTCATCTCGTACTTCATCAATTAGATCCAGGGATAACCTTTGCCCTTCTTCATTTTCCTCAGCATTGAAAGCTTGAATCCAGGGAGAGGAATGTGATATCTCTATAGGAACAACTGCTTCTGCACCATATGCTGACATGAAGGGAGTTGCTCCAGTCGTGACTCTACAGGTAGTCCTATAGGCCCATAGTATTGGGAGTATTTCATCCACCCAGTTATTCCTTGACTTCTCGATCCTCTTCTTTAGTCCATCCAGGATTATTCGATTTGCCACTTCCGCTTGCCCATTGGCTTGCAGGTGAGCCACAGAGGTGAATCGCAACTCAATTTCATTCTCCTTACAATACTTCTTGAATTTCTCATTGTTGAATTGTGTTCCATCGTCAGTGACTAGGATGTGGGGTAATCCATACCGGCATATGATATTTTCCCACAGGAATTGTGCAACTTGCTTAGTTGTGATTTTGGCCAAAGGTTTGGCTTTAATCCACTTAGTAAAATAATCAATAGCTATAATGAGGAACTTCCTTTGTGTCGTGGCCATGGGGAAAGGCCCCAGTATATCCATTCCCCACATAGCAAAGGGGATGGGCGAGTTGATGGAGGTCAGCATCTCGGGGGGTTGTCTAACGACTGGTGCGTGCTTCTGACAGCAGTCACACTTTCTCACATATTCTTTGGCATCAGCCATCATTTCTGGCCAATAGAAGCCTAAACGGGTTATCTTATGAGTTAAGGCCCTGCCCTCCAAGTGTTGCCCACATATGCCTTCATGTACTTCTTCAAGAGCCAAGCGTGCCTTATCGGGCCTGAGACACCTTAAGTAGGGAACCACGAAAGATCTTTTATACAGAATTCCACCTATCAAAGAGTATCTTAGTGCTTGAACAACCAATTTTTGTGCTTCAGTAGCATCGTTCAGCAACCAACCGGTTTGAATATGAGTCTTAATGGGATCTATCCACGACGTCCCCAGACCTATAGGAGTTACAAGCTTAACATCAATGCTTCGTGTCTTCAGGACGCAGAAGTACACACTTCCTGAACTTTCCTCTATCTCAGATGAAGCAAACTTTGATAATGCATCTGACTTAGCATTTTCCTCCCTTGGAATGTTCTCAACATGGCATTCATCGAATTGGGTCATTACGGCCCTTACTAGGCGGACATACTTAGCCATCGTATCATCCCTTTCCTCAAACTCTCCCTTCACCTGAGATATGACCAGCTTCGAGTCTCCACAGACTTTTAAGTTCTTGACTCTAAGTATCCCTGTTATGCCAAGACCAGCTATCAGAGCTTCATATTCTGCCTCATTGTTTGTGGTTAGGAAGTCTAACTTCATGGCATACTCAATCAAGAACCCATCAGGGCTTTGTAAAACCAAACCTGCCCCACTTGAATTTGTTTTTGATGCTCCATCAAAATAGAGAACCCAATATTCTTTCTCCTTATCATCCTTTTCTTTGTCCCCCTTATCAACTTCCTTTTCCTGAGGTATAGTATCTTCCTGCCCCCCGACTTCTTGGTTGGGTATGGTACATTCCACCACGAAGTCAGCCAATGCCTGGGCTTTTATTGCCGCTCGTGGCTTATACTTAATGTCAAATTCCCCCAGCTCTATTGCCCATTTGATCAGTCTCCCACTAGCCTTAGGACTATGGATTATATTTCTCAAGGGTTGATTTGTCAGAACCTCAATTGGATGAGCCTGGAAGTAAGGACAAAGCTTTCTTGAAGCCATTACCAGAGCTAAAGCAAACTTCTCAATAGTTGAATAATTCAACTCAGCTCCATGCAGAATTTTGCTGACATAATATACGGGTTTCCGGATTTTCAGTTCCTCCTTAACCAATACAGCGCTCAAGGCATTCTCTGAAACGGACAGGTATAAGTATAAAACTTCATTCAAAGCTGGCTTGGCTAACAACGGGGCCTGGGCCATATATTTCTTTAACTCCTCAAATGCCTTCTAGCTTTCTTCACTCCATACAAAATCCTTAATGTTCTTTAAGGACTTGAAAAACGACAAGCACTTATCTCCTGACTTGAAGATGAATCGTCCCAGCGCATCAACCCTTCCCGTGAGCTTCTGAACATCCTTGACAGTTTTTGGTGGCTCCATGTCCAGGATTACCTTTATTTTATTGGGGTTGGCCTCGATCCCTCTCTTGGAGACCATCAATCCCAAAAAATTTCCAGATCCTACTCCGAAAGCGCACTTCGTAGGATTTAACATCATCTTGTTGTACCTCAGGACCTCAAAAGCTTTCCTCAAATGGGTTATATGATCAGTCTTTACTAGAATCTTGACTAACATGTCATCAACATAGACTTCCATAGTCTTGCCAATAAGGTTCTTAAAAATTTTATTTACCAACCTTTGATAGGTGGCTCCTGCATTCTTGAGACCAAATACCATAACAAGATAACAATAAATACCAAAGTCAGTGATGAATGATACATTTGAAATGTCGTCCTTATGCATCTTGATCTGATTATATCCACTAAATCCATCCATGAAGCTTAGCATCTCATGCCCAGCAGTGGCATCTATCAAAGTATTTATCCTTGGCAACGGGAAACAGTCCTTAGGGCATGCGCATTCAGATCAGTGAAGTCTACACACATCCTCCATTTTCCATTGGCCTTCTTCACCATTACAGGGTTTGCTAACCATTCTGGAAATTGTATCTCCTCAATGAATCCAGCCTCTAAGAGTTTCTCTACTTCCTGTTTTATAGCTTCTTGCCTCTCTGGGGCAAAACTTCTTTTCTTTTGCTTCACCGTCTTCCGACTCGGATCCATATTCAGCTTGTGAGTATTTAGTTCTGGGTCTATACCTGGCATATCAGCTGCTGACCATGCAAACACGTCACTATTTTCTTGCAGAAATTTCACCAACTTCCCTCTAAGGGGCTCCTCTAGTGTGGCTCCAATGAAAGTTACCTTCTCAGGATCCTTGGGAGCTAAAGGAATTGAAACCAAGTCTTATGCTGGCTTCCCTCTTTTCTCATCATTTTCTCGGATATCCAGATCTTCAATAGGCAAAACTTTCCCCCCAACTTCATCTGCCCTCAAAGAGGCTACATAATAACTTCTAGCCTTTTTTTGATCTCCTCTCTCTTCTCCAATCCCATCCCGGATAGGAAACTTCATAACTGAATGGTAGGAAGAAGGGACTGCCTTGAAGGCATGTATCCCTATTTTTCCCATGATAAAATTGTAAGTCGAACTAGCCTTCACCACCCCGAAGTCCAACATCTGAGTTGCTTGCCTTGACTCCTGTCCTATGGTTGTTGGCAACTTGATTATCCCTTCTACGGGGCACTCCACTCCTGCAAATTCATATATCGGCATGTCGGTTGGGGTCAATTGGGAGTCATTATATCCCATCCTCAAAAAGGCATCATGGATCAAGATATCCACTGAAGCACCATTATCCACAAGGACCCTTCTCACTGGGTTGTTCCCTATTATCGGGGTTATAACCAACGGGTTGTCATGGGGAAATTTCACACCCTCCATATCAGAATCATCAAAAGACATTGTTACTCCTGTCCTGGCCCTCTTCGAGGCTTCCCCAACAATATGCATAACTTCTCGGGCAAACGCTTTCCTGGAGTTCTTGGATAACCCAGCAGCAGTTTGGTCTCCAAAAATTATGTTTATCACAGGCCCTCGAGGTCGTGGTCCTCCGGAGATTGTATTTATCACCGGTCCTCTAGGCTGGGGATTCCGCCCCTGATCGTCTTGGTCCCTCCTACGATCTTCAAAGTTTTTCCTTCCATTGTTATTCCTATCCTCTCCTTCTCCAGTGTATTTGTTCAATCTCCCTTTTCGAATGAGGAACTCAATTTCATCTTTCAGTTGTCTACACTCATCGGTGTCATGACCAACATCTTTGTGAAATCTGCAATACTTGCACTTATCTAGCTTGACAGGATCAGCCTTCAAGGGCTTAGGCGAACGAATATCTTGATCTTTCTTGATTTCCATCAAGATCTGGCTTCTAGGAGCATTCAGTTTAGCGTATTCAGTGAATTTTTGCCCAGGTCCTCCCTTCTTGGGGGTTGAATCAGGGTTTTGCTCGGTTCTAGGATACTTGTCCTTAGCGATATACTCCAGGTCAGTTTTTCGCTTCTTGCCTCTAGTGGGCTCATTACTCACTACGGTCTTCCTCATGCTCTCTTCCACCTTGATGTACTTCCCTGCCCTATCCTGGAGCTGCAACATGCTTTCAGGGGGGCGTTTGGCCAAGGACATCTTGAAAAACTCATCCCTAGTTCCTTGTTGCAGTGCTATCATGGCTACCTTATCATCAAGGTCCGGTACTTTTAAAGCCTCCTTTGTGAAACGATTCAGGGAGTCTCTCAAGGATTCCTTTGTTCCCTGCACAATGCTCATAAGAGATGCTGAACTTTTCTCATGCACTCTCCCGCTGATGAACTGCTTAATAAAAGCCTGACTTAATTTTCTGAATGACCCAATAAAGTTTGGGGGCAAACGACTATACCACCTTTGAGCCATACCCGACAGGGTTTGAGGAAAGCCCCGACACTTAATAGCGTCATTCACGGGCTGCAACAGCAGTGCATTAGAGAATGTCCTAACATGATTAGCGGGATCTCCCGTGCCATCATAAGCTTTGATATTTGGCATCTTGAACTTCCCTGAGATATGGGCATTCATTATTTCTTCAGTGAAAGGCGGGGTAGGATCATCAGGATCTCCAAGGGGAAGAAGATTGCTTGGATCAGCCCTTGGGAAACAGCCCTTCTCTGTATTGGACCATCTAGGTCTATGATAGGAGGAGGATTTCTCCCCCTGGGAGGTTGTGGGGGCCTAGTGGGCTGGTGCGCCTCCAAGTCGCGCCTCAGCCTTTGAATCTCAGCCTCGTGAGCCTTGATCCTTTCCTGCACTTCTTGGGGATTCATCCCTTGGGTACTTCTAGGACGTTGGCTACCATCAGCCATCAGCTCTTTCCCAGCACGTCTCCTTCTTGGGGCTACTTCATCATCCGAAGATTCAGAGTCTCTCTCAGTGTAAGGACCAGAAAATTCCTGATCCTCAGGGATAGGAGCCAAACCTCGTATGTAGGGGGTGATCGCCCTCGTGCTTCACTTCGTCCAGCATGTCCACTTCCTTCAACCTCGGGGTAAAGGGGCATCCCATAAGGGGGTTAGTAGTCACAGCAGTTGAATACTCGTATTCAATGGGTCGAGAATTCACAGGTGCATATAGTTGTTGAACTTGGAGATTCATACCTTGAATAGCCGAGGGAATCGTCCCTTGTGGCTGAGGTTCAGTTACCCCTATCTGGGCTTCTCCTTGGGTGGCTGCATAAGTTGAATGAGGAGGTATCTCCACGGTTGACGAAATCACTTGGGTTGTCCCCGATGGTGTTCCTTCCTCAAGAACTCTAATTGTTCTCCGTGTTCTCGCCATGGTTGTTGTTGTGCTTTTCCCACAGACGGCGCCAAATGTTATTGATTAAAAACTAAAGTATATGATTGTTGTATTTACTACTAAGGAACGTGAGCTTCGAGACTCAATTTGACTGCTCTTGTGTTTCGTGACTCAATCTACCTTAACAAGATGCCTACGTACCTTGCTGATTGCCAAGGATCAAGTCAAAAAACGTAGTTCTGATTTGTGGGGTGAGGCCCCTTATATAGATATTGGTGGTCATTGAATTGGACTTGGTATAGGAGACTTGGTAGCCAAGTCTCAAAATTAGAATGGACTTTGGAGTCCTAAATAGTAGGAAACTGATTCCTTATCCTTCCAGGTTCCTTAGAGGCTAATCTGCAAGGATTCATGTCCTTATTGGGACTCTTCTCAATAGCTGATTTTTCTCTTATTAATTAATTACGAAATTATTTAATATTTAGGGTTTTGGGCCTTCTTTGTTCCATCAGGCCTGATCCGGTCCATTAGGCCTGATAAATATGTTAACCTTTTTGGTCTGAATGTCATACATCTTCTTATTGGGCCTAGCAGCCCAAATCATGTATAATTAATATAATATTTAATTTACACAATCAGGATTTATTTATCCCTATCACTTTCCATCTTTACAGATTCTGCTCATTCTTTTTGCTTTCAGTTCTTCTGATCTTTTGATATACATTTCAATCTTATCATCATACTTCCTTTTTCTTTCCTCATATTCAGCTTCATTTCTTCTTCTTCTTTCTTCCCTTTCAATCAACCACTCAGCTAGAACATATCTACATGCTTTTGTAGTAGTATCCTTGTCCTTCAACAAACTTATCACTCTTTTGATTTCTGTTGGAGAAAGAGTGTCCATCAAATTACTGCCAATAAAAGTGAAGGACCCATGTTGAAAGTAGATTCTTACTTCCTTTAGAGTAACAACCCAGACTCTAACTATTTCCTCAGCCAGTTGTTGGAAATAATCTTCATCTGAACTGCACCAGTTTAAGGGTAGAAAATCATTCTGCTTAAAACAATTCCAGATGGCCTTTTAGTAACTTCAACTTTTTCTGTAGGCTTAGCTTTCTTAGGTTTTCTCCCAACAGATTTGAAATGAATTTTGTGTGATGGTTTGACAGAAGGTAAGGTTGAGATTTTCTTAAGAGATATTTGGCTTGTGGTGATTGGAATTTTTAGAAAAGAGTTAGCAGTTTGTCTGTATAGAAATTTGGGCTAAAAGGCTTGAGGTGGTTTGATGTTTAAGATAGTTTATTTTGAAGGTTAAGCTAAAGGTTGAGCTAGTTGTGTTTGGATTTTTAGGGTTTTGTGTGGTTCTGAGCCATCATGATTCTTTTTACTTCTCCTTTCACTTCTTCTGTTCTTCTCCTCATCCTTTTTGTCTTCACCCTTCTTCTTTTCATCCTTACTGCCAGTTGCTTTAGAAGCTTGACCTGGATTTGAGCCAGAAGGATTTTTCTTATCATCTTTCTGCTTATCATCATCCTCATCTTTCCTTAGATTGTACTGAGTGTTTGGCAATATGGTGTCAGGATTCAAGAGATATATGTCCAAGATTTTTATCATTTCAACATCCTCATACTTCTTGTTCTTTTTATGCTTCAAGTCAGACTGCAATGTCATAATCAGCCTATCTAACACAATGTTTGGGAACAATGAGATGCCTTGTTTGACTGATTGTTGGACAAACATAAACTACTCCTTTGTGTGGATGTAGATAGGCATATGGGAAAGCTGTTATATGTGCCTTTTGAGCTCTTGGAGAAGTTAAGTGTCTTCTTGAATGATTGGATTCACTCTGTCAATCATTCCATCCAGTTTAGATGCTCTTAAGGTTTGAAGATATGGAAGAGTCACCTGGAGACACCTGTCCACACTACCATCATTGATGTTCATGACAATCCTTTTCTCTAGGAAATTATCAACTTTCACCACCACTGCTCTTATAAGATTGATGTTCTTGCCCAAAACTTTCTTGCAAGCCATATAGTTGTGTTGTAGAGATACTCTTAGTGTTGCAAGAAGGTCATTGAATTTCTGATCCTGATTGGGTCCTTCTACAACCCTTAGTAGTCTTTCTTTCCCAACATCAACTTGAGCACCTGAGCTTTGTCCCACCTAAACAGGCTCTTTAGAATGTGTCTTAGCATCCCTAGATTTTGAAATCCTAGCCTCAATCTCCCCCTTAGTCTTGGGAACAGGCATGAGCAGGGGAGTTGGAATTTCTGGCCTAATTTGTTCAGGTAAAGCAGGCTGTGAAATGTTGAGCTTCCCCATGATGGCCCCCAAAGCAACAGAATTATGCATTTGAAGGTGCTTATGAGAGTCCACCAGGGTCTGGATGTCAGTTTGTTGACTCTTGACTAGAGAAAGTCAAGGCTTGGACTTGTGCAGTGAAAGTGGTATTAGAAGTATACAATTCTAAGACTTGGTTTTGGAAAGACTGGATTTGCAGATTTGTAGAAGTGGACTCAGGCTGATAAGAGCTAGTAGATGTTGAGGAGCCAAAGGTTGCTTCTACAGCCTGTTTGATGCCATTCATGAGCAAAGCTGAAGGCTCATATATGATTTGATGAAGTTGCTCCAGTTTGACTTTTGTGTCATTTGAATGAGTGATTTGCTATTGGAGCACTGTATGAAGAGAGATGAAGGATTGTTTGAGATTTTTTACTTCCTTTTCAATGGTAGCAAGATCCATCCTTGACATTTGATCAGCAAAATGCTTGAACTTGGAAGTGATCTGTATTTGAGATGGGATGATCTCATCCATTTTATCTTTCACTAACTTCCTTATTTTGTCCTCATGACCAGTCATCTTGACTTCTAGAGCTTTACCAAAAAGGTGAAAAGCTTTGAGTTGAGCTTTGTACACTTATGTGACTGCATCATATACATCTTGTGGAGTCAAGGCCTTGGCATTGCTTCCCAGAATAATGATGTATTCTTCCCTAAACCTGACCAAGACTTGATCCATTTCTAATACAAAGTCCTGAGATAGCCATGCATCCATATTACCATCTTGTTCTGCATTATTGACAATTGTCTCTTTTTGTTTCTCAACTTCTTCATTGTATGTAAGCATGATAGCTTGATAATCTTGATTGCTCATATTTGAAGTGAGGAGGTGTTGTGAGATGTTAGCTAACCCAGAAAGTTGCTCAACTAAGAGATTATCTACTGATGTAAGTTGAGAGTCTGATTCATGTAGCCATTGTGAAAGGAGATGTTGTTATTGAGGTTGTGAGGTTGAAGGTTATTGTGAGGGATCAGAATCACCTGTGACTGAAGTCACAGTTTTATTCACAGATTGCTCTGTGTTTATTACCAGTTGTTGTTCCACACTAGTTGTGGGAACCTCCAATTGAATTGGAGGGGATTTGACTAGGTTACTGTCATGTGCACCAGTCTCAAACCCTTGTGTGTCTTTCACCACACTGTCACCTGAATGTGCTATACTTGCCTCCCCTATGACAGGATCATTGGCAATTGTACTCCTAACATCAACTGCTAATGCAATTTCTGCTAGAATTTTAAGGGGAGTTATTTCTACATGAGGAACCTCCAATTGAATTGGAGAGGATTTAGATAGCTCCCCCTCAGGAGTACTACCCTCAAACCTCACAGGCTGATTTGCACATGAAGGTGCATTTGAGACATCCATGGGGTCTTCAGTAAAAACTGATGAATCCCCCATGTTTTTTATAGTATCTTCAAGGTCTACCCCAGCTAGTAGCCTCTCACCATCTGAATGTAGTGTCTGGGTGGTGAACAAGGTTTCTTGAACCAAGTCACTTAATTTAGCTTGCACTTGAGGATTGGATTCAAGTGTTGTAGGTAGAGAAGAAATTTATGAGATTAGAGATTGTTGCTCAGATGTGAGTGTTGGCAGCTCCCCTGAATGGATGAGGGAGCTTCAAAAGATGTACCCTCACTGTGTGTTCCATCCTTATTTCTCCTACCGTACACATGAATTGCTTCAGGTGCAGTTGTGCAGACTCTGTACAAGGTGTATTGGGGTGAATGCTCTTTTTAATAGACACACCCTGTTGAGAGGATGTATCTAGATTCTGTTTAGTCCCCATTTTTACAACTACATCCTGTTGGGAGAATACAGAGGTGGCTTGAGTGGTCAGCTCAGATTTCTTACTCTTCTTTGATCTCTTGACCAAAGGTGACTCAGCTTCAGTTTGTTCCTCGCTACTATCAGTTATAACTGTTAAGGTTACCTCTTTTCTCTTCCTTTTACTCAATTCATCCTTTTGAGAAGATGAGGTGGTTGGTTTCCTAGTTACTAATGGTTTTGAAGAAATAGATTCAGCTTGGGAAGATCCCTGTGGGTGTTCCTGTGTTTGTACTTCCACAGGTTTAGGAGCCATAATTGTGCTAGATTGTACATTGGATCTCATGTCATGCATTGGGTAAGGGTAAGTCCTAAACCTCTCCAACATGAATGAAGTGAGTTTCAGACCTACATTTACCTTGTTCTTTATAGTAAGTGAACCAAATATTATTTTGGACACTTGCTTACAATTGCCTATTTTCGTGCTATCCACACCATTCAACAAATGTATGTCTGCTACTTTATGATTTAAAGTGGACATAATAAATTTAGGAAAGAAAATTTCCTTACCTCTAGCAGACATGGGCATAGTCAGCCTGGTTGCAAGTTCTTCCAGGATCAATAGACCAACATTCAAGTGTCTGTTGTGGGCTATTGAGTACACCAACTTCTGCACCACACTTGAAATGTTGTCATACTCTGTCTTCCTGCATGTGAAGGCCCTTACTACAGAATCAAACACAAAGGACCATTCATTCCTTAATTTGGTCCTGTTCAAGCTTGACAAGTTGATTCTCCCACCAAAATTGATAAAGTCCATAAACTCAGTCAGTTCATCCTGGGTTGGCACCTCCACCAAGTTTACAGTTGGAAGACCCAATGCTATGTTCACATCTTGCTCATTAAACTCAATTTGTTGGCCTCCAACTGAGCAAGTTACCACCAGAGATACATAATTGTCATTCATAACAGTCCTTACCACAGCTGTTGTCCAAAACTCATGCAGCACATCTAGGTACAACACTGGATTATCAGTTAAAGCTCCTACAAGGTAAGATTCAGACAGAAATTTTACAAACCCCTTAAAACTATCAGGGGCTTGGTTAGCATCAGTAAAAGCCAGGTAGTTTGTTCCTTTCTCTGGGATAGTTGCTCTAACAATATTGAGTGCCATTGTTGATTGGTAAGTGTGAATGGGTAAGAAAAATTAGTGAGAAAGGAGTACAAACGAGAGAGAAATCGGTTTTGGAGTGAAAAGCTATGTCACTTGAGATCTCGAAAGTTGTAAGTATGTATATGTATCGAGATGTCTGGGTATTTATAGTAAAAGCAAATGACTTGTCGAGAACTCAAAAATAGACGTTTGGAATTAGTCTATCGAGAAGTCATTTTAAGGAATGAAATTACATATCGAGAAGTCTCTTTCAATTATTCTTATAGAGAACTAAAAATTGACTTATCAAGATGTCCGATAAATACCCAGTTTATCCAGAAATGGACTGAATTAATTCCAACTTTTATTTGAATAAATTCAAAATAAAATTAGAATAAATTTGCCAAAAGTATTATACTAAAATAATTTATTAACTTAAATTATTTCAGTTCTGAGTTATTGATAAGTCTAAAATTTATACTTGTAGAGAACTCTGTGAATTGACACTACTAGAGAACTCTATAATGACTTATCGATAAGTCATAATAAAGCTTATCGAGAAGTCACTCGAGAAGTCAGTGAATTGACTTATCGAGAAGTCTTAAAATGACTTGTCGATAAGTCAGTTGGACTTATCGAGAACTCAGTTCTCTATATACTTTTGATCAACTTAATTCTGCCTTGTGTTAATTTTACATATTAAAGATGTAAATTAACAACTGAGCAGTTTACTTAGAATTTGAAAAATTCCAAGCTAAAATTTTTGTTTTGAAAAATAAATATGCAGAGATTCCTGAAATATATATAATTCATATTTCAGTTAATTTCCAATTAAATCAAATTAATTTTGATTTACTAGAAATTAATCTACTGCAACACATTAGCTGAATTCTTGCCTTAGGATGAAGAGTTAAACATTCCAATTTCACCTACAAGTCTAGTGAAAGTTGCTTCATTCAAAGGTTTAGTAAAAATGTCAGCTAATTGTTTTTCTGTTGGAACACAAATGAGCCTACTAGTACCATTTGTAGCATGTTCTCTAATAAAATGATTCCTTACATCAATGTGCTTTGTTCTAGAATGATTAACTGGATTTTCTACTATAGATGTAGCACTAGTATTGTCACACATGGTAAGAATTTTGTGTAACACTAGGCCATAATCCATTAGTTGATTTATAATCTAAAGCATTTGAGCACAACAACTTCCTGCAGCTATGTATTCAGCCTCTGCTGTAGAAGTTGATACATATTGTTTTTTCTTGCTATACCAGGATACAAGTCTTTTTCCAAGAAATTGACAGCTTCCACTAGTACTCTTTCTGTCAACCCTGCATCCAGCAAAATATGTATCTGTGTAGACAACAACTTCAAAACCAGTTCCCTTAGGATACCACAATCCCAAGTTTGGAGTCCCCTTCAAGTATCTGAAAATCCTCTTTACAGCCATCAAATGTGATTCTTTTGGATTGGCTTGAAATCTTGCACATAGACATGTTGCAAACATGATGTCTGGTCTACTTGCTGTTAAGTAAAGCAATGATCCAATTATTCCTCTATAGCTTAAAATATCTATACTCTTGCCTTCTCTATCTTCATCCAACTTGGTTGCTGTAGACATAGGTGTAGAAGCAGGTGAACAATCAACCATACAAACTTTTTCAATAAGTCCTAGATATACTTAGTTTGGCTGATGAAGATTTCATCACTTCTTTGACTGACTTGTAGTCCAAGAAAGTAACTTACTTCCCCCATCATACTCATTTTATATTCACTCTGCATAAGCTTGGAGAATCTTTGGAAAAGCTTTTCATTTGTAGAACCAAAGATGATGTCATCCACATAGATCTAAACTAGGATCATATCTTCACCATGCTTCTTGTAGAATAGAGTCTTGTCTATAATACCTCTAGTAAAACCATGTTTTAGTAGGAATTCTGACAATGTATCATACCAAGCTCTAGGTGTCTGCTTTAGTCCATATAGAGCCTTGAGTAACTTGTACTCAAAATTTGGAAATTATGGATCTTCAAAGCCAGGTGGTTGTTGCACATAAACCTCTTCTTCTAACTCGCCATTTAGGAAGGCACTCTTGACGTCCATTTGATACACTTTAAAATTTAAATATGTAGCAAATGCTAGAAAAATCCTTATTGATTCAAGTCTTGCAACTAGAGTAAAAGTTTCATCATAATCAATTCTTTCTTCTTGTGAGTAGCCTTTTGCAACCAACCTTGCCTTGTTTCTGATAACTATACCATTTTCATCCATCTTGTTCCTGAACACCCATTTTGTTCCAATAATGCTTCTATTTTTTGGTGCAGGAACTAACTCCCAAACTTTGTTTCTTTCAAACTGATTCAGCTCTTCCTGTATGGCAGATATCCAATCAGGATCCATTAGAGCTTCTTCAGTTTTCTTAGGTTCTACTTGAGACAGAAAGCATGCATGTAGGCACTCATTAGCAGTTGCACTTCTAGTTCTCTCACCAGCAGTAGGATCATCAATAATTGCTTCTCTAGTGTGACTTCTATCCCACTTTCTTGTGTGAGTTTATTGACCTGTGCCTTCATCATTTTCCTCATTATTGGTATGACTGGTAGATCCTTTTTCTCTTTCTCCCTCAGAGTTTGTGCTATCAAATTCAGGTGTTTGAGATGAGCTTCCATTCCCATGATTTTTCTGTTCAGTAGTCTCTTCATTTATCATCTGTTGTGCATTAACTTCTTCTTTTCCATCAGAATCACTATCAATGTTGAGGTTTTCAAATGCAAGGGCTTCAGCTTCATTTTCATCAAGACATTCCAAGCCTGTACACTTGTCATCATCAAAAGTCACATATGTGCTTTCCATAATCTTCTTTTGATCTATCACATAGACCTTGTAGGCAGTTCTCTCCAATGAATATCCCAGAAAAATTGCTTCAAAAACTTTTGAGTCAAATTTTCCCACATATTCAGAGTTGTATTTCAAAATGCAACACTTGCTTCCAAACACATGAAGATGTTTTACATTAGGCTTTCTCTTAGACATGATTGAGTATGATGATTTTCCATGTACCTTGTTAATAAGATATCTGTTCTGAGTGTACATGCAGTGTTAACAGCCTCTTCCCAGAAACTTGTTGGCAACTTGGCATCTTGCAGCATTGTTCTAGTAGCTTCAACTAATGTTCTATTCTTTATCTCAACTACTCCATTTTGTTGAGGTGTTCTAGCAGCTGAAAATTCTTGTAAAATGCCTTTATTTTTGCAGAATTCACTCAATTTTGCATTCCTGAATTCTGTTCCATTATCACTTCTCAGTCTCTTCACACAATTACGATCTTCATCCCATTTCTCCATCTTCTTAATATGCTCAACTATGATGTGTGGAGTCTCATCCTTAGAGTGCATGAACTCTACCCAAGTGTTTCTTGAGAAATCATCCATCATCACAAGTACATATTTGTTCCTTGAAATTGACAAGACATTTACTGGTCCAAACAAGTCCATGTGAATAAGTTGCAATGGTGCACTTATAGAATTCACAGTTTTTAAATTGTGACTTGATCTTTTCATTTTTCCTTTCTGACAACTTTCTGGTGGATTTGAACTTATCCACCAGAGATATATATATGAAGATGAGAACTCTGTGATGCTTGAATATCACACAGTTTCTTACAAGTGAACTAACAGAATTACAAAGAAATGCTTAAAAGATACAGCTTTATCTATCTCTCTGAAAATAATGCTTACTTCGTTAGTTGTTCTACTTGCTACACTTGGTTTATATACTACCAAGTTACATGATTAAAAAGATAAACAAGTAAAACAAAAAAAATTGTTTCTAGTCTAATTTCATGCTACTTAATTACTCTATCCAGCATCTTTGAATATCTCATAATTGCATGAAAATGTTAATACTTCTTTGTTCTCTAAATCCTGCACTTAGGATGCCACATTCCATTTGCAAACACCCAACATATGTGACTGTATTTTCACTGTCAACTACTATTTTGAATATGATCATCCGTCGGGACTATGTTGGTCATCCGCCAGGAGCCTTGTTGATTATCTGTCAGGAGCCTTTGTCTCACTTGTCTCTATTTTCACTAATACAGAATTACAAGACATCTTATATATACAATTAGCCAACCTATTCTGCATATCAATCTAGTAGTCAACATGACTTGAAGAATCCTACAGCATCTACTAATACATTGTTATTTGCAGGCATGTGCTACAAGACTTATGATTACATAAGCTACACTCTCGATGGATGTTCAGTTGTCATCCGTCGGGACTATAAAGTTCATTCATCGGGACTATTGTAGAACATCCGCCAAGAGCTACAAAACACTAAGTTAAATCTACTAAGGTGTTTTGTTCAACATCATCAAGTTCACAACATATTCCTAACAATCTCCCCTAATTTATGTCTACTGGAATTGCAGCCATAAATTAAGAGAAACTTGATGATAACAGAATACCCTAAATGTACAGATTGATTTATGGTAGATAAAACTTGTAAGTGCTACATTTTATTTAATAATTGAACAAAGTAAAGTGTGAAAAGAGTTCTCACAATCATTTTCAAGGTGCTCCTCTAGTCTGAGCAGATGTGATCTATTTTCTTGATTGTCTTGATTTCTTTCCAAGCTTCCTGTTGTTCTCTTCTATTTGATTTTGGAGTTGTCTGTGAAATTAATGTTCTTCAGCATTTGATAAATCTAGATTTTCTTGCATTTCCAATAGAGTCTCATTGCTTGAAATGCTCAATTGGTCATCCAGCCTGAAGAATCTTCTAACACCATTTTCATCCATGAATTCCATCATCCAGTAAGGCCTCAAGTGCACTCTATTTCCTGTGAAGGGAATTGATAGAGTCCTTGGGAGTGCATTTTGAGGCTTTGCTGCTCCTTAGTTCTTCTATCTTCTTTAGAATCATTCTTTTAACAGTCACATTGAATCCAAATTTTTTCTTGAATGATGAGAAGATCTTTATCAAAATAGAATAGCTTTATTGACGAATCCTGTGAAGGGGCCATATGATCTCTTTCCCACCCTTGTATTTGAACACTAGTCTTTCAGGGAGATTTTTGTTAGCATCAATTGCTCTCACTTCTTCTAGTTCATCCATATAGAGATTTATATCTGAAAATCTCCTTGATGTCACGGATATATAGAAGATCTCTCTTGCTGACAGTTGGTTGAGTTTTGGTTAAGGTTTTGGTTTTGAGTTTTACAAGCTTGACCTTCTTGATTGCTCTTGTCTTTGTCTTCTTTAGCTTGTTGAAGATTGGTAAATTAAGCTCAGGAAGAGGCAAACTATCCCAGTCTATAGGCTCATTCTTGGGAACTATTGGCTCACCATGAAAGTTCTTTATAGGATCCACCTTAAATTCATTATGTACAACTGAGGGCTTGGATGTTTGAGTTATAGATGTAGACTGGTTGGGAATGTAATCTTCCATCTGATCATCATTGAAGTCCAATCTTCTTTTGGGAAGGATTTGTATCTGAACTTCCTTTTCTGTTGAGGTTTCTTGTGCATTTTCTGATCTTGATCTTCAGCTACCACAGGTTATTTTTTCAGAAATTTCAGTTGCAATTTTCACAGCTTGAAGCTTGGCTACTATAACAGCTTGTTTGTTCTCCTGTTTGAGTTTCTTAGCATCTATAACAGCTTGCTTCTTTTCTTGCTTGATTCTTTCCTTTTCTTCCTTCTTTGCTTCTGTAAACTGAGGGTGTCCAGCCACCACACATATTTCTTTCCCATTCCTGTAGATCTTAGAAATTCTTCTCTTTAGCACATAGTCAGTTGGATCTTTGAAGAATGTAATGGACCTTGCCAACAGTTTCTTTTCATCTGGCCTTGGAGTCTCAAACATAAGGTCCAATGGATTCTTGTCAGATGGCTTTGTATAATTTCTTTTGGGCTTCGAAACCAAGTTGGCTTTTGGAGACTTTACACATGAAGGTTGGCCCTTTTCCAAGTTACCCAGACTCATTTCATTTACAGAAATTTGTCTCAATTGAGAGAAGTGAGAAAAGACCTTTTCTTTCTTCTCAATTGGACCAAACTTCTTTGCTATCTTTTCATCAATTTTCTTCCATTTTTCATTCAGTTCCTTCTTAACTGCTACAACATTAAGCTTTTTCAATTTTTTATTTGATTCCAACTTAGCAGTTGCTATCTGGATCAGATCAATGCTGTCCAAGACTGGTGGCTTAGGAAAAGTAATTTCTGGAATAATTAATTGACTGACTTGTATGTTTAGCACATTTTCCCCCTCACTTGTTGGCTCCCCTTGGCTAACTTGAAAAATTGAACTTTTCTCCCCCTTTTTGTTAGCATCAAGTTGAGTAGAGGTAGAAGTCTGAGCAACCACTAGCTTTTGAAGCAACTGAGTTTGTTGAGCTTGATGTAAATGGATTACAGTGATGGAAGCTTCCAAGGTTTTGAGTCTTGTGTCCAAGGAGTCCACTTTGCTGGCAAGATTAGAGTTTTTCTTTGGTTGTCTGTTGATGTCAAGCAGGGTTGTAATAGGAAATTTAGCATCCAATCTCTCAGAAACATCCTTCTTGAGTTGATCAATCTCTGTTTTAATTGTAGTGACATCCAGATTGTGTCGAAGAGATTGAATTTGGTACAGTTGAAGAGAATTGAGATGTGCTTGAAGAAGCTTCTTGGTGTTGGCATTGGTTTTAGCTTGAAGAGCTGTCTGAGTTTGTTGAATGATATGAAAGAGAGTAGACTTGAAATATTGCTCATCACATTCTTTGGAAATTGCCCAAGATGGCATGCTAGATCTTGAGCTAGGGCCTACTTCTCCCCCTATGTCCATTGAATCCTCTTGATCATCATCTTCATCCCCAAATAAATCCTCAGAACCACCAGTTCCATAATTAATATCATCACCAGTTGTGGGTGGCATGGCTGAGATGGTATCTTTGGCTATTTGCATGGAGGCAGTTGTATGCACCAAATTGAGCATCCTTTCAGCAGCCACATTGTCCTGTTCATCAAGAACTTGATAAGCTGAAAAAGGGTGAGTAAATGCCTCAGCTTCATAAGAAATAAAATCTAAGACAGCTTGATATTCTTGCTGAATTAGTTATTTCTTTTCAGCCTCATTGACATCCATTAACCCACTTACAATGAGCTCTTCCCATACATCATACCTGTTTTTCTCTCATTATCTCTCTTTTCTTGCATCAAGGGTTCCCCTTGGCTCACCACCCTCACACCCTCACCTTCACCTACTAATGTGGCACTCCCATCACTCACTTTTGCCAGGCTGGAAGAAATAGCCTGCATAATTTCTCTCTTTTCCTCTCCTTTTGCCTGAGAGCAACTCAGCCTCTCACTCTGTTCACTCCCTTCCCTTAATCCTAGGAGTGATTGTACAACCACTAGCTCATCTACACTTGTAATAATTATTGAAGATTCAGCTTGTGTAGTGAGTACCGACGGATGAGGAACATCCATCGGGGTAGTAGTTAGGATAACCGGCGGATGACTACTGTTAGGCACATCCGTCGGGATACAATCACTAGCCGACGGATGAACCATATCCATCAGAATAGAAGAAATGATAGAGTTTGGAGTAGAAACTATTACGGACTCTGTGCAAATTGAAGAAAATTTAGGCACATAGGTCTCAACAGTTCCTGAAAGAATTGGCAATTGAGCCATCAAATCATCTAGAAGATGATGCTCACTTGTACTGAGTGTTGGCTTCTCCAACAGAGTGAAAGAAGGAGAATCAGGGATTGATGTGTGAATTATATCCACATTCAGAGAATTGGTGGGAGAGTTTTGTGTGTTTGGTGCTTCTATTGTTAAAGATTTTGGCTGTGACTCCACATTTATTAGAGTCACATCAAACTGAGTTTGAGAAGGTGCAGTGACTGAGTCTTTAGCTGCAGTGTGCACTGTGTGTGATCCCTGTGCATCCCCAAGTTTTTTAGATTTCTTCTTTCTTGTATAAGTTTGGGATGAGTCCGTGTCCCTAGCCCTTTTGACCTGTGCTCCTGGTTGGGAGCTTGTTTCAATAGTAGCATCCTTTTGAGAGGATGAAACTAGAGATGTGCTAATTTCCTTATTAAGCACCACATTTTGTTGGAAAACTGTGGTGTGGCTAGGTTTGGATACACTCACCTCACCATCCTTATTCTTAGGGTTTCTTTTATATTCACTCTGTCCCTCACCAATCTTACCCACCTTCACACTCCCCTTTTTGTGTTACGTAGATTTTGAAACTGACATCTTTTGAGAGACACCAGAGTGTGGTTTCTTTGATTTGGATTTTGAAGATTTGGATTTTGTGGCTTGGGTAGGCATCTATTGGGTTATTGACACAGATTCCATAGCCACAGTCAATGGCAAAGAAATTTGAGAGGTAGAAGGAGTAGGGACAGAAGCATTTACCTCACTTACCTGAAGGCCCTCCATGATAGGTAAATAAACAAGGGGCACCTCCTTGTAGTTATCAGCTCTATTTAAATATGCAATTATTCTCCTTTCTTAAACCTTACAATCCAGTTTGTTGGTTGGGTTCTCAATTACTAGGTCCTCACAAACATGGTTAGCAATAATCATAAAAAATCTAGCATAATAAACATTTCTAGATCTCTTTTTGATCTCCCCTAACTTGTAACATAACTCAAACATTATAGCATCACTAAAATTATAGTAATTATCAGTAAGTAGCATGTAGAGCATGTTAAGCATGGCAGTATTGATAAAATCAAAGTTGCTTATCTTACCAGAAAATACCTTGGTAACTACATCACATAGATAACTCCACTCTTTCCTAAGACCTAATCTCACTTAACTTAGTGGTAGGAAGAGCATAGCCAAAAGAATTAAGTAAGCTAACTAAATCAACATATGTGTGTGGTTTAGTAGTAGTGTTATCAGGAATCTTAAAGCATGCTTGAATAGTATCACTGTTAATGTAAAATTCTTTACCTTTAATGGAGAGAGTTATTGTTTTGTCAGTTGCCTGATACACAGCAGTAGTCCACATCTCTTCCACAACTTCACAGTAAATTGTGGATGATTCCAGCATGGCATAGTTAAGCTTGCATCCCTTCACAAAATCCATCATTTTATGATAATCTTAAGAGGCTGGAATTTCTTTGTTCACAAGCACAAAGTTGTTCTTTTCATAAATGAATCATGTCTGAGACATGATCTTGACTACTGGTGCCATTGTTAAGCAAGAAAGATTGCAGAAAGAGAGGGGGTTTTCTTTGAGGAAAAAGAGAGCAGTTAATTGTAATAGAGAAAGCTAAAAGCTAAAATGAACTTGGAATAAGGCTTTATGTATTCTAAGATAAAATGGGATAAAAATTAAAGGTAAAAATTAAAGACCCAATAAAAATTTCCCAAAATAGCCATTTTAAAAGTAAAAATAAACTGTCAAAATTCTGTCAATTATTCCTCGTGATATACTTACAGACTGTAAGTAAATCCGATGGATAATGTTCAGAACTTTAACCGCTAAGATGTTGACAATTCGACGGATGGGAATAAAGAAATTATCCGTCATGTTTAAAATAATCCAGAATAGTAATTGATTTTTATCAGGCTATTCTATTTCGACGGATGATCAAACTTGATGGATAATGATCATCCGTCGAGGTGTAAATTTTGAGTTAGCCAAATTTTAATCCAAAACAGAAAAATCAATTAAGTTTCTGGCTGCATATCAACTTGCAAAATAATCAAAAATGATTTAAGAATAATTAAGCATACCTAACTCACTTACCAACCTAGAGAAGGTGGATTCATCAAGTGGCTTGGTAAAGATATCTATAAGTTGCTTCTCACTTGGAACAAAATGAAGTTTCATAGTACCACTCATTACATGTTCCCTAATGAAGTGATACTTGATGTCTATGTGCTTTGTTCTTGAATGCCGTACTGGATTTTCAGCAATGGCAATTGCACTTGTGTTATCACAGAAAATGGGAATTATGTCCACTTGCAGACCATAGTCCAATAATTGGTTTTTCATCCATGGAATCTGTGCATAACAACTTCCAGCATCAATATATTCAGCCTCACCTGTAGAAGTTGAGACTGAATTTTGCTTTTTACTGAACCAGGATACTAGCTTGTTTCCTAGAAATTACAGGATTCTGTAGTGCTTTTTCTATCAATTTTGCATCCTACATAGTCTCCATCTGAATAACCAGTTAGATCAAAACAGAATATCTAGGGTACTAAATGCCAAGTTTTGGTGTTCCCTTAAGATATCTGAAAATTCTCTTTATAGCTATTAAATGAAACTCTCTAGGATCAACCTGAAATCTAGCACAAAGACAAGTAGCAAATAGTATACCTGGCCTACTAGCTGTTAAGTACAAAAGTGAGCCAACCATGCCTCTATAGCTTGAAATATCCACAGACTTTTCAGTAGTGTTTAATTCAAGTTTAGTTGCAGTGGCCATGGGAGTTTTTGCAGATGTGCAATCCATTAGATCAGACTTCTTTAAAAGATCATAAATATATTTGGTTTGACTAATGGAAATTCCATCACTAACTTGCTTAACTTGTAAACCAAGAAAGTAAGTTAGTTCTTCCATCATGCTCATTTCATACTTACTTCGCATCAATTTGGCAAACTTTTTGCAAAGTTTTTCATCTGTAGAGCCAAATGTAATATCATCTACATAAATTTGAACAAGTATACTAGAGCCATTAACATTTCTAAAGAATAAAGTTTTGTCAACAGTACCTCTTGTGAAGTGATTTTCTAAGAGAAACTTTGACAAAGGATCACACTAGGCTTTAGGTGCTTGCTTCAATCCATAGAGTGCTTTCAAAAGATAGTAGACATATTCTGGAAAATTTGGATCTTCAAAACCAGGAGGTTGGCTGACATAGACTTCCTCCTCCAAATCTCCATTCAGAACGGAACTTTTGACATTCATTTGATAGACTTTGAAATTGGCATGGGCTGCATAGGCTAAGAAAATTCTGATGGCTTTAAGTCTTGCAATAGGAGCAAAAGTTTCATCAAAATCTATTCCTTCTTGTTGACAATAGCCCTTAGCAACCAATCTAGCTTTGTTCCTGACAACTATGTCATTTTCATCCATTTTGTTTCTGAATACCCACTTGGTGTCAATTGGATTCTTTCCTTTTGGCTTGGGTACCAGCTTCCATACCTTGTTCCTTTCAAATTGGTTTAGCTCTTCCTGCATAGTTAAAACCCAATCAGAATCCAACAAAGCTTCTTCTACTTTCTTTGGTTCTTCCTTTGAGAGAAAGCTGCTATACATACATTCTTCTTGAGTTACTTTTCTTGTTTGAACTCTAGAAGATACATCACCAATAATGAGCTCAAAAAGGTGATCTCTTGTCCATTTTCTCTGTTATGGTAGATTAGCTCTAGATGAAGAGACCTCATCGTTGTCTAGATGTGTGACTGAGTTTTGATTAGAAGAAACTCCCCCTGAGTTTGTGGATCTTTGATTTGAAGAAGGAGTTCGTTCTATAAGTGATCTATTTTGACTTTTAGCTTCTCTCATTGTTCCGACGGATGATGCACTTTGTTTCCTGACGGATGAAGCTGATTGTCTATCGATGGATGATGCATTATGTAACTCAACTGATGCTGAATTTTGAGCATCATTGGAGATAGTCTTTTCTGCATTATCCTTAGCCACTATTTCTTGATCACTATCATCATCATTGTCATCACAAATCATCTCAACATTATCAAATATGAGTCTATCATGGAAACCTTCATCTTTTAGTCCTTCAATCTTCTTGTCATCAAACACAACATGTACATATTCCATAACAATGTTTGTTCAGAGATTGTAGACTCTATATGCTTTTCCAAAAACATAACCAACAAAAATTCCTTTATCTAGCTTTAGCATCAAAATTTCCATGCTGTTCAGTTTGATTCCTTAGAATGTAGCATTTGAATCCGAAGACATGAAGAAAGTTTAGAGTTGGCTTCCTATTCTTGAATATCTGATATGGAGTCATGCCTTTTGCTTGATTGATCAAGGAGATATTCTGAGTATAACATGCTGTATTCACAGCTTCTGCCCAAAAGTAAGTTGGCAGCCTCGATTCTTCAAGCATAGTTCTTGCAGCTTCAATGAGTGATCTATTTTCCCTTTCCACCATACCATTTTGCTGTGGAGTTCTTGCTGCAGAAAACTCATGCATGATTCCATACTCTTCACTAAACACTCTCATCACATAATTCTTGAACTCAGTTCCACTGTCACTCCTGATTCTTCTAACCTTGAAGTCAGGGTGATTGTTAACTTTCCTTATGTGATTGGTGATGATTTCACTACCATCATCTTTGGACTTTAGAAAATATGTCCAAGAGAACTTTGAAAAATCATCCACAATTACTAGGCAATATCTCTTCTTTGAGATAGAAAACACATTCACTGGTCCAAACAAGTCCATGTGAAGTAACTATAAAGGTTCTTCAATAGATGATTCAAGCTTCTTTTTGAATGATGCTTTGATCTGCTTTCCTTTCTGGCAGGCATCACACAATCCATCCTTTGAATACTCCACTTGAGGAATGCCTCTAACCAATTCTTTCTTGACAAGCTCATTCATGGTCTTAAAGTTTAGATGGGACACCTTCTTGTGCCATAGCCAGCTTTCATCTTGACTTGCTTTACTGAGAAGACAAGTTATAGATTCTGCATTTGTTGAGTTGAATTCAGCTAGATACACATTCCCTTTTCTCACTCCAGTGAGAACCACTTTTTTCTCTTCTTGTTAGTCACAACACAAGCTTCTGCATTAAAAGTAACTGAGTTACCCCTATCACAAAGCTGGATGATACTCAAAAAATTATGCTTGAGACCATCCACTAGGGCAACTTCCTCAATGATGACATTATCTTTTGAAATCAAGCCATATCCCACAGTATAATCCTTGCTGTTATCTCCAAAAGTAATACTTGGGCCAACTCTTTCTCTAAAACCAGTGAGCAGGGTAGAACCTCCAGACATGTGCCTTGAGCAACCACTATCCAGATACCAAAAATTCTTTCTATTTCCCTGCACAAATCAAAATCAAATCAAGTTGATTTTGGTACCCAAGTTTCCTTGGGTCCTGCCTTGTTAGCCTTTTTCTTTGGTTTCTTAGGTTTGACCTTATTTGACTTGGGTATTTCAGATTTATCCTTTGTCATTTGAGTTGGACCTTTGAAACCATTCATCATTGTGGAATTATCATGCACATATTGGTTAACATGAAAATGCATACTTTGTACAAACATGTTATTCCAGTAAGGCATGCTAAAAGGCATTTGTGGCATACTAAATGCAGCATAATATGGATTTTGTGCAAATGGCATATTAGCATATTGTGCATTCAGGTTGTGTGCAGGCATAACATTAACAGGCATAGTAGGCATGCTGGGAAATGAAGGTGGTGCTGAAATAGGAGTAGGCATAGCAAATTTGCAGTTAATAGACAAATGATTAACACTACCACACTTAACACAGATTTTTCTTGGTGTATATTTATCAGGTGTGTAGTTGTTATGTTTGTTAATTCCTACTTCCCCATTTCTATTGTTTTTTCTTTTTGACTCTGCTTTCACTTCAATTTTCTCCAATCTGTCATTCAATTGCTTGATAGAAAGATGACCTACATTGAATATTTTGTTCCTATTCACTTGACTTGTTTCTCCTATAACAAAATTCTTAGAAACTGATCCATACTTTTCATTCAATTTAGCTAGTTTAGCTTTTCTAACTTGTTTACATATTGTTAGGAATACATTATGAACTTGATGATAAGTTAAACAAAACACCTTAGTAGATTTAACTTAATGAAATTTGTAGCTCTCGACGAATGTTCTAATATAGTCCCGACGGATGAACTTTATAGTCCCGACGGATAATAATTTGACATCCATCGAGAGTGTAGCTTATGTAACAAATAAGTACTGTAGCACATTTCTGCAAACAACATGTTTTAGTATAGTAGATTGTGTAGGATTCTCTAAGTCATGTTGACTACTAGATTGATATGCAGAATAGTTTGGTTAATTGTCAATATGAGATGTCTTGTAATTCTGTGTAAGTGAAATAGAGTCAAGTGACAGATAGACTCCCGACGGATGATCTACAAGGCTCCAGACGAATGATCAACATATTCCCGACGGATGTTCAATATACTCCCAATGGATGATCATATTCAAAATAGCTGTTGATAGTGACAACATAGTCACATGCATCTGGTGTTTGCAAAAGGAATGTGGCAGCCTGTTAAGTAGGATTTTGAGAACAAAGAAGCATTACCATTTCCATGAAAATGTGAAGATATTCAAGGATGCTGGATTGAGTAATGTTGAAGCATGATATTAGACTATATTCTATTTTGTTTTATTATCTTGTCTTACTGTCAAGTAACTTGGTGATATATAAACCAAGGGTAGCAAGTAGAACATTCAACTAAGCAAGCTTATTTTTCAGAGAAACATATCAAGCTGTATTCTGTAAGAATTTCTCTGTAGTTTTGTTTATTCAACTTGTAAAGCAGCTGTAAGCTATCCAAAGCTTCACAGAGTTCTCAATCTGATATATATATATATATATATATATATATATATATATATATATCTGGCGGATACTTTCAAATCCACCAGAAAGTTTTAAAGCTTGTGTTTCATTACTTATTATTTTGATTTCTATTGTTCTTTCATTCCGCTTTACTGCAAATCAAACACTGTTATATATATTAAGTTAGAACATTTTTAAAATCGTAAAAAGAAGCCAGAATTACATTCAATTCCCCTTCTATAATTCTTGTTGTATTGTTAGGGATTAACAATTGGTATTAGAGCAAGCTCTTGAAGTACAAAGAGTGTAAAGATCACAACAATCGACAAGATGAATAAAAAGGATGTTGGATTTTCCATTTCTTGATAAAGACAACCCTCACCACTGAAAGGTGAAGATGCACCTATATCTTCTTTCTCAAGATGAAGCTTATGTGGATTGCTTTGAAAGAGGTCCTCATGTCCCTATGAGAGCTGCTATAGGGAATAAACCATCAGTTCCAAAACCTAGGCATGAATGGTCTGATCCAGATATTGAACAAGTCAGGAAAGATAAAAACGCCATGAGCATACTATTTAATGGTGTTGATGGTGATATGTTTGATAACATCATTAATTGTAAAACAGCCAAATAGGTTTGGGACACAATACAAATTATTTGTGATGGTACCGAGAAAGTAAGGGAGAATAAGATGCAACTCTTGATTCAGCAATATGAGCACTTTCACTGTGAAGAAAGTGAGTCACTTACTGAAATTTTTAGTAGGTTTCAGAAACTACTGAATGCTCTAAAACTGCATGGAAGATTCTATCATAAAAAAGACTCTAACCTCAAGTTCCTTAGATCTCTCCCAAAGGAGTGGAAGCCAATGACAGTCTCATTGAGAAATTCACAAGGTTACAAGGAGTTCACCTTGGAGAGACTGTATGGCATCCTGAAAACCTATGAGCTTGAAATAGAGTAAGATAAAAGGATGGAGAAACGAAGAAAGAAGGGAGGATCCATTGCACTAGTTGCTGAACTAGAGAAGGAGAAAGAGGTGAAGGTGGAAGCTGTTGAATCTAAATCAAAGGTCTGTGAAAGCAAGGGTAAAGGGCTGATAGCTGAAAATGAAGAACAGTTGAGTCAAGATGACATGGATGATATTGATGAGCATCTAGCATTCTTATCCAGGAGATTTTCCAAGCTCAAGTTCAAGAAGAATTTTGGAGCAGCCAAGCCAAACAGAAACATGGTTGATAAGTCAAAATTTAAATGTTTCAAATATGGCTTGGCATGCCATTTTGCTAGTGAGTGTAGAAAGTCTGATTCCGAAAAAAAGAAGTTTGAGCCTATTGATTATAAGCAGAAATACTTTGAGTTGCTCAAGCAAAAGGAAAGGGCTTTCATCATACAGGAGAATGATTGGGCTGTAGATGGACTGGATGAAGATGAAGATATCAACTATGTCGATCTAGCCCTAATGGCCAAGTCAGATAAAACAGAAACAAGTTTATCAAGCAATCAGGTAATCAGAACCAATCTAGCTCATTTGTCTAAAGCTAAGTGTAATGATGTAATAAACGACATTCTACTGAATTATATCACCTGCGTGTTACACTTAAGTCCCTCACCAAGGAAAATGCTAAAATTAAAGAAAACAATTTGTTTTTAAGTGAGAGGAATAATGTGCTAGAGTCTCAATTTATTGAGTTTGAAAAATTGAAATTAGAATGCAAGGTTGCTAAGGATGAACTTACAGAATCCTTAAAGAAAGAGGAGATTTTAAGAAATCAACTTGAACGAGAACAGGAAGTAATTAAAGCATAGAAATCATCTAGAGATGTTCATGCTCAAATTACTAAAGTTCAAGGTATAGAATCCTTTTGTGATGCAGCCTGGAAAAAGAGCAAAGAGAAGCTTGATTCCAATCTGGTTGAAGGACTCTTTACAGATGTGGACTCGACGGATGATGAAAATCATTCTTCGGATAATCAAAAGGACTATCCGTCGAGAGACAAGGAGCCACATCTGTCGACTGTGAGTAAACCAGCTAGCAAAGCTATGTTATTTAAATTGAATGAGAAATATGGATCAGTTTCTACGAACTTTGTTCCAGGAGAATCAAGTCAAGTTAGAAAAGATAAGAAAATTAATGTTGGTCATATGTCTATCAAGCAATTAAATGACAGACTGGAAAAGATTGAGGTTTAAACAGAATCTAAAAGGAAAAATAATAGAAATGGGAAGGTAGGGATTAACAAACATAACAACTACACACCTGATAAATATGCTCCAAGAAAAATCTGTGTGAAGTGTGGTAGTGTTAATCACTTATCTGTTAATTGCAAGATTGCTATGCCTACTCCTATGTCTGTACCTTCTTCTTTTTCCAACATGACTGCCATGTCTGCAATGCCTATGAATGCTATGGCTGCTCAGAATATGAATGCACAATTTGCTAATATGCCATTTGCACCTAATCCTTATTATGCTGCATTTAGTATGCCTCAAATGCCATTTATCATACCTTACTGGAACAACATATTTGCAAATAGCATGCCTTTTCATGTAAACCAAAATGTGCATGACTATTATGTCTCAATGACTGGTTTCAAAGGTCCAACTCAAATGACTAAGAATGAATCTCAGATTCCCAAATCAAATGAGGTCAAACCTAAGAAACCAAAGAAAAAGGCTAACAAGGCAGGACCCAAGGAAACTTGGGTACCAAAATCAACTTGATTTGGTTTTGATGTGTGCAGGGAAATAGAAAAAATCTTTGGTATCTAGATAGTGGTTGCTCAAGGAACATGATTGGAGATTCTACCCTGCTCACTGAGTTCAAGGAAAGAGCTGGGGCAAGTATCACTTTTGGAGATGACAACAAAGGTTATACTGTGGGATATGGCTTGATTTCAAAGGATAATGTCATCATTGAAGAGGTTTCCCTAGTGGATGGACTCAAACATAATTTGTTGAGTATCAGCCAGCTTTGTGATAAGGGCAACTCAGCCACCTTTAATTCAAAAGCCTGTGTTGTGACCAATAAAAAGAGCAACAAAGTGGTTCTCACCGGAGTGAGAAAAGGAAATGTGTACCTAGCTGATTTTAACTCATCAAACGCAGACTCAGTAACTTGTCTTCTCAGTAAAGCAAGTCTAGATAAAAGTTGGTTATGGTACAAGAAGCTGTCCCATCTAAACTTAAGACATGAATGAGCTAGTCAAGAAAGAATTGGTCAGAGGTATTCCTCAGGTGGAGTTTACTAAGGATGGATTTTGTGATGCCTGCCAGAAAGGAAAGCAGATTAAAGCATCATTCAGAAAGAAGCTTGATTCAACAATTGAAGAACCTTTGCAACTGTTGCGCATGGATTTGTTTGGACTAGTCAATGTGTTGTCAATCTCAAGGAAAAGATATTGCCTAGTAATTGTAAACGATTTCTCAAAGTTCTCTTGGACATATTTTCTAAAGTTCAAAGATGAAGCTAGTGAAATCATCATCAATCATATAAGGTAAGTCAACAATCATCCTGACTTCAAAGTAAGAAGAATCAGGAGTGACAATGGAACTGAGTTCAAGAATTCTGTGATGAGATCATTTTGTGAAGAGAATGGGATTATACACGAGTTTTTTGAACCTAGAAATCCACAACAAAATGGAGTGGTAGAAAGGAAAAACAGATCTCTTATTGAAGCTGCAAGAACAATGCTAGAAGAATCAAAGTTACCAACATATTTTTGGGCTGAAGCTGTGAATACTGCAAGCTAAACTCAGAATATTTCTTTAATTAATCAAACAAAATGCATGACACCCTACCAATTGTTCAAGAATAGGAAGCCAACTATAAATTTCTTACATGTCTTTGGCTGCAAATGCTATATCTTAAGGAATCAAACTAATCATCATGGAAAGTTTGATGCCAAAAAAGATGAAGGAATTTTTGTTGGATATGCTGTGGGAAAAGCATATAGAGTCTATAATCTAAGAACCAACATTGTTATGGAATCTCATGTTGCGTTTGATGATATAAAGATTGAAGGATTGTAAGATGGAGATTTTCATGAAAGCCTCAAATTTGATAATGTTGAGATGATTAGTGATGATGAAAGTGATCAAGAAATAGTGGCTAAGGACAATACAGAAAAATCTACACCTAATGAAGCATATAACTCAACATCCGTCGAGTTACATAATGCATCATCCGTCGGTAGACATTCAGCTTCATCCGTCGAGATACAAAGTGCATCATCCTTCGGAACAATAAGAGAAGCTGAGAGTCAAAATAGATCACTTGAAAGAACCCCATATTTAAGTCAAAGATCCACAAACTTAGGGGGAGTTTCTTATAATTTAAAACTTAGTCACACATTAGAAAAAATTGAGGCCTCGTCATCTAGAGCTAATCTACCATAATAGAGAAAATGTACTAGAGATCACCCTTTTGAGCTCATTATTGATGATGCATCTTCTAGAGTTCAAACAAGGAAAGTAACTCAAGAAGAATGTCTATATAGAAGCTTTCTTTCTAAGGAAGAATCAAAGAAGGTAGACGAAGCTCTGTTGGATCCTGATTGGGTTTTAGCTATGCGGGAAGAGCTAAATCAATTTGAAAGGAACAAGGTATGGAAGCTGGTACCCAAGCCTAAAGGAAAGAATCCAATTGACACCAAGTGGGTATTCAGAAACAAGATGAATGAAAATGGCATAATTGTCAGGAACAAAGCTATATTGGTTGCTAAGGGCTACTGTCAACAAGATGGTAGATTTTGATGAAACTTTTGCTCCTGTTGCAAGACTTGAAGCCATCAGAATTTTATTAGCCTATGCAGCCCATGCCAATTTCAAAGTCTATCAAATAGATGTCAAAAGTGCCTTTCTGAATGGAGATTTGAAGGAGGAAGTCTATGTCAGTTAGCCCCCTGGTTTTGAAGATCCAAATTTTCCAGAATATGTCTACTATCTTTTGAAAGCACTTTATGGATTGAAGCAAGCACCTAGAGCGTGGTATGATAATTTGTCAAAGTTTCTCTTAGAAAATCACTTCACAAGAGGCACTGTTGACAAAACTTTATTCTTTAGAAATGTTAATGGCTCTAGTATACTTATTCAAATTTATGTAGATGATATTATATTTGGCTCTACAGATGAAAAACTTTGCAAAAAGTTTGCCAAATTGATGCAAAGTAAGTATGAAATGAGCATGATGGGAGAACTAACTTACTTTCTTGGCTTACAAGTTAAGCAAGTTAGTGATGGAATATTCATTAGTCAAACCAAATATATTTATGATCTTTTAAAGAAGTTTGATCTAATGGATTGCATGTAATATCCGGGATATATCGTGTAATTATTTTTGCTATTAAATAATTATTATGTGTGTTCAGTATCTATTTTGTGAATTAATTGTTAAGTGTTATCGGTGTTTGGATATTTAAAAATAATATTAATTGAGTATTTTAATTTTTATATGTCCAAAATAAAATATAGATAATTGTCATATCTTCCTAATTATTTTTATGATGATTTATGAATTTATAAGAATATGAAACTTTTAAAATCTTTTTCCGGGTATTTAAAACCTATTTTATAAAAACGGGAACCAACCGACATCAACCGTTGTTACGTTTTTGGAACCCGAAACTCTTCCGAGAACTCCTTCCTAACCTAATTGTAATATTCCGAGCATATTCCATGTTTCGACTTTTTCGATCCGGCGTACGGTTTGTTCTGCGCGGGTCCCGGCGCAACATTTTCGATACAATATTCATTTCGGTAAATCAATAAAACCCGTATTTTCGATAAACGGGAGCTTGTTATTAAACTATCCCAATTATCACTTCGTAATACGTGTAACCAGGCGCTAAGACCAAGACCGCAGTACAAATTGTACTGATTTGGATAATTATCCCGAAAACCGATACCGTTTGGATCAGTTTTATAAATAAACGTACCGTTTTATATCCGCAATGATCCAACGGGATACTAATTTTCCGTAAATATAAATAGCCTTTTACCGTATTTTATTTCGTATCAAAATCATTTGCAGACAGATAATTATATAATTTTACAGAGAAAAATCATATATTCATAAACTGTTCCAAGAATCAAACCAACTTTTGAAGGTGTTATTGATCTTTGTTTGAAAAGCTCGAGTACCAGATTTGAAGGTCTTGAAGAGCTCTATCAGATTCCATAATCTATTTTACTGCAGAATCAAAGGTTGATTTTATATATTTTTATTTATTTTCGAATTATTTTGATTAAAAATATGAATTTTTGTTCGGATGGTTGTTTGTATGATTTGATGCTTGCATGTTGTAGAGCTTGTTTTACTGATGATTTTGATATATTATACGTCTGATTTGGAGTTCAATAACATGTTCAAATTTGAGTTTGATTTTCGAATTTCAAAATTAGGGTTTATAACCCGTATGAATGTTTTCAATTGAAATTTGGGGGTTTTTGATTCAGGGGTTATTAGCTGTTGATTTATAGTGGGTTGTGTTTCTTATGAAATTTGCAATCGATTGGTATATAGCTCGTTAACAGAGGATCAGTGAATTGAAGGGAGTTGTGTTTTTAAGTTTTACGATGTTCGCCGGAAACCGGCGATATTCTTGGCCATTTTCCGGCCAGGAGAGGGATGATTATTGAATTTTGATTGCATGAATAAGTTGCTGGTAACCTGTAGATTAATTCTGTACAGTTTGGTGGCCTGAGGTGGCCGAAATCGTGTTCTCCGGCCACACTCCGGCGAGTCGACGGTGGGAGTTTGCAAAATTGCAAACAGGCCCCTGTACTTTTGGAGATGATGAAGTTAGGTCCCTGAAGTTTCCAGACTTTGCAAAAAGTGGATTCCTGTTTTAAAAATGTTTAAAAATCATATTTCCTATTTATTTTTATTATAAAAATTCGTTTTTAATTTCTGAAAATTCTAAAAATTAGTATTTTAATTCCAAAAATTATTTTTAATTCAAAAATAAATCTGAATTAATTAGATATTTAATTTCAGTTAATTTTTAATTGATTAATTGGTCAATTAATTTGAAAATTAATTGATTAATTGATTTATTTAATTATTAATTGATTTTAATTAATTATTTAATTAGATTTAATTATTTAAAAATGATTTAAAAATTCCGAAAAATAGTTTCGAGCTTTAAAATTTTATTCTAAATTATTTCCAAGGCTTGATAATTATTATAAAATTATTTCGAAGCCAGAATTGGCCAACCGAACCCTGTTTATTAACCCGAAATTGATCCAACGACCCGTTTTAATTCTGAAAAATGTTTTAAAAATCATTTTAAATAACCAAAAGCTTATTTATGACCCGAGACTTCTTTATGAATGATATATCATTGATTACGTGATGTATTATGTGTTATACGTGACTTGTTGATTGACTATCGGTCTATATATTCGGTGTTTACTTGATTATTGCGTAACTTTCAATCCGTTAACCGGATTTGGGTGAAACGAAGGGTAGATAAAAGTATGTATTGAATAGAATTCTATGAGTCGATTATTGATAGATACTTATGATATGTGAGCAGAAGAGGCAAGACGTAGAAAAGGGAAACAGGTAGTTGAGAAGTAAGACGGTTGAGATTGGAAGCGAGTGCAGGATAGTAAGCTAATACCAGGCAAGTGTTCTGAACTTTCTCGAGATATTGTCGTGATTGATATTCCTATTTTATATTGCAAGTGCTTTAAAGCACTGTACCCAAGTGCTTAAGCTAATACCAGGCAAGTGTTCTGAACTTTCTAGACCATTGATTGTTGTATACCCAAACACGAACCTCAAGTATACGATCCTACTCCACAAATACATATAAACTAAATATTAAACACTGAACCAGATTGCTTACACATTCAAATCTTTGTATATTATGCCTTGAAAGACCAAATCCTTGAAACCCTGAAACATTGATTCCTTTGTTATCCAATTCTTTCATTACCCAGCATCCAAGCTTTGAAATTACCTTATTGATCCTTACAAGGAATGAAACCCTTTCATTGTTAAACACTCATTGTTGTTAATAATTCTGGTTATTGATTATTATTGCTTATTCTGTTATTATGTTAGAATTGGATTGTTTTTATAAAATTGTGGATCAGATTCGTGGTCAGACCATATAATGGTCAAGTTAGGCCAATGTGTGCCTTGGATCCAGTAGTTAGAGCAGTGATGTGTGCTTTGCTCGGGGTTAGTGTGTGACTGATCAGCAGCCTAACCTTGGTTTTTAACATGAAAATATAATATCCAATTCTAAATCATAATCCATTGTTCACTTGATATTATAACCATATTCACTTGATGATCATTATTCTCAGTTTTGTCATTGTGACTTGCTGAGCTAGTTAGCTCGTTTGTGCGATGTTGTTTATATTCTTTTCAGTTAAAAAGGAACCAGTTGGTAACGAGGATCCCCAGTCCAGCGCGAGAGCTAGGGGTTCAGGTCGAGGAAGCTGAGCTAGTAGGCTTCTTTTGGAATAATTTAAGTTTGTTAAAGTTGTAATAAAGTTTAATACTCAGTTTGAGTTTGAATGGTTGGGATTTGAACGGTTTGTAATATATTAGTGTGTTTGGCTTGTGTGCATACTTTAACCTGTTGCGGTCCGTGGTGGTTGGTAAGTAGGGTCACTGCATATTATTATTACCTTTATCATTATAAGCAGGTTATTAATAAGGTGTGTGTGTGTAGACCCCCAAACTTCTGACCCGGGTTTGGAGGGCGCCACATTGCACATTGCAAAAACTCTTATGGCCACTACAACTAAGCTTGAATTAAACACTACTGAAAAGTCTGTGGATATTTCAAGCTATAGAGGCATGGTTGGCTCACTTTTGTACTTAACAGCTAGTAGGCCAGGTATAATGTTTGCGACTTGTCTTTGTGCTAGATTTCAGGCTAATCCTAGAGAGTCTCATTTAATAGCTATAAAGAGAATTTTCAAATATCTCAAGGGAACACCAAAACTTGGCATTTGGTACACTAGAGATTCTGGTTTTGATCTAACTGGTTATTCAGATGCAGATTATGCAGGTTGTAAAATAGATAGAAAAAGTACAACATGAACCTGTCAATTTCTAGGGAACAAGCTTGTATCATGGTTCAGTAAAAAGCAAAATGCAGTCTCTACTTCTACAGCTGAAGTTGAATATATTGCTGCTGGTAGTTGCTGTGCACAGATTTTATGGATGAAAAACCAACTGTTGGAATATGGTCTACAAGTGGATAGAATTCCTATTTTCTGTGAATATACAAGTACAATTGCCGTCACTGAGAATCCTGTACAACAGTCAAGAACAAAGCACATAGACATCAAGTACCACTTCATAAGGGAACATGTGATGAATGGTACTGTGGAACTTCATTTTGTTCCAATTGAAAAGCAGCTTGCAGATATCCTTACCAAGCCACTTGATGAATCCACTTTATCTAGGTTGGTAAGTGAGTTAGGTATGCTTAATTACTCTTAAATTATTTCTGATAATTTTGCAAGTTATGATTCAGCCAGAAACTTAATTGATTTTTCTGTCTTAGATGAAATTTTGGCTAAGTCAAAATTTACATCTCGACGGATGCTCATTATCCATCAAGTTTGATCATCCGTTAAAATAGAATATCTTAATAAAAATCAATTACTTTTCCGGACTATTTTACACCCGACGAATAACTGCTTTATCCTCATCCGTCGAATTGTCTACATCTTAGCCATTAAAAGTACTGAACATTATCCATCGGATATACTTACAGTCTATAAGTATGACACGACGGATAATTGACAAAATTTTGACAGTTTATTTTATTTTAAACGGCTATTTTAGTCTATTTTTATTGGATACTTTATTTTACTTTATTACTTTTGATAATTTATTTTTGAGATGGTATAAAAGCTAAATTCATTTTCATTCTTTTCTTTTAACATTCTCAAAGCAATTTCTCTAACTCTCGTCTTCTTCAAAGCAAATACTCTCTCTCTATGCAAATTTCCTCACCTTAACAATGGCCCCAGCAGTCAAAATCATGTCTCAGTCTGAATTCATCTATGAGAAAAACAATTTCGTAGCTCTTGTGAACAAGGGGATTCCAACTTCTGAAGATTTTCACAAAATGATGGATTTTGTGAAGGGATGCAAACTAAGTTATGCTATGTTGGAATCACCCACAATCTACTGTGAAGTTGTGGAAGAGATATGGACAACTGCTGTGTACCAGTTTACTCACAAAACCATAACTTTCACTCTCAAAGGTAAGCAATACTGCATTAACAGTGATGTAATTCAAGCATGCTTTAAGATTCCTAAGGACACTACTACTGAACCACACACAAACACTAATTTAGTTACCTTGATTAATTCTATTGGCTATGCTCTTCCTACCACTAAGTTAAGTGAGATTAGAAGATGAGGTCTTAGGAAAGAGTGGAGTTATCCGTGTGATGGAGTTACCAAAGTGTATTATGGTAAAATAAGTAACTTTGATTCTGTCAACACTGCCATGCTTAACATGCTTTATATGTTAGTTACTGATAAGTACCATAATTTCAGTGACATGATCATCTTTGAGTTAGGTTACAAGTTAGGGGAAATTAAAAAGAGAACTAAAAATATCTATTATGCTGGATTCTTTATGATTATTGCTAATCATTTTGCTGAGGATATTGTTGTTGAGAACCCAACCAACAAACTGGATTATTGGGTTCAAGAAAGGAGGGTGCTTGCAGATCTTAACAGAGCAAGTCATCACAATGAGGTGCCCCTTTTCTATTTTCCAATCATGGAGGGATCTCAGGTAAGCGAGGTAAGCACCGGTGTCTCTACCATTCCAACCTCCCAAATTTCTTTGCCTTTGAGTATGGCCATGGAATCTGTGTCAATGACCAAACAGATGCCCACCCAAGCCATCAAAATAAAAATTTCAAAAACCAAATCAAAGAAAACCCCCTCTAGTTTCTCTCAAAAGAAACTAGTTACAAAATCTACCAAACACCAAGAGGGGAGTGTGAAGGTGAGTGAGTTAGGTGAGGGACAGGGTGAACACCAAAGAAACCCCAAGGATAAGGATAGAGAGGTAAGTGTACCTAAGCCTAGCCACACCATAGTTTCCTAACAAACTGTGGTGATTAATAAGGAAATCAGCTTACTTCTAGTTTCATCCTCCCAAAAGGATGTTATTATTGAAACAAGCTCCCAACTAGGAGCACAGGCCAAGAAGGTAAGGGACACAAGCTCACCCCAAACTTATGCCAGAAAGAAGAGATCCAAAACCATTGGGGATACACAGGGAACACGCACAGTGCAAACTGGAGCTAAAGACTCAGTCACTGCACCATCTCAAATTCAGATTGATGTGGCTCAAATAAATGTGGAGTCACAGCCAAAATATTTAATCATAGAAACACCACAAACACAAAACTCTCCCACAAATTCTCTGGATGTGGATATGATTAACACATCAATTCCTGATTCCCCTTCTTTAACTCTGTTGGGGAAGCCAAAATCTAGTGCAAGTGAGCATCATCTTTTGGATGATTTGTTGGCTCACTTGCCAGTTCTTTCAGGAACTACTGAGACATCTGTGCCCAAATTTTCATCAATCTGCACATAGTCTACAATAGTCTCCAATCCAAACTCATTCATTTCTTCTATTCCAGTGGATATTGTTCACCTATCGATGGATGTGCCTAACAGCAGTCATCCGTTGGCTATCCTAACTACTACCCCGATGGATATTTCTCATCCGTCGGTACTCATTACACACACTGAAATATCAACAATTATTACAAGTGTAGATGAGTTAGTAGTTGTTCAATCACTCTTAGGACTGAGGGAAGGGAGTGATTTGAGTAAGAGTGTAACACCCCCGGATCCGGGGTCAGGGATCCGGGTCGTCACGGTCTTTCTTTCCACAATATCACTTAACTGAATTAATAATAAATAACCTCATGCTGTGACCCCACACTAACACACACCACAACCCGTTATAGTCTCAGAGATGAAATTGAAATAAGTACCAGTCTTTGAATCCACAATTAACAGTTATTACAACCCAAAATGATTATTTAATAAGTTTACAATTAATTGCCATTATCTGCCACAAGTTATAATTATACATAATTGATTCTCAAAAGTAGAATGCCTGATCTGCCAATAGATCTACCTCTGCAGCTATAGCAGCTACAACATCAACGGGAAGACGCGGGACGCTTCCCACGCGCTTGCGCTGGGTCTGCTGGAGTCTGGCCATCTTTCCTAACTGTTGTTATGTGATGAAGAAATAAAGCAAGAGTGAGCCTTACAGCTCGCAAGATAATATATAGATAACAATAATACAAGTATCTAAATGGATACTTACTAGAATCCTTTATCAAGTGTAAGATAATTACTTACCGGATATAAGTAAAAACAAGGGATGAAGTTACCAAATACTTCACTATACTTATATCATTTATAAAGCTACTTGAACTACCACTGTTCAAAGTATAATGAGCTTTCAACAGTTCATCACATAGATGAGACTACAAGACAGATTTGAATAGATTAAATCTTTGAAGTATTATTGAAGGAAATGAAGTTATGATATACTTCATTAAGTTCCGATATATATATCCACATATACATCTTCTTTATACAGTCCCTGAAAACCTCTGTCATGTAAAGTATGAACAGTGTTTGTAACATCCAATGAATTTTTGGAAGGGAAAAAGAATTGTGGCATAAACCCGATATCTTGCTGATCAGGCAAAGATACCAATACGTAACCTTTTCTACTAGTAGATGGACGAATTCCCCACTGGTCATCACCCTGGCCGCAATAGGACCTTATGCTGGACTGCCACTCAGCCACTTATGCATTTGATGGACTCCCACTGAGCCACTTACACTATCATGGACGCCCACTGAGCCCATGTTGCTTATGCCGTCTCGATAGATGGACTTACTTCCCAAACGTTGAGTAAGTAATCAATTTATTTACCAAAACTGCAACCTTGTTGCGAATATAAAATACACCATAGAGCCGGATCCCTCAGGTTTTGAGCGAGTATTTAAATCCCCTTTAAAAGGAAGATCATAAATATAAAAAAAATGAGTTTTGGGATCCGCTCTAACTTTTAAAAATCATTTTGAAGACTCGAAAACACTTTAAAGAGTGTTTGGAGTAATGCTGATTTAATAAAATAAATCAGTCCCAATATATTTAGAAAATATCTGAATATTATTATTTAAATAATATTCCCATAAAGAATAATTGAGGTAGCAGTTGGAAAACTTATACTTGAAATGAATAGTAAATAATCAAAGATATCCTTATACGAAAGTAATATCTTTGTTTGAATAATCAAAAGTAAGTTTGATTATCGAACATTATTCTTTAATATTATTAAATAATAAGCGGAGTCATAATACCTCGAATGAATATTATAAATAATATTCATTAAATAAAATAAAGGAGTCATACATTCCTCAAATGAATATCCAATTAATAATCATTAAATAATATAAACTGAGTCATAAGCCCTCGAATGAATATTCGAAATAATATTCAAATAATACAATAAAAGGAGTTATAAGTCCTCGGATGAATATTCAAAATAATATTCAATAAATAAAATAAAGTTAAAGTTATCGAATAAACCTTATTCGATTAATAGTTTTGAAAACTATAACCATATATATATAAAATATATATTATACTCGGGAACATCGACTCCCGGTTTAGAAATATGTTCACCTTTTGATCCCCTATACTAAGGGTAAACTCAAATACCGCTTATCTCTAGCATAGGTATTATGCAACTATAAGCATTTGAACCAACAGATATATAAATCAAGAATATGAAACAGGCATGCATATATACCATATCACATGCTACAATATATCGCAAGAATTTGCTAATAACCAATATGCATTTATCGCAAGATCATGCATATACACATATACATCACAACAACAGTTATACGGGTAGAAAACTTGCCTGAGCGACTGGGGGTTACAAATGGCTCGGGACGAGTCTGGTAACCTATAAACAACAAGTAAGTTAGAATTAAACCAAAGTCACTTGTAAATCTATACTTTAACCAACTTAGACTCTAACGCTTGCTCTGCGCTTACTGATTCTCTTAAGTCACTCGAGTACCCTCGGCTCCACCATTTTTAATAATTTAACCATTACGAGTTTTAAGGCGATTCCTTCGCGAGTGTCTTACCAACTGCCTAACACACTTAACATAATTGTTTCATACACAAATTAACCCTTTTTGATCTTAAACCTATGTTTCAAAGTAAGGCGAGGGGAAATGTTTCGTTCGCGAAATGCCGTTACTTAAAACGGTCGTTTCTCCTAAACCGTACATCGGAATCAAACGAACCACATATCAAAACGAAGCTCGTAACATGTACTTTCTAATCATGGCAATGGTCAAAACCTAGCAGGGAGTTCTCGGGTCCTAATGTTATGAACAAAAGAAGTCTAAAGTAAATAGGACATTACGACGGCTATGTTTACGCGATTTCCCAAATTTAAACCATTCCAAATCCACCACAATTCAATCCCAATTCACAACCCAATCAAAACTCCATCCAAACTACATTACAACAGCCCCAAATCAACTCATTATAATCAATTCACTTAATCTTAAAACTTGAATTTAAACTATACTACAATCTTTAACCAAATCATAAGATTTCAACATTCCAATCTCCACCATTCCAACCCAACTCTAAACCAACCATCATTAAGCTACTCTAATACCATATCAACCAAAATCATCCTAATATACAAAGTAAAGTTAGGGTTTGGAGATGATATACCTTCCTTGAAGTGGTGTGAGTAGCTAGGAAGCCTTAGGAAGCCTTGAGGAGTCTGAGGAATGCTTGGATCTTAAAGGAAAAGCAAGAAAAATCAAGTTAAAAACCTTGAAATCACTATTCATTGTCTTCTTCATTGATTTATTGGAGAAGATAGAGAATGAATGGGATGCTTAAACTCATAATATAGCCATAACTATGCATAAGGAATACTAGGGAATTATCTTACCAATTTAGGAAGCTTGGATCTTGGATTTTGAAAATTTTCTCTTTGAAAACTAGGAAAAGCCGAGAGCAAACCCTTGGTGAAGAGAAATGGAATTTTCTTTTGTTTTGATGAAATGATTTGTTTGGCTTGGTGGAAGTAGTTTTGTTTTTGTTTTGGTTAATTACCTTTTTAGCCTTAAACTTTGTGTAGTTCTAATTCAACCACATTTCCTTCCTCCCTTTGTCATGCTTATATCATCATGTGGTGTCATCCTTCCCTCTTTGTCTTCTTATCATTGGTTGGATGACATCATCCCCTCTAATCTCTTTGATTAACTTCCTAATTGCTTGCCTAATGACCGCTGATCTGTTATACGGTTCGCTTAACTTTCGTTTTCGTTTATCGTCTGAGGGATCATACCCGGGATCTTATTACTTAGGTTCCCTTAACCTTTCTCAATACATTATATTCCTTTTTATGATCCTCAATTAAAATCCTTGAATTTTAAATCCTTTTTATCCTGTTACCTTATACTCAATTCTTTTCGTATCTAGTGGATTTCCGGGAAAAATCAAAGTGTTCGGAATTGGATTCTGACGATCTTTATATACACTTATATACCATATAGAGTACTAATAAAATCTCAGAATATCCATAACAGAACCCCTACATAGTGTGGCATGAAAAGTTTTCTCATTCAGCTAAAACACTATTCATAAGGGTTACAAAAAGTTCAAAATTTTGGGGGTTATTACAGTCTCCCCTCCTTAAAAGGATTCCGTCCCGGAATCAAATAGAAAACAAATGGGGGTACTTTTCTAGCATTGCACTCTCTAGTTCCCAAGTTGATTCTTCCACATTATGATTCTGCCATATTACTCTGACTAGCTTGATCACTTTGTTCCGAAGCACCTGCTCCTTCTTATCTATAATCCTTACTAGCTTCTCCACGTAAGTCAGATCTGGTTGCATATCCACCTGCTCGTACTCCACTATGTGTCTGGCATCCCGATGATACTTCCTTAGTATTGACACATGGAACACATTATGAACTTGTTGCAAGTTCGGGGGTAAGGCTAGCTCGTAAGCTAACTTTCCAATCCGTCTTAATATCTCAAAAGGTCCAATGTACCTTGGGCTTAGTTTTCCTTTCTTTCCGAACCTCATTAATCCCTTCCAAGGGGATACCTTTAGCAGTACTAAGTCCCCAACTTCATATTCCTTGTCCTTTCGGGCTAGGTCTGCATATTTCTTCTGTCTGTCTTGGGCTGCTACAAGCCGTCCTCTGATAAGATCCACTATGTCTTTGGTCCTTTGGACCACTTCGGGTCCGAGCATCTTCCGCTCTCCTACTTCATCCCAGTATAAGGGAGATCGACACCTTCTTCCGTACAGGGCCTCATAAGGCGGCATTTCGATGCTAGCATGAAAGCTATTGTTATAAGAAAACTCGATCAACGGCAAGTGATCATCCCAACTTCCTTTAAGGTCTATTGCACAGACTCTCAACATATCCTCTAGTGTCTGGATGGTCCTTTCACTCTGCCCATCCATCTGGGGATGGTATGCGGTACTCATATTTAACTTGGTCCCCGCACATTCCTGAAAGCTCCTCCAAAATCTGGAGTTGAACCTGGGGTCTCGGTCTGAGACAATGGACGCTGGGACTCCATGTCGCGTCACTATTTCCTTAAGGTAAATGTCCACCAGTCTATCGACTGTGTATCTCTCATTGATAGGAATGAAATGAGCTGACTTTGTTAGTCGGTCTATAATTACCTATATGGCGTCATGATTGGCTTTCGTCCTTGGCAAGCCTACAACAAAATCCATCGCTATCTGTTCCCATTTCCATTCGGGAATCTCCAGGGGTCGTAAAAGTCCACTGGGTCTCTGGTGCTCTGCCTTTACTCTTTGGCAAGTCAAACATTTGTTTACCCATTCTGCTACATCCCTCTTTATGTTGGGCCACCAGTAATATTCCTTCAAATCCCTAAACATCTTGGTACTTCCCGGGTGAATGGAATACCTTGAACTATGGCTTTCATCCAAAATCTCATCTTTAAGCTCTTGAACGTTTGGAACCCAAATCCGGTAAGAGTACCTCATTATCCCTTTATCATCTTTCTCCGTATGGATCTCTTCTCCAGTCATTGACTTTCTGCCTTCATTCATTATTTTCTCTTGGCACAATCTGATCTTTTCCAATAACTCTGGCTGCATTGAGATCTTAAAAAGCTTTTCAGTTCCGGTTCCGGTTACCTTTACTTCTATTTCCATTCTCTCAAAATCCCTTATCAATTCTTCCGAAGTCGTTATCATTCTGAGTCTTTCCTTTCTACTAAGGGCATCAGCCACCACATTGGCTTTCCTCGGATGATAGAGAATCTCACAATCATAGTCCTTGATTAGTTCTAACCATCTCCTCTGGCGCATGTTGAGCTCTTTCTGCGTAAATATGTACTTGAGGCTCTTATGGTCTGTGAAAATCTCGCACTTCTCTCCATACAAGTAGTGCCTCCAAATTTTTAAGGCAAAAACTATTACCGCGAGCTCAAGGTCATGAGTAGGATATCTAATCTTGTATTCCTTCAGTTGTCTCGACGCATACGCAATCACCTTACCGTGTTGCATAAGCACACACCCTAATCCTTTGTGCGACGCGTCACTATATATCACAAAATCTCCTTTTCCGTCTGGCAATGCCAACACCGGGGCCGTTACCAACCTTTTCTTTAATTCCTGAAAACTGTTCTCGCATTTCTCCGTACATTCAAACTTCTCTGTCTTACGAGTAAGTCGTGTCAAAGGGGCTGCGATCTTCGCAAAGTCCTGTACATATCTACGATAGTAGCCGGCCAATCCTATGAAACTCCTTACCTCTGTGGGTGTGGTTGGCCTTTCCCAATTTGAGACCGCCTCTATCTTGGAGGGGTCGACCAATACTCCTTCTTTATTGATCACATGTCCTAAAAACTATACTTCATTCCGCCAGAATTCACACTTCGAGAATTTGGCATACAACTGTTCCTCTCTGAGTATTTCTAGAGCTATCCTCAAATGCTCTGCATGTTCTGCCTCAGTCCTTGAGTAGATCAAAATATCATCGATAAAAACTATCACACACTTGTCCAAGTACTTCTTAAATACTCTATTCATTAAGTCCATAAAAGCCGCTGGGGCGTTGGTTAATCCAAAGGACATTACCAAGAACTCATAATGCCTATACCTGGTACGGAATGCTGTCTTGGAAATATTTTCGGGTTTAATCTTTAGTTGGTGATATACAGTTCTCAGGTCAATCTTGGAAAAATAAACAGCATCCTTTAGCTGGTCGAACAGATCGTCTATTCTAGGTAATGGGTACCTGTTCTTTATGGTTAGCTTGTTCAACTCTCGATAGTCGATGCACAGCCTCATGCTCCCATATTTCTTTTTAACAAATAAAACTGGTGCTCCCCACGGAGACACACTGGGTCTTATCATACCCTTATCCAAGAGTTCCTGCAATTGGATAGCTAATTCCTTCATTTCTAACGGGGCTAACCGGTAAGGTGCTTTTGAAATTGGCGCCGTCCCTGGGGCCAACTCAATAGAAAATTCAATCACTCTATCGGGTGGTAATCCCGGAAGGTCTCGTGGGAATACGTCTTCAAATTCGTTGACTACCGGAATATCTTGTAAGTTGGGCACCTCCTTCTGCGTGTCCACCACATAGGCTAGGTAGGCCTCATTTCCTTTTCATAGCATCCTTCTGGCCTGGGCCATAGTCAAAAATTTCCGCGTCTGCCTCTTTCCTCAAAATATAACTTCTTTCTTCCCTGGGATATTTAACTTAACTTTCTTCCCTTTACAGTCTATTTGAGCATCATTGCTAGATAGCCAGTCCATTCCCAAAATTACATCAAACTCCCCTAATTTAAAAGGAATCAGATCAACACTAAAAGATTGCTCCCCTATGCCTATCTCACAGGCGGGGTGAATCTGGTTAACAGGAATAATCTCATGATTGGCTATTTCTACATGTAAGGGTTCTATCAAGGGTTCAGCCTTAAGTCTTAACTTACGTGCAAGGTCCTTTGATATAAAAGATTTAGTTGCTCCTGAATCAAATAAAACGTTTGCACTGACTGAATTTAGAGAAAGGGTACCTGCTATCACATCTGAATCTTTCATAGCATCCTGGACTGTCATGTTGAAAGTCCTTGCAGTAGGTGGCTTATTAGAAGCAGCCTTGCTTGCTCCCGAAGCTGCTGGTTTGTTCATTGGGCATTCCCTCTTCCAATGACCCGGGCGTCCACACTGATGACAAGTGGTGGTTGGAATGACGGCAGGGGTTGATGAAGGGCACTTAGTTGAATAGTGACCTTCCCGACCGCACTTAAAGCAGATTACTGGATTTCCTTTACACTCCCCAGTGTGCATCCTTCCAAAAGTGTTACAGGCTGGCAATGGGGGTCGAGACTGGTTGGAATAGGACATTCTTGACTTCTAGCCGCTCTGGCTCACACTCACGCTCATTGGCCGCTTAAACCCAGTGTTCTTTCCTGGTAGGGACACTGGTCCTCGATTAAATCTAGTTGGGAAGCTCCTTCCTGCAGAACCTCCACCCATGCTCATACTTTTCCTCTTTATTCCCTTCTTCTCCCTTTCCTTCTGCATCTATTCACTTTCGACTTCTACAATCGTTGCCTTTTGTACCAGAGTGGCATAATCCGTAAGCTCAAGGATTGCCACCCTATTCTGAATCCACGGCTTCAGTCCCTGCTGAAACCTCCTAGCTTTCTTTTCCTCGGTGCTCACAAACTCCGGCACAAACCTTGATATCTCAGTAAATTTTGCTTCGTACTCTGCTACAGATAAGTTATTCTGCTTTAGCTCCAAGAACTTGAGTTCCATCTGGTTTTCCATAAACCTCGGGAAATATTTTCCCAGAAACAACTGACTGAATCTTTCCCAGGTTATAATAACATCTGTCTCCATGTTTTTCTTGGCCTCCCACCAGTAGTTGGCCTCTCCTTTCAGAAGGTAGGTAGCAAATACAGTCTTCTGTGCCTCATCGATACTCAGAATCTCAAAGGATTTCTCCATTTCCTTTAACCATGCCCTTGCCTCAACTGGGTCGGCTGATCCGTGGAACTCAGGGGTCTTAAGGGACTTAAAAGCCCTGAAAGAGTTTGCCACATTATTGTTATTTCCTTGAGGGGGTGGGTTGGGTTTACGTTCCAAGTTCTGCCTTAGTAGTTGTATGAACTGGCCCATGGGATCCATGCCTGGGTTTGGTACTTGTTGCTCAACCTCAGTTTCTCCTTCTTCAGCCTCTATCTCAAATCTCTCAACATCATATGTTTCCTCTTCCTCTTCATACAAGGAGTCATCCTGTTCCACATAATCCTCATCTTCCTCTTCACTGTGTTCCTGGTTCCTATTGTCCTGATTATGGCTTCCCTGGTCCTCAGATCCAGGGTTCGCCCTAGTCCCAATCTTTCTTGGCAGCATGATACTGATAATAAAAAAAAAATTAGGAAATTCAACGTTAGGTCACAATCATACTCAACACTATGCCTTGCATAACTCTTATAATGGGGAGAACGTATCTCGCAATTCTATTACATTATGACAGTTCTAATAAGAAGTGCAGTACTAATAATGATAAAAACAGTGATCTCGTCACTAAGAAACTGAACTGAAAGGAAACAAATATATACATAATGCGAGAAATACATAGTTTGATCTGGTCAAAAGTACAACAGTGCTACAGCCATCTGTCCCAAAAGTGATACACAAGAGTCTATCTGTCTAGTCAGTAAAAGGGATGCTATATACAAGTCAACTATCCCGGAAAATTGGCTCTTACTAAGGCCTCGACTAACTAGACAACTAGACTATCCCATCGTCAATCCTGAATCACACACCGGAGCGGGTCAGCTCCCATACCCTTTCCATCGCACGATGGAAGATATAGTCGGCCTGCCGCCTGGAGATCCTACCATGCCTGTCCCCCTGGAGAGATCTGAGTCTCGCTCGGGACGTGAGCTCTATCCCCGTCAGCTCCCTCCTCAAGGATCGGGGTATAGCTGCCCTAGTCTCATAAGCTCGGGTACGCCTACCCGCCCTCTCCGCATCCAACTCCCTCCTGGCCTCATCCAGTCGGGCCTCAGCAACAGCCACTCGGGTCCTCAGTACATCCTGAACATAGCCGTGGGCTAACAAAGACTGCCTGTGGGCAGGGTCGAGAGGTGGTGAATTCGGAGCCGCTGGGGGTGCCTCCTCAGTCTGCCTAGGCTCGGAAGTATGGGTCTCTGAGCTGTCCTCATAGGGGATCCAAGATAGTGGTGGAGGGGTAGGAGCTCTGACCACCGGAAGTGTGGGTAAAGGGGTACCAGCGTACACTACCATAGGTCTGACATGCTCCTCAGCTACTGGGACCTCATCCGGGTCCTCCTCATATGGAATAGCAATGACCTCTGTCTCTGACTCCTCTGAGGGGTCCTCCTCATCTGAAATAGCAATGACCTCCGTCTCTGACTCCTCTGAGGGGTCCTCCTCATCCTCCTCCATCTCAGGCTCCTCCTAATCCTCGACATCTAGCAGTGCCTCATCATGCTCACCCTCGAACATCTCAGGGTCCTCTATCTCATGCGCCTACACATTAAACGAGCTAAGTTACTATCATGATACTTATAAGGGTTCCCGTAAGGGTTTTAACTGTCAGCACTACTTTAGGTAGTCCGATCATGAACTTGGCAAGAGTTCTTATTATCTTTGTGAGTTTATTATTATATCGTCGCATCATCTCTGAGGTTTATAATGCTTAGCTCTGATACCATTTCTGTAACACCCCCAGATCCGGGGTCAGGGATCCGGGTCGTCACGGTCTTTCTTTCCACAATATCACTTAACTGAATTAATAATAAATAACCTCATGCTGTGACCCCACACTAACACACACCACAACCCGTTATAGTCTCAGAGATGAAATTGAAATAAGTACCAGTCTTTGAATCCACAATTAACAGTTATTACAACCCAAAATGATTATTTAATAAGTTTACAATTAATTGCCATTATCTGTCACAAGTTATAATTATACATAATTGATTCTCAAAAGTAAAATGCCTGATCTGCCAATAGATCTACCTCTGCAGCTATAGCAGCTACAACATCAACGGGAAGACGCGGGACGCTTCCCACGCGCTTGCGCTGGGTCTGCTGGATTCTGGCCATCTTTCCTAACTGTTGTTGTGTGATGAAGAAATAAAGCAAGAGTGAGCCTTATAGCTCGCAAGATAATATATAGATAACAATAATACAAGTATCTAAATGGATACTTACTAGAATCCTTTATCAAGTGTAAGATAATTACTTACCGGATATAAGTAAAAACAAGGGATGAAGTTACCAAATACTTCACTATACTTATATCATTTATAAAGCTACTTGAACTACCACTGTTCAAAGTATAATGAGCTTTCAACAGTTCATCACATAGATGAGACTACAAGACAGATTTGAATAGATTAAATCTTTGAAGTATTATTGAAGGAAATGAAGTTATGATATACTTCATTAAGTTCCGATATATATATCCACATATACATCTTCTTTATACAGTCCCTGAAAACCTCTGTCATGTAAAGTATGAACAGTGTTTGTAACATCCAATGAATTTTTGGAAGGGAAAAAGAATTGTGGCATAAACCCGATATCTTGCTGATCAGGCAAAGATACCAATACGTAACCTTTTCTACTAGTAGATGGACGAATTCCCCACTGGTCATCACCCTGGCCGCAATAGGACCTTATGCTGGACTGCCACTCAGCCACTTATGCATTTGATGGACTCCCACTGAGCCACTTACACTATCATGGACGCCCACTGAGCCCATGTTGCTTATGCCGTCTCGATAGATGGACTTACTTCCCAAACGTTGGGTAAGTAATCAATTTATTTACCAAAACTGCAACCTTGTTGCGAATATAAAATACACCATAGAGCCGGATCCCTCAGGTTTTGAGCGAGTATTTAAATCCCCTTTAAAAGGAAGATCATAAATATAAAAAAAATGAGTTTTGGGATCCGCTCTAACTTTTAAAAATCATTTTGAAGACTCGAAAACACTTTAAAGAGTGTTTGGAGTAATGCTGATTTAATAAAATAAATCAGTCCCAATATATTTAGAAAATATCTGAATATTATTATTTAAATAATATTCCCATAAAGAATAATTGAGGTAGCAGTTGGAAAACTTATACTTGAAATGAATAGTAAATAATCAAAGATATCCTTATACGAAAGTAATATCTTTGTTTGAATAATCAAAAGTAAGTTTGATTATCGAACATTATTCTTTAATAAAATAAAGAATATTATTAAATAATAAGCGGAGTCATATACCTCGAATGAATATTATAAATAATATTCATTAAATAAAATAAAGGAGTCATACATTCCTCAAATGAATATCCAATTAATAATCATTAAATAATATAAACTGAGTCATAAGCCCTCGAATGAATATTCGAAATAATATTCAATTAATACAATAAAAGAAGTCATAAGTCCTCGGATGAATATTCAAAATAATATTCAATAAATAAAATAAAGTTAAAGTTATCGAATAAACCTTATTCGATTAATAGTTTTGAAAACTATAACCATATATATATAAAATATATATATTATACTCGGGAACATCGACTCCCGGTTTAGAAATATGTTCACCTTTTGATCCCCTATACTAAGGGTAAACTCAAATACCGCTTATCTCTAGCATAGGTATTATGCAACTATAAGCATTTGAACCAACAGATATATAAATCAAGAATATGAAACAGGCATGCATATATACCATATCACATGCTACAATATATCGCAAGAATTTGATAATAACCAATATGCATTTATCGCAAGATCATGCATATACACATATACACATATACATCACAACAACAGTTATACAGGTAGAAAACTTGCCTGAGCGACTGGGGGTTACAAATAGCTCGGGACGAGTCTGGTAACCTATAAACAACAAGTAAGTTGGAATTAAACCAAAGTCACTTGTAAATCTATACTTTAACCAACTTAGACTCTAACGCTTGCTCTGCGCTTACTGATTCTCTTAAGTCACTCGAGTACCCTCGGCTCCACCATTTTTAATAATTTAACCATTATGAGTTTTAAGGCGATTCCTTCGCAAGTGTCTTACCAACTGCCTAACACACTTAACATAATTGTTTCATACACTAATTAACCCTTTTTGGTCTTTAACCTATGTTTCAAAGTAAGGCGAGGGGAAATGTTTCGTTCGCGAAATGCCGTTACTTAAAACGGTCGTTTCTCCTAAACCGTACATCGGAATCAAACGAACCACATATCAAAACGAAGCTCGTAACATGTACTTTCTAATCATGGCAATTTCAAAAACTAGCAGGGAGTTCTCGGGTCCTAATGTTATGAACAAAAGCAGTCTAAAGTAAATCGGACATTACGACGGCTATGTTTACGCGATTTCCCAAATTTAAACCATTCCAAATCCACCACAATTCAATCCCAATTCATAACCCAATCAAAACTCCATCCAAACTACATTACAACAGCCCCAAATCAACTCATTATAATCAATTCACTTAATCTTAAAACTTGAATTTAAACTATACTACAATCTTTAACCAAATCATAAGATTTCAACATTCCAATCTCCACCATTCCAACCCAACTCTAAACCAACCATCATTAAGCTACTCTAATACCATATCAACCAAAATCATCCTAATATACAAAGTAAAGCTAGGGTTTGGAGATGATATACCTTCCTTGAAGTGGTGTGAGTAGCTAGGAAGCCTTAGGAAGCCTTGAGGAGTCTTAGGAATGCTTGGATGTTAAAGGAAAATCAAGAAAAATCAAGTTAAAAACCTTGAAATCACTATTCATTGTCTTCTTCATTGATTTATTGGAGAAGATAGAGAATGAATGGGATGCTTAAACTCATAATATAGCCATAACTATGCATAAGGAATACTAGGGAATTATCTTACCAATTTAGGAAGCTTGGATCTTGGATTTTGAAAATTTTCTCTTTGAAAACTAGGAAAAGCCGAGAGCAAACCCTTGGTGAAGAGAAATGGAATTTTCTTTTGTTTTGATGAAATGATTTGTTTGGCTTGGTGGAAGTAGTTTTGTTTTTGTTTTGGTTAATTTTGGGGGTTATTACAAAGAGGCTGGGTTGCTCCCAGGCAAAAGGAGAGGAAAGGAGTGAAGAAATGCAGGCTATTTCTTCCAACCTGGCAAAAGAGAGTGAGAGGAGTACCACCTTAGTAGGTGAAGGTAAGGGTGGTGAGCCAAGAGGAGCCCTTGATGCAACAAAAGAGAGAAAAATGAGAGAAATACAGGTACAGGAGATATAAGGGTGGAAACCATTGCTAGTGAGTCAATTGATGTCAGTGAGGCAGAAAAAGAGAGACTATTCGAGCAAGAATATCAAGTTGTCATAGATTCTATCTCTTTGGATGCTGAGACATTTATTCATCTTGTTCCAGCTTATCAAAATCTAGTTGGACAGGGCAATGAGGATGCTGAGATGATGCTGAACCTGGTGCATACAACTGTCTCAATGCAAAGGGCAAATGATGCCATCACTGCTATGCCATCCACAACTAGTAGTAATTTTGAATTGACTGAAAAATCTTTTGGGGATGATGGTCAGGATGATGGGGATTATAGCATGAGCATAGGGGGAGATGCATATATTCCTTCCTGGATGCTAACCAAAGAATGTTCATATTCACATCTCCAATCCACTTTATTCAAGCTCATTCATAACACCCAATCAGCTATTCAAGCATCCACAAGTGCCAGCACAAAAAGGCTACTCACAGAACATCTGGAAGCTCTACAGCTACACAAAATTCAGGCTCTCCAACACAGTCAAAGTGTGGATAAAATTAAGCAAAAAGTTTCAGAAGTCAAACAAGATTTTACAGCAAGGTTGGATGCTAGACTTCCTGGAACCACTATGATTGAGATAACACAGGAATTGAGAAAAGAAGCTAATTTGATCAGGAAGGTTGAAGCCATGGACTCTAGGCTGACAAATATGGAGCAGTCAGTGGCCAAAATTCTTGAAAATCAGGAGTCTCAAACCAGTTTGCTTCAACAGTTGGTGGCTGCACAACTCCCTACTTCTCATCAACTTGATGCTAACAAAAAGGGGGAGAAAGACTCACTCATCCCAGTTAGTCAAGGGGACTCAACAAGTGAGGAGGAGAAAGTGCTCAACATCCAAGTCAGTAAAGTAATTGTGCCAGCAATTGCTTTCACTAAGCCACCATATATGGATATCATTGTGTTGTGCAAGACATGCCTGTATCATAACAAGACTAAGTCATATTGACAACCCTAAGATTAGTTGTATTGTAACGTTAATATGTAATTTATACTTGTAACACTTAATGTCTATAAAATGTAAACGGAGCAGACTGGAGCATTTTTCTCTAAACAGTGTCAAGCCTAAGAATTCTATCTGGAAGAAGATCAAGAAGGTCATGCCTCTGAAGAATTATGAAGAAGCTTGGAGTTGAATAAATCTGTTTGGTGAAAAACATTCTAAGTCAAGATCTCTACAAGTCACATAATTAGTGTTATAGAAAAGTCATTCGAGAACTCAGAAAGACCTATCGAGAACTCAGGAATTGCCTATCGAGAACTCAGGAATTGTCTATCGAGAACTCAGGAAATGCTATTGGAGATATTGACAAGTCAGATATCCATTCGAGAACTCAGAGATATCGACAAGTATACATTCATTAGAGAACTCTGAGTTATCGATAAGCTAAAGTCCATTAGAGAACTCTGAGTTATCTATAAACCAAAAATTCACTAGAGAACTCAGAGTTGTCGATAAGTCAAGTCAACAATGAAGTTTCAGAGATATCAACAAGCCAACATGCCTATCGAGATGTCAAGTTCTTTACAGCTTAATTGGAGATCTCGAAGTGAAGAAATTTCTCTAAGTACAGAATTACAGAACAGTTCAATATCCAAGGTTGCAAATCAACAAACAATTCACACAGCTGGATTGACAAGTCTACAAAAAGCAGCTTGAGAGATATGCAAGATCAATGGCAAAGATTAACTGATAGAGGAAGATTAAAGTAAACACGGGATGCTAAAGACATGCTAAGCCATAAATGGAAGATTTACTTTTCTATAAATAGAAATGACAAGTGACAGTTTAGAAAAGCTAATAGCATGTTTATTACACACTGTGTAAACCAGCAGTTAACTGAGTTATAAAGTTAACACTGGTCCTTAGTCATTTAGAACAATTAAGTAAGAATCTAGATAGAAAATCTTGTATTCTCTCTCAAGAAAGAAACTAAGTTCTAAACCAAGAACTTAGAGATTTTGTAGCAAAACACTTCTTGATTTTTAATATAAAATTAAGTGAGTTTTGAAGATCTTTGTTTTACATATTTGCATTGTTATTTATGTTTAACATCTATTCTACAAGATCATTGATAACAACCAACTGCTAAACCCAAAGTCGACCAAAAAGTAAACATTTAAGCCAAAACACATTCACCCCCCCTCTGTGTTGTATTCATACCTAACAAGTGGTATCAGAGCATAATCTGAAAGTAAACAGATTAGATCTTGGAAAAATGAATACACAGAAAATCAGTAGTATCAAGATTCCTCCCTTTGATAAGGCCAACTACACTTTATGGAAAAAGAAAATGTTGCTATTTATAAGAATGGCCAATCACCTTTACATTCAGATCCTCAAGAATGGGCCCTTCACTCTTATGGTTAGAGTTGATGAAACCACAGATGGTGACATGGTTATTCCAGCTCATTTTGCTCCCAAGGATCCCTCTGAGTATATTGATATTGAAAGAGAGAAAGTTTCCCTAGACAGTGCTTTGCAACCAATACTAATTGAGTCACTTGACAATGTGATGTATAATAACATTATCAACTGTGACACTGCTAAACAGATCTGGGAAAAGATTGAGATACTCTGTGAAGGAACTGAAGAGGTTAGGTCAAATCAAAGAAGGATATTGATTTCTCAGTATGAGGGTTTTATGGCTAAATCAAAGGAAGGTATTACTGATGTGTTTGAAAGGTTTAATAAGCTGATAAATGACTTGCAGCTTCATGATAAATTTTATGATGTTGAAGAAGTGAATTTAAAGTTCTTACTCACTCTCCCTGATCATTTGGAACAAAAGATCTCTGCAATCAGAGAAGGAAGGGATTTGAGTAGAATCACACTGGAAGTGCTCTATGGTTATCTGAAAACTTATGAACTTGAAATGATTCAAAAGAAATCATTAAGGGCTGGTCAAGGATATGTAATGGATGGCTCAAGTGCACTAATTGTGAATGATGGCCAGACCTCTAATGATGAGCAAAGATCCCAAACTCCAGAAATTTCTACAAGTGAGAAAAGAGTCAATGACACTAAAGAGCAAGTCATACTGGAATTGGATGAAGAAGATGAATTCTACACTCTTGATGAGCATGATGAGCTAGACAAATCAATGGCTTACTTGGCTAGAAAATTCTCTAACATTAGAGTGAAGAAACCAAGATTTTTCAAGAACAAAGGATAGACCTTCAACAAAGACAACAACTGGAAAGGAAAAGGGAAGTACACTCCTGATAGCAAAACTGGCTACAAAACTGGATCTGTTGATAGATCAAACATAAGGTGCTTTAACTGTGATGAGTTGGGCCATTTTTCTACAGAATGTAGGAAACCCAAGAAGGCAAAGAAAGACAAAGCCTATCTTGAAGTGGAAACATGAAAGTGATGAAGAGTTGCCACGAATTGAGAATTGATCTCATAGAATCAAAAGTTGGTTCTATATCTAAAAGGGAAAATGCTCAACAGTCTATGAATTCCATTTTATCTGAAAATTCTCATTATACTTCTGCAAAATCAGTTAACAAGAAGAAAGTGCCCAACACAGCTTGGGTAGCTAAACACACTTAATCCTCATTGTGTGCAGGGAAAAGGAAAGAAGGTCGTATGGATCATTGATAGTGGATGTTCCAGGCATATGACAGGTGATAAGGCCCTGCTATCATAATTTGAGGAGATGGCTGGTCCTTTGGTGACCTTTGGAGACGACAACAAAGGATTCACAATGGGATATGGCAAGTTTGATTCTGGAAATGTTGTCATTGAAGATGTAGCACTAGTTGCTGGATTAGAAGTAAATCTTCTAAGTGTTAGTCAATTTGCAGACAGAGGTTTTTAAGTTGTTTTCAACAAATAAGATTATGCTTTTATTAGCAAAAAGACTGGTGAAATTGCTCTTAAAGGAGTAAGAAAGGGAAGCTTGTTTGTTGCAGACTTAGACTCAATAAATAAGGATGGAGTGTGTTGTTTCTACACCAAGGCATCAGAAAAGCAAAGCAAATTGTGGTATAAGAAGCTATCTCACTTGAATTTCAAAGCAATCAACACGTTAGTCAAGAAGAAGCTTGTGAGAGACATGCCTAGTCTGGAATTTGCTCAAATGAAAGTTTGTGAAGCTTGTCAGAAAGGAAAAATGAAAACATCAAGTCACAAGTCAAAATCTGTAAATTCTATAAGTGCACCTCTGCAACTTATTCACATGGACTTGTTTGGGCCAGTAAATGTCTTGTCCATTTCAAGGAAAAAATATGCCCTTGTCATGGTTGATGATTTTTCAAGATACACTTGGGTTGAGTTCATGTACTCTAAAGATGAAACTCCAACCATTATAATTGAGCACATCAAGAAAATTGAGAAGCAAGCTGAAGGAAAAGTTAGTGTGAAAAGATTGAGGAGTGATAATGGAACAGAATTCAGAAACTCAACATTAAGTGAATTCTGCAAAAGCAAAGGCATTGTTCAAGAATTTTCAGTAGCTAGAACACCTCAACATAATGGAGTAGTTGAGAGGAAAAATAGTACATTGGTTGAAGCTGCTAGAATCTTGCTACAAGATGCTCAGCTGCCAACTAGTTTTTGGGAAGAGGCTGTTAATACTACATGTAACACTCAAAACAGATATCTCATCAACAAAGCTCATGGCAAATCACCTTACTCAATCATGTCTAACAGGAAGCCTACAGTGAAGCATCTACATGTGTTTGGAAGCAAGTGTTATATTCTAAAAGACAACTCTGAATATGTGGGAAAATTTAACTCTAAAGTTTTTGAAGCAATTTTTTTGGGATATTCATTAGAAAGAACAGCCTACAAAGTTTATGTGATTGATCAAAAGAAAATTATGGAAAGCACAGATGTGACTTTTGATGATGACAAGTGTCCAGGCTTGGAATGCCTTGATGCAAATGATGCTGAAGCCCTTGCATTTGAGAATCTAACCATTGATAGTGATTCTGATGAGGAAGATGAAGTTGTGGAACAACAAATGACAAATGAAGAGACTTCTGAACAAAATCATGGAAATGAAAGGTCTCTTCAGACACCTGAATTTGATGGCACAAACTCAGGAGGAGAAGAAGAGAAAGGAAATGACAGTCATGGTAATACTGAAGAAAATGATGAAGGCACTAGTCAACAGACACACACTAGAAAGTGGGATAGGAGTCATACAGTAGAAGTTATTATTGGTGATCCCTCAGCTGGTGTGAGAACTAGAAGTGCAACTGCTAATGAATTCCTACATACATGTTTTCTATCTCAAGTAGAGCCCAAGAAAACTGAAGAAGTCCTATTGGATCCTGATTGGATATGTGCTATGCAGGAGGAGCTGAATCGGTTTGAGACAAACAAAGTGTGGAAATTAGTCCCTACACCAAAGAACAGAAGCATAATTGGAACTAAGTGGGTGTACAGGAACAAAATGGATGAAAATGGAATTGTTACTAGAAATAAAGCAAGGCTGGTTGCTAAAGGCTACTCACAAGAAGAGGGAATTGACTATGATGAGACTTTTGCTCCTGTTGCAAGACTAGAAGCAATAAGAATTTTTCTGGCATTTGCTGCACACTCAAATTTCAAGGTGTATCAAATGGATGTCAAGAGTGCTTTTCTTAATGGTGAACTAGAAGAAGAAGTTTATGTGCAACAGCCACATGGCTTTGAAGATCCAGAATTTCCTAACTTTGTTTACAAATTACTCAAGGCTCTATATGGATTGAAACAGACACCTAGAGCCTTGTATGACATACTGTCAGAATTTCTACTCAAATATGGTTTTACCAGAGGTACTATTGATAAGACTCTCTTCTATAAGAAGCATGGTGAAGATATGATCCTAGTTTAAATCTATATGGATGATGTCATCTTTGGATCTACAAATGAAAAGCTTTGTCAAAGATTCTCTAGGCTAATGCAGAGTGAGTATGAAATGAGCATGATGGGAGAATTGAGTTACTTCCTTGGCCTTCAAGTTAGTCAAAGAAGTGATGGAATTTTCATCAGCCAAACCAAATATGTGAATGACTTATTGAAGAAATTTGGTATGGTGGATAGCTCACCTGTATCTACACCAATGTCTACTGCAACCAAGTTGGATGAAGACAAGAAAGGCAAGAGTGTGGATATTTCAAGCTACAGAGGGATGATTGGATCATTGCTTTATTTGACTGCTAGTAGACCAGACATCATGTTTGCTACTTGTCTATGTGCTAGAATTCAAGCCAATCCAAAGGAATCACACTTGATGGTTGTGAAAAGGATTTTCAGATACTTAAAGGGAACTCCAAACTTGGGATTATGGTATCCTAAGGGAACTGGTTTTGAAGCTGTTGGATACACAGATGCAGATTTTGCTGGATGCAGGGTTGATAGGAAAAGTACTAGTGGAAGCTGTCAATTTCTTGGTCAAAGACTTGTATCCTGGTATAGTAAAAACAACAATCTATGTTAACTTCCACAACTGAGGCTGAATATATAGCTGCTGGAAGTTGTTGTGCTCAGGTGCTTTGGATTAGAAATCAGCTAATGGACTATGGTCTAGTGTTACACAAAATTCCTATTATGTGTGACAATACTAGTGCCATATCTATAGTAGCTAATCCAGTTAATCATTCTAGAACAAAGCTCATTGATGTTAGGTACCATTTTATCAGGGAACATGCTGCAAATGGTACCATTGAGCTCATTTTTGTTCCAACAGAGAAACAATTAGCTGACATTTTTACTAAACCTTTGGATGAAGCAACCTTCACTAGACTTGTGAGTGAAATTGGAATGCTCAATTCTTCATCCTAAGGCAAGAACTCAACAAATGTGTTGCAGCAGATTAATTTCTAATAAATCAACGTAGTTTGATTTAATTGGAAATTAACTGAGATATGAATTATACATATTTCAGAATCTCTATATATTTATTTTTCTTAAAAACTCAAAAATTAACTTAGAATATTTCAAATTCTAAGTATACTGCTTAGTTGTTAATTTACATCTTAAATGTGTAAAATTAACACAAGGCAGAATAACAGTACTCAAAGGTATAGAGAACTGAGTTCTCGATAAGTCAAAATGACTTATCGACAAGTCATTTTAGAGTTCTCGAGTGAGTCCTCGATAAGTCTATTTACAGACTTCTCGAATGACTTCTCGAATGACTTCTCGATAAGCTCTATTATGACTAATCGATAAGACCATGTAGAGTTCTCTAATAGTGCTAATTCACAGAGTTCTCGACAAGGATATTTTGAGACTTATCAATAACTCAGAACTAAAATAATTTAATACAATGAATTATTTTAGACAAATACTTTTGGAAAATTTATTCTGATTTCAATTTGATTCAATTCAAATAAACTAAAATCATTTTTAGTCCATTTTCGGACAAACTGGGCATTTATCAAAGTTCTCGATAAGTCATTTGACTTCTAGAATGTACCTTTTACAAATTTAAAATTACTTCTCGATAAGTTTAATATCAAACATTTATTTGACTTCTCGATAAGTATTTTACTTTTTCTATAAATACCCAGACTTCTCGATACATACACTGTACTTACACTTTTTCGAGATCTCAAGTGACCTAGCTTTCAGACAAAAGGCGATTTCTCTCTCGTTTTTGCTCCTTTCTCAAAACTTTTTCTTACCCACTACTTCTAAATACTAAAATGGCATAAAACATTGTTAGAGCTATAATTCCAGAGAAGGGAACTAACTTTATTGCTTTTCTTGATGCTAACCAAGCCCCTGATAGTTTCAAGGGGTTTGTAAAGTTTCTTTCTGAATCTTATATTGTAGGTGCTCTAACTGCAAGTCCTGTGCTATATTTGGACGTTCTTCATGAATTTTGGACAACAACTATAACTAGGATAGTTGTTCTAGAGAATGTCACTTCTATGGTGGTCACATGCACAATTGGAGGCCAAGAAATTGAGTTTTCAGCTGCTGATGTAAATACAACCCTGGGATTGCCAACTGAGAACTATGGAGAGATGCCAACTGCAGATGAACTGAGTGAATTCATGGACTTCATCAACTACAGTGGCTCAATCAACTTGGCAAGCCTGAATAGGACAAACCTTAGGAAGGAATGGTCCTTTGTGTTTAATTTTATAGTGAGGGCTTTCACTTGCAGAAAAACTGGCTTTGACAACATCTCAAGTATGGTGCAGAAGCTGGTGTTCTCAATAGCTCACAACAGGCATCTGAATGTTGGGGCTCTAATTCTGGAGGAGCTGGCTACCAGGCTTACTATGCCTTTGAAGAATAGAGGTAAATAAATCTTTTTGCCAAGGTTTATTATGTCTACTTTAGCTCATAAAGTAAATGACATACATTTGCTAGCTGATATTGATAGTAGTAGAATTGGCAATTGTAAGCAAGTGTCCAAAATAATATTTGGCTCACTTGCTACAAAGAATAAGGTGAGTGTAAGTCTTAGAATCACTCCATTTATGTTGGAGAGATTCAGGACTTATCCTTACCCTATGCCAGACATGAGGGCTTCTAAATTTGCTAGTTCAGCTATGGTTCCTGAGCCTGTGGAAGTACAAAAACAGGCACACCAACAGGGACCTTCCAAAGCTGCAACCCCTTCTTCTAAACCACTAGATGTTAGTAAACCAACCACTTTAGTCTCTCAAAAGACTGAAGTGAGTAAAAAGAAGAGAAAGGAACCAACCCTTGCTGTTGTAAATGAGAGTGAAACAATTCAAACTGAACCAGAGTCACCCTTGGTCAAGAAACCAAAGAAGAGTAAGATACTTGAGTTGACCACTCAAAACACCTTTGTGTTCTCCCAAAAGGGCACAGTTGAACAAATGGGGAGTAAAAAGTTACTAGATGCATTCTCTTAGCAGGGTGTATCTATTGAAAAGAGCATTCACCCCAATGTATCCTGTACTGAGTCAGCACAACCTGCACCTAGAGTGTATGGTAGAAGAAATAAGGATGGCACACACAATGAGGGCACATCATTTGAAGCTCCCTCATCCATTCAGGGGGAGCTGCCAACACTCACAACTGAGCAAACTTCTCTAATCTCTCAAATTTTTTCATCATATAGAGCACTTGAATCTGATTCTCAAGTGCACCAACACTCAAGTGACATGGTTCATGAAACTGTGCTCACCACCCAGAACCAACATCTAGATGGTGAGTGGCTATTAGCTGGGGTAGACCTTGATGACACCATCACAAACATGGGGGTTTCATCAGCTCTTACTGAAGACCCCATGGTCACTCTTGCACCTTCATGTGCACAATCATCTTCACAGATGAATAGGTTTGAGGGCAGTACTCTTGAGGGAGAGCTATCTAAATCCTCTCCAATTCAATTGGAGGTTCCTCTAGAAGGAACAACTCCCCTCAAAACCCTAGCTGAAATTGCCTTGACAGTTGAAGCTAGGAGTACAATTGCCAATGATCCTGTTATGGAAGAGGCAAGTTCATCATATTTATGTGACAGTGCTCTGCAAGGTGCACAAAGGTTTGAGGCTGGTGTACATGACAGTAACCCAGTCAACTCCTCTCCAATTCCAATGGAGGTTCCCACTATATGTGGTGAACAACAAACTATCAAAACCACAGATTTATCTGTGAGTCAAAATGTGACTTCAGTCATGTTAGTGTATACTGAAAATATTTATTTGAAGTATGTACATTTATTTCTGGCCAGTTTATTTGAGAATCATTTGAATGTTTACATGTTGTCTAATATTATATATTGTGAACAATCTAGTATCAAATGGGATACAGAATATTAGATTGTTAAATACGGTTATATAATATAATAAGGTTCACAGCACAGGTGGTGTTGGACAATCCACTGGTATGGCTGTAGTATTATTTAGATTAGTTTATATTGACTAATAAATAATACTAGTATACTTTGTGTATATTGAACAGGATCAAATTTAGAATTGTTCCCTTAATACTGATTAAGAAGGAGAACTAAGATTCTATGTTATTATTAATGCTTAGGTTCTTAATCCGGAAATAGTAATTGACACGTGTATATTATTTACATGCTTTGATTTATATATGAAATAATTCTTTTGAATTATATCATTATATTTTGGGTGATGGAATTACATACATGGTGGATATTATTTATTGAAGGAATCCATGTCCTGATAATATTCGGGTTAATGATGTCCCCTTGAAAGCTCAAAAAGATTTAATTATGTGAAACCCTGCAGGTGGAATTTATTCTGGCATAATTAAATAAAGGTAGAGTGGATGATCAAGGATAAAAGATATTAATTAAATAAATTATCAGTAATTTATTTAATTAATGGACATATGATATTTTAAACATGGGGAATTTAATAAGCAAATAATATTGGAACCGAATTAATTAAATTACGGTATTAGGAAAGGTAGTGCAAATATTAATTCTTTAGTGGATTGAATTAATATTTAATTACATTGGGCTAGGCTCAAGATGTAATTAGAAGGCCCAACCTAATTATCCATGGTCCCTATTGTAGCCTATATATATTCTTATTCTCTTCTTGCTTGGCAATTGTGTGAAAACATATTGTAGCCACCAAGGAGCAAGAAGAGAGGATAACTTGAGAAGACGGAGGCCACACTTCGCTCAAGGGAATTTGGAAATACAATAGAAGAGCGTGGAATCAACCATTAACAAGGTAATCCTCTTTTCGTAATCTTTATCGTAAAACGTAGTAACACCCTAAGTCCGTGGTTCCCAACAATTGGTATCAAGAGCCTGATAAATGGGTTCTACGTTTAATGATATAATGTCCATGTCGTAATTATATATGCGTGTATATAGTGTTTTACTTGTATTGGTTTTGATGCAGGTTGTTAATCCACTATTATGGCCATGTATATTTTAATTATGTGTTTGGATCCCACGTGGTTTAATCGTGGTTAATTTCTGTTTTGGTTTCCACGTGGTTTAATCGTGGTTGTAATTTACACGAGGATTGATCGTGTTAGAATAGATTTTACAAAATTAGTTTTGTATTAGATCTATTTTTTTTGTAATTGTTCCGGGTATTTTGTAATAGTTATGTGCGATCGGAAATCAATTCCGGTAGTTTTTTGTTCCGCTGTGCGATTACAAGGGGCTGCTGGGGCCGCTGCGGCAGCTGGGACTGCTGGGGCTGCTGGGGCAGCTGGGCCTGTTGGGGCTGCTGAGGCTGCTGGGGCTGCTGGGGGCGTCGGGGCGCGCTTGGGGCAGATTTTTTTTGAGAGCTGGATTTTTTTCAAGGGCCATAATAGTGGAAAATTTATTTTAATTTTTTCCATTAAATTTTAATTACTGCTTTAATTTATTGATTATGTGTGTCGTTAATTATGTGTGTAATTCTTTTGAAATTGCATGTTTAACTTAATTAGGACGACATGGACATAAATTTTATTTATTGCTTTAATTAAATGTTATATGTTGCTAAAATTATGTGTGTATTTTGAATGCATGATTAGACATAATTATAACAACATAGGGCCCCATTTAATTTTAAAATTCTCAATTTTAATAAAAAAAATCTAAGTGGGAGAGGGAATTAATATGAAATTAAATCCCATGGTCTCCATTATTGGTTGTAGGTAATTTAATATAAAGACGAATATAAATTTTATATACGTCACCCATCGTGGCATGTAATTTATGGTGTCTAGAATGTTATAGAAATTACTAGAATAAACTTCTTAAATTAATAAATTTTGAAAGGAATAAATACGGATTTTCTTTATTTCTGATTTGGGGCGATTTTGTCAAAAACGGGTTCATCGAACTTGTAAGGCTGTGGGTTTTAAGCGAGACCGATGTGACTCCTCCACTACCTGGAAATCAAACCATTGATGAATATTGAATTGAAGTATTCTATTCAAGGCAAAATTACGAATAATTGGAAGGTATACACGCCACCCATCATGGAGTACCAAGTTTCATAGATTTCAAATAATTTAAGATTTGATGATGGTATACACTTAGCTATAAAAAATAATATAGTCCACCCCAACGTGGCATATTGTTTAGTAATAAGACCGAAGTAACATTTAAACAAAATTAGGTGGTATACATGTCACACATCGTGGCGTACCAGAAGCTTATGGTGTTTATATGTTAGTGCATTAAATTTTAATAATTGTTAGAGGAATCAATAGATCTTAATAATTAATGCACCCTTATTTATGTGATGTTTTTATGCATGATTCTCAGGATAAAATGGGTTTTAATCCACTATTTACCATACTTAAGGATAACAAACTTACCAGACCTAACTATATTGAATGGAAACGAAATTTGGACATTGTGTTGACTGCTGAGGAGTACAAGTTTTGCACTTATGAACCCAAGCCTGAACAGCCTGCTGTTGATGCTCCTGAAGATGAGAAAGAGTATTATAAACGGTGGATTAAGGCTGATGAAATGTCGCGATGTTACATTCTGGCAGCAATGTCGGGTGTTTTGCAGCATCAGCATCAGTCTATGGCCACTGCTTCAGATATGCTCTTTAATCTCAAGGAACTTTTTGGAGATCAGAATAGGGCTGCTAGGCAAGTAGCCATGAAGGCTTTAATAAACACTCAGATGGCTGAAGGCACACCTGTAAGGGATCATGTTCTCAAGATGATGTCTCATCTGAATGAGATAGAGATCCTTGGTGCTGAACTTGATGGGGAAACCCAGATTGACATTATCCTTATGAGCTTGTCCAAGAGTTTTGAGCAGTTCCGCTTGAATTACAACATGAACAAGAGGCAGTATAGTCTCGCGGAACTGCTGACAGAACTTTAGGCAGCTGAAGGATTATTTCGGCAGAGTGTTCAAGTGAATGTGGCTGAAAAAGGTTCTTCCTCTAAGCCGAAAGGTATTAAGAAGAAGAAAAAGGCTCAGACACAGAAAGCTGTGAAGGCAGTGAGAGTTCAGGGTGGTGTGAAAAAGCCTAAAGGAAAGTGCTTCAGATGCAAATAGTCAGGTCACTGGAAACATGATTGTCCTCTTCCTAAGAAGACAAATAATACTGGTATGTCTCTATCTCTAGTTACAGAAACATTTATAGCGGCTATATCTACGAGCACTTGGTGTGTAGATACAGGAGCCACTGATCATGTTTGTAATTCTATGCAGGGGTTCCAACTATCCAGAATGCTTAGAGATGGTGAGATATACGTGTTCATGGGAGATGCTACGAAAGTAGCAGTAGTTGCAGTAGGAGTTATTCATTTATCTTTTGGTTCTAATAGGATTTTGGTTTTGAACAATTGTCTTTATGTACCTTCTTTTAGAAGGAATTTAATTTCGGTTTCTAAACTTGCTTTGGATGGTTATAATGTTTGTTTGGATCGTAATGTTTCTATTATGATGAATAAACGAATTATATATTCTGGTACATTGCAAGACAATTTGTATATAATTAATCCTAGTCAACCTGCACTGCAACTGTAATTTAGGGAATTGAACAACACATCTTCTAACTCTACTAAAAGAAAGGAACCTTCTAGTTTGAACCAAACATATCTTTGGCACTTGAGATTAGGTCATATTAACTTGAGGAGGATTCAAAGACTGGTAGTAGACGGGCCTTTAAGCTCATTGGCAGTGGAGCCATTTCCAGTTTGTGAATCCTGCTTGGAAGGTAAAATGACTAATAGGCCTTTCAAGGCAAAAGGGAATAGAGCCAAACAACTGTTAGAATTGGTTTACTCTGATTTATGTGGACCCATGAATATCCAAGCAAGAGGTGGTTATGAATATTTCGTCACTTTTATTAATGATTATTCTAGATATGGGTACGTTTATTTGTTGCACCGTAAGTCTGAGTGCTTTGATAAGTTCAAAGAGTACAAAGCTAAAACGGAGAAGCGACTTCATAAAAGTATCAAGTCACTACGATCAGATCGTGGTGGCGAATACTTGCTTGGAGAATTTAGGGAATATTTATCAGAAAATGGGATAGAATCCCAGTTAACTGCACCAGGCACATCCCAGCAGAACGGTGTAGCAGAGAGAAGGAACCGGACTCTTTTAGAGAGTGTTAGATCGATGATGAGTTATTCGGATTTACCCAAGTCGTTTTGGGGACATGCCTTAGAGACAACAGCTTATCTTCTGAACTTAGTACCTTCTAAGTCGGTTCCTAAAACCCCCTTAGAATTGTGGACCGGGGATAAACCGAGTCTAAGACATATTCGAATATGGGGTTGTCCAGCACATGTGTTGAACAAGAACTCGACTAAGTTAGAATCTCATACAGAAGTAAGGTTGTTTGTAGGCTACCCCATGGGAACGAAAGGATATTTATTTTATAGTCCAAAGAATCGGGATGTCATTGTTAGCACCAATGCAAGATTCTTAGAGGAGGAATATATAATGAATCACAAACCCATGAGTAGTGTCGTTTTAGAGGAACTAGTGGGATGGACAAATAATACCCATGAAGCTGTAGTACAAGTAGAACAACCACAACATAATGTACAACCTGTCACTAATACCGCACCAGTACCTCGTCGTAGTGGGAGGGTTGTTCAACAGCCTGATAGATTCATGTTTTTGGGAGAGTCTTCAGACTTGGTCCCTGGTGAACATGATGATGATCCCCGTACATACGAAGAGGCAGTACAAGACAAAGATTCAGATCTTTGGCAAAAGGCGATGGAATCTGAGATAGAATCAATGTATTCTGATCAGGTCCGGGAGCTCGTGGAACCACCCAAAGGTATAAAACCTATTGGATGTAAGTGGATCTACAAGAAAAAGAGGGGATTAGATAAAAAGGTGAAAGCCTGGAAAGCAAGACTTGTTGCGAAAGGGTATACTCAGAAAGAAGGTATCGATTATGAGGAAACCTTTTCACCGGTAGTCATGCTTAAGTCAATCCGTATTCTTTTATCTATAGCAGCTCATCTCGATTATGAGATTTGGCAAATGGATGTCAAGACAGCTTTTCTTAATGGAAGTCTTGAAGAAACCATCTATATGCAGCAACCAAAAGGATTCATTAAGGAAGGCCAAGAGCATCTGGTATGTAAGCTTAAGAGGTCTATTTATGGACTTAAACAAGCTTCTAGAGACTGGAATATTCATTTTGATCAGGCAGTCCAGTCATATGGATTTGATCAAAGTCCAAGCGAATCATGCGTGTATAAGAGAAGTGAAGGTAATGCAGTGGTTTTTCTAGTACTATATGTAGATGATATTTTACTCATTGGAAACACTGTTGAGATGTTGTCATCAGTAAAGGTATGGTTGTTCAAACAATTTGACATGAAGGACTTAGGTGAAGCGGCATACATCCTTGGGATCAAAGTTATAAGGGATCGCAAGAAAAGGATGTTGGCTTTATCTCAAGAGCCCTACATTGATGAAGTATTAGCTCGTTTTAACATGCAGAACTCCAAGAAAGGTTTTTTACCTTTTAAGCATGGAGTTGCTCTATCTAAGAAGCAGTGTCCTTCGACACCTAAGGATATAGAGAGCATGAAAGCATTTCCTTATGCTTCAGCATGTGGAAGCTTAATGTATGCTATGTTATGTACGAGGCCTGACATCTGCTTTGCTATAGGCATGGTTAGTAGATATCAGTCGAACCCAGGTCAGGAACATTGGAGTGCAGTAAAAACTATACTCAAGTACCTAAGAAGGACTAAGGAGTATATGTTAATTTACAAGGCCTCAGATCTATTTCCTTTGGGATATACTGATTCAGATTTCCAATCAGATAGGGATAAGAGGAAATCAACCTCGGGATATGTTTTTACTTTGGGAGGTGGAGCCGTTATATGGAGGAGTGTAAAGCAGAAATGCATTGTAGACTCCACCATGGAGGCCGAATACGTGGCGGCCTCTGAGGCTGCCAAGGAGGCTGTATGGTTCAGGAACTTCCTTTTGGACTTAGATGTGGTACCTAATTTGCCTAGGAGCTTGACGGTGTATTGTGATAACACTGGTGCTGTGGCAAATTCAAAGGAACCGCGAGACCACAAAGCAGCTAAACATATTGAACGTAAGTATCATCTCATACGAGGAATCGTAAAGCGAGGGGATATAGTTGTGGCTTACATATCATCAGAAGACAACCGAGCAGATCCTTTCACAAAGAGCTTGCCAACCAAGGTTTTTGACAAGCATGTGGAAGTGATAGGAGTCAGATGGATGGACACATAGATTTTTATGTAATAGTGGATTAAATAAACACTGATGTACACATAGAATATTTTGAGTATAAGTGGGAGATTGTTAGTGTATACTGAAAATATTTATTTGAAGTATGTACATTTATTTCTGGCCAGTTTATTTGAGAATCATTTGAATGTTTACATGTTGTCTAATATTATATATTGTGAACAATCTAGTATCAAATGGGATACAGAATATTAGATTGTTAAATACGGTTATATAATATAATAAGGTTCACAACACAGGTGGTGTTGGACAATCCACTGGTATGGCTGTAGTATTATTTAGATTAGTTTATATTGACTAATAAATAATACTAGTATACTTTGTGTATATTGAACATGATCAAATTTAGAATTGTTCCCTTAATACTGATTAAGAAGGAGAACTAAGATTCTATGTTATTATTAATGCTTAGGTTCTTAATCCGGAAATAGTAATTGACACGTGTATATTATTTACATGCTTTGATTTATATATGAAATAATTCTTTTGAATTATATCATTATATTTTGGGTGATGGAATTATATACATGGTGGATATTATTTATTGAAGGAATCCATGTCCTGATAATATTCGGGTTAATGATGTCCCCTTGAAAGCTCAAAAAGATTTAATTATGTGAAACCCTGCAGGTGGAATTTATTCTGGCATAATTAAATAAAGGTAGAGTGGATGATCAAGGATAAAAGATATTAATTAAATAAATTATCAGTAATTTATTTAATTAATGGACATATGATATTTTAAACATGGGGAATTTAATAAGCAAATAATATTGGAACCGAATTAATTAAATTACAGTATTAAGAAAGGTAGTGCAAATATTAATTCTTTAGTGGATTGAATTAATATTTAATTACATTGGGCTAGGCTCAAGATGTAATTAGAAGGCCCAACCTAATTATCCATGGTCCCTATTGTAGCCTATATATATTCTTATTCTCTTCTTGCTTGGAAATTGTGTGAAAACATATTGTAGCCACCAAGGAGCAAGAAGAGAGGATAACTTGAGAAGACGGAGGCCACACTTCGCTCAAGGGAATTTGGGAATACAATAGAAGAGCGTGGAATCAACCATTAACAAGGTAATCCTCTTTTCATAATCTTTATCATAAAACGTAATAACACCCTAAGTCTGTGGTTCCCAACAAGTCACAGGTGGTAATCTGGACATTTATCAACAGCCATCCACATCTCAATCCAGCCAACCATATGTCATGGCTCAATGGCTACAAGATATGAAAGCTCAGCCTTCTACAGTTGATGACATGTTGGTAGATCAAATCTCAGGCTTGGCCAATCTCTCTCAGCAATTTCTCACTTCAGACATGGGGAACCAGGATTATCAAGCTATACTGCTATGCTTCAATGAAGAGGTTGAACAACATAAGGAAAAGATAGTAGATGAGGCTGAAGAGGATGGCAATGTAGATGCCTGGTTGTCTGATGACCATGTGGCAGAAATGGATGAAGTTTTGGCTAGATTCAGGAGGGAGTACATAACTATCATGGGAAGCAATGCTAAATCTCTCACTCCTCCTAAAGTCTATGATGCCATCATGGATGTGCACAAAGCTCAACTCAAGGCTTTCCATCTCTTTGAAAAGGCCCTTGAAGTAAAATTGACTAGACATGAAGATAAAATCAGGAAGCTGATCAAGGAAAAGATGGATGACATTGTGCCTTCTCAAAAGGACTTCAAGAATCAATTCCAGTCTTTCACTGAGCAAATGTCAAGGATGAATCTGGCCTCCATAGAGAAGGAAGTGTCAAATATGAAGAGTTCTTTCAAGGCCTTATTTGATCAAGTTCAAGTTCATATCACAAATTTAAATGATACCAGGGTCAAGCTAAATCAAATGCATATTGCTAGGTATGAGCCTTCATTTCTTCTCATGGAGGGTGTCAGAAAAGCTGTTGATGAACACTTTAGGTCCTTCTCCACCAAAACCTCTACTCCTCAAATAAAAGAACTTCAAGATCAAATTTCTTCACTTCAAGCTTCCAACTCAGATTTATCTTCACAAGTCAGAGCTCTAACCACATTGGTTGAGAGTCAACAACATGATATTCAGGCCCTAGTAGAGTCCCATAAGCATTTACAAATATAGAATATAGTTGCTTTGGGAGCCATTATGGGAAAACTCAACATACCACTGCCATCACTGCCTAAAGTTGTAAGACCTGAGATTCCTACTTCCCTAATCATGCCTGTCACCAAGACTAAGGAGGAGATAGAAGCAAGGCTAGCACAATCAAAACTTAAAAGTCAAGTACAAGGTCTAGAACAAGAGAGGCTCCTTATGGTTGCCCAAGGTCCAGAAATGATACAAGAGTTTGACAATTTGCTCACTGGACTAAGGAACTCTCTCAAAAACAACTTCTTCACTTACAAAAAGACCTTGGAAAAGGCTATCAATTACATCAGGGTGCTGCAGATCCTAGTTAAGGACCAGTTCTTGGAGAAAAGGATAGTGATCAATCTTAATGATTCTGGTGTAGACGAATGTATGCAAGTCAATCTCAATTATCTAATTTCTAGAAGAGCATATGAGGTGGATATTTTGATTAACAAGGTCAGGATAATTGCCAATGAAGAGAAAATGCTACTAGCAGAGTTGAAGAAGGCTCAAGAAGCTGCATTCCCAGAAGCCTATCTACATCCAAGCAAAGGGGTGCACTATATCTTCTCTACAACCAAGCAACTGATACATTTCCAAGTACCTAAAAACTGTGTCATGGCCAACATAAGACTGATATTGGTGCTTGAGTCTGAGCTGAAAAGTAAGAAATTGAAGATTAGTGAAGATGAAGCTATGATCAAGATTCTGAGGAGATACATTGATAACCTTGAAGCCAATTTGCCTAAAACTCAAATCAACACAGATGACTTGGGTGATGATGAGCAGAAGAAAGATGGTCAAAACCTTTCTGGCTTAAACTCAAGTCAATCTAGCAAGGCAATTGGTGGAAAAAGTGATAGTGAGAAAGAGAAGGAGAAGAGAAGTGAATCTGAGACTCAAAGGAGGGGTGGAAGGAGGCAAAGATAAAAGAATGATACCTCACAACCCCTTCAAACCCTAAATATCCAAATACCAATTGCTAAACCTTCACATTCAACCTCATCAAAAACTGCTCAACCTCAAACCTCTAAGCCTAAATATTTCTACAAGCTCACTACAAACTCTCTCCTCAAAAATCAAATCACTCACAACCATACTTCTCTGAAAAGACTCAAAACTGTACCTTCATTCAAGCCACCCCATAAAACACACTTCAAAACAGTTGGAGTTGGTCCAAAGGAAGCCAAGGTCAAGAGAAGATTCAGAAGACAAAGAAGACAAAGAAGAAGACAACTGATAACTGAATTTCTCAATGATCATCGATTTGGTGAAAAGGCCATCTGGAACAGATATGATCAAGATGATTTCCAACCTCTAAATGTTGTAGATTCAGATGAAGACTACTTCCAATAGCTAGCTGAAAGAATTGTCAGAGTCTGGGTTGTTAACATCAAAAAAGTTAGAATCTACTACAGTGATAGGTCCTTTGAACAACTTGGAAATAGACTAATGGATTCTCTCTCAATTGTTGAACTGAAAAGGGTGATAAGCTTGATGAATGGTAAAGATATAGCCACTAAGGCATGGAGAATAGTATTGGCAGTGTTTGTGGTTAACAGAGAGGAAATGAGAGATGAGCATAGAACTTTGATAGCTGAAAAGAGGAGAAAGTATGAGCATGACATTGATGAGTATATTAGAAGATCAGAAGAGTTGAAGGTAGCAGGCAAGAGCAGAATATCAAAGGATGGAAGATTTCTGAATGTAAAAGCTGGCTCTTTGTCAAGATATAAGATAGGGATGTTAGCTAGTTATCCTAAGCCAGATTTGCTAAAACTAATGGAGGCTCTAACTGACACCCCCATCCTAGAAGAATTAGAAATACTTGTACAGATTAAGAACATAATTGAGAAAGGATCAGAAAGCTCAGTCTTTAACTGTCAAATGTCCAATGTACAAGTATTGTATCAGCTTTTGTATTGTTTTATTTTCATTCTTTAACTTGAGGTTAGTCTTGTTAACATGCATGAATTTGTGATAAGAAATCTTCTCACAAATTGGGGGAGATTGTTGTGCAAGACATGCCTGTATCATAACAAGACTAAGTCATATTGACAACCCTAAGATTGGTTGTATTGTAACCTTAATCTATAATTTATACTTGTAACACTTAATGTCTATAAAATGTAAATGGAGCAGACTGGAGCATTTTTCTCTAAACAGTGTCAAGGCTAAGAATTCTATCTGGAAGAAGATCAAGAATGTCATGCCTCAGAAGAATTATGAAGAAGCTTGGAGTTGAATAAATCTGTTTGGTGAAAAAAATTCTAAGTCAAGATCTCTACAAGTCACATAATTAGTGTTATAGAGAAGTCATTCGAGAACTCAGAAAGACCTATTGAGAACTTAGGAATTGCCTATCGAGAACTCAGGAATTGTCTATCGAGAACTCAGGAAATGCTGTGGAGATATCGACAAGTCAGATACCCATTCGAGAACTCAGAGATATCGACAAGTATACATTCATTAGAGAACTCTGAGTTATCGATAAGCCAAAGTCCATTAGAGAACTCTGAGTTATCTATAAACCAAAATTCACTAGAGAACTCAGAGTTGTCGATAAGTCAAGTCAACAATGAAGTTCAGAGATATCGACAAGCCAACATGCCTATCGAGATGTCGAGTTCTTTACAGCTTAATTGGAGATCTCGAAGTGAAGAAATTTCTCTAAGTACAGAATTGCAGAACAGTTCAATATCCAAGGTTGCAAATCAACAAACAATTCACACAGCTGGATTGACAAGTCTACAAAAAGCAGCTTGAGAGATGTGCAAGATCAATGGCAAAGATTAACTGACAGAGGAAGATTAAAGTAAACACGGGATGCTATAGATATGCTAAGCCAGAAATGGAAGATTTGCTTTTCTATAAATAAAAATGACAAGTGACAGTTTAGAAAAGCTAATAGCATGTTTATTACACACTGTGTAAACCGGCAGTTAACTGAGTTATAAAGTTAACACTGGTCCTTAGTCAGTTAGAACAATTAAGTAAGAATCTAGATAGAAAATCTTGTATTCTCTCTCAAGAAAGAAGCTAAGTTCTAAACCAAGAACTTAGAGATTTTGTAGCAAAACACTGCTTGATTTTTAATATAAAATTAAGTGAGTTTTGAAGATCTTTGTTTTACATATTTGTACTGTTATTTATGTTTAACGTCTATTCTACAAGATCATTGATAACAACCAACTGCTAAACCCAAAGTCGACCAAAAAGTAAACATTTAAGCCAAAACACATTCACCCCCCTCTGTGTTGTATTCATACCTAACACATTGATCTCATCAATCTAGCAGCAGCAAAACTGAAATTAAATGATAAATTAAAAAAGATTGATGTAGCAGCAGTTGAGAATGAGCTGAATGATGAATTAAAGAAGATTGATGAAGACATTCAAAAGAAATTTGGTCAGATACAGAAACCATACATGATCTTTCATCACCACTCACAAGTCAAACAAATCTCAGTGAATGAAATGAGTTTAGGTAACTTGGAAAAAGTCCAAACTTCATGCATCAAATCTTCAAAACCAATCTGATTTTGAAGCCTAAAAAGAACTATCCAAAGTCATCAAACAAGAATCCATTAGATCTCATGTTTGAGACTCCAAAACAATATGAAAAGAAGCTGTTGGCAAGGTCCATAACATTTTACAAAGATCCATCTGATTCAGTACAAAAGAAGAGAATTGCCAAAATTTACAGGAATGGAAAAGAGATCTGTGTGGTGGCTGGACACCCTCAGTTTGTAGCAGCAAAAAGGGAAGAAAAAGAAAGAATTAAGCAAGAAAAGAGGCAAGCTGCTTTAGATGCTAAGAAGCTTAAACAGAAGAAAGAGCAAGCTGCTATAGTAGCCAAGCTTCAAGCTGTGAAAGCTGCAACTGAAATCTATGAAAAATAACCCGTGATTACTGAAGCTCAAGATCAGCAAATGCAAAATGAACCTCCACAGAAAAGAATATTCAGATACAAGGTTCACTCCAAAAGAAAATTGGACTTTAGTGATGAGGAAATAGAAGACTACATTCCCAAACAGTCTACAACTTCAACTCAAACATCCAAGCCCTCAGTGGTATATGAGGAATTCAAGGTGGTTCCAATAAAAATAGTGATGAGGAAATAGAAGACTACATTCCCAATCCTGACCCCGGATTTGGGGGTGTCACAATTGGTATCAGAGCTACAGGTTATTGGTCACTGAAATAAGAATAGGTGAGGGTAAGATAGGAGTGATAGGCCATATGAGATAGGAAAGACTCTAGGCATACTCATTTTAAGTTCGAATTGAGTATGAATGAGGATTGGCAGGTCCGATACGGAATTGATAAGCCAAGATTGTTGGGGCAAGCGTAAGACGAATATCGCAACGCTATAGGTATATTGAGTTCTCAGATCCTACAGTAATGAGGAATCGATAGAATGACGGAGACTGGATATGCTACCCTACATTTCATGCGGTTTTGAAGAAGATGTGAATGAGTCTTGTGAGAACTTCGCGTAAGAGAGGCTAGGTGAGTTTTGGGTACGATTTAACTTAGAATTAGGTAGTAGGACGAGCTTCACTCTGGAGGCAACAAGTTGATGGAAGCTAATGAAGAACCAACGTTGCACGTTTCGAAGACACCACCGCTACGAGAAGATTCCTATCACTTATCGGGAGCTGTGCAAGGAATGATATCTACCTTACTAGGTATAGGTAAGACTAGCAAGAAGATGCGAACCTATCTATAGACCGAACATCGAGTCGCATGCGTGGTTGCAAGCATAACGTCAAGAACGACGACAAGAATGTCAAAGACAGTACTAAATGTCAGCGTTGCAGTAGGACTGCGAATAAAATGATATACAGCGGTAAATGAAATTTCGTCGACTAATAAGTGCGAACAGAATCCAAGAAAGAGTAGAAGATGTATCAAAATGGAGAGACCCTTATATGGGCATTCCTTTAATTAGATATTTCATTAGCGGATCAAGAGAATAGCAAGTAACTTATATAGTAATGACGACCAAATAATTGATTTTCAAAATTTTAAAATGAGATTTCGGAGAAGATTTTCTTAATCAACTTTCAGAAGATTTTGTATGAAATGAGTTCTACAATTTGGTTGTCGAATTACTATTTATGTTCTTCTTATTATAAACAAAAAATGACCTAAAAAGAAGAATGGATATAGACTCAATACTGTTAATCTGGACGACCAAGTAGACCCACTAGTTGAAGGGTTTTTAGCACATAAACGCAGCGAAAACGTAAATTTAATCTTAAAAAAATAACCGAAACCCTCCGCAGGATCCATGCGAAAAATAATATTTAATTCGTAGTTTAGTATGTTTACCTTAAGAAGCTTTACGTTAATGGAAAGATGGAGGTCTTTAATAGTGATCCAAGAACGATGAACGGAGATCCTTAGCAGCTGCTCCTCAAGTGTGAAGCACTCCACCGGTATCCACCAAGAAAACGATGTAATGAAGGAGGAGGAGATGGAGAGAATTAGGGTTTTGTAAATCTTTTTGGTTGAGGCAAAAATAGGGTCTATAATAGTATATTTATAGGCAAAATTTTCAGCTGAAAATTTTCCCATAAAATATTATTATTATTAACCCTTTATTATTCTCACTAATAATTAAAACACCTTTTAATTATTAATCCTTTTTCTAAACTCTTTAGAAATAATTCTCTCACTTGATTTAATTTCCAAAAAATAAATTCTTAATTAATAATATTAAGAACCTTTTATTAATTAATTTATAATCAATTAAATCTCATTTAATCAATTATTAAATTTGCCAATTAATTATTTATTTCATAAATAAATAATTATCAGCCATTATTAATTAATTCCTCCACCATTAAATCATTCTCTTTTATGGTGTGACCTTGTAGGTTCAATATTAAGCCGGTAGTAGAAATAAATAATAAGAAAACTATTTTATCATTATTTATATAAATTCTCTAATTCATTAAATATGATTAATTAATTAATCATATTTATTCTACATCATGAGGGATACTTCTCAGCATATCGCGACTATCCGGATAATACGAATTCACTGCTTAGAATACCAAGAACCTATTCAGTGAGTAGTTACCGTACAATTAATTCCTTCTACCCTGCAATGTCACGATTAAATACAAGGAATGGAACTTGTGTCAAGCCTATCTTATTTAATCACTTGCTTTCCCATTCACTATGCTTAGTTCTATTTAATGTAAATTAGAAACTCCTTTCTAATTTCATTCACTCTGGTCAGAGATTCCTGAACTAGCATAAGTGGATCATCATTGAACATTCTCTTCCTTCACTGGAAGGGGTAGATCCTTTATTGATCATACACTATCTTCGTGTACAAATTCCTATACCCAGTAGAGCCCTTATAATTGTCACTTGAGACTAAGAACTAAACCAAAGCATATTTTAGTGTACACAAGATGACTATGATGACCTCAAGTCTAAGGATACTTATACAACTATCACTATGTGAAAAACTGCTGACACGTGAGTGAACTCCATCAATTGTTCAGCTGTGTGGGTCATGTTCAGTGAACTTATTCTATAATAAGCACCGACATACTAGCTATAGTGTCACCACACAAATGTCTAAGAGAACAGACATCCTTCATAATGAAGCAAGCATAGTATGTACCGATCTTTGCGGATTATTAATTACCAGTTAGTAATCCTACGACCAGGAACTATTTAAGTTTAGAGTTATCATCTTTTAGGTCTCATTATTATGATCTCATCACAATCCATAAAAAGCTTTACTCTAAACTGTGGTATATCTTATTTAAACATTTAAATAGATAGAGCCCGCAATAAAAACAAAACAAGCCTTTTATTAATATCTAGGAAATCAAAACAAATTACATAAAAGTTATTCCTAAATCCTCATAGATGATTGGACTTAGGACATATCTCTTTCACTAGTAAGAAGAAAGTTTAAAGTTTTCCGTGAAAGACGAACATAAATTTTTGTTTAATAATATTAAGGATTAAATCAACTTGTTAAAAACATTATTTACCCAGTTCATGAAATTGCTAATATTTAACGAGATTCGTTATTTGAACGGACAGCGGATGACTGAAGGAAATGGAAGAATCTTCCAGATAAATGGAGAAAAATAGTATTCCTATCGATAAAATTGAAGCGTTGCGGGATTGATGATTATTTTCGTGGTATAGAAAAAGTCGGAAGTAATAATTATAAATTTCGTAGGGACGTGATTAGGATCAAATCATTAAAGCATTTAATGTGGAGGCAGTTCTAGACGACATTTCGGAGTTATATTGAGAGCTAAACCGTGAATCTCTCATTCGACTGGTTTCTGAAGGCATACGTAGGTGAAGGGTGGAAGGTGATCAATATCGACATTATTTCTCTTAATACGATATCATATGTTCTTTTTGATTCTTGAATACGTATGAGTTTCTTCTGTGGATAAATCATATGAAGCAAAGATGAAAGAAAATTTATTGTATTCCTTCTGAATCATTTTTTTTTCAAATTACTGATTCTTGATTGAGACAAACAGTGTTGTGGTATGACGCTTTGTCGAAATGATGAAGAATCGGGTGGGACGCCACCTAATCATATGCTGTATGCCATATAGTATGATAGACTGGCCATCTTAAATATGAATATGGTTGTCTCATTCACATCTAAATCTTCACTCATTCTTCTTCCTTCAATTTACTAAATTACAAATTCTCCCAATCATTTGTGGCATTATTATTCCTTATTCAGTTTCAATCAAAATCATATTCGCAAACTCTCCCTTTTGCGTAAAGTCCGTTCTTTGAAGATTTCAAAAGAAATGAAATAGTGTGGCACGTGAAATCATACAACAAACATAGATATGACTGCAAACCGATAAATGGTGGACATCTGCGGGTAAGGAAGAAGAAATTCATCAATAACATGGACGTGGCAAAGACATCAAGTTAGACCGTTGTCCGTGTTATGAGGATCTCATCAGTACGATAGATTGCGGTAACATGACGCACATCAAATCAGAGGATTTCGACGTGAAATGAATGGTTAGCGAACCGTAACGAATAAATTAGTTATAAACTAAGGAAGTAAGGTTGTATGCAAGCGAACGAATATCGGGACAACAATCGAAAATCAAGGGAATTCTGAATACCGACTCAGACAGGCAATCAATACGTGAAACATCCCTTCGTCGCGGAAAGATATTTATCGTGAAGATTCAAGATCGAAGAAATCTTAATTGCAAACAAATTTTGAACGTGTTTTTTTCCAGAAATTGTGAAGTTCTCTACCTTGAGTAAATAAGTTATGGTGAATTTAATACCCATAAGCGGGCCAGAGATGAAGGTTCGATACGGGAACATAAGTGGAGATGAATCAATGGTGACTCGACTGTGAAACCTTTTAAGAAATAATGATTTAGCAATTGAGTTTTCACCAGACTGTGGCGATAATAATGAAAACCATGCATAGGTATTAAAAGATAAACGGAGTAGTTAATGAAATTAAGTGTGTATCGTCAATAATAGATGATTGGTGTGACCAATTGAATGATGCGGTATAATTTTTAAAAGTAACGACAATAAATAAGTTAAAATACTCGCGAAATGAAATTTTGAGACACGAGATAAATTTTAAAGCTTATTGATAAAATTTTGTAATATTCTGAAAGAGCTGGGAAGGGAGTGGTTATATTAATCCTTGTTGATTTAAGACCTTAAGTCTCATTTCAAAAGATATATGTATGCCAGTTAATCATACATATACTAATCAGAATGATATAGTTCGAGCTATGGTGGATGGATGAATTTGGTTGATGGAAATGGATGGATGTGATTGTAGATGATTTGGTAGATTGATGGTGTCATCTTGAGTCCGACTGGTAGTCGATGGTATAGGGGAGGTGCTGCCCAAATTTTTAGAAATTACTCTACATGTAAGGATAAAGGAGTAAATTCTCACTCCCAGTTGTACTCCAAATGGTTGTGATTTCGGTTCTTGAGAAAGAATGTTATGCTCGAACTTACTTTATATAATTGGTCTTTGATTCTAGTTAGCTAGTCTTCACTTTGTTTAAGTGATCAGTTAAAAGAGTTAATTGATCAACTTTACCAACTAATGGTTAGCTAAATGGAGATCGATTCCAATTAGATTGAGTCAAGCTCTAACATGATTTTTCAGATCCAAAATTAAAGCGGTTAGCAAGTTGAAGGAAGTGATGGCATTAGCAGGAATCGAAAGTTTAGTAGAGTTAGCGTGATGTTACCACAAACATGTGCGAGACTTTTTCTAGATGAATACGCTCTTTTCGATAAACAAGAGGAACATAAAGTAGTTGGTACATGCTAGTTAGAAGAAAATTTTCATGAACTGAAGGTTCAAGATAAAGCAAAGAGATTTTATCATCTGTAATAGCATTCCAGGAAGGACTTGAAAGTATACCCATATCGAATGGCAATTGAATAAAAGTTTTCGAAAGCTCGCGAATCCAAGTATCTGATGTAAGATGAAGACTAACGAAGTCCGCATGGGAACTTAGGAAAAAGGAATATTGATCAATTAGAAAAAAGGCCAAATATGCGATCAATGATGATTTAAGTGAGGCTAAAAAAATAACTATCGATGAATTTTGATAATTCTGTCAGTAAAGAACTTAAATATTATAAATAAAAGTCTTTTATTTACTTCAGAAATGGCTTAGCTAATAATACACATATTACTATTATCAAGGAAAAAGGCATTCCTTATGTTGAAAAGAGTTAATGAGTAATGAGAATGAAGAACTAAATAAGAAAAGAAGTGGAATCATAAGGATGATAAGAAAATGTTGTAAAATAATCCAGGATATATGTTGTGAACATCAGATATGCCAGAACTAAAAGGGGAATGAAGTAAAACACCGGCAATTGAAGACAATAATTTCATTCAAAGAATGCGTATAAGCAGGGAAGATTAAACAACAGTATTCATGGCAAACTATTAGAGAAGAACAATACAATGAATCTCATATATGAATTCCCCATAATTAAAGTGAAGTCCCGAAGATTCTAACGAATGATTTACCAAGGTTACCTCAGGAAATGAGGTAAGAATTTTCATCAGTTACTGTACGAGTCGAGCTGGTGTCAAAAGCCCTGTATCGTATAACCCAGTGGAAATGAGATAGTGAGTGAAGGAAAATCTCAGAAATGTGGAATGCAAGAATAATGAAATAAAGGGGTACTTTGCGCTATACACAAAAGTGATCGTGGAAAAAAAAGAGAAGGGAGGTATGAAGTCACGCATCGGTTATCAGAAATTGCAAGTCTGAAGATTAAATGAACATAGGGTATAAGGATTAATTGGATAGCGTGATTGTATTTATTAATAACATCCTCGCCCATTCAAGAATTAAGGAAGACCAAGTTGAACACCTGGAGATATACATGCGAAGGGTAAAAGATTAGCAACCGCGTTCTAAGCTACAAAGGCATGAACTCTGGCTATAATTACTTATGAGCTATGGAAGTATGGTTAATTACCAACCAAGCAAGATTCATTCAGAGATAGATATCTTGAGTAGAAAAGAAAGAGTGAGTGTCACTAAGATTGCTGGAGAGTGGATAAAGGAATTGTAAAAGTTAGGAATTGAGAACAGATTTTGATCCAACTTCTGGATTATACTAATAATTACTTTGTTGTTAGATATCAAATGTGGTATTAATATAGATGATTGATGTTGACTTCAGTATGGAATGTTGTGAGCATCAAAGTTCATATTGATATTTAATTTAATATGACAACAAAATTAGTATTAGTACCAAGAGTTCGGTTTTGAATAAAATTATGGTTCATTCTATTCCAAATTAATATTTCCTTTCAGATAGTAAAAGATTTCGCTCGATGAATATACTTGATAGTGATTGAAAAGAAATTGAAGTATACTACAAAGTGGTGAGTTAAATACAATTGTCGAGATCTTCCTTTAATTTTTAGTTTTAATAGATTTAGAACATTTCGAAGCATCAGACGCCATGAGCTCCGTATATCGGGCACACACGGATGGAAAGTACAAGAGATCAACTAAAGGTTCTCGAATACGATTGAAAACGATCATAGGCCAGACTAATCAAACAGAAGGAGACGCGAGAAGTAAAGTAGAACAATCAGGTAAAATGGAAGGTTTATAAATACAAATGATTAGAATTAGATAGAGAAGCAGATTAGTATAACTTAAGTTAGTCTACTGAGACAATGAGATAGATAGAACGATTACGAATGAGTTGGCCTTGTTGTTACAGGCATGACGAGTTCATAAGATGTTCAAAGATATATGATTAAGAGGGATAATTTAGCTCCCTATGTATAAAATGAAGGTTGATCCAGGTTATGTAAGTAACTGACAGATTTAATGTTAGTGAAAGACCGTTGAGTTGTGATTAAAGTAATGAGACCCGAGGAATTATAGAAAAGGTACTTGGAGAATATCATAGGCAACATCAGAAAGCAAATACGCCCTGGCCTCAGTGTATCATCTATAAATGAAGAAGAAGATTACAGGAACGGTTAAAGAGCCTCGAATGCGATGGGAAGCGAATACAAATTAGGTTATTTGAACAAAGAAACATATGAGGATGAGGTTCAACACCGAGTAACAGTTGGAAACGTTCATAAACACGAGTTACTAGAATTAGAAAGAAAAAGAGAATTAAGACGTGTTATTCTGGTCCCTCCTAGAAAATAAAATAGACAGAATAAATAGAAGTGAACTAGCTTCATCGCTATCCATATAACGGATTCATAGAGTGTTTATATGTGTATACCCAGAAAGAGTAAGTTAGCTCTATTATATATAGAAGATGGAGATTTGAATTGAGTTATACAAGCAACAAATAGAATATGATGTTAGCAAGAAGCTATTAAGGAAAGATTAATATTATACGTTAAAGTTATAAAAAAATATAAGGTTGAGAGATTAACCTGGGAAAATGAAAGTAATAAACTTGAAAAGTATCAGTATTATTACTTAGCATAATTCGGAGGACAGAATCCTTTTAAGGGGGGAAGGATGTAACATTCGGGAAATATCGTGTAATTATTTGTATCAATATATGATTATTATGTGAATATTATATGAATTTTGGTGAATTATCTGATGATTGATAAAAATATTTGGATGTTTGTATATAGTAAAATGTGAGTATATTAATTTTAATATGTCCAGAATAAAATATAGATAATTAAGGTATTTTTTCTGGTAATTTATGGAATGTTATATGATTTTATAATAATTTATGAATTTATTAATTATCTTCTGAATAATTACAAAATTATTTTAAAAAGTCGAAAATCGTCCGACTTCGACCATTTTTGCTTTTTACAACCCGAAACTCTTCCGAAAACTCCTTCCTAACCTAATCTGGTAATTCCAGACATTTTCTGTGTTTTGACTTTTTCGATCTGGATTACGGTTTGACATGTGCGCGGCCCGGCGCAAAATTTTCGATATGACAATCATTTCGGTGAATCAACGAAACCCGTATTCTCGAAAGACGGAATATTATTACATTATTTCCATATAAAGTGTTTTATAAAAAGCCCGGTTGGGATAATTATCTAAAACTGATATCAAATCGGATCGTTATTGCAGTTACTTAGCGACTAAGCAACTAATTTAATGATCCAAAACGATCCAGAACGAACCAATATTCCGTAAATATAAATAGCATATTTCTTATTTCATTTTATTCGTTTATTCATTTATAACCAGTAAAAGTATAGTAATTACAGAGAAAAACTCTAAAAATGATACGTTCTTGAGAATCAAACGCACGAACGAAGGCGTTACCGAACTCCGATTCTAGCGTGCGATATATCAAAACGAAGCTCTCAAAAAGACCTATCTGAATCAACCATCACTTTTGGTGCATGAATCAAGGTTAATTTCTTATTTATTTATTTTAATTCGAATTATTTAATGACTAAAATAGGAATTTTTGTTCTTGATGTTATTTATGTGATTTGATGATTTCATGATGTAGAGCATGTTGTGCCATTCATTTTCATATATAATACTTCAAATTTGGAGCTTAATAACATGTGTAAATCGTGGTTTAATTATTGATAGTTCGAATTAGGGTTTATAGTGTTCTTGAAACTTTTTAATTGAAATTGGGGTTTTGGTTTTTTCAAGTTCTGGGTAGATATAAAGCATACTAGTAGGTAGATCGTCAATTTTGGGACTGATTCGTATGCTGACAAGCCGTGTTGGAAGCCGATTGCGCCTCGCCGGAAATTCGTCGGCTGTTCTTCATAGTTGCCCGGAGGAATTGATTCTGGGACTGTGCATGGTTGTTGTGGTGTTTTCTGAATTCCTGGAAAGATTTAAAACGATTCTGCATCAACAAACCTGTTCAAACAACCTTGTTGAGAGTCGAATTGAGACGCCAGAATCCGGAAAGGGTCGCCAGATTCTGGGTTTTTCCGGTGTTCTTGGTGACCAGGCAACCCGTTTCCCGACTCGGTTCCTGACCCGGTTTTGATTCACCTAATTTCAAAATCCATTCTGAAATAATGTTTTTACAGAATAGTACCCAAAACTTCTGAATTTTTACAAATTCAGGATTTCTCTTTTAGAAACTTATAATTTGGCCCCTGTTGTTTAAAAAAATTATTATTATTTTAAAAATGATTTACTTACTATTTTAAAAATCATAAATTATTTATTTAATTATTTTAAATTCATAAAATTATTTTAATTATTTATTTATTCAAAAATAAATCAAAATTATTTTATTCATTAATTTTAATTAGTTTTTAATTATTTTAATTAATCGAATAATTTATAATTAATTGATTAATTATTTAATTAATTATTAATTAATTTTAATTGATTTAATAATTAAATTTAATCATTTAAAAATTGATGTAATAATTCTGAAAAATATTTCAAGCTTTAAAATATTATTTTAAATTATTCTTAAGGCTCAATAATTATTATAAATTTATTTTAAAGTCAGACTCGAATGTTCGAACCCTATTATTTAAATATAAAATGATTCGGAGACCCATTTTAATTCCGAAAAATGTTCAAAAATTCATAATAAATCAACCGTTCGTCCATTTAATACGAAACGAACGCCTCTAGACTCAGAAAAATATTCTGCTTCTATTAAATATATTTTCGAGGCCTAAATTCTTTTGTATCAAAAGGGTGTTTATTTTATGAATTATTCTGAGTCGGTTATTGATCGATAAAATATTCTTTTTGACCCGATTTCAATTCTAAACGTATTAAGACCTATCTTTTGTCGATTCAACTTATGTGCTACATGAATTACGTGATTATGTGTTATATGATTACATGCCCTATGTGTACGTGTTATGTGGATAATGAGTCAGCGTATCTTTTAAATATTATCTGATTATGATGTGATCTTTGTCTATTATTATCGGGCGGGTAGACGATAAGAATAAATGTATAGACTAGACAATTATATGTTGTCAGTTTATTGAATAGTGTCTTTTATAATAGATACACATAGTGCGAGGCATTCGAAGCCAGACAGGGATTGTAGAAGTAAATCCTGATTGCGTGTAATAATTAAACGAGTGGATTCAGAATGAAGATAAACCTAAGAGAGTAAATGATAAGAAAGGTCAAGTAGCCTATCAAAGAAAATACAGATGCAACATGACTGAGTGATATGGCAGCTAGTTAAAGATCAGAGAATTATTAATTGAGGCAAGTATTCCTAACCTTTCTCCTAAAATACTGCAAATATTTATTCGTTCCTATTCTAAGTTCAGAATAGTTAACTGTTTTATATTTTGCTGCAATTACTCTTATTATGCCAGTTCTTTTCATTATTGTTCCTATAATTCGATTGCTCTCTTGAGCAAATACCCATTCGTTCGGGTTATTTGCGAACCCTAATTTGGGATGTTTTGAAATCAAAATGATTTGACATCAAAATACTCTACGGGCTGGACGGTTATTATGAGGACCAATGATGAGCTGGATCCTATGGGTCAGCGATGGACCGGACCCTTAGGCCATAGTTTCCTGGGTACCCCATATGTTGGTTGGGTCTATGCAGTTGGGTATAGATCCGCACTATCTCCTGACTGATCAGCAGGTTATAGTGCATATGTTGGTTTCTAGTGTCCAGTCTAATTTATTGTTGATCGCCATTAATGGCATTCCTTTCCGAATAGTTCATAATTACAAACTAACACAAAGATTTAATTCAAAAGGATGAAATATTGAAACGATTACTGTCCTTTTACGGAAAAATGTGATTTATGATTAAAGGCCAATGAGGGCCGATGTTTTGTTTGCTCAACTATTTAAATATGTAAAGACGTTTTTAAAATCATTCAATAATCGTTTCCAGGAGTTTTCTGATCTGATACCTGGAAACCATTTATGATACTTGCTAGGCATTTTTGGCTCACTCTTGCTTTGTGAACTCTTATTTCTTTCAATATCAAATGAGGGCAAAGTGAATAGCTTTTAATAGACAGCAAAAGTGGTGAGATTCCAGCTGAAGAAATTTGGAGATGTCGGAGTGATCAATACAAGGAAATACAGTAATGAGGTAATGAAATTGTAATTAGACAATGTAAATTTTAGAAGGTTAGATTCTTGTTTCATACTATAACCTATAAGTGATCCTGAATATGAGGGGTTATCTGTATATGTATTTTAATATACAGGTTTTTATTATTATTTAAAGTTGTGTAGTGACACCCAATCCTAACCCCGGATTTGGGGGTGTCACACTTTTGATTATTCTATGGATAATTTTCATCATCCATCGAATCCACATCAATTAAAAATCCTTCACCAGATTGGAATCAAGCTCTCCATGTTCTTTTTCCAGACTGCATCACAGAAAGATTCTATACCTTAAACTTTCGTGATTTGAGCATGGACATCTCTAGATGATTTCCATGCCTTAATCACTTCCTGTTCTCGTTCAAGTTGCTTTCTTAAAATTTCCTCTTTCTTTAAGGATTCAGTTAGTTCATCCTTAGCAATCTTGCATTCTATTTTCAATTTTTCAAACTCAACAAATTTAGTCTCTAACACATTGTTTCTTTCATTTAAAAACACATTGTTCTCTTTAATCTTATTGTTTTCTTTAGTGAGAGACTTGAGTGTAACACGCAGGTGATATAACTCAGTAGACATGTCATTTATGGCATCATTACACTCAGCTTTAGATAAATGAGCTAGGTTGGTGGTGATTGCCTGATTGCTTGATGAACTTGTCTCTGTTTCATCTGATTTTTCCATAAGTGCTAGATTGACATAGCTTGTGTCTTCATCATCTTTTAATCCATTTACAACCCAGTCATTCTCTTGTGTGATGAAAGCTCTTTCCTTTTGTTTGAGCAACTCAAAGTATTTCTGCTTATAATCAACAGGCTTAAATTTCTTTTTAACAGAATCAGGCCTTTTACATTTACTAGCAAAATGACCTACCAAGCCACATTTGAAACACTTGAATTTAGACTTATCAACCATATTTCTGTTTGGCTTAGCTGCTCCAAAATTCTTCTTGAATTTGAGCTTGGCAGATCTCCTGGATGGAAAATCAATATGCTCATCTATGTCATCTTGACTAAGCTGGTCTTCAAGCTCAGCTACTAGTCCATTCCCTTTGCCTTCACAAACTTTTGAGTTTGATGCAGATTCAACAGCTTCAACCTTTATCACCTACTCCTTTTCTTGCTCAGCAACTAGTGCAATGGACCCTCCCTTCTATCTACCTTTCTCGTTCGGTCAGAGTCCCTTTTTGACTTTCAATACGTACGAGAGTAAAGTAAAGGGAAACAGTAACCGTTCAATAAATGTAGCGGAAGCTCGACTCAAATAAGGTATCTTCTCATCTTGCTTTATTTCAAGCTCATAGGTTTTAAGAATACTATACAGTCTATCCAAGGTGAACTCCTTGTAATCTTGAGAATTTCTCAATGAGACTGCCATAGGCTTCCATTCCTTTGGTAGAGATCTAAGGAATTTGAGGTTTGAGTCTTTTGTTTGATAGACCCTTCCATGCAGTTTTTGAGCATTTAGTAGTTTTTGGAATCTACTAAAAATGTCAGTGAGTGACTCACCTTCTTCACTATGGAAATGCTCATATTGCTTAATCAAGAGTTGCATCTTGTTCTCCTTTACTTTCTCAGTTCCATCACATATAACTTGAATTGTATTCCAGACATCCTTAGCAGTCTTGAAGTTTATGATGTTGTCAAATATATCAATGTCAACACCATTAAACAGAATTTTCATGGTCTTTTTATCCTTTTGAACTTGTTCTTTGTCTGGATCTGACCATTATGCTTGTGGTTTTGGGACTTATGTTTCATTTCCTGTAGCAGCCCTCATAGGGACATGCGGACCTTTCTCAATGCAGTCCACATATGCTTCATCTTAAGATAGGAGATGCAGGTGAATCTTCACCTTCCAATGGTGATAGTTGTCTTTGTCCAGAAATGGAATTTTCACTCCAACATCCTTTTTGTTCATCTTGTTAAATGTTTTGATCTTTAAACTCTTTGTTCTTCAAGAGCTTGCTCTGATACCAATTGTTATTCCCAATCAATGCAAAAAGAATTACAGAAGAGGGGTTGAATGTAATTCTGGCTCCTTTTTCTGATTTTAAGAATGTTCTTACTTAATATATAACTGTGTTTGATTTTGCAAGAAGTGCGGAATGAAAGTAAAATGAAAATCAAAACACAAAGCTATAAAACACAAGGCTTTAAAACTTTCTGGTGGATTTGAACTTATCCACCAGATATATATATATATATATAAAGATGAGAACTCTGTGATCCTTGAATAGCATACAGCTGCTTACAAGTGAACTTACATAATTACAGAGAAATGCTTAACATATACAGCTTTATCTATCTCTCTAAAAATAATGCTTATTTCGTTAGTTGTTCTACTTGCTACACTTGGTTTATATACTACCAAGTTACATGATTAAAAAGACAAACAAATAAAACAAAAAAAATTGTTTCTAGTCTAATTTCATGCTACTTCATTACTCTATCCAGCATCTCTGAATATCTCATAATTGCATAAAAATTATAATAATTCTTTGTTCTCTAAATCCTGCACTTAGGCTGCCATATTCCATTTGCAAACACCTGACGCATGTGACTGTATTGTCACTGTCAACTGCTATTTTGAATATGATCATCCGTCGGGACTATGTTGGTCATCCGTCGGGAGCCTTGTTGATTATCTGTCAGGAGCCTTTGTAGATCATCTGTCAGGAGCCTTTCTGTCACTTGACTCTATTTTCACTTATACAGAATTACAAGACATCTTATATATACAATTAGCCAACCTATTTTGCATATCAATCTAGTAGTCAACATGACTTGAAGAATCCTACAACATCTACTAATATATTATTGTTTGTAGGCATATGCTACAAGACTTCTTATTACATAAGCTACACTCTCGATGGATGTTCAGTTGTCATCCGTCAAGACTATAAAGTTAATTCGTCGGGACTATTGTATAACATCCGTCGAGAGCTACAAAACACCAAGTCAAATCTACTAAGGTGTTTTGTTCAACTTATCATCAAGTTCACAACATATTCCTAACAAACTTCACTAGTTTTCTTGCTGATAAAAGTGCATTCATCTTTGTTGAATAAGACTTCAAAACCTTTATCTGTAAATTGGCTAACACTGAGAAGATTCGCTTCAAGACCAGCTACCAGTGCTATATCATCAATGACAACATTTCCATAAATAATCTTGCCATATCCCATTGTGAATCCTTTGCTATTGTCTCTAAAGGTCACCAAATGGCCATCCTTCTCCTCAAACTGTGATAACAGGGCCTTATCACCTGTCATATGTCTGGAACACCCACTGCCAATGATCCATATGACCTTCTTCATTTTTACCTGCACACAATGAGTATTAAGTGTGTTTAGCAACCCAAGCAGTGTTGGGCACTTTCTTCTTGTTAACTGATTTAGCAGAAGTAGAATGAGTTGTTTAAGATAAAATAGAATTCAATGACTGTTGTGCATTTTCCCTATCTGTTGTAGATCCAATTTTTGTTTCTTTAAGGTCTACTCTCAGTTTGTGATAACTTTTTATCACTTTCAAGTTGCAAGGGATGCAATCAAACTTGTCACAGAATGAGTAGGGATCATTTGCATCTGCTTCATTGTATTTGCAGGCTCCTTCAGCTGGCTTGCTAACAACCTGTTAGATATATTTGATAATGTCATGTCTAATATGATTTGTGTTTAGTTTTCAGATCTTACTTAAATAGGACAAATCAGTACTTAACTGGAAATCAGCACTTATACTGAAGTCAGAACTTAAGTTGTCAGAACTTAAGTTATCAGGAGATATTTATCAGAAAATAATATTAGGACTTAAGAAGACTTTCAGATAAGGAAGGCGGCTGATTGTAAGGAAAGAAGATCAAGAAAAACACAAGAAGAGATATGCATGAAGAAGAAATTCTATGAAGAATACAATACTTGGAAGAAAAGATAACTAGTTGATATATTTTAGGAAGCAGAATTATATTCCATATCAATTAGTGATTATCTTGTAACTGTGTAGTATATAAACACAGACATAGGGTTTACACTATATGTGTTATCATAATCGAAGTTATTATTTATTGTAACCCTAGCAGCTCTCATGATAATTTGTTCATCACTGAGAGAGGACAGTTCCATATTGTAACAGAGTTTAATAAAGCTTGTTTTCTGTTACTTGTGTTCTTTAATTTGATTTGATTGTGATAAACACTGTACTCAACCCCCTTCTACAGTGTGTGTGACCTAACAAGTGGTATCAGAGCAGATCTGTTAACACACAAACAGTTTAAGATCTGGAAACAATCATGTCAGAAGAAGAACAAACACCAACTAAGCCCACCAAAACTGAAGAACCTCCAAAGACTCAAATCCATAGTCGATATGAGACTATTAGAGTTCCCATACTGAAACTATCTGAATATTCCATATGGAAGGTGATGATGTCTATATTTCTGGAAGCTACTAATCCAGAATACCTTGATAAAATCAATGAAGGACCACACAAGCCAACCAAACTCTCTGTTGTAGTTGCAGGTGAACCAGCAAAGTCTGTACCAAAGGAGAAGAGTGATTACACTGCTGGAGATATCTCATCAATTGCTAAGGATGCTAAGGTACGACACTTGCTGCATAATGCTATTGATAATGTAATGTCAAACAGGGTAATCAACTGCAAGACTCCAAAGGAGATATGAGATGCTTTGGAGACAAGATGCCAGGGAACCGAATCAATTAAGAAAACAGGAAGACTATACTCATTCAAGAGCATGAACACTTTGACTCAAAGCCTGATGAGTCATTAACTGGTTTATATGACAGATTTGTCAAACTCTTGAATGATTTGTCACTAGTTGACAAGGAATATGATCTTGAGGATTCAAATCTTAAATTCCTGTTAGTACTTCTTGAAAGTTGGGATTTGAAGGCCACCACTATAAGAGACAACTATAATCTTGAAGAAACAAATCTTGATGAAATTTATGGGATGCTCAAGACTCATGAACTTGAGATGGAACAAAGAAATAAGAGAAATGGAAGAAAGTCAAGGACAGTTGCTCTTAAGGCTGGGGAGGAATCCCCCAAAGCAGCTGCCTCAAGGAAAGGCAAGGGAAAAGCTCTCATCACAAAGTCTGATACTGAATCATCAAGTTCTGATACTGATGATGACTCTGAAACTGAAAGCTTACTTGAGATGGATCATGATGAAGAGATGATGAAGCTGTGTGCTCTTATGGTGAAAGGAATCACAAGGATTGCATACAGGAAATTCAGAAAAGGAAAGAAGTTTTCCAGGAAAGGTGCAAGTTCTGATAAGAAGAGTTACAGAAAATCTGAAGGCAAAGGAGGAAAGTCTGACAGAGGAGATTACTCAAATGTCAAATGCTACAACTGTGGTGAGAAAGGCCACATATCTCCTGATTGCAAGAAAGTGAGGAGTGACACGGGCAAGGCTCTTGTCACAAAGAAGAAAAGCTGGACAGACACTTTAGATTCTGAAAGTGAGGTGAACTATGCCTTGATGGCAAATGCTGATAGCAGTTCTGATGCTGCTGAGTTAAAGTTACCTCAAACTACTTATGCCTTTCATACTGATGATATTAATGAGTTGAGAAGATATCTTAAAACCATGTTCATTAGTTATAGAGATCAAACTTTAACATGTGAAAGATTAACTTCTAAAAATCTTGCTTATAAGAAGAGGAATGATTATTTAGAAAAGGAGTTAGTCATGTTCCATCAAACTCAGAAAGATAGAGATGATGCTTTCTATGTTAGGGATGAAGTACTTAAAATGAATGAATCTCTAAAAACTGAGTTAGAAAAGGAAAGAGAGATTATCAGGACTTGGACTAACTCTGGAAGAACAACTCAGAATTTGTTAAGTAGTGGAAACTGGAAAGAAGGCTTAGGTTATGGAGATGATAAGAATGATAAGGGAACTGTAGAGATTGAGCCTATAGTTGTTAAACAAAAGCCAAAGGTAAATCCTGTTAAGTTTGTAGCTGTAAAGTCTGATATTGATAAATCAGAAGTTAAAGAGAAATTAACTTCTGACAAACCAAAACAGGGTAAGCCAAGTGACGTAAACATAGGCTTAATGACAAAGAAGCAGCTTAAACATAAGCTGAAAGATGTTAAGAATGTAAACAAGGTAAATCCATCTAGGAAAAATAGGAATGGAAAGGAAGGTGTGAAAAAAAGTAATAATTATAAGCCTGTTCCTAATGGTCCTAGAAAAACATGTCATAACTGTGGAAATTCTAACCATCTGGCTTCTTTTTGCAGGAAAAATAAGAACATAAACTCCCTACCTTCAGAGTCAGGAGTTAAGAGTCAGTCTGTTAGATATAGGCCACAAAATCCTTGTTTTCATTATGGTAGTTTATGGCATTCCATTTATACTTGTAAGGAATATCATAGTTTGTACTATGATTATTATCAAATAAAACCTTCTTTAAAAAAAGTTAGCATTGTTCCTTCTAGTGTAAGTTCTGATACAAAGTCTGATAGTGTAAATGCTGATAAGAAAAATGTTAACATAAACTCTGATGCTAAATCCGCTGCAAATGTTAACAAACTTAATAAGGCCAAAGGATCAAAGCAAGTCTGGGTCCTTAAAACTAATCATTAGTGGTCTTTGTGATTGTAAGGCAACAGGGAAAACATCCTAGTTCTGGACAGTGGATGTTCAGGACATATGACTGGAAATAAAGTCCTGCTATCAGACTATGTGGAGAAAGCTGGCCCAAGTGTTTCTTATGGAGATGGCAACATTGGAAAAATACTGGGATATGGCAATATCAATCTTGGGAATGTCATCATTGAAGAAGTAGCTCTGGTCTCAGGACTTAAACATAATCTGCTGAGTGTGAGTCAAATCTGTGACAGAGGTTATCATGTGGATTTCTTTGAAGAACACTGTGAAGCTGTAAGCAAATCTACAGGCAAAGTTGTTATGAAAGGATACAGGCATGGTAACATTTATGAAGCCAAGCTTTCAACAAGTACTGATGGTTCTATAATCTGTCTATTAAGTAGAGCATCAATTGAAGAAAGCTGGAATTGGCACAAGAAACTCTCTCATTTAAATTTCAACAATATAAATGAACTAGTCAAGAAAGATCTTGTGAGAGGTTTGCCAAAATCAGTATTTGCTCCTGATGGCCTTTGTGATTCATGTCCGAAGGCAAAACAAAGAAAATCTTCTTTCAAGAGCAAGACTGAATCATCAATTCTTGAGCCTTATCACCTACTACATGTTGATCTATTTGGTCCAGTGAATGTCATGTCTATTGCAAAGAAGAAATATGCCATGGTCATAGTGGATGAGTTCATCAGATACACATGGGTGTATTTCTTGCACACAAAAAGTTAAACTGCATCTATTTTGATTGATCATATCAAGCAACTGGATAAATTGGTCAAAGATTCTGTGAAGATCATAAGAAGTGATAATGGCACTGAGTTCAAGAATTTGATCATGGAAGAGTTTTGCAAATACCATGGAATAAAGCAGTAATTTTCTGCTCCTGGAAATCCACGACAAAATGGAGTTGTTGAAAGAAAGAATTGAACTCTTATTGAAGCTGCACGAACTATGCTTGATGAAGCAAAGTTGCCAACCTACTTTTGGGCTGAAGCTGTGCAGACTGCTTGTTTTACTCAGAATGCAACACTCATTAACAAGCATGGAAAAACACCATATGAGATGGTGAAGAAAAAGAAGCCAAATATGAAGTATTTTCATGTATTTGGATGCAAGTGTTTTGTTCTTAAAACTCATCCTGAACAAGTATCCAAATTTGATCTAAAAGCTGATGAAAGAATTTTTGTTGGATATCCACTTTCCACAAAAGCCTTCAGAGTCTACAATTTAAGAATAAGGGTAGTCATGGAATCTATCAATGTCTCTTTTGATGATAAGAAGATTACATGACTTGAAGATTTCAATGATCACGATCAGCTGAAATTTGAGAATGAAGTTTTAAATTCTGATACTGTAAATCCTGACAGTCTAAATCCTGATACTGCAAACTCTAATGAATTAAACTCTGATGTTATTGAAACTGTAGTGACTACGCCAAAGAAAGATGCACCCGTGTAGGGGGAGCATACTGAAGATACAACCACATTTCAAGAAGCATCGAAACCTACAACAGGCTCTTCAAGTTCTGATTCATCAAGTTCTGATGGGCCAAGTTCTGATAATTTCGAAAACTCAAGTGCTGATATTTCTGGAAACTCAAATTCTGAAGGTTTCAACTCAGAGAGCATACTTTCAGGGGGAGAATCAGAAAATGTTGATGAAGACAATATCGATCATGGGGGAGCATCCAGTTCTAGAGAAAATCTTTCATCTGCAAGGAAGTGGACTAAATCACATACACCTGACTTAATTATTGGAGATCCTGATGCAGGTGTCAGAACTAGAACAACTACATCAAATCACTCTTTTCTCTCTCAGACTAAACCAAAGAAAGTGGAAGAAGCTCTTCAAGATGCTGATTGGGTGCAAGCAATGCAGGAAGAGTTAAATGAATTTGAAAGAAACAAAGTCTGGACCCTAGTGCCAAGACCAAAGAACAGATCTGTTGTTGGTACAAAGTTGGTGTTCAGAAATAAAATTGATAGTGATGGCATGATTACAAGAAATGAAGCAAGGCTGGTTGCAAAAGGATATTCTCAACAGGAGGGAATTGATTATGATGAAACATTTGCACCAGTTGCTAGATTGAAAACCATAAGGATATTTTTTGCTTATGCTGCTCACAAAAAGTTTACAGTCTTTCAAATGGATGTGGAAAGTGCTTTTCTCAATGGAGAATTGGAAGAGGAAGTATATGTTGAACAACCTCCAGGTTTTGTAGATTCAAAATTTCCTAATCATGTCTACAGACTTGACAAAGCACTTTATGGCCTTAAGCAAGCTCCGAGAGCATGGTATGAGAAACTAGCTCAGTTTCTTCTGGAAAGTGGATTTAACAGAGGGACTATTGACAAAACATTGTTTTATCTCAACCATGGAAAGGACTTACTTTTGGTGCAGATATATGTTGATGATATCATTTTTGGTTCTATAAATGACAGACTTTGTAATAAGTTTGCCAAACTGATGCAGTCAAGATATTAAATGAGTATGATGGGGGAACTTAGCTATTTTCTGGGTCTTCAAGTCAAGTAAAATGAAGAAGGCACTTTTATTTGTCAATCCAAGTACACCATAAATTTGCTGAAGAAATTTGGAATGCAAGATTGTTCAAGTGCATCCACTCCCATGGCCACTGCAACAAAATTGGATAAGGATACTGGTACATCAGTAGATATTACTGATTACAGAGGCATGATTGGCTCATTACTCTATCTAACTGCAAGTAGACCTGATATCATGTATGCTACCTGTCTTTGTGCGAGATTTCAAGCAGATCCAAGAGAACCTCACTTAACAGCTGTGAAAAGAATTTTCAAGTACCTTAAGGGTACAACTGATCTGGGATTGTGGTGTCCTAGAGAATCAGACTTTAAGCTAATAGGTTACTCAGATGTAGATTTTGCAGGATACAAAATTGACGGGAAAAGCACAAGTGGAAGCTGCCAATTTTTAGGAGGCAGATTGGTTTCTTGGTTTAGCAAGAAATAGAAGTCAATTTCCACATCAACTACAGAAGCAGAATACATTGCTGCATGAAGCTATTGTGCACAGATTCTTTGGATGAAGAATCAGTGACTGGATTATGGGTTAGAATTTTCTAAAATTCCTATTTACTGTGATAATCAAAGTGCTATTGCTATGACAGGTAATCCAGTTCAACACTCAATGATAAAGCACATCAGCATTAGGTATCACTTCATAAGGGAACATGTGGATGAAGGTCTAGTGGAATTGCATTTTGTTCCAACAGACCAACAACTAGCAGATATCTTCACAAAACCACTGTGTGAAGCTACTTTTACAAGATTGGTAAATGAACTTGGAATGGTTTCAGGTTCTTTCTTTAAATCTGCTTAGTTTATGTTCTGATACAGCAGATTTTATGATCAGTATTTACAGATATTACTATCTTTGTGAATTATGTGCTTAAACTGAAATTTGCTTAAGTGCTGATTATTGTCTGATGTGAATTTCTAAACTCTGAGAGTGATATGCATGTCTCTGTGACTATTCAATCCAATGAGGATAAATGTGCTAGATCCCATGTTTGAAGTAATTGTTTATGTGGAATACTTTTAACACAAGCAAATTCTGACATTGAGCTTAGTTAAGTTTACTTTGTGTATCTTATTACTAAGTCAAAAACTAGAATAGTGCTTCTTATCTGTTAAGTTCTGATGTTAGTAAATCTGGTGAATGTACTAAGTGCTGATAAGCCTCACTTATCAAAAGAAAAAGAAAAGAAAAGAAATAAAAATCAGGTACTCCTTTGAGATCTAGAGTATAAATATGGAAGGGAAGACCCAAGTGCATTGCTGGTATTAAGTTATATGCATTAGAAAAGCAAAATAAATATTTTCTTGGTGACTTTTCACACTCTATGATTACTGGAGAAATACTCTGATAATACCATAAATTCTGATAAGCAGTCGTGACTCACTTATACTGAGAAGCCACTGTAAAATGGAATTTCAAAAGATGCATAAAATGAGCACAAAACAGTTAAGGTGAACTCATGCATGAACTCATTCTATAGTAGATTTCAGAATAATGACAGATTTTGAGCAAAATTCTTAGTTATGCCTTATTTCTAAGATGTACTGAAGTGAATCAGACTTTAATCTTTATATGATAATTAGCTTACTGCACACACATACACTCCATATGAATAATGAAAATTACTGTGGTGATAAATGTTATTTTAGATGAACAGGTTAAGTGTCAGTTGCATAAATTCCGAGGACAAGTCATGATGGAAATTCTGATGATTAAGTTCTGAAGAAAGAAAATCAGTATTTTTGTGAAGAATTACAGAAATAGGTATTCACTTTTCGAGTTAAGGAGTCATGTTCTGATGACTGTTAAGTTCTGATAATAATCAAGTTCTGATGACCTTTTAAATTCTGATAATAATCAAGTTCTGATGCTGACGTGGCAGTATTTATTTACTTGGTGTAACACCCCCAGATCCGGGGTCGGGGATCCGGGTCATCACGGTCTTTCTTTCCACAATATCACTTCACTTAATTAATAATAAATAACCTTATGCTGTGACCCCACACTAACACACACCACAACCCGTTATAGTCTCAGAGATGAAATTTAAATAAGTACAAGTCTTTGAATCCACAATTTAAAAGTTATTACAACCCAAAATGATTACTTGATAAATTTACAGTTAATTGCCATTGTCTGCCACAAGTTATAATTATACATAATTGATTCTCAAAAGTAGATGGTCTGATCTACAATAGATCTACCTCTGCAGCTATAGCAGCTACAACATCATCGGGAAGACGCGGGACGCTTCCCACGCGCTTGCGCTGGGTCTGCTGAAGCCTGGCCATCTCTCCTAACTGTTGTTGTGTGATGAAGAAATAAAGCAAGAGTGAGCCTTACAGCTCGCAAGATAATACATAGTGATAACAATAATATAAGTATCTAAATGGATACTTAATAGAATCTCTATCATGTGTAAGATAATTACTTACTAGATATAAGTAAAAACAAGGAATGAAGTTACCAATACTTCACCACACTTATATCATTTATAAAGCTACTTGAACTACCACCGTTCAAAGTATTATAAGTTTTAAGAAAAACATCCCATAGATGAGACCACAAGTTAAGACTTGAATAGATTCAATCTTTGAAATATTATTGAATGAAAAAGTTATGAGATACTTTATTTAGTCCCGATATATATATATATCCACATATATATCTCTTTAAACATTTCCTGGAACCTCTGTTATGTAAAGTATGAACAGAGTTTGAAACATCCAATGAATTTTGGAAAGGAAAAGAATTTTGGCATAAACCAGATATCTTGCTGATCAGGCAAAGATACCAATAAGTAACCTTTTCTACTAGTAGATGGATGAATCCCCCACCGGTCATCACCCTGGCCACATAAGGACCTTGTGCTGGACCGCCACCCGGCCTCTTACGCGTTGATGGACTGCCACCCGCCACTTACACTTTCATAGACCGTACCCCGGCCTGTCGCTTATGCCGACTCAATTAGATGGGCTTACTTCCCGAACATTGGGCAAGTAATCAATTCATTTACCAAAACTGCAACCTCGTTGCGAATATAAAATACACCACAGAGCCGGATTCCCCAGGTTTTGAGCGAGTATTTAAATCCCCTTAAAAAAGGAAGATCTTAAATATAAAAATGAGTTTTGGGATCCGCTCTGACTTTAAAAATCATTTTGAAGACTCGAAAACACTTTATAGAGTGTTTGGAGTAAAGCTGATTTAATGAAGTAAATCAGTCCCCAGAATATTTAGAAAATGTCTGAATATTATTATTTAAATAATATTCCCATAAAGAATAATCTTTATAAAAATAATTGAAGTAGAAGTATTAAAACTTATACTTGAAACGAGTATTAAATAACCAAAGATATACTTATATGAAAGTATTATCTTTATTTGAATAATCAAAAATAAGTTTGATTATTAACACCTTATTCTTTAATAAAATAAAGAATATATTTCAGTAATAGGCGGAGTCATAATACCTCGAATGAATATTATAAATAATATTCATAAAATAAAGGAGTCATACATCCTCGATTGAATATCCAAGTAATATTCAATAATAATATAAAGGAGTCATAAGCCCTCGAATAATATTCGAAATAATATTCATTTAATAAAATAAAGAAGTCATAAGCCCTCGAATGACTATTCATAATAATATTCATTAAATAAAATAAAGTTAAAGTTATCGAATAAACCTTATTCGATTAATAGTTTGGAAAACTATAACCATATATATATATAAATATATATATATATATATCCATATCCATATATACAAAATCTACTCGGGATCCTCGACTCCCGGTTTTAGAAAATATTTTCACTTTTGGGTCCCTATACTAAGGGTATATGCAAGTTACCGCTATTCTCTAGCATAGGTATTATCAACTGAACCAACATATATATATATATCAAGAATATGAAACAGGCATGCATATATACCATATCACATGCTACAATATATCGCAAGAATTTGCTAAATAACCAATATGCATTTATCGCAAGATCATGCATATACAAATATTCATCACAACAACAGTTATAACGGGTAGAAAACTTGCCTGAGCGACTTGGGGTGATAAAAGGCTCGGGACGAGTCTGGTAACCTATAAACAACAAGTAAGTTGGAATTAAACCAAAATCACTTGTAAATCTATACTTTAACTAACTTAGACTCTAACGCTTGATTTGCGCTCACTGATTTGCTTAAGTCACTCGGGTACCCTCGGCTCCACCATTTTTAATAATTTAACCTTTACGAGTTTTAAAGCAATTCCTTCGTGAGTGTCTTACCAACTGCCTAACACACTTACCATAAATGTTTCATACATTAATTAACCCTTTTTGGTCTTTAACCTATGTTTCAAAGTAAGGCGAGGGAAAAAGTTTCGTTCGCGAAACGCCGTTACTTGAAACGGTCGTTTCTCCTAAACCGTGCATCGGAATCGAACGAACTACATATCAAAACGAAGCTCGTAACATGAGCTATCTAAATGGCAGTGGTCATATTCTAGCAGGGGGTTCTCGGGTCCTAATGCCATGCACAAAAACAGTCCAAAGAAAATCGGACGTTATGACGGCTATGTTTACGCGATTTCCAAATTTTAAACCATTCAAAACCAACCACAAACCAACCTCAAATCCAACATACAACCAACACCCATCCTTATCACATCATAACAATCCCAACCAATTCAATTTAATCATTCATACTTATGCCTAAACTTAACTTTAATCATACTTAAGTTCTTTTAAATCAAAACCACAACAATTACCATTCCATTTCACTACCATTCCAAATCCCAAACTCTAAATCATAACAACAAGCTACAATATCATCCTACTAATCAAAATCATCTTATAATATATAGGAATCTAGGGTTTGGAGATGGTATACCTTCCTTGAAGTGGTGGGAGGAGCTAGGAAGCCTTAAGAAGCTTTGAGAAGTCTTAAGAATGCTTGGATCTTCAAGAAAAACAAGAAAAATTTCAAGTTAAAAACTTGAAAACACTATTCATTGTCTTCTTCTTTGATTAAATGAAGAAGATTGAGAAGGAATTAATGGCTTAAACTCATGATATAGTCCTAACTAAGCATGAAGATGATTAGGGAATTATCTTACCAATTTAGGAGGCTTGGATCTTGAGTTTTGAAATTCTTCTTGCCTTTTGAATAGTGAAAAGCCGAGAGCTTCAAGAACAAAGCCTTGGTTGCTTTTTGATTTTTTTGATGAAAATGATTTTACTTGGCTTGGTTGCTTGGTTTTTGTATTTGATTTAGTCAATTACCTTTTTGCCCTTGAATTTGTGTGGTTACAAAGCTACCACACCTCCTTCCTTCCCATGTCATGCTTATGTCATCCTCATGATGTCATCCTCCCTTCCTTGTCCTCTTTCTATTGGTTGGATGACATCATTCCCACTAATCCCTTTGATTAACTTCCTAATCGTTTGCCTAATGACCGCTGATCTGTTATACGGTTCGCTTAACTTTCGTTCTCGTTTATCGTTTGAAGGATCATACCCGGGATCTTATTACTTAGGTTCCTTTAACCTTTCTCAATACATTATATTCCTTTTTATGATCCTCTATTATAATCCTTTAATTTAAATCCTTTTTATCCTGTTACCTTATACTCAATTATCTCCGTATCTTGTGGATTTCCGGGAAAAACCAAAGTGTTCGGAATTGGATTCTGACGATCTTTACATACACTTATATACTTCATAGAGTACTAATAATATCCCAGAATATCCATAACAGAACCCCTACATAGTGTGGCGTGAAAAGTTTTCTCATTCAGCTAAAACACTATTCACAAGGGTTACAAAAAGTTGAAAATTTTGGGGTTATTACAGTCTCCCCTCCTTAAAAGGATTCCATCCCGGAATCAAACAGAAAACAAATGGGGGTACTTTTCTAGCATTGTGCTCTCTAGTTCCCAAGTTGATTCTTCCACGTTATGATTCTGCCATAGTACTCTGACTAGCTTGATCACTTTGTTCCGAAGCACCTGCACCTTCTTATCCATAATCCTTACTGGCTTCTCCACGTAAGTTAGATCTGGCTGCATATCCACCTGCTCGTACTCCACTATGTGTCTGGCATCCCGATGATACCTCCTTAGCATTGACACATGGAACACATTATGAACTTGTTGCAAATTAGGGGGTAGGGCTAGCTCGTAAGCTAACTTTCCAATCCGTCTTAATATCTCAAAAGGTCCAATGTATCTTGGGCTTAGTTTTCCTTTCTTTCCGAACCTCATTAATCCCTTCCAAGGGGATACTTTCAGCAGTACTAAGTCCCCTACTTCATATTCCTTGTCCTTTCGGGCTAGGTCTGCATATTTCTTCTGTCTGTCTTGGGCTGCCACAAGTCGCCCTCTGATAAGATCCACTATATCTTTGGTCCTTTGGACCATTTCGGGTCCGAGCATCTTCCGCTCTCCTACTTCATCCCAGTATAAGGGAGATCGACACCTTCTTCCGTACAGGGCCTCATAAGGCGGCATTCCGATGCTAGCATGAAAGCTATTGTTATAAGAAAACTCGATCAACGGCAAGTGATCATCCCAACTTCCTTTAAGGTCTATTGCACAGACTCGCAACATATCCTCTAGTGTCTGGATGGTCCTTTCACTCTGTCCATCCGTCTGGGGATGGTACGCGGTACTCATATTTAACTTGGTCCCCGCACATTCCTGAAAGCTCCTCCAAAATCTGGAGTTGAACCTAGGGTCTCGGTCTGAGACAATGGACGCTGGGACTCCATGTCGTGTCACTATTTCCTTAAGGTAAATGTCCACCAGTCTATCGACTGTGTATCTCTCATTGATAGGAATGAAATGAGCTGACTTTGTCAGTCGGTCTATAATTACCCAAATGGCGTCGTGATTGGCTTTCGTCCTTGGCAAGCCTACAACAAAATCCATCGCTATCTGTTCCCATTTCCATTCGGGAATCTCCAGGGGTCGCAAAAGTCTACTGGGTCTCTGGTGCTCTGCCTTTACTCTTTGGCAAGTCAAACACTTGTTTACCCATTCTGCTACGTCCCTCTTCATGTTGGGCCACCAGTAATATTCCTTCAAATCCCTATACATCTTTGTACTTCCCGGGTGAATGGAATACCTTGAACTATGGCTTTCATCCAAAATCTCATCTTTAAGTTCTTGAACATTCGGAACCCAAATTCGGTAGGAGTACCTCATTATCCCTTTATCATCTTTCTCAGTATGGATCTCCTCTCCAGTCATTGACTCTTTGCCTTCATTCATTATTTTCTCCTGGCACAATCTGATCTTTTCCAATAACTCTGGCTGCATTGAGATCTCAAAAAGCTTTTCAGCTCCGGTTCCGGTTACCTTTACTTCTATTTCCATTCTCTCAAAATCCCTTATCAACTCTTCCGAAGTCGTTATCATTCTGAGTCTCTCCTTTCTACTAAGGGCATCAGCCACCACATTGGCCTTCCCTGGATGATAGAGAATCTCACAATCATAGTCCTTGATTAGTTCTAACCATCTCCTCTGGCGCATGTTGAGCTCTTTCTGCGTAAATATGTACTTGAGGCTCTTATGGTCTGTAAAAATCTCGCACTTCTCTCCATACAAGTAGTGCCTCCAAATTTTTAAAGCAAATACTATTGCCGCGAGCTCAAGGTCATGAGTAGGATATCTAACCTCGTATTCCTTCAGTTGTCTCGATGCATACGCAATAACTTTACCGTGCTGCATAAGCACACATCCTAATCCTTTGTGCGACGCGTCACTATATATCACAAAATCTCCTTTTCCGTCCGGTAATGCCAATACCGGAGCCGTTATCAACCTTTTCTTTAATTCCTGAAAACTGTTCTCGCATTTCTCCGTCCATTCAAACTTCTCTGTCTTACGAGTAAGTCGTGTCAAAGGGGCTGCGATCTTCGCAAAGTCCTGAACAAATCTACGATAGTAGCCGACCAATCCTATGAAACTCCTTACCTCTGTGGGTGTGGTTGGCCTTTCCCAATTTGAGACCGCCTCTATCTTGGAGGGGTCGACCAATACTCCTTCTTTATTGATCACATGTCCTAAAAACTGTACTTCATTCCGCCAGAATTCACACTTCAAGAATTTGGCATATAACTGCTTCTCCCTGAGTATTTCTAGAGCTATCCTCAAATGCTCTGCATGTTCTGCCTCAGTCCTTGAGTAGATCAAAATATCATCGATAAAAACTATCACACACTTGTCCAAGTACTTCTTAAATACTCTATTCATTAAATCCATAAAAGCCGCTGGGGCGTTGGTTAATCCAAAGGACATTACCAAGAACTCATAATGCCCATACCTGGTACGGAACGCTGTCTTGGAAATATCTTCGGGTTTAATCTTTAGTTGGTGATATCCAGTTCTCAGGTCGATCTTGGAAAAATAAACAGCATCCTTTAGCTGGTCGAACAGATCGTCTATTCTAGGTAATGGGTACCTGTTCTTTATGGTTAGCTTGTTCAACTCTCGATAGTCTATGCACAACCTCATGCTCCCATCTTTCTTCTTAACAAATAAAACTGGTGCTCCCCACGGAGACACACTGGGTCTTATCATACCCTTATCCAAGAGTTCCTGCAATTGGATAGCTAATTCCTTCATTTCTAATGGGGCTAACCGGTAAGGTGCTTTTGAAACTGGCGCCGTCCCTGGGGCCAACTCAATAGCAAATTCAATCACTCTATCGGGTGGTAATCCCAGAAGGTCTTGTGGGAATACATCTTCAAATTCGTTGACTACTGGAATATCTTGTAAGTTGGGCACCTCCTTCTGCGTGTCCACCACATAGGCTAGGTAAGCCTCACTTCCTTTTCGTAGCATCCTCTTGGCCTGGGCCATAGTCAAAAATTTATGTGTCTGCCTCTTTCCTCTAAATATAACTTCTTTCTTCCCGGGGATATTTAACTTAACTTTCTTCCCTTTACAGTCTATCTGAGCATCGTTGCTAGATAGCCAGTCCATTCCCAAAATCACATCGAACTCCCCTAATTTAAAAGGAATCAGATCAACACTGAAAGATTACTCCCCTATGCCTATCTCACAGGCGGGGTGAATCTGGTTAATAGGAATAATTTCATGATTGGCTATTTCTACTTGTAAGGGTTCTATCAAGGGTTCAGCCTTAAGTTTTAACTTACGCGCAAGGTCCTTTGATATAAAAGATTTAGTTGCTCCCGAATCAAATAAAACATTTGCACTGACTGAATTTAGAGAAAGGGTACCTGCTATCACATCTGAATCTTTCATAGGATCCTGGACTGTCATGTTGAAAGTCCTCGCAGTAGGTGGCTTATTGGAAGCAGCCCTGCTTGCTCCCGAAGCTGCTGGTTTGTTCATTGGGCATTCCCTCTTCCAATGACCTGGGCGTCCGCACTGATGACAAGTGGCAGTTGGAATGACGGCAGGGGTTGATGATGGGCACTTATTTGAGTAGTGGCCTTCCCGACCGCACTTAAAATAGGTTACAGGCTTTCCTTTACACTCACCAGTGTGATTCCTTCCACATATGTTACAGGCTGGCAATGGGGGTCGAGACTGGTTGGAATAGGACATTCTTGACTTCTGGCCGCCCTGGCTCACACTCGCACTCATTGGACGCTTAAACCCAGTGTTCCTTCCTGGTAGGGACACTGCTCCTCGATTAAATCTAGTTGGGAAGCTCCTTCCTGCGGAACCTCCACCCATGCTCATACTTTTCCTCTTTATTCCTTTCTTCTCTCTTTCCTTCTGCCTCTGTTCACTTCCAACTTCTACAATCATTGCCTTTTGCACCAGAGTGGCATAGTCCGTAAACTCAAGGATTGCCACCCTATTCTGAATCCACGGTTTCAGTCCCTGCTGAAACCTCCTAGCTTTCTTTTCCTCGGTGCTCACAAACTCCGGCACAAACCTTGATAACTCAGTAAATTTTGCCTCGTACTCTGCTACAGACAAGTTATTCTGCTTTAGCTCCAAGAACTTGAGCTCCATCTGGTTTTCCATAAACCTCGGGAAATACTTTCCCAGAAACAACTGACTAAATCTCTCCCAGTTTATAATAGCATCTGTCTCCATGTTTTTCTTGGCCTCCCACCAGTAGTTAGCTTCTCCTTTCACAAGGTAGGTAGCAAATACAGTCTTCTGTGCCTCCTCGGTACTCAAAATCTCAAAAGATTTCTCCATTTCCTTTAACCATGCCCTTGCCTCAACTGGGTCGGCTGATCCGTGGAACTCAGGGGGCTTAAGGGACTTAAAAGCCCTGAAAGAGTTTGCCACAACATTGTTACTTCCTTGAGGGGGTGGGTTGGGTTGACGTTCCAAATTCTGCCTTAGGAGTTGCATGAACTGGCCCATGGGATCCATGCCTGGGTTTGGTACTGGTTGCTCAACCTCGGTTTCTCCTTCTTCAGCCTCTATCTCAAATCCCTCAACATCATATGTTTCCTCTTCCTCTTCATACAGGGAGTCATCCTGTTCCACATAATCCTCATCTTCCTCTTCACTGTGCTCCTGGTTCCTATCATCCTGGTTATGGCTTCCCTGGTCTTCAGATCCAGGGTTCGCCCTAGTTCCAATCTTTCTTGGCGGCATGATTCTGATAATTATAAAAACAATTATTGGGAAAATTCAACATTAGGTCACAATCATATACAACATTGTGCCTTGCACAGCTCTTATAATGGGGAGAACGTATATCATAATTCTATTATTTTAAGAAAGTTCTAATACGAAGTGCAGTAATAATAATGATAAAAACAGTGATCCCGTCACTATGGAACTGAACCGAAAGGAAACAAATATATACATAATGCGAGAAATACATAGTTTGATCTGGTCAAAAGTACAACAGTGCTACAGTCATCTGTCCCAAAAGTGATACACAAGAGTCTATCTGTCTAGTCAGAAAAAGGGATGCTATATACAAGTCAACTATCCCGGAAAATTGGCTCTTACTAAGGCCTCGGCTAACTAGACAACTAGACTATTCCATCATCAATCCTGAATCACACACCGGAGCGGGTCAGCTCCCAAACCCTTTCCATCGCACGACGGAAGATATAGTCAGCCTGCCGCCTGGAGATCCTACCATGCCTGTCCCCCTGGAGCGATCTGAGCCTCGCTCGGGATGTGAGCTCTATCCCCATAAGCTCCCTCCTCAAGGATCGGGGTATAGAAGCCCTAGTCTCATAAGCTCGGGTACGCCTACCCACCCTCTCTGCATCCAACTCCCTCCTGGCCTCATCTAGTCGGCCCTCGACAACAGCCACTCGGGTCCTCAATACATCCTGAACATATCCATGAGCTAACGAAGACTGCCTGTGGGCAGGGTCAAGAGGTGGTGAATCCGGAGCCGCTGAGGGTGCCTCCTCGGTCTGCCTAGGCTCGGAAGTATGGGTCTCTGAGCTGTCATCATCAAGAATCCAAGATAGTGGTGGAGGGGTAGGGGCTCTGACCACCGGAAGTGTGGGTAATGGGGTACCAGCATACACTACCATAGGTCCAACACGCTCCTCAGCTACTGGGACCTCATCCAGGTCCTCCTCATCTGGAATAGCAATAACCTCTGTCTCTGACTCCTCTGAGGGGTCCTCCTCATCTGAAACAGCAATGACCTCCGTCTCAGGCTCCTCTGAGGGGTCCTCCTCATCCTCCTCCATCTCAGGCTCCTCCTGATCCTCAACATCTAGCAATGCCTCATCATGCTCACGCTCGAACATCTCAGGGTCCTCTATCTCAGGCGCCTACACATTAAACGAGCTAAGTTACTATCATGATACTTATAAGGGTTCCCGTAAGGGTTTTAACTGTCAACACTACTTTAAGTAGTCCGACTATGAACTTGGCAAGAGTTCTTATTATCTTTGTGAGTTTGTTATTATATCGACGCATCATCTCTGAGGTTTATAACGCTTAGCTCTGATACCATTTCTGTAACACCCCCAGATCCGGGGTCGGGGATCGGGTCGTCACGGTCTTTCTTTCCACAATATCACTTCACTTAATTAATAATAAATAACCTTATGCTGTGACCCCATACTAACACACACCACAACCCGTTATAGTCTCAGAGATGAAATTTAAATAAGTACAAGTCTTTGAATCCACAATTTAAAAGTTATTACAAACCAAAATGATTACTTGATAAATTTACAGTTAATTGCCATTATCTGCCACAAGTTATAATTATACATAATTGATTCTCAAAAGTAGATGGTCTGATCTACAATAGATCTACCTCTGCAGCTATAGCAGCTACAACATCATCGGGAAGACGCGGGACGCTTCCCACGCGCTTGCGCTGGGTCTGCTGGAGCCTGGCCATCTCTCCTAACTGTTGTTGTGTGATGAAGAAATAAAGCAAGAGTGAGCCTTACAGCTCGTAAGATAATACATAGTGATAACAATAATATAAGTATCTAAATGGATACTTAATAGAATCTCTATCATGTGTAAGATAATTACTTACTAGATATAAGTAAAAACAAGGAATGAAGTTACCAATACTTCACCACACTTATATCATTTATAAAGCTACTTGAACTACCACCGTTCAAAGTATTATAAGTTTTAAGAAAAACATCCCATAGATGAGACCACAAGTTAAGACTTGAATAGATTCAATCTTTGAAATATTATTGAATGAAAAAGTTATGAGATACTTTATTTAGTCCCGATATATATATATCCACATATATATCTCTTTAAACATTTCCTGGAACCTCTGTTATGTAAAGTATGAACAGAGTTTGAAACATCCAATGAATTTTGGAAAGGAAAAGAATTTCGGCATAAACCAGATATCTTGCTGATCAGGCAAAGATACCAATAAGTAACCTTTTCTACTAGTAGATGGATGAATCCCCCACCGGTCATCACCCTGGCCACATAAGGACCTTGTGCTGGACCGCTACCCGGCCTATTACGCGTTGATGGACTGCCACCCAGCCACTTACACTTTCATAGACCGTACCCCGGCCTGTCGCTTATGCCGACTCAATTAGATGGGCTTACTTCCCGAACATTGGGCAAGTAATCAATTCATTTACCAAAACTGCAACCTCGTTGCGAATATAAAATACACCACAGAGCCGGATTCCCCAGGTTTTGAGCGAGTATTTAAATCCCCTTAAAAAAGGAAGATCTTAAATATAAAAATGAGTTTTGGGATCCGCTCTGACTTTAAAAATCATTTTGAAGACTCGAAAACACTTTATAGAGTGTTTGGAGTAAAGCTGATTTAATGAAGTAAATCAGTCCCCAGAATATTTAGAAAATGTCTGAATATTATTATTTAAATAATATTCCCATAAAGAATAATCTTTATAAAAATAATTGAAGTAGAAGTATTAAAACTTATACTTGAAACGAGTATTAAATAACCAAAGATATACTTATATGAAAGTATTATCTTTATTTGAATAATCAAAAATAAGTTTGATTATTAACACCTTATTCTTTAATAAAATAAAGAATATATTTCAGTAATAAGCGGAGTCATAATACCTCGAATGAATATTATAAATAATATTCATAAAATAAAGGAGTCATACATCCTCGATTGAATATCCGAGTAATATTCAATAATAATATAAAGGAGTCATAAGCCCTCGAATAATATTCGAAATAATATTCATTTAATAAAATAAAGAAGTCATAAGCCCTCGAATGACTATTCATAATAATATTCATTAAATAAAATAAAGTTAAAGTTATCGAATAAACCTTATTCGATTAATAGTTTGGAAAACTATAACCATATATATATATAAATATATATATATATCCATATCCATATATACAAAATCTACTCGGGATCCTCGACTCCCGGTTTTAGAAAATATTTTCACCTTTGGGTCCCTATACTAAGGGTATATGCAAGTTACCGCTATTCTCTAGCGTAGGTATTATCAACTGAACCAACATATATATATATCAAGAATATGAAACAGGCATGCATATATACCATATCACTTGCTACAATATATCACAAGAATTTGCTAAATAACCAATATGCATTTATCGCAAGATCATGCATATACAAATATTCATCACAACAACAGTTATAACGGGTAGAAAACTTGCCTGAGCGACTTGGGGTGATAAAAGGCTCGGGACGAGTCTGGTAACCTATAAACAACAAGTAAGTTGGAATTAAACCAAAATCACTTGTAAATCTATATTTTAACTAACTTAGACTCTAACGCTTGATTTGCGCTCACTGATTTGCTTAAGTCACTCGGGTACCCTCGGCTCCACCATTTTTAATAATTTAACCTTTACGAGTTTTAAAGCGATTCCTTCGCGAGTGTCTTACCAACTGCCTAACACACTTACCATAAATGTTTCATACATTAATTAACCCTTTTTGGTCTTTAACCTATGTTTCAAAGTAAGGCGAGGGAAAAAGTTTCGTTCGCGAAACGCCGTTACTTGAAACGGTCGTTTCTCCTAAACCGTGCATCGGAATCGAACGAACTACATATCAAAACGAAGCTCGTAACATGAGCTATCTAAACATGGCAGTGGTCATATTCTAGCAGGGGGTTCTCGGGTCCTAATGCCATGCACAAAAACAGTCCAAAGAAAATCGGACGTTACGACGACTATGTTTACGCGATTTCCAAATTTTAAACCATTCAAAACCAACCACAAACCAACCTCAAATCCAACATACAACCAACACCCATCCTTATCACATCATAACAATCCCAACCAATTCAATTTAATCATTCATACTTATGCCTAAACTTAACTTTAATCATACTTAAGTTCTTTTAAATCAAAACCACAACAATTACCATTCCATTTCACTACCATTCCAAATCCCAAACTCTAAATCATAACAACAAGCTACAATATCATCCTACTAATCAAAATCATCTTATAATATATAGGAATCTAGGGTTTGGAGATGGTATACCTTCCTTGAAGTGGTGGGAGGAGCTAGGAAGCCTTAAGAAGCTTTGAGAAGTCTTAAGAATGCTTGGATCTTCAAGAAAAACAAGAAAAATTTCAAGTTAAAAACTTGAAAACACTATTCATTGTCTTCTTCTTTGATTAAATGAAGAATATTGAGAAGGAATTAATGGCTTAAACTCATGATATAGTCCTAACTAAGCATGAAGATGATTAGGGAATTATCTTACCAATTTAGGAGGCTTGGATCTTGAGTTTTGAAATTCTTCTTGCCTTTTGAATAGTGAAAAGCCGAGAGCTTCAAGAACAAAGCCTTGGTTGCTTTTTGATTTTTTTGATGAAAATGATTTTACTTGGCTTGGTTGCTTGGTTTTTGTATTTGATTTAGTCAATTACCTTTTTGCCCTTGAATTTGTGTGGTTACAAAGCTACCACACCTCCTTCCTTCCCATGTCATGCTTATGTCATCCTCATGATGTCATCCTCCCTTACTTGTCCTCTTTCTATTGGTTGGATGACATCATTCCCACTAATCCCTTTGATTAACTTCCTAATCGTTTGCCTAATGACCGCTGATCTGTTATACGGTTCGCTTAACTTTCATTCTCGTTTATCGTTTGAAGGATCATACCCGGGATCTTATTACTTAGGTTCCTTTAACCTTTCTCAATACATTATATTCCTTTTTATGATCCTCTATTATAATCCTTTAATTTAAATCCTTTTTATCCTGTTACCTTATACTCAATTCTCTCCGTATCTTGTGGATTTCCGGGAAAAACCAAAGTGTTCGGAATTGGATTCTGACGATCTTTACATACACTTATATACTTCATAGAGTACTAATAATATCCCAGAATATCCATAACAGAACCCCTACATAGTGTGGCGTGAAAAGTTTTCTCATTCAACTAAAACACTATTCACAAGGGTTACAAAAAGTTGAAAATTTTGGGGTTATTACACTTGGTTTATTTTTGGTCATTACCTCAACGGTTATATTTTTTTGAATATTGGTTTATGAGAGATAAAACAGTAATAATCATTTATTTAATGGGATTACTTGGTTAGTGGGACGGTTTTTCTCCTTGAAAAACTGTATGTGATAAGTAATAACTGCTTATTTACCGTGCCCATTAATTTTTGCCTTAACTGCTGCATGTTTGACAGGTGTAAAGGTCTGTTCCACTATTTTTTAACTGCTGTCGCGTGGGGTGTCTAAGTAAAAGAGATAAAAGACTTTTAAATCTTTTATTTTCAGTTTTATTCCACTCTCTCTTTTCTTATTCTCTCTCACTTTTTCTGACGGTTTCTTTACAGACATTTTATCAAACACCTTACAGGCAATTTTATTTCTCACTTATTTCTCATGGCATCCAAGGATTTAATTGTTGATGGAGCCAAGTTTGTACCAAACAACTATGCTGCAATCTTGAACAAGGCTGAAGCTCCATCAGATTTGCACTTTGTGCAAAATTTCTTAGCAAATAGTGAGATTGGGTATGCTTTGACCCAACCTCAAACTATTTCAAGCTAATAAGTTCTGACGTTTTGGCGGACTGGGATTTTTGATGGTGGTGCTACTGGTACTCCAAGCATCATATTTGAAGTCAATGATGTTGAGCATGTGGTTACTCCTGGAGCAGTTCGTAAAGCTCTCCACTTACCAGAAGGCTGTACTTTTTCAACAGCGGAGGACCCTGTTCTACAGCAGCTAATGGCCAGTTTGGGCTATGAGAAAAGTTTGGGCAAGCTTGGACAGTTGAAAAGGGCAAATATCAGGAAGGAATGGAGCTTTTTCTTTGATTGTATCACTAAGGCATTCGCCAATAAGTGCTCCAACTTTGATGCCATTCCAATTATGAGTCAGCAAATCGGGTATGCTCTTATTCATCAAACTTACTTTGATTTTGCAAGTGTTGTCCTATGATTCATAGGGGATAGGATGACAGAGGATAGGAATGTAGTATACTTTGCTAGATTCTGTCAGCTTATATATAATTTTTGTTGTGCTGATGAACCCCAACCTACCACTGATTTAATTCCACCCTTTAAGCTTGCAAAAAGGGCTTTTAATGATTTGTTAAATGCTGACATTAAGAAAACAGTGGTTAGACCCTTACAGATACCTCAGTCTGTAAAACAGATTCTTGTAAATACTGATCCTCAAACCTACACATCTGTTTATCCTGATGTTCAACCCACCAGCACATCCCAGCCACCACAACAACCATCAGAACATACCACACCTACACCTCAAACTTCTCAACCTCAACCTACTCAACCCTCCATCAGGATATATTTCAAACCATCACAGACATCTCAACCTTCACCATCAGCACATCATGTGAGGCCTTCATCTTCCAAATCTAAGAGGACAAAGACTGTACCTCAGACACAACAGAAGAGAAGGAGGATTATTCTGAGGGATGAGTCAGACAGTGAGGAACAGGTTCCAGTATCAGAACCTGTTGTTGTAGAAACTGAGAAGGTCTCTTCTTAGAAGAATGTTGAAATTGGGAGTTCTAGGCCCCTAAAAAGGCTTAGAAAGCTAAATTCTGATGATGAAGCTCCCAAAGTCTCTAGTTCTGCAAAGAGACATAAAAAGCAAAGAGCCAGGAGGGTTGTCAGTGTATCATCACATTCTGAAGAAACTTTGAAAGAAGGAGCTAAGGAAGGGGGTCAGGAATCTCTGATCCCAACATAATTAATTATTGTTGAATTACTTCCTTCAGCACAACCAGAAACTACTCAAGACAGACTGCCTACTCCTCCTGTGTCTCCTATAAATGAGCCTGTACATACTGAATACCCAGGCACAAGTGCTGAGATTGATATTCAACCTGATTGTGCCTGAGGTTCTGTACTTGGAAGCTCCACCAGCTCAAATCACTCCACCAACAACACCAATTCTAGATGCTGATTTTAATGAAGATATTCCTTCTACACCAATTCTGAATATGGATGATGAAAATCAGAATTTAGGTGGGCATCAAGGTTTGGCTGTTGATCAGAACTTAGTTGGAAATCAGCACGTAGAGGATGATGTTGAAGTCTCAATAGCTTCTCATACTATTCTTTTATCAAAGGAAGGTGATGATGCTGATTCTATAAGTTCTAATGCTGCTTATATTGAACTTTCTGTTGAAGCTGCTGTCAATGTAGATGCTGATGCAGCTAGTCCATCAGGACATGCACCTCCACAAGCTCTTTCAAAGGCTGATCTTGTTAAAAAGTTTGTTAGAGGAGATGCACCAGTACCTTGGAGTGAAACTCCTAGAGGAAGGGAGTGGACTAAGGAATGGAACAAAGTTACTTTTGTTCCTTCTTCAACTATACTTGCTGAGCACTTGGCAAAAGCTGATGAGATGCTAGTCAATGATGATTTCAAGACACAGCTCAGGGTTACTGCACTCAGTACAAGACACCTTCAAAGTCAACAATCTGTAACTCAGGCCAAGGTAGACAAGATTCAAGAATCCTTAAATCAGCAAGATATGGTTGCCAAGCTGGACAAGAAAAGGTTTTTCAAACCTACTTTTGACAGAATTGAGTACATTGAGAAAACCCAAGAGAAGCAGCAATCTCAGATTGATGAAATTTTGAAGAATCAAGCTTCTCATCAAAATCAACTCAATGAGATCCAATCCTCAGTGGAATTGCTTCTCTCTCTTCTTTTACCTGCTGATGCCAAAAAGGGGGAGAAAGTAATTAAGTCCAAATGCAAAACTGTTAAGTCACTGAAGGGAAAGGATGATGAAAAAGATGACCAGGGAAACTCTAGAATGGGTGGAGGTCATGGTCAAAGTAAAGGTTTTTCATCAAGTAAAGCTGGAACTATGAGTCAAAGAACAAGTTCTGATACTGGGAGAAGAATAAGTTCTGATACTGGTAAAAGGATAAGTTCTGATGAACATCTGGAACTTGATGAGGAAATTTCAAGACAGTTACTTATGAAAGAAAATCCAGGAATGGACTTTGAGAGTCTAAAGGAAGAAGAATCTAGACTTAAGTTAGAAAAAGTCAACTCCAAATCTGAAACTTCTATTGTTGAAAAGAAAATTCCTAAGGCTAAAGGCATTGTGATAAAAGAAAGGACAAATCCTGAGGCAACCAAGGCCAAATCACAAGTGGAGATAGATTCAAGGTCCAAGGGCAAGGAAAAAGTTGATGAACCTATAAAGGATTATGTGCCATTTATGGATGAAGAAATATCTGATGAAGATGCTAGTCTTACTCTGATACAAAGGAAGATTTCTCAAACAACCTCTGACATGGCTCAAGTTGTTCAGAGTCAAGATATAGTAAGTTCTGATATGACAATGAAGCAAGCAACCTCTGACATAGCTCAAGTTGGCTTGATATCAGAAGATAAGTTAAAGGAAACCTCTGACATTGCTCATGTTAAACCTTCAAATTTACTCCTACCAGGATTCACCAAAGCTAAACAGACTCAACCTTTGAAGACTGCAACAAGTGGTTTTGAAGCAAGAGTGGTTACATGAAAAGAAGCAAGAGATAAATCTGGATTGAGTAGTGCTGATGAAAGAAGAATACAGAACACAACCAATGATCCAACTTCTTTAAGTGAACCAGGTGTTGGAGCAACTCCTGAAAGATTGAATCAGCTTGAATCTGTACATATGGTTTACCATACCTTCTTGAAAGTACACATCTTGTTATATCTTATGACAGATGGAAGGGTATACCATATTAGGAAGAATGCTATACCGCTGAAGTATTATGAGGAACTAGAACATATTCTATTCTTACTTCAAGTGAAGAACAGATTAACATATGGTGCTGCAAATTATTTAAAGACTCAAATTCAGAGACAAAAGAAGCTTTATTCTGTGAAGTCTGACAGCACATACTGTCCCAAGTACAGAGATCATAAGGGTGATATTATCGAGATGAAGCCTAACTCTGCTAAGATTATAACTACCTTTTTGGGTTATAAAGCTGTGGAATTCAATCTTGAGTCTGACAAGGCATATTTGATCAGACTAGATCAGGACATAAGGAAAGCTAGAATAAATGATCTCAGGGCTGCTATCTTTCAAATTGGTGAAGATACAATTGAATTGAAGAATGCTAAAAGGAGGATGGTTAATGAACTTGAATATGCTGAGAGATGTTTGTTAAAGAACTATCTTAGAACAACTCCTGATATCAAAGAGATCAGTAATTGAAGCCAAGTCAAGATCTACAACTGCTCAAATCCTGATGTGTATACAGACTGAAGCTGTTATCAGAAGTTAAAGATGGTAAAGCTACAAGGACTGTAAGTTATAGTTATCTAGTCAAATTCTCATGCATTTGTACTTAATATTTTTGACATCATCAAATATCAGTTAAACTTGTATATTATGCTAATTTACAAGTTGGGGAGATTGTTAGATATATTTGATAATGTCATGTCTAATATGATTTGTGTTTAATTTTCAGATCTTACTTAAACAGGATAAATCAGTACTGAAATCAGCACTTATACTGAAGTCAGAACTTAAGTTGTCAGAATTTAAGTTATCAGGAGATATTTATCAGAAGATAATATCAGGACTTAAGGAGACTTTCAGATAAGGAAGGCGGCTGATTGTAAGGAAAGAAGATCAAGACAAACGCAAGAAGAGATATGCATGAAGAAGGAATTCTATAAAGAATAGAATACTTGGAAGAAAAGATAACTAGTTGATATATTCTAGGAAGCAGAATTATATTCCATATCAATTAGCGATTATCTTGTAACTGTGTAGTATATAAACACAGACATAGGGTTAACACTATATGTGTTATCATAATCGAAATTATTATTTATTGTAACCCTAGAAGCTCTCGCGATAATTTGTTCATCACCGAGAGAGGACAGTTCCATATTGTAACAGAGTTTAATAAAGCTTGTTACTTGTGTTCTTTAATTCGATTTGATTGTGATAAACACTGTATTCAACCCCCTTCTACAGTGTGTGTGACCTAACACAACCTTTTTACAAAGGTGAGTTAGGTGATTCACAGAGCCACATTTTTCACATTTCTTTCTTGGAGCATCTGCAACATAAGCAAAATTATTGCTTTTGTTTATTTCTATTTTCCCATTTCTATTTTTCTTTTTCTTTCTTGAATCTTTAGTTTTGATTTCTTTGACAGGTGTCTTGGAACCTTGATTATCAATGAGCTTCTCTTCAGCTTTGAAAGATTGAGTTGCTTTTGCATCTTTCTTCTCATTATCTTCATCAGCAATTTCTTGCTTGATAATTAACTCTTCTTCACTAAAGTTAACTTTACATGCCTTGAACATAGGTGAATCAACCTTTTTCAGGATTGTTGGAACAGTTTCATTTTCTGTTGCTTTCCTTTTGTCACCTATATTTTTCTTCTTGTTGTTCAAGGCATCATAATCAAGACCAATAGCAATATTTGCACATGGCTTGGTTTTCTCATGGTATTGTCCAATTAACTCAGATGCATTCTTGAAGGACTTTAATTTAACTTCATTCTTTTCTAGCTTTTCCCTTAGCACTGCTTCAATTTCACTTACACACTTGAGCTTGTTCTTCAGATATGCATTTTCTTGTCTTACAGCTTCAAGCTCTACCAACAATAATTTAGCTTCTTGTTTCTCACTTTCAAGCTTCTCATTTATCTTTGTCAGTCTGCTAACTTCTTCATTAACAGCAACCATACTTGTATGTATGTGAAACATTTCTGTGCTCATCTTCTCTACAGTTTTCTTATAGTGACTCATATTTAAATCAATGGTAGTGAGAGTTGGTACCTGTAATTTTGATGAGGATGACCCTCCTTGCTCCAAGGCCATTAGTGCATAATTTCCAACTTCCTCACTTCATCATTATCAGAATTATCCCAACTTTTTCCCTCTGCAATATAAGCTTTTCTTTGCTGTTTCTTCAGAAGAGCTTCATACTTTGCTTCCAGTTCAAGATAAGCTTTATCGTTCTTTGCTTTCTTGGGTTTCCTGCATTCTATAGCAAAATGACCTAGTTCATAATAAATGAAGCACCTTATCTTTGATCTGTCAACAGATCCAGTTTTGTAACCATTTTTGCTATCAGATGTGTACTTCCTTTTCCTTTCTAGCTGCTGTCTTTGTTGAATGATTTTCCTTTACCCTTGAAGAATCTTGGCTTCTTTACTCTAATGTTAGAGAACTTTCTTTCCAGATTGGCCATTGACTGATCAAGCTCATCCAAGGTGTAGAACTCATCTTCTTCCAATTCCAGAATGACTTGTTCTTGTGAATCATTTGTTCTTTGCTCACTTGTTGAGGCAATTAGAGTTTGGGATCTTGGCTCATCCTTAGAGGTTTGGCTTTTATTGACAATTAAAGCACTTGAACCATCTACAACATGCCCTTGACCAACTCTTAGTGACTTTCTTTAAATCAAATTCTAATTCATATTTTTTTAAGATTCCATAAAGAACTTACAATGTTATCCTGCTTAGATATCTCCTTTCTCTGATTACAGAGATTTTCCGTTCCAAGTGGTCAGGAAGTGTAAGCAAAAATTTCAGATTCACTTTTTCAGCTTCATAGTATTTGCCATGGAGCTGCAAGTCATTTATCAGCTTATTGAACCTTTCAAACACATCCGTTATACTTTCTTTTGGCTTGGCCATGAACTCCTCATATAGTGAAATCAGTATCCTTCTTTAATTAGATCTAACTTCCTCAGTACCCTCACAGAGTATTTCAATCTTTTCCCAGATCTACTTGGCAGTGTCATAGTTGACAATATTATTGTACATTACATTGTCAAGTGACTCTATCAATATCAGCTGCAAGCCACTATCCGGGGAGACTTTTTCTTTCTCAGGCCCAGAGTACTCAGAAGGGTCTTTTGGAGCATAATGAGATGGAATAACCATATCACCATCTGTAAATTCCTCAACTCTAACCATAGTAGTGAAAGGGCCATTTTTGAGAATCTGAATGTAGAGTGGATTGGCCATCCTGATAAACAGCAATATTTTCTTTTTCCAAAGAGTGTAGTTAGCTTTGTCAAAAGTAGGAATTTTGATGCTACTGATTTTCTGTGTCTTCATTCTTCCAAGATCTTGAATCTGTTTACTTTCAGATTTTGCTCTGATACCACTTGTTAGGTAATGAATTACACACAGGGTGGGTGAATGTTTTTTTTCGTATTTTAATGCTTTTCTTGAACTATTTTTATTGTGAACAAAGTAAATCAAATGTTGTATTGAAATGTGTTCATGCAGAAATTAAACATGCAATAATAAAGAACACAGATCTTTTAAAACTCACTTAATTTTATATTAAAATTAAGAATGTTTTGCTATAAAATTTCTAGGCTCTATGTTGATAAAGAGCTTAGCTTCTTTCTTGAGTGAATACAAGAGTTCCTGATCTAAATTGTTACATCTTACAAAGGACCAGTGTTAACTTCATAATTTAGTTAACTGCTGGTTTACACAGTATATAATAAGATATGCTATTAACTTTAGTAAACTGTCACTTTTCATTTCCATTTTAGAAAAAATATATCTTCCATTTCTGGCTTAGCATATCTTTGCATACTGTGTTAACTTTGATCTTCCTTTGTCAGTTAATCTTCACCCTTGATCTTGCATACTCTTCAAGCTACTTTTTGTAGACTTGTCAATCCAGCTGGTTGGATTGTTTGTTGATTGTTAATCTTTCTTTAAATTATACTTTGAGATTTTACCTCTAGATCTCTAGTTTGGTTTATAGAGAACTTGACATCTCGATAAGTATATTGGCTTATCGAGATCTCTAATACTCCATAGTAAATTTGACTTATATAGGTCTCTGAGTTCTCTATAAGAGAATTTGGCTTGTCGAATCTCTAGTCTTCATATCTTCACTTTGACTTATCGATTTCTCTGAGTTCTCTAGTGGCTTATTGACTTGTCGATAACTCAGAGTTCTCTAGTCAAATTTGACTTGTCGATAACTCAGAGTTCTCGAGTGAGTTTTGACTTATCGATATCTCTGAGTTCTCTAGTGGAATTTGACTTATCGATAACTCGAAGTTCTCTAATGAATGTTGACTTGTCGATAACTCTGAGTTCTTTAGTGAAGAAATGACTTATCGATATCTCCAATCTTCATGTCTTCAACTTGGCTTGTCGATATCTCTGAGTTCTCTAGTAGCTTTCCCGAGTTCTCTATAAGTCATTATGGAGTTCTCGAATGACTTTTCCATAACACTAAATCTGTGACTTGTAGAGATCTTGACTTAGAACATTTTTCCTAAAACAGATTTATTCAACTCCAAACTTCTTCATAATTCTTCTGAGGCATGATCTTCTTGATCTTCTTCCAGATAGAATTCTTAGGTTTGATACTGTTTAAAAGAAAAAGACTTCGGTCTGCTCTTTGACATTTTTAAAAACTTTAATGTTACAATACAAAATGCAAACTAAGATTACAATACAACTTACTTAGGGTTGTTAATTTGACTTAGTCTTGTTAAAGTACAGACATGTCTTGCACAACAAGTAAAGATATCGACAAGTCACAGATCAAGAAATATAGAGAAGTCATGCAAGAACTCCAGAATGACTTATCGAGAAGTCCAAAATAGCTTATAGAGATGTCTCATAGATATCCACTACACCATATATGGCCTCTACCAACACTTTTTCTGGTGTTACAAGCAAAAATGTTACCTTAGATCATTAATATTTGATCTGAGGTAACACTTTTTTTAATATTGCAGTAGAGCTTAACCAATGTTACCACGGGAATAAACAAATTACTGTTGTAACATAAAAAAAGGTGTTAGCATTGATATTTAAATAAGTGTTACCATAGAAGTGAAAATTTTGGCGGCAAGGTAGAAACTAAATAGACGGCTAAATTTTGACATATTTGGGCGACCCAAGACCAAATAACAACCCACTCAATTATTTTATCCAAAAGTAAATCTAAAAACTAAACTCGCTCAATACTTTCTCTGTCAAAAGTCTCTCTCTCTCTCTTAAAGCGCTCTCTCTCTCGTCAAACACACACACAAAACTTGCCGTCGGTTTCAGAGCTCGAAGTTTTAAGGTTCAGTGCTTGGAGTCTTCTCGGTTGGGTTTGAGCGAACTAGGGTTCTAGTAGTTAGAGGCTTAGAGCGAATTAGAGTTTTAGGGTTTGAAAAATTGGATTTTCTTCTCAATCGGGTTTAGTGCTTGTAATTATGGCCTTCTTTTTAATCGAGCTTATAGTTTGGGGCTTTATTCAATATTTCTTCAAGTATGCCTTCTTTTTTTGTCTGCTTTTAGTTCATGTTTAAGGGTTTTTCTGCTTTTAGTTCATGTTTAAGGGTTTGTATTGTTTTTAATTTAGTTTATGGTTTGATATATTTGTGATTTTGGTTTGTACTCTTTTTTTAATTCATTTAATACTTGCATATATATCATCAATTTTGTCTTTTTAGCTTCTTGAAACCCTAATTGTAATATTGAACAAGTTTGTTTTTGTATAGTTTTCCCCATTTATTATGATCGAATTTGATGATTCTTGATTTTGTGTATATGTACTTATTGGCAGTACTCTGTATAAGTCTTGTAGATTGGACTGTGTGTGAAAAATTGGGGCAAGTGTAGGAATTTTTTTTAGATAGCCTAAGAGTTCGTTGAATTAAAATTTACGGGGTACTCTCGATAGGTTACAAGTCTGAAGCTAATTTCTTGCCTCTTTAGATGTGTAGTTGCATATTAGTGGTTTAGTTTTCGAATGTCTAGATATGACTATAAGAGCAAGTCCAATGATAGATGCAAAATTACTATTCTCTAAATAGTTCTTATTTTGAAACTTTTTTCCCGCACAAATAAGCCAACTAATCTCAAAATATAATGCCATTTAAATTTGATATGCCTATGGTTGTTTGATTACAACTATGAGATTTTGTAGTTGAGGATTTAAACTTGAATGCTGTTGAGTCACTTCAAGTAATTCCTTATTTGGTAATTGGGTAAACATCTTTGTGTGCCGGCTATAAGTAATTGATTTGCATATTGTAGTTAACAGTGTTGAAATTCCATTATTTAAACGGGCACAAATTTTTTAAGCAATTTACTTATTTCAAAATAAGTACCGCTAATAAATAGATAGAACAATCACAAGTGATAACAAACTGTAAGCATCATCGTGTTTCACGAAAGTTCAATAAATTTGAGCAATGGGATCATTCCAACTTCATGAACATTCCCTCGACATTCAATCTGCAAAGTTATAGGTTAAAATTACTAATAGCTGCTTTCTGATGAAGTACTACTATCTGATGAAGTGGCGTCGGTCGGCAAATTTGGAGTCTCCAGAGAAGTTTCATATAGCAATATAAATTCTGCTTCAAATATGCATCGGTCATTAACTATATATCCTTTTGCAGAATCATTAAGTTCTTTTAGTTCGATTAATGAATGCCAACCCCAGTCCTCAATTGATGCACTAAATCAGATGGTAGCTACAATGTTTTAGACATCAATATTAGTGTAAAATAATAATTTGTGATGTTTTTGGCAGAGTCAATATTGTATGGTAATAAATACGTGTCCTCTAGTTCTATCTACAACACTTAAATTCATCGTCGTTGATATACATTAATTCTCAAGTACTTTATTTTATAAAAATTTCATCTCCATGATTATGTTTAATGATTGAACACTAATGCAGGCTTACACCAATCTCTAGAAGATAGCAACTACGTGTAGTGGAATGGACTATATAACAAACACTATATAACTACGTGTAAAATTTTTGCTTCATCCGTTCATTATAAGATGATTACGCGATTCTTGTTTTGGGGACTTCAATCTAGCTATAGTGCCCGAATGTCACTGATTAATATTTATCCTAGTAATAAGTTTACTTACATGTAAGCAATGACATATTACACAAGATAAAAACCTAATTTTTTCGGGGTATAAAACTTTAAAAATAAGTGTATGTTATTGTACAAATTGCTTGCAAACCCTGAAATGGTAAATCATTCCGCAGTAGCATGTATAAGATGTTTTCCATGTATCATTTTTTGCTGACTTCACATCTTATTGAAGTAGATGTTACTGGGGGTATAGTTTTGAGAGCCTTGCTATAGAAGATCCTAGAAGAACTGATGAAGAGGGGGTACATGACATAGATGCCAACGTGGAGTACTGTTCTGTAATTAAAACCAAACTAGGAGCTCACCGTATTCTGATGGGTGCTGAAATGGATTGTTGCGATTCAACTGATGAAGGAAGGAGGTTTTACGTAGAACTAAAGACTAGTCGAGAGGGAGACCAAAATATGCCTTTCATTTTTTCTTCACTCTAGTATGTAAATTTCACCAATCCTTAACTATTTTCCTGTCAGCGGCTAAATTATCACACTGAGGAAATATTTAAAAGGAAGAAATTGTTGAAGTTCTGGATATGCTTTTTTTGTCTACACTTCTAGTATTAGCAAGGTGCATAACGAAATTGTTGTCTTCCTTCTCTTTGGAACTTTTCTTTGCATGATGTAGATTATTGCTCTTTGCTCTAAGCCAACCGTCTCTAGTATTGGATTAGAAGTTTATACATATTGTTTATATTTTGCAATGCAATTGTATTTACATGTTATTGATGAATTACTTTTTGCAGATCCAGTCATTTCTTGCTGGTGTCCCTTATATTGTCATTGGATTTAGGTAAATGTTGTTTGTTCTTCTTCTAATTTCCACCCTTTATCTTTCCCCTTTTAGCAGTTGTATTTAGCAGTGAGATTGTGAAGACACTTTATGCCAATGCATTCACTGGGTTTAACACCTAACTAGCCCGTCTCGAAGGTTTTCTACCCTGGTGCCTTATTCCTTTCTGGGCAAAGACAAAGTCACATGAAAATTAGTTATTGACTTCTTGCCATTGAAACTATTAGTCCATTTTACTCTTGTAATCGTGTATTTTCTGGTGCTTCCACTACTTCCATGGCCATGCTTTGTTATATAGTCTAAAATTATCTATCTTAAAATGAATTCCTACCAACTGTGAACATTAGGACATCTATAATGTAATTGGGACAGGATTGTATTAAATGATTATATATGGCATGTTCATGTTCAGACACTTGGAGAAACAGCACGAGCTCCTGTGGGAGGATTACAAATCAATGACTCATGAACTGCAGAAACTTCAGGTTCGAGGAAGTTCCGAAAATATAAATGTGATTTTTGAAGCCGCGTGAGCTATAATATAAATTAAAGTAGTGACTGGTCACTTGCTTCACTGTTTAGGTGGAGGAAGAAATGTTGATGCGCAATGTAATATCCGGAAAATATCGTGTAATCATCAATAAATAATTATTATATGATTATTATGTGAATTTTGCTAAATTATTTGATGATTGATATTAATATTTGGGTGTTTATATCTGATAAAATTTGGATATTTTAATTTTTAATTATCCAGAATCAAATATAGATAATTTTGGTATATTTGTGACAATTTTTGGATCATTATATGATTTTATAAGGATTTATAGAATTAATAATGATTATTTTTAAGTAATTATAAAATTACTTTTTAGAAATTGAAATCGTCCCACTTCAACCGTTTTTACGTTTTTACAACCCGAAACTCTTCGGAAACTTCCTTCCGAACCTAATCTGATGATTCTGAACACTTTCCGTATTTTGACTTTTTCGATCCGGGGTACGGTTTGACCCGTATGAGTCACGGTGCACAATTTTCAATACGATAACCATTTTTATAGACCGATAAAACCCGTATTCTCGAAAGACGGGATAATATTACTTTGTTTTCGTATAAGGTATTTTATAGGAAGCGCAGTTTTGATAATTATCCAAATCTGGTGTTAAAATCATATCGTCTTTATAATTACTTAGCGGCTAAGTAATCTAATTCGGATCCAATATATAAGTATAATTATGAAATTATAAATAAATAAAATATTTGATGGGTCTGTCAACGATGTGTTGCCTTATTGTTAACTATGTGTGATTTGTAGGAATAAAGATTATTTGTGTAATTAATTATTGAGTTGTATGTCATTATTTTGTTTTAAAATGATTTTATTGAATATTTATTCTCATATATGCTATAATTATTTCTAAAATTATTTTTTTCATTTTATAATTTTATTTATTATATTTAGTAGTTTATAAAATTTAGAAATCAATATTTTATTGATCATTTATCCTTAAATAATTTTCAGATTGCATTTCATTATAAAATAGGTATTTAATTTCAGAAATGCTTCAAAAATTACGAAACTTATATTTTATTAAGTTTTGGCAAATTTCAAGAATTTTAAAATTATTTCGGGAATTTTTGAGGTTTTATTTTCCTGTACATTTGTTCGTTAATTTGTAAATTACGGATATGTTGCGCGTTCAGGAACGCTTTAAAAATTATGAAAATTTTTATTTTTATTATTTTTAAATTATTCTCAGAATTTTAAAAATTGTTTCAGTAAATTTTAGAATTATTTCGAAAACTGGTCGAATTTTATTTACATCTCAATCTCTCGGACTCTCCCCTCTCTTTTCTCCCGTTTCTTCCATTTCCTTCCCGTTTTCCGTCGCCGTCCTTTTCTCCGATAACTTCCCCAGTTTTCCCCTCTTTCTCCCTCACCTCTTCTCTCCTCTCCCTCTTCGTTTCTTTCCCTTGCTTCCCCTGTTCCGTGGCTGTTATGTATGTATATGTATCTATGTGTGTGCGTATGTGTGCGTGTGTGCGATTGTGTATGTGTGTGTGTGTGTTTCTTGTATTCTCTCAAGGAAGCTGAGTTCTTATATTTGTAAAAACACAAAATTTGTAGCAAGAAAAACTTAATTAATAAAAATTAAGTGAGTTTTGAAATATCCTGCTTGTGATTTTACTTTTGTTGAACACAATATCTTTACAAATTATAAACTACTTAGTTCACACAATATCCAAACTTTAAAAAGGCTAAATATCCAAAAAACACATTCACCCCCCTCTGTGTTGTACTCAATAGCTAATAAGTGGTATCAGAGCAAAATCTGAAAGTAAACAGATCAAGATCTTGGAAGTATGAGTGCACAAAAGATAAGCAGTATTAAGATACCAGCCTCTGATAAAATCAACTACACACTTTGAAAAAAGAAGATGATGTTGTTCATAAGGATGGCCAACCCATTATATATCTAGATTCTTAAGAAAGCCCTTTTACTCCCATCGAAAGAGTTGATGAATCTACTGATAGAGATATGGTCATTCCAACTCATTATGCCCCTAAAGACCCTTCAAAATACACTGAAACTGAAAAAGAAAAAAGTCTCCCTGGATAGTGGCCTGCAAATAATTCTGATAGAGTCACTTGACAATGTTATATACAACAATATTGTCAATTTTGACACAGCCAAACAGATTCGGGAGAATATTAGATATAATTGATGATATCTGGACAGAAATTATTAGAAGTTCTTTTCAGGACTTATATCAGTATTTACTTAAGAATGACGTCATCAGTACTTATATCAGTACTTGATGATGAGCAGATGATGTCATCAGGATTTGTCACATCGGTAGATATTCAAGAAGGAAAAGGAAATCAGGAATTCAAGACGATAAAGGACTTTATCTCAGAAGCAATCATACATGGATATGTAATAGGTTTTCTTATTGTAATAAAATATGATTCCTTATTAATTGTGTAATTGTGCTCTATATAAAGAATAAATTAGGTTTATGCTATATGCACTGCGAACATCGTTATATCATCCGCACAACCTAGCATCTCTCAAGGATAATTGTTCATCCTTTTGAGAGAGTACGTTTATAATCAGTTTTTATTTGTTAATATAAAAACTGTTGATTCTGTTGAAGCTTTGTCGAATTATTTGCATAAACTATATTCACCCCGCTCTACGGTTGATTATAGACCTAACAATTGGTATAAGAGCTTGTTGTTGACATACAAACAGTTTAAGATCTAAAAATCAATCTTTAATGGCAGAAAAAGAAGCACAACAAAATTCACAACCCCCACCCCCAGCCACATCACAGATTAGCAGCAATATGAGTAGGTATGAAGCCATCAAGGTGCCAATCCTGAAGATACATGAATATCCAATCTAGAAAGTTGGGATGGCCATGTGCTTAGAAGCCACGGATCCTGAATATCTAAACAAGATTTATGATGGTCCTCATAAACCAATGAAGGTAGATATTTCTGTTGCAAGAGAACCATAAAAGATGGTTGAGAAAGAAAGGAAGGACTACTCTCCTGAAGATATTTCATCTATTATGAAGGATGTAAAAGTCAGACACATCTTGCATAACAGTCGTGATAGTGTTATGTCCAATAGGGTTATTGGATGTAAAACAGCAAAAGAGATATGGGATGCTTTAGAAGTAAAGTGTCAACGAATATACGTACTTTTTGAAAATAAATACTGAACCAAATTTCAAAAATGTGAACCCTAAATGTGATGTGTATTTCAATAATACATATAAATACGGGTCGAGATATGAAATTGCATGGGTAGAAGTGATAGTGGCATTATTTTAAGCTTAAATAATTATCTGAACTATGATATTTCAACCCTGTAGGTCCTAGTCGGAAGACCCGAGGATTGACATTGGACTAAGAATGATCTAGCGGTTATTCGTCGAGCTCAACGAGGTTCCAATCGAAGGTCCTGGCATTGAGATCGTAGCCAGAATAGGGTAATGGTTTGACGTTAAAGATGAACGTTCAAGGCAATCTAAAAGTCAACCAATAATAGTGGTTAAAGCTTATCGAGGCAAGTATTCCTTACTTTTCTCGTAATATACTGCAAACACTTCATTCCTATTCTAAGTTCAGAATAGTTAACTGTTTTGTATTTCGTTGTAATTACTCTTAATTATGCAAGCTCCTTTCATTATTGTTCCTATATTACCGATTGCTCTCTTGAGCAAATACCTATTCCTTCGGATTATTTGCTAACCCTGATTTGGGATGTTTTGACATCAAAATAATTTGACATCAAAATACTCTACGGGATGGATGGTTATTGTGAGGGCCAGTGAGGAGCTGGACCCTATGGGCCGTGGATGGACCGGACCCTTGGGTGAAAGTGCCTGGGTACCCGAATGGATATATGTAGTGAGATATAGATCTGCATTGTATCCTGGCTGATTAGCAGGATATAGGTGTGAACTAATGTCCGGTCTAGTTTATTGTTGATCGCCATTAACGACATTCTCTCTCAAAAAGTGCAGTGATTCCAAAACTGGACAAAACGCTGATTCAGGAGATGAATCTGGGAATTGCTCATCACTACTGTTTTATAATTTAGGGCTGGTAACAACCAATGTTTATTTGCTCAACGCCCTCATATACATAGAATTGTCTAAAAATTATTTAAAGATTTTGTCCGAAAATGTTCCTTTGATATTGATGATTGGAACGTAATTATATACTGGCTGGGCATTTTTGGCTCACTCTTGCTTTGTAAATTCTTATTTCTTTCAGAAACAGATAAGGATAAAAGTGAATAGCTTTTGATAGACAACAGAAGTTAGAGAGATCTCTGCTACAAGAGGACAAAGATATTAGAAAAATAAGACAAGGGCATTAGTACAAAGGTATTTAAACTTGTATTCTAGTTGTTGAGAATTGTAGAAGGTCAGATTCTTGTTTCATACCATAACCTGTAAACGATCTGGATTCAAGGGGTCACTGCATATTATTTTATATTATGTAAAGATTGTTTAGTGACACCAAATCTTGACCCCAGATTTTGGTTATTACAAGTTGGCATCAGAGCAACATGTTATTGGTCCCTGAAATAAGAATAGGTGAGAGTAAGATAGGAATGATAGGCCGTATAAGATAGAAAAAAGCTGGAATGCTCATGTTAAGTTGAGTTGAGTGCGAATTAGGGTTAGCAGATCCGATATGGAATTAGTAAAATAGGATTATTGAGAAAAATGTAAGGCGAATATAGCAACGCTATAGATATATTGAGTTCTCAGATCCTATAGTAATGAGGAGTCAACAACTCGATGGAGACTGAGTATGTTACCCTACTTTTCAGGTGGTTTTAAAGAAAAATGCGATTTTTTCTTGTGAGAACTTCGTATAAGGAAAGCTAGGTGAGTTTTAGTATGATTTAACTTAGAATTAGGTAGTAGGACGAGCTCCACGCCGGAGGTAACAAGTTGGTGGAAGCGGATGCAGGACGAAAGCAGCACGTTTCAAAGGCACCACCATTGTGAGAAGATTCTTATCACTTACCGGGCGCTGTGCGAGGAATGATATCTACCTTACTAGGTATAGGTAAGACTAGCAAGAAGATGTGAACCTATCTACAGATAGAACGTCGAATTGCATGTGTAGTTGTAAGTATAACGTCAAGGACGACGACAAGAATATCAAAGGAAGTATTAGACGTCAGCATTGGGATAGAGTTACAAATAAAATGGTATACAAGGATAAATCAAGTTTCATCAAGTAATAAACGCGAATGGAATCCAAGGAGAAATAGGAAATACACCGAAGTAGGGGGACCCGTACATGGGCGTTCTTTTAATTAAATATTTCATTAACAAATTATAAGAATAACAAGTAACTTATATGGTAATGACGACCAAATATTTAATTTTAATATTTTAAAATGAGTTTTCGAAAAAGATTTTCTTAATAAACCTCCAGAAGATCTTTGCATAAAATGAGTTTCACAATTTGGTTGTCGAATTACTACTTAAGTTCTTGTTATTATAAGTAGAAAATGACCTAAAAGAATAATGGATCTAGACTCAGTTTTGTTAGTTCGGAGGACCAAGTAGGCCCACTACCAGGAAGAAAGTTTAAGGTTTTCCTGTGAAAGACAAATATAAAATTTGATTAATAATATCAATAATTGAATCAACATGTTAAAACATTATTTACCCAATTGATAGGATTATTAAAATTTAACAAGATTCGTGATTCGAATAGACAGAGGATGATAAAAGGAAATGGAAGAATCTTCCAGAATATTGGAGAAGAATCGTATTTCTATCGACGAAGTTGAGGCATTGCGTGATCGGTGGTTATTCTACGCGATATAGATGAAATTGGGAGCAGTGAATAAAAATTTCATAAGGACGCGATTATGATCAAATTATCAAAGTATCTAATTTGAAGGCATTTCCAGACGACATTCTGAGGTTATAATGTGACCTAAATTGTGAATCTCTTATTCGAATGATTCCTGAAGCCATACATAAGTGAAGCGTGGACGATGACCAACAATGTCATTCTTTCCTCTAATACGATAGCATATGTTCTTCTTGATTCTTGAATACGTATGAGCTTCCTTTATTGATAAATCATATGAGGCGAAAATGAAAGAAAATTTATCTTACTCCTTCCGAATTATTTCTTTTCTCAAAATATTGCTTCCAGACTGAGACAAACAGTGTTGTGGTGTGATGCTTTGTCGAAATGATGAAGAGTCGGGTGGGACGCCACCTAATCATGTATTGTATGCCATATAGTACAAATGACTGGCCATCTTGAGTACAAATATGGTTGTCTCATTCATATCTAAATCCTCACTCATTCTTCTTCCTTCAATTTACTGACTTATAGATTCTCCCAATCATTTGTTGCATTATTATTCCTTATCCAGTTTTTTTAATCAAAACCATATTCACAAACTCTCCTCTTGCGTAGAGACTGTTCTTTGACGATTTCAAAAGAAATGGAATAGTCCCGTGTAACAGGTGGAATTCCATGTCGAATATAGATATGATTGCAAGCCAATAAATGGTGGACATCTGCGGGCAAGAGAAAAGGAATTCACTGATAACGTGGACATGGCGAATACATCAAATCAGACAGTTGTTCTTGTTACGAGGATCTCATCAGTATGGTAGGTTGCAGTAACACGATGCGCTTTAAGTCAGGAGAATTTGACGTTGCGCTTTAAGGCAGGAGAATTTGACGTGAGATGAATGGTTAGCAAATAAATTAGTTATAAAATTAAGAAGTAAAGCTGTGTACATCTGACAAAGTGAATGAGTGTCGGGATGATAATCGAAGATCAAGGGAATTCTGAATAATGACTCAGATAGGCAATTAATACGTGAAGTATCCCTTCATCGCGGGAAGATATTTGTCCTGAAGATTCAAGATAGAAGAAATCTTACCTGCAACCAAATTTTGAATGTGTTCTTCAAGAAATTGTGAGGTTCTCTAACTTGAGTAAATAAGTTATGGTGAATTTAATACCCATAACCGGATCAGTGACGAAAGTTCGATATGGGAACATAAGTGGAGATGAAGCAATGGTGACTCGATTGTGAAACCTTTTAAGAAATAATGATCTGGCGATTAAGTTTCCACCAGATTATGACGATAATAATGGAAACCATGCGTGGTTATTAAAAGATAAACAGATTAGTTAATGGAATTGAGTGTGTATCATCAAAGATAGAGGGTTGGTGTGATTATTTAGGATGCGGCATAATTCTTAAAGGTAACTATACACTATTTGTAATGGCAAGAAATAAGTTAAAAGAATCGCGAAATAAATTTTTTGAGAAACAACAAGATAATTTTAAGTTCATTATAACATTTAATAATATTCTGAAAGGATTGAGAAAATTTATGGTGATATTAATCATTGTTGGTTTAAGACCTTAGTCCAATTCAAAACATATATGCTATGCCAGTTAATAGTACATATGCTGATTAAAATGATATAGTTTGAATTATGGTGAACTGATGAATTTGGTTAATGGAAGTGGGTGGATATGATTGTGGATGATTTGGTTGATTGATGGTGTCGGCTTGAGTCCGACTGATAGTCGATGGTACAGGGGAAGTGCTGCCCAAATTTTCATAAAAAATTATCCTACTTTTAAGAATAAAGAACTATATTTTCATTCTCATTGGTACTCCAAATTATTGCGATCTTGGTTCTTGGAAAAGGTTATTATGACCAAACCGACTTTATATAATTGGTCTTTGATTCTAGTTAGCTAGTCAGCACTTGGTTTAATTGATCAGTTAAAAGAGTTAATTGATTAACTTTACCAACTAATGGTTAGTTAAATGGAGATCAATTTCAATTAGATTGAGTCAAGCTCTGACAAGATTTTCATATTCAAAATCAAAGCAATTAAGAATTTGGAGGAAGAAAAGATCTTAGTAGAAATCAGAGATTTAGTAGAATCAACGTGATGTTACTGCAAGCGCGTGCGAGGTTTTATCTAGATGAATAGGCCTTTGCCATAAACAAGAAGAGCATTTTCAAGAACTGAATGTTCAAGACAAAAGAAAGAGATTTATCATCTGTAATGGCGTTCTAGGAAGGACTTGAATGTATACCCATATCGAATGACGATTGAACGGAAGCTACCGTAAAATAGTGGAAAACTCCCAAATACAAGTATCCGATGTAAGACAGAGACTGACGAAGTCCGCATGTGAACTCGAGAAAAAGAAATGTTGACCAATTGGAGAAAGCCAAATATGCGATCAGTGATGATTTAAGCGAGGTTAAGAAAATAGCTATCAATGAAGTTTAATAATTCTGTTAGTAAGATTTTAAATATTATAAATAAAAGCCTTCATTCCGGTGTAAAGTCCAGAAATGGCTTATCTAACAATAAACAGATTAATATTATCAAGAAAAAGAGATTCCTTATGTTTAAAAGAGATAATGAACGATAAGAATGGAGAACTAATTAAGAAAATAAGTGGAATCAAAAGGATGATAAAGAAATTTTATAAAACAGTCCAGGATATAAACAAGCTGTGAACGTCAGTTGTGCCAGAACTAATATGAGGATGAAGTGAAACGCCGATAATTAGAGATAGGAATTTCATTCAAAGAATGCGCATAAATAGGGAAGATTAAACGACGGTATTGGTGGCGAATGTATGCCTTTTCTGGCGCCCTATAGGCACCGTATGGCTGCAGGATACCGATGCTGTTTCATGACTGATCATCTTGAACAACATGAAATATAATTGGTTCCAATCTAAGCTGTTGTTTCTAAATTATTTTAATAATCATAGAATAAATGATTTATCAACTGATTCCGTTTTGAATAAAAGGTGAAATGCAGTGTTGATTCAGTTCCTGATTTAAGCTGATACTTACTTTGTTGTTAAAATATCAAAGGTGGTATTAGTATAGATGATTGAGGTTGACTTCAGCATGGGATGTTGTGAGCATTAAAGTTCGTACTGATATCTAATTTGATATGACAACAAAATGAGTATTAACATCAAGAGTTCGGTTTTGAAAAGGAAGGACATGTAAGTAATTATCATAGTTATTGAAGAACCAAAACCTGCATCAAAGGGGTGAACATGATATTGTAATGATCTCAAAATGAATATAGCTCGAAAAACAGAGACGAGGATATCGTTATTTGACATGCTAGGAATAGGTTAACCAAACCTGATTATTCTTTTATTGCTAAATGTTTTACCTGAGAAGTAAGTGTGACTTTATTTCAAAGAGATGGTAGCATGTTATCGAATTCAAGTATAAATTGTAATTAATCGATTTGATTAATATATTGGCAGAAGTGTGGGAGATGCTATGAACCGTGTTGAATCGAAAGGAATTATACTATTCATGAATAGATAGACACAAACAAAACAAAAGTGCAAAATAGGGGTTGGTTAAATTGTGGAAACTCGGGAAATTTAGGTTACTCCAAGAATATGATACAAGACAAAAAGATAGAAGATGACTTTCGGGTAGTGTGGTGTAAAGAAAGGAAGGAACGTTATATGTGACGGAACATTAGAGAAAAGCACTTCAGTAAAATTTTAAATAGTGATTAAGTGGTGAGCTAAACGCAATTGTCGTGATTTTCTCTTTAATGTTAAATTTTAAAATAGACTTGGGACATTTAGAAATCGAGGACGTCATAATCTCAGTATATTATGTGCAGATGAATAAAAAGTGCAGGAGACCAGTTAAAGGTTCTCGAATACGATTGAAAACGATCATAGGTCAGGCTGATCGAGCAGAAAGAGAAATAGAAAATAAAGTAGAGCAGCCAATGAAAATGAGAGGCATTTATGAGCACGAATTATTAGAATTAGAAAGAAAATAAGATTAGTACAAATTAAGTTAGTCCTTTGAGATAGTAAGAAAGTAGAAAAAATGTGAATGAGTTGACCTTGTTGTCACAGGTATAACGAGTTCGTAAGACATGTGTATGGATGTAACCCGAAAGAGCAATTTAGCTCCATATGTAGAAAATAGAGAGTTGAGTCAATTTGCATGAGCAACTGATAAATTTTAATGTCGGTAGGAAACCGTTGAATAGTGGTTACAGAAATGAGTTCTGAAAATTTTTAAGTGAGATACTTGAAAAGTATCATTATCTGTTCCTTAGTATGATTCTGAGGACAGAATCCTTTTAAGGGGGGAAGGATGTAACATTCGGAAAATATCGTGTAATTATTTTCATCAATAAATAATTATTATGTGATTATTATATGAATTTTGGTGAATTATTTGATGATTGATATTAATATTTGGGTGTTTATGTCTGATAAAATTTGGATATTTTAATTTTTAATTATCCAGAGTCAAAAATAGATAATTTTGGTATTTTGTGGCAAATTTTGGATCATTATATGATTTTATAAGGATTTATAGAATTAATAATGATTATTTTAAGTAATTATAAAATTACTTTTTAGAAATTGAAATCGTCCCACTTCAACCGTTTTTGCGTTTTTACAACCCGAAACTCTTCGGAAACCTCCTTCCTAACCTAATCTGATGATTCTGAACATTTTCCATTTTTTGACATTTCCTATCCGGGGTACAGTTTGACCCGTATGAGTCCCGGTGCAAAATTTTCAATACGATAACCATTTTTATAGACCGATAAAACCCGTATTCTCGAAAGACGGGATAATATTACTTTGTTTTCGTATAAGATATTTTATAGGAAGCGCAGTTTTGATATTTATCCAAATCTGGTGTTAAAATCTTATCGTGTTTATGGCTACTTAGCGGCTAAGTAATCTATTTTCGGATCCAATATATAAGTATAATTATGAAATTATAAATAAATAAAATATTTGATGGGTCTGTCAGCGATGTGTTGCCTTATTGTTAATTATGTGTGATTTGTAGGTACGCAGATTATTTGTGTAATAAATTATTGAGCTGTATGGCATTATTTTGTTTTAAAATGATTTTAGTGAATATTTATTCTCATAAATGCTAAAATTATTTCTAAATTATTTTTGTTGTTTTAAAATTTTATTTATTATTTTAGGAGTTTATAAATTTAGAAATCAATATTTTATTGATTATTTATCCTTAAATAATTTTCTGATTGCATTTAATTGTAAAATAAGTATTTAATTTAAGAAATGCTTCAAAAATTATGAAACTTATATTTTATCAAGTTTGGCAAATTTCAAAAATTTTAAAATTATTTCGGGAATTTTTTGGGTTTTATTTCCCTGTACATTTGTTCGTTAATTTATAAATTACGGATATGTTGCGCATTCAGGAACGCTTTAAAAATTATGATTTTATTTTATTTTATTATTGTTAAATTATTCTCAGAATTTTAAAAACTGTTTCGGTAAATTTTAGAATTATTTCGATAATTGATCGAATTTTATTTACATGCCTCTTATTCGTTATATCGATAAATTATAATACAAGGATAGATTATTGCGATCAGTTAATTAAATAAATACGGTCGGTTTATTCCCCTGTTCTTAATTTCAGTCGGCTACCTCCTCCTCCTATTTTTTTCATCTCGCGACTCTCAATCTCTCTCGGACTCTCCCCTTTCTTCTCTCAAGTTTCTTCCCTTTCCTTCCCGTTTTCCGTCACCGTCCTTTTCTATGGTAACTTCCCCAGTTTTCCCCTCTTTCTCCCTCTCCCCTTCTCTCCTCTCCCTCTTCGTTTCTTCCCCTTGCTTCCCCTGTTTCGTGGCTGCTATGTGTGCATATGTATCTATGTGTGTATGCGTATGTGTGCGTCTGTGCGATTGTGTGTGTGTATGTTTTCTTGTATTCTCTCAAGGAAGAAGCTGACTTCTTATATCTGTAAGAACACATAATTTGTAGCAAGACAAACTTAATTAATACAAATTAAGTGAGTTTTGAAATATTGTGCTTGTGATTTTACTTTTATTGAACACAATATCTTTGCAAATTATAAACTGCTTAGTTCACACAATATCCAAACTTTAAAAATGCTAAATATCCAAAAAACACATTCACCCCCCCCCCCCCCCGTGTTGTACTCAATAGCTAATATGTGGTATCAGAGCAAAATCTGGAAGTAAACAGATCAAGATCTTGGAAGTATGAGTGCACAAAAGATAAGCAGTATCAAGATACCAACCTTTGATAAAATCAACTACACACTTTGAAAAAAGAAGATGATGTTGTTCATAAGAATGACCAACCCATTATATATCTAGGTTCTTAAGAATAACCCTTTTACTCCCATGGAAAGGGTTGATGAATCTACTGATGGAGATATGGTCATTCCAGCTTATTATGCCCCTAAAGACCCTTCAAAATATACTGAAACTGAAAAGGAAAAAGTCTCCCTGGATAGTGGCCTGCAACTAATTCTGATCGAGTCACTTGACAATGTTATATACAACAATATTGTCAATTTTGACATAGCCAAACAGATTCGGGAGAATGTTAGATATAATTGATGATATCTGGACAGAAAATATCAGAAGTTCTTATCAGGACTTATATCAGTATTTACTGAAGAATGACATCATCAGTACTTATATCAGTACTTGATGATGAGCAGATGATGTCATCAGGATTTGTCACATCAGTAGATATTTAAGAAGGAAAAGGAAAGCAGGAATTTAAGACGGTGGAGGCCTTTATCTCAGAAGCAATCATATATGGATATGTAATAGGTTTTCTTATTGTAATAGAATATGATTCCTTATTGATTGTTTAATTGTGCTCTATATAAATAACAAATTAGGTTTATGCTTTTTGCACTGCGAACATTGTTATATCATTCGCACAACTAGCAGCTCTCAAGGATAATTGTTCATCCTTTTGAGAGAGTACGTTTATAATCAGTTTTTATTTATTAATGTAAAAACTGTTGATTTTGTTGAAGCTTTGTCGAATTATTTGCATAAACTATATTCACCCCGCTCTACAGTTGATTACAGACCTAACAATTGGTATCAAAGCTTGTCGTTGACATACAAACAATTTAAGATCTGAAAATCAATCTTTAAATGCAGACAAAGAAGCACAATAGAATCAACAACCGCCACCCCCAGCCACATCACAGATTAGCAGCAATATGAGTAGGTATGAAGCCATCAAGGTGCCAATCCTGAAGATACATGAATATCCAAACTGGAAAGTCGGGATGGCCATGTGCTTAGAAACCACGGATCCTGAATATCTAAACAAGATTTATGATGGTCCTCATAAACCAATGAAGGTAGATGTTTCTGTTGCAAGAGAACCAGAAAAGATGGTTGACAAAGAAAGGAAGGACTACTCTCCTGAAGATCTTTCATCTATTATGAAGGATGTAAAAGTCAGACACATCTTGCACAATAGTCTTGATAGTGTTATGTCCGATAGGGTTATTGGATGTAAAATAATAAAAGAGATATGGATTCTTTAGAAGTAAAGTGTCAAGGTATAACTTCTATCAAGAAGAACAGGAGGACAGTACTTACTCAAGAATATGAGCAGTTTGACTCAAGATATAATGAGTCATTAACCGAGATCTATGACAAATTTCAAAAGCTGTTGAATAACTTGTCTCTTGTCGACAAGGAATATGATTTAGAGGACTCAAACTTGAAGTCAATAAAGGATAATTATCAACTTGATGAAACACCTCTAGATGAGATCTACGAAATACTGAAAACTCATGAACTAGAGATGGAGCAAAGAAGCAAGAGAAAAGGATCCAAGTCTAGACCAGTTGCACTCGAAGTTGAAGAGAAGCCAAAGGAGAAAGCTAGGAGAAAAGACTACTCCAAAGGAAGAAATATGATTGCAAAGTCAGATACTGAATCATCAAACTCTGATGATGACTCAAATACTGATAATGAATCAGATACTGACAGTGATTATGACAGCAATGAAAACATGGAACAAATGGCTGCTCTACTGGTTAAATGTTTCAAGAAGATGGTATACACGAACTTCAAGAAAGGGAGAAGATTTTCCAGAAAAGGTTCCAGTTTCCCAAACTCTGATAAGAGGAATAACAGGAGAAGTAGTGACTGGAAGAAATCAAAGTCTGGAAAACTTGACAAGTCAAAGGAAATATGCTACAACTGTGATGAAATTGGACACTTTGCAGATGACTGCAGAAAACCCAAAGCTGAGAAGAAACAAGACTTGATCTCAAAGAAGAAAAACTAAGATGATTTATCAGCCTCAAATGATGGGGTCAATTATGCTCTCATGGCAAATGCTGATACTGAGGCTGAAAATGCTGAATTAAAGGTACCTCAGATTACTCTTGCCTTTGATATTAATGATATCTGTGAATTAAGATTATTTCTTAAATCTCTGCATGTTAGTTATAAGGATCAAACCTTAGTGAATGATAGAATCAAGAGTGAAAACTCTGAGTGAAAACTCTGAGTTAAAGAAAATGAATGATCACCTAGAAATTGAGTTGCTTTCCATGCTATAAATTCAAAAAGAAAGAGATGATGTTGTTTATGTTAAAAAAAAATGTTAGAAAAGCATGATTATCTAGAAAGGAGTTAGCTAAAGAAAGAGAGGTTATTAAACTTTGGACTAACCCAGGAAAAACAACTCAGGAAATTTTAGAGAATGGATGTGGGGGATCAGGATTAGGATATGCTAATAGATCTAATTCTGATAAGAAAATTGAAATTTTTTTTGAGAAAAATAAACTAGTAAATACTAATGCAAAGGCCAAACTAAACAAGGTTCAGTGGAAGACCATTACGTTTAATCCCAGTGTTGATGTTGTTAAATCACTTAATGAGGTAGGCTCAACCTCAACACCTAAATTAAACTTAATTACCGATAAGAGTGAACAAGTTCACACAAAATCAGTAAATATTTGTTTAATGGCCCAGAAACATCTCAACCAAAAGCTAAAGAATTTACACATGAAAAAAAAGAGAAAAGACCTAGGAAAAATAGAAATGGAAAGGTAGGTGTTAATAAGAATGGTAATTATGTAACTCCTCCCAATGCACCTAGAAAGGCATGTTTGAACTGTGGTAGTACTAATCATTTTGCTAATTCTTGCAGGAAGAATAAAAAGATAAATACCGTTTCTCCCAAATCAGAGTTTGGAAATAGAACAGTTAGATATAAACCACAGAGCCCTTGTTTTTGTTGGGTTTCGAGCACATAAACGCAACTAAAACAGTAATTAAAAAACATAAAAAAGCAGAATTTTCGAAACCCACCGCAAGATCCATGCAAAAAACATATATTTAATTCGTAGATCAGATTGTTTACCTTAAGAAGCTTTACCAACTGCTTGACTAATGGAGATCCAAAACTTGTTCAATCACCACGCATCCCGCTCTCGCGATCTACGCTCTATCGGTATCCACACGAATGCTTGAACTCAAGGATTGGATGTGTACTAGCACAGACTCGTTTCTTCTTGCTATCTCCATATTCTTACTTGGTGGCTAGGGTTTTAGTAACTTGCTTGGAAAATCAGCCACACAAGAGATATTATATAGAGAGTAGAAAAATGAATTATAACTCTTAACTAATTAGGAGTTATTATTAATTCAAAATTTCTATTTGTATTATAAGTAAGTCTCACTTAATTATTTAATAAATAAATTTTATTATTAATATTAGTAAATTCGAATATTAATATTTATCTAATTAATTAAGTCATACTTAATTAATATTATAAATAATTCAAATTACTTTAATTTAATTTAACTCTAATTTAAATTAAATAATCCTTCAAGCATTCTTTGTGTGTGACCCTATAGGTTATTATTACGTTGGCAACGAATTTTAAATCTAATTTAAAATTATAAACAATGAGCGGCATATAGTAATACATCATTGCTACCCAATTAATAATAATTAAATCGGTGATCGATTAAACCTTTCGTGAATAATGTACAATGTAATATAATCCTTTTAAGCAAATATTATAGATTAAACTAGAGGCATGTAATGTGTCATCCTCATCATAGTTTAATCCAAGTTTCCTTAATCAATGAGTAGACTATCATATCAAATCAACATTTGAGCGTGGCCACGCATTTCATAGTCTAGCTCACACAAGAGGCCAATAATATCACTCCTAAAATAGGAGGGTTAAATCCCATCTAGATCATTCATATTTCTCATACGATTCATAATATACCTAATGTTCACTTTTATCATTACACGGTCAAGGATAAATTTTAATGGAATCAATGTATATTAATTCTCGTATAGAAATATAATGACTTCAGGTCTAAGGACCATTACATCATTATCACTGTGAGAATTACTTTTGACACAACAAACATGTAGAATCTCACATTGGGTCAGTCCAGCATCATGTACATATACATCTACCTGTGTTTTTGACTTTAGTATCACTATACCTATGATCAATGAGATGTGATCATCAGTCAACAAACACACCAGTCTTAATGCATTATTATTGTCCCTTAATAATAATAATCGACTAGGGACCTTTAGGAATATTGATACCATTCTCATAATCTCATTTCTAAGTCACACACTTAGAGATATAGAATTGCATATCATATTCCAAGGACATTTATTAACCTAATATTATATCGCAGTAAATTAAGAATTAATAAATTATAAAGAGAATAATAGATAGAACATAAATATTAATAATCCTAATGTCTTAAACTAAAACATCATAGTGTTGTCTCTAGGGCACAAACACTAACAGTTTTCATTGTGGGAGTGTTTGGCACTCTATTTATACATGTAAAGAGTATCACAGTTTATATTATGATTATTATGAACTGAAACGCTCTTTAAATAAAGCAAAATCTGTTACTGCATGTGTAGATACTGATAGTAAGGATGTTAACATAAACTTTGATAATAAGTTTCTGCCACATATGTTAACAAACTGAAAAAGGCCAAAGGATCCAAGCAAGTCTGGGTCCTTAAAACACTAACTAATTTCAAATACTGATTGTAGGGTAACATGAGAAATACTCTAGTCTTGGACAGTGGATGCTCATGACACATGACTGGTTATAAATCCCTGCTATCGGAATTTGAGGAGAAAGCTGGCCCAAATGTTTCTTATGGAGATGACAAATTAGGAAAAATATTGGGATATGGCAAAATCAAAATTGGAAATATCATCATTGAAAATGTAGCTCTAGTTGCAGGACTCAAGCATAATCTAATCAGTGTGAGTCAAATCTGTGACAGAGGTTACCATGTGAACTTCTATGAGGAATATTGTGAAATTGTCAGTAAGGCTGATGGCAAGATTGCAATGACTGGTATAAGACATGGTAGTTTATATGAATCCAGGGTCTCCACAATTACTGATGAATCAGAATTTTTTCTACTTAGTAGAGCATCTGTGGAAGACAGCTGGAACTGGCATAAAAGACTTTCTCACCTCAATTTCAACAATATCAATGAACTTGTGAAGAAAGATCTTGTGAGAGGATTTCCCAATGTAGTGTTTACTCCCGACGGCTTATGTGACTCATGCTAGAAAGCCAAGCAAATGAAAACATCTTTCAAGAGTAAAACTGAATCCTCCATTCTTGAACCATATCATCTACTTCATATTGATCATTTTGGACCAATAAATGTTATGTCAATTGCCAAGAAGAGGTATGCTGTCACACCCCCAACTTAAACAACAAAATAAATATAGCTATTACATCATTTTAATGAAGAATACACAACCAACTCCAAGATCTTACAGTTTAGGGTTTGGAACAGCCCAACACTACCAACTATTACATCTGATTACAAATACCGAGTCCTCACACAACTATTATTACTTATTCTACCTAAGCTCGAACATAAGCATCAGCATCACAGGTCTTACGGGCAGTCTGCTTGAATCTAACCATAGCTGCTAGCTGAAATATCAGGGTAAAGCAAGAAGTGAGCCAAATGCTCAACAAGTGCTAATAGTACGACACAAACACAAATCGAGATATACCTTTAAGAATGACAATGAAAAGACATAACCAATGATAACGAGAGATTGAACTATGTGATATGGCATCATTTTGCTTGTATCAAAATAATTTTAAAATCATGTCTTAATCAAAATCATTTTATGACGCTACGGATTACAGCCGGTGATCAGCCGCGAAGTAATCCCGAACCTCGCTGTGTTCTAAAACATTAACGGGAATCCCTAGGCAACTTTTAAGCCTAATATAAGTGTGGAAAGGACTCGCGTCTCAGTCCAGATCCACTATTCAAGAAAACATTTATCCCCCTTTGGGACTGAAAACCCACATTTTATTTATTTTAAAAAAAAAACTGATGCCAAATTATAACAAAGTCTCTTTTAACAGTAACCATTGTTATTAAGGGATTATAGATCAACTCGAAACATGGGAAATATGGTACTAAATCTCAGGGCCATGATTCACAAAACTTTACTCTATTAGGGTAACCAAAAGGTTTTCATATGTCAGAACTTGGACAGGAAAATATGGTGAGACTAATGGATAATATGAAGGGGTAATGCCAAACTGGGCTCAAAGCAATGGTTTCTCGTCAAGGTACATGTGTTGGATCATTAAGAAGATAAGCTTCACGAATACTATGGGTGTTAAGGTAATGATCTCTAGCTCAGGATGTATATATATATCAGAATTGTCAAGCTTTAGGATAGGAAAGAGGGTATCAATCAATGAGGAATCATGTTGGTAAGTTTCTGACTATCAGAGTTCAAGGTAAGGTTCTATAGGGGTTCAAGTATCAGGATGAGATATCAATACTTAGGAATCATCATCATGTTAATCAAGAGGATCAATCAAGTAATATAACAACTCTTTATTTTATCATGGCATTTAACTATCATGAAAAGACTTTTGAACTACTTGCAATACATACTCGAGGGTTCATGGAATTTATATATAATTCAAAGATAAGCGAGAGATACGCTTGATTTAAACATATCAAAATGACTCAGGATAATTGCATCGATATATATGAACTGTTTATAGTAAATATGAAGGTCAAGTTGAATCACTTGCCTTGAGATAGGCTGGTCTGGTCTGACTGGTAGGAGCAACTGGAGCTTCACTAGACTTTTATGGCAAGTTTTCCCTCGTCTCGAGATCCTACAAAAATAATAATAATCCTCATTATAATATATTCTTACCATCTTAACCTATTTACAACCCGAAATTAAACATGGATGGCACATAGGCCTATATGCACCTAATTTATATTTACTTTTAAATTACAATTGCACACACATAGCCACATATTCACATATCATATATTTACACCAAATAACACCATATATACCATAATGCAACACTAGGCTTGGATGATCTCGACTCACAACTTAAGTCACTTGGTCGCTAAACTAGACAAAGTCTTCAAATTTTGCCTCCCTAACTCGATGTGCCTTTCCTAAATTATCCAAAACCTATTGACCCTCACTTGTGCCTTTTGCTCTACTGACCTTATACCATATTACAACTATGGTGGTTGACCTAATACTCACTTCTAAGTGTTCTAAAACTACGTGATAAGTGATAGTGCTCACTGGTGCAAATTTAAGAATGACAACTATAGTTTCTTGAGTGCATTAGGCACTCTTAAACTACAAGTTTTCCTTCAAAACTTTTACACAAGACTCTCCTGACCTAAGGGCATCTCACAAGCTTGATGTGGCTCAAGGGCCTGGCTTGGGCCTTCTTGGGCCTAAGATAAAAGTCCAAGGTTCCCCTGCTTTTCTGGGCAGAAAATGCCCTGACTTGAATTAACTTGTGACACATGGTTCTAACTCATATCCTATGAAATATGGTTGTAAAACCTTCTCTGACACTCCCTCTAACTAAGGCCCAATTGGGCATAATGAGGGCCTACCCATGACATGGTCAAATCTCCCTATTTCTAAGTTGCAACAAAACTGTCCCCTGCTGGACAGATTTTGTTATTCTACTTGTGCCCCTAACCAAATGACATGCAAACCTCCAACCAACTCCTCAATCCTTTTATATACTCCCAATACTAACTTTTGGTAGCTTGGGCCTCAAAGTGCACATCAATGACATGGTCAAAACTCACTCTAAACCTCAGGGTACTAAACTGATTTTCTGCAGAAACTATAACTCTCATTACTCCAAGGTTTTGACTTGACAAACTCAACTACCAACATCCCAATACTTAAACCAAGACTTATACATGGTAATCTACTGAACTAAGTCCCTTATTCTCAAAATAACCTTGGGTGAGATCATCCTTACCTAAGGTACAATTATGGTAAAACAAAAGAGATCACATTTCTCAATTCACCAATCATTAAGTTTTTGAAACCACAAGATATGTATTTTATAAAAGATAACCACGAATTATTACCATGCAACAAGAAGCATAAATCAATATTAACACATTATTCCTACTGAAATTAAGGTTCACTAACAAAATCTTTCCAAATGATCAAAATCTTACAACATTCTAAGACAAATCCACATGCATGCATGCCCTCGGGTTTTGCAACCCAAAACAACACATTTTCTACATATATTCTACCATAAAATTGACATGCAAGCCTAGAATGAGCTATACCTAGATGATCACTTAGCATGCAAGGAGTTTTATCAAATTTTCACCACAAAATTCAAGTCATTATCACATAAACATGTAAAAATTGATCAAAACAACAAGAATGATTTCAAGGACCATTCATTCGGCTCCCATATGGTCATGGCCGAATGAAATGGATGGAAATGGACATTAAGTCATCAAGAGTTTCCTTCTCAAGACTTGGCACTTATCCATTCATTGTAGTCTTCTCAAAAACAACCTTAAATCCATAAGAATCAAGATTGTGTTTTGAGTTTCACTAAAACCTTTACATGCAACCTTTAAACTTAAACTTTCTACTCAAAACTCTTTGAAATCTGAATGATCATGGTATGGGAGATAACATTTACTTGTATAAAGAGTAGAAGCTTGGTGGAGAAATGAAGAAAACGGGGAGGGGTGGTTCTCGGCTAAACCCGAGAGTGAGAGAGGGAGGGCCGAGAGTGAGGGAGGAGGAGGGAGGAGAGAGTGAGGTGTGGGTGATGAGTGAAAATGATCATGTCTTTGCTTGTTTTTATGGTATTTGATTTGACAAAATGTGAGTGGAAAGGAGAATTGACAAGTCTATCCCTCCACTTATACTTGGTGCATTTTGCATGCAAGGGTAAAGAAGGAAATTGGCTAGAGAAATAAGAGTTAGTGGGGTTGGAATTGTCCTCTTTGTCCTTGAAAAGAATGAGAGGGTGGTTTGCATGCAAGGGCTTTCTTGTAATTTGCTAAATATGACAACTAAAATTTATAATGATTTATTTTTATAAAATAAAATATAAGTTCAAAAATTATAAAATTTATACCATAAAATAACTTAGATTTTTAGAGACTTTATAAAATCATTTTCAAAATTTGTAAACAAAATACCTTTTAAAAGAAGAATTTTCCAAAGCTTAGAATATTCCTTATAAATCAAAAATAAAGAAATTAAATAAACTCTTGCTTTGAAAAATCATATACTACACAAAGCAAATTTATAATGCAGAAATTTTCACTCACACTAGCGTACAATCATTGAATATATTTTCATTTGACTTTAATATTATACCAAATCCACAAATAATATTACATAAAATTCCGGTCGTAACATCCTCTTCCCCTTAAGGGATTCTGTCCCCAGAATCTAAGAAAAAAGATGAGGATGCCGGGAACGCATATCAGACTCTAACTCCCAAGTCGACTCTTCGACCTTAGGGTTCCTCCAAAGTACTTTTACTAACTTTACTGACTTATTTCTAAAACTCTTTACTTGCCAGTCGAGTATTTTAACCGGTTGCTCCACAAATGATAGGTCTGCCTGAATTTCTACAGGTTCATATTCTATCACATGGCTAGCCTCAGGATTGTACTTCTTAAGCAACGACACATGGAACACATTATGCACATGCCGATACTGAGGTGGTAAGGCCAACTCGTAGGCCACCTTTCCTACTTGACTCAAAATCTCAAAAGGACCTATGTATCTAGGTGCTAACTTCCCTTTCTTGCCAAATCTCATCAACCCTTTTCTAGGTGACACCTTCAGCAACACAGCTTCGCCAATTTGGAATTGAACATCCTTACGCGCTGGATCCGAATACTTCCTCTGTCTATCTTGAGCAGCAAGCAACCTTTTCTGAATTAACTTGACTGTGTCATGCAACTGTTGTACCAATTCTGAGCCGAGAATTCTTCCTTCTCCTACTTCATCCCAATTTTATTGGTGATCTACATTTTCGCCCGTACAAAGCTTCGTATGGTGGCATGCCGATACTAGAATGATAGCTGTTGTTATAAGAGAATTCAATCAACGGCAAGTGGTCGTCCCAACTTCCTGCAAAATCGATTGCACAACTGCGCAATATGTCTTCAATTGTTTGAATTGTCCTTTCACTCTGGCCATCAGTCTGCGGGTGGTATGCCGTGCTCATATTCAACTTCGTGCCAAGACATTCCTGAAATTGCTTCCAGAATCTCGAGTTAAAGCGGGGATCTCTGTCTGAAACTATTGATACGGGTACTCCATGCCTTAGTACGATTTCGCGCACATACAGATGAACCAACTTGTCTAGTGACGACTTCTCATTAATTGGAAGGAAATGCGCCGACTTCGTAAGACGATCAACTATAACCCATATTGCGTCATGCCCGGATTTCGTTCGCGGTAGTCCTACTATAAAGTCCATAGCGATATTTTCCCATTTCCATTCTGAAATCTTCAAGGGCTGAATTAATCCGCTTGGTCGTTGATGTTCTGCCTTCACTTTCTGATAAGTATAGCACTTCGCAACCCATTCGGCCACGTCTCGCTTCATATTTGGCCACCAAAAGTTCTTCTCTAAGTCTCGATACATCTTGGTGCTTCCCGGGTGGATTGAGAATTTCGAATTGTGGGCTTCATGGAGGATCTCATTCTTTAATTCAAGTACATGAGGAATCCATATTCTGGATGAAAACCTTAGTATCCCTTGCTCATCCCTTTGAGTATTAATCTCCTCTCCAGATAACTGATTCTTCTCTTTCTCCATTACTTCTTCTTGACACTTCTTTATCTTTTCCACTAGTGTTGGCTGAAAGGTCATTGCACGACAAACTTCCTCGACTTTTCCATAAGCACAAAGTTCTAATTTCAATCTTTCGATTTCTTCAGATAACTCTTTTGATGTTATCATCATATTCAGTCTCTCCTTCCTACTCAGAGCATCGGCCACTACATTCGCCTTTCCAGGATGGTAATTTATCGAACAGTCATAGTCCTTGATCAATTCCAGCCATCTCCTCTGCCTCATATTGAGCTCTTTCTGAGTAAAAATGTACTTTAAACTCTTGTGATCCGTGTAGATTTCATACTTCTCTCCGTAGAGGTAATGTCTCTAAATCTTAAGTACGAACACTATGGCGGCTAGTTCCAAGTCATGCGTCGGGTACTTTAACTCATACGGCTTCAACTGTCTTGACGTATATGCGATCACTTTACTGTGTTGCATCAACACACAACCCAAACCCTTATGTGAAGCGTCGCTGAATATTACAAAATTCCCTTGATCATCTGGAAATACTAACACCGGAGCTGTTACCAACTTCTGCTTTAACTCTTGAAAGCTATCTTCACATTCTGCACTCCATTCAAACTTTTGATTCTTTCTGGTTAACTTGGTCAATGGCGTGGCGATCTTCGAGAAATCCTTGACAAATCTTCTATAGTATCCGGCCAATCCTAGAAAACTTCGCACTTCCGTAGGAGTCTTTGGCCTCTCCCAACTCATAACTGCCTCAATCTTTGCCGGATCCACTTTAACTCCCTCATTTCCAATAACATGCCCCAAAAATTGAACTTCCTTTAACCAAAACTCACATTTGGTAAACTTGGCATACAACTTCTCTTGTCGGAGTATCTCCAATGCTATTCAGAGGTGCTGCTTATGTTCTTCTTCCGACTTAGAATAAATAAGGATGTCATCAATGAATACCACGACAAATTTGTCCAAATACTTCTTAAATACTCGATTCATCAGATCCATAAATGCGGCCGGAGCGTTGGTCAGTCCAAACGGCATTACTAGGAATTCATAATGCTCATATCTGGTCCTGAATGCGGTCTTAGGAATATCTTCTTCTTTGATCTTTAATTGATGGTATCCCGACCTCAAATCAATCTTCGAAAAGCATTTTGCTCCCTTCAACTGATCAAAAAGGTCATCTATCCTTGGTAGCGGGTAGCGGTTCTTGATCGTCACCTTATTCAACTCTCGATAATCTATGCATAGTCGCATACTCCCATCTTTCTTCTTTACAAACAGAACATGTGCTCCCCATGGCGACGTACTTGGTCGTATAACTCCTTTATCCAATAATTCTTGTAGTTGGCTCGCCAACTCTTTCATTTCTGCTGGTGCCATCCTATATGGGGCCTTTGAAACTGGTTCCGTGCCTGGAGCAAGGTTGATTTCGAACTCAATTTGTCGATCTGGTGGTAAGCCTGGTAGTTCGTCGGGAAACACATCTGGGAACTCGTTAACTACAGGGATATCTTCCATGCTGGGGCTGCCTTTTTCCGAATCCACTACATAAGCTAGGAACGACTCACAACCTTTTCTAAGTAGCTTCTTAGCCTGAACAATTGTAAGAAATAGTTGCTCTTGCCTCTGCTCCTTAAATACTACCTTCTCTCCACTCTTCGTCTTTAAATACACTTTCTTGGTCTTACAATTAATCTGAGCGCTATTCTCTCCTAACCAATCCATTCCTAAAATTATATCAAACTCTCCCAACTTGAAGAGTATTAAGTCGGCTGAGAACTTATACCCCAAAATATCAATCTCACACTTTGGACAAAATTGATTCACAGGAATCTTCTCTTGGTTCGCAATTACCACATTTACTACCTCACTCATAACCATTTCATCACATTGGAGCTTATCAACAAAAGATTCTGATATGAAAGATCTTGTTGCTCCCGAATCAATCAATACTTTAGCTTTGACATTATTGAGTAAAAGTGTACCTGCTATCACCTCCGAATTCTGAACAGCATCCTTCATCTTTAAATCAAATGTCCTTGCTGTTGCTTGCGGGGTTGGTGCGGGTGGTGGAGGTAATGCCAATACCTCAGCTGGCACACTCGCACTAGTACTTGCCACATTCATTAGAGCTTTGACTGGTCCGGTTGCCTTGCACTCCCTAGCTATATGTCCAGTCTTCCCACACTTGTAGCACGTAACTCCTGGCTTCGGCATCTTGCACTCATTTGCCAAATGTCCCTTCTGATTGCACCTATAACAGGTCATGCTCAGCTTATTGCATACTCCGGGGTGCCTTCTTCCACAGTGCTTGCATTCCGGTCTCCGGAACCTGTTTTCTCCAACTTGCCCTTGGCTTGCCTGGTTGTTCCCTTTTGATTCTTGCCTTTTGCCCAAATTTCCCTTCTTTTGAAAATTTCCGCCCTTCTGGAAACCAATCCTCTTTATATTCCGATCTTGCGAACTTCCGGCTTCAGACTTTTCTCCATAAAATGGAACCTTCCTCTTCTTGTTATCCCTCTCTTTCCTTGACTGCATCCCATTATTCTCAATCAGAGCAGCTTTCTGTACTACTCCCGTATAAGTTTCAAGCTCAAATATAGCCACCCTATCTCTGATCCAAGGCTCCAATCCTTGCTTAAATTTCTTTGCTTTTTCCTCCTCAGTGCTGGTATACTTTATCACAAACCTTGACAACTCAGTGAACTTCTTCTCATACTCCAATACAGTCATGTTCCCTTGCTTCAACTCAAGAAATTTTAGCTCCATCTGATTCTGCATGTACTTAGGGTAATACTTGTCCAGAAATAACTTCTTAAATCTCTCCCAAGAAACCTGCTGAGTGACTTCCATATCCTTTACTGATTCCCACCAATAGATGACTTCTCCCTTCAAGAAGTAAGTAGCATACGGCGTCTTCTGATCGTCTCCTAACTGTACCAACTCAAAAGCCCTTTCCATCTCCTTGATCCATGTGTTAGCTATCACTGGATCAGCGGTATAATGAAATGCAGGTGGATTCACATTCTGAAAAGCCTTGAAAGTGACAATTTGTCTAGGTGGTACTGGTGGTTCAGGTGGTTGGTGTGGCTCACGATTATCTTGGTTTTCAATTCGTTGTTGAAGAGTTAGCTGTTGTTGAGCTATAGCATTGGTTTGCTGTTGTAAAGTTTCTAGTAGTCGAAGAATATTTGGGTCTGTTGTGGATGTGGTTGTTGGGTTCTTCTTTTTGGGAGGCATAATCCTGAAATAAGAGTTATGTCAAAACAGATATGAATGATAAAATAATTCGAGGGTATCGCATGGTATTCTTATTTACATATGGGGTCAAGTTTCCAAATTAATTAGATATGATGATAAAAACATAAAATAACAGTTGAGAGCAAATGGAACAATAACACATAATTATTGAAATTTTAAAGGTCACAGTACATAGGATTGGGACAGTCTGTTTCTAGGAATAACATGCTTATTTAAAGGAAAAATGGAAACAACTGGGGATTCCATAGAGTCTGATAGTACAACAACATGAAAGGTAAATGGAAAGAACTAAGGCTCCACTCCATCTGAACGGGGCTTGGTAGTCTTTTTCCTCTCGAAGCGTCTTCACAATGCTCTGGAGCTCATCCGCCACCATCTGAATGACATACTGGCTGGTGCGGTCCCGGTGCGCTAGCATCTCCTCAAGCTTAGTGTTGACGTACTGAACCAAGGTCTCAAGTCTCGCAGTCATCTACTCCTTCGGCTTCCCTTCGTAGTTTCGGCTGTCCGGATACACGTTCTTCAGTCGGTCTATCAGTCGGTCGTACTTGCCCTGAAGCATGTCGAACTCGCGCCTCAACTCAGCATACACGGAGAAAGCAATAGTGTCATCCGACCCAGAGGATGACGAGGAATGCGCCCTTTGCTGACAACCAATAAGAGGAGTATTAATAATAATTTACTTAACCTACTCTCTCGCATAATATCTATAACCTACACACAAATCCTATAACCTATTTGGGCTGTCCAGGGACTCTAAACCGTAGCTCTGATACCAAAACCTGTCACACCCCCAACTTAAACAGCAAAATAAATATAGCTATTACATCATTTTAATGAAGAATACACAACCAACTCCAAGATCTTACAGTTTAGGGTTTGGAACAGCCCAACACTACCAACTATTACATCTGATTACAAATACCGAGTCCTCACACAACTATTATTACTTATTCTACCTGAGCTCGAACATAAACATCAGCATCACAGGTCTTACGGGCAGTCTGCTTGAATCTAACCATAGCTGATAGCTGAAATATCAGGGTAAAGCAAGAAGTGAGCCAAATGCTCAACAAGTGCTAACAGTACGACACAAACACAAATCGAGATATACCTTTAAGAATGACAATGAAAAGACATAACCAATGATAACGAGAGATTGAACTATGTGAGATGGCATCATTTTGCTTGTATCAAAATAATTTTAAAATCATGTCTTAATCAAAATCATTTTATGACGCTACGGATTACAGCCGGTGATCAGCCACAAAGTAATCCCGAACCTCGCTGGGTTCTAAAACATTAACGGGAATCCCTAGGCAACTTTTAAGCCTAATATAATTGTGGAAAGGACTCGCGTCTCAGTCCAGATCCACTATTCAAGAAAACATTTATCCCCCTTTGGGACTGAAAACCCACATTTTATTTATTTCAAAAAAAACTGATGCCGAATTATAACAAAGTCTCTTTTAACAATAACCATTTTTATCAAGGGATTATAGATCAACTCGAAACATGGGAAATATGGTACTAAATCTCAGGGCCATGATTCACAAAACTTTACTCTATTAGGGTAACCAAAAGGTTTTCATATGTCAGAACTTGGACATGAAAATATGGTGAGACTAATGGATAATATGAAGGGGTAATGCCAAACTGGGCTCAAAGCAATGGTTTCTCGTCAAGGTACAGGTGTTGGATCATTAAGAAGATAAGCTTCACGAATACTATGGGTGTTAAGGTAATGATCTCTAGCTCAAGATGTATATATATATATATATATCAGAATTGTCAAGCTTTAGGATAGGAAAGAGGGTATCAATCAATGAGGAATCATGTTAGTAAGTTTCTGACTATCAGAGTTCAAGGTAAGGTTCTATAGGGGTTCAAGTATCAGGATGAGATATCAATACCTAGGAATCATCAGCATGTTAATCAAGAGGATCAATCAAGTAATATAACAACTCTTTATTTTATCATGGCATTTAACTATCATGAAAAGACTTTTGAACTACTTGCAATACATACTCGAGGGTTCATGGCATTTCTATATAATTCAAAGATAAGCGAGAGATACGCTTGATTTAAATATATCAAAATGACTCGGGATAATTGCATCGATATATATGAACTGGTTATAGTAAATATGAAGGTCAAGTTAAATCACTTGCCTTGAGATAGGCTGGTCTGGTCTGACTGGTAGGAGCAACTGGAGCTTCACTCGACTTTTATGGCAAGTTTTCCCTCGTCTCGAGATCCTACATAAATAATAATAATCCTCATTATAATATATTCTTACCATCATAACCTATTTACAACCCGAAATTAAATATGGATGGCACTTAGGCCTATACGCACCTAATTTATATTTACTTTTAAATTACAATTGCACACACATAGCCATATATTCATATATCATATATTAACACCAAATAACACCATATATACCATAATGCAACACTAGGCTTGGATGATCTCGACTCACAACTTAAGTCACTTGGTCGCTAAACTAGACAAAGTCTTCAAATTTTGCCTCCCTAACTCGATGTGCCTTTTCTAAATTATCCAAAACCTATTGACCCTCACTTGTGCCTTTTGCTCTACTGACCTTATACCATCTTACAACTATGGTGGTCGACCTAATACTCACTTCTAAGTGTTCTAAAACTACGTGATAAGTGATAGTGCTAACTGGTGCAAATTTCAGAATGACAACTATAGTTTCTTGAGTGCATTTGGCACTCTTAAACTACAAGTTTTCCTTCAAAACTTTTACACAAGACTCTCCTGACCTAAGGGCATCTCACAAGATTGATGTGGCTCAAGGGCCTGGCTTGGGCCTTCTTGGGCCTAAGCTAAAAGTCCAAGGTTCCCCTGCTTTTCTTGACAGAAAATGCCCTGACTTGAATTAACTTGTGACACATGGTTCTTACTCATATCCTATGAAATATGGTTGGAAAAACTTCTCTGACACTCCCTCTAACTAAGGCCCAATTGGGCCTAATGAGGGCCTACCATGACATGGTCAAATCTCCCTATTTCTAAGTTGCAACAAAACTGTCCCCTGTTGGACAAATTTTGTTATTCTACTTGTGCACATAACCAAATGACATGCAAACTTCCAACCAACTCCTCAATCCTTTTATATACTCCCAATACTAACTTCTGGTAGCTTGGGCCTCAAAGTGCACATCAATGACATGGTCAAAACTGACTCTAAACCTCTGGGTACTAAACTGATTTTCTGCAGAAACTATAACTCTCATTACTCCAAGGTTTTGACTTGACAAACTCAACTACCAACATCCCAATACTTAAACCAAGACTTATACATGGTAATATACTGAACTAACTCCCTTATTCTCAAAATAACCTTGGGTGAGATCATCCTTACCTAAGGTACAATTATGGTAAAACAAAAGAGATCACATTTCTCAATTCACCAATTATTAAGTTTTTGAAACCACAAGATATGTATTTTATAAAAGATAGCCACAAATTATTACCATGCAACAAGAAGCATAAATCAATATTAACACATTATTCCTACTGAAATTAAGGCTCACTAACAAAATCTTTCCAAATGATCAAAATCTTACAATATTCTAAGAGAAATCCACATGCATGCATGCCCTCGGGTTTTGCAACCCAAAATAACACATTTTCTACATATATTCTACCATAAAATTGACATGCAAGCCTAGCATGAGCTATACCTAGATGATCACTTAGCATGCAAGGAGTTTTATCAAATTTTCACCACAAAATTGAAGTCATTATCATATAAGCATGCAAAAATTGATCAAAACAACAAGAATGATTTCAAGGACCATTCATTCGGCTCCCATATGGTCATGGCCGAATGAAATGGATGGAAATGGCCATTAAGTCATCAAGAGTTTCCTTCTCAAGATTTGGCACTTATCCATTCATTGTAGTCTTCTCAAAAACAACCTTAAATCCATAAGAATCAAGATTGTATTTTGAGTTTCACTAAAACCTTTACGTGCAACCCTTAAACTTAAACTTTCTACTCAAAACTCTTTAAAATCTGAATGATCATGGTATGGGAGATAACATTTACTTGTATAAAGAGTAGAAGCTTGGTGGAGAAATGAAGGAAAATGGGGAGGGGTGGTTCTCGGCTAAACCCGAGAGTGAGAGAGGGAGGGCCGCGAGTGAGGGAGGAGGAGGGAGGAGAGAGTGAGATGTGGGTGATGAGTGAAAATGATCATGTCTTTGCTTGTTTTTATGGTATTTGATTTGACAAAATGTGAGTGGAAAGGAGAATTGACAAGTCTATCCCTCCACTTATACTTGGTGCATTTTGCATGCAAGGGTAAAGAAGGAAATTGGCTAGAGAAATAAGAGTTAGTGGGGTTGGAATTGTCCTCTTTGTCCTTGAAAAGAATGAGAGGGTGGTTTGCATGCAAGGGCTTTCTTGTAATTTGCTAAATATGACAACTAAAATTTATAATGATTTATTTTTATAAAATAAAATACAAGTTCAAAAATTATAAAATTTATACCATAAAATAACTTGGATTTTTAGAGACTTTATAAAATCATTTTCAAAATTTGTGAACAAAATACCTTTTAAAAGAAATTTTTTCCAAAGCTTAGAATATTCCTTATAAATCAAAAATAAAGAAATTAAATAAACTCTTGCTTTGAAAAATCATATACTACACAAAGAAAATTTATAATGCAGAAATTTTCACTCACACTAGCGTACAATCATTGAATATATTTTCATTTGACTTTAATATTATACCAAATCCACAAATAATATTACATAAAATGCCGGTCGTAACATATGCACTCATAATTATTGATGAATATACAAGATACACATGGGTGTATTTTCTGCACAACAAGAATGAATCTCCATCCATTCTTCTTGATCATGTAAGAGAGCTTGAAAAGGGATTAACATACAAAGTGAAGATCATAAGAAGTGATAATTGAACTGAATTAAGAATAGTTCTATGGAAGAGTTCTGCAAACTCAAGTGGATAAAACAAGAATTTTATGCTCCTGAAACTCCACAACAAAGTGGAGTGATTGAAAGAAAGAATAGAACTCTCATAGAAGCTGCAAGAACCATGCTAGAGGAAGCAAGATTGCCTACCTACTTCTGGGCTGAGGCTGTGCAAACTGTTTGCTTCACACAAAATGCAATATTGATCAACATGCATGGAAAAACACCATTTGAGATGGTGAAGGGAAAGAAGCCAAATTTGGAGTAGTTTCACATTTTTGGTTGCAAGTGTTTTGTTCTGAAAACTCATCCGGAGCAGCTTAACAAATTTGATCTAAAAGTTGATGAAGGCTTTTTTGTGGGATATCCATTGTCTACAAAAGCCTTCAGAGTTTACAATCTGAGAACAATAACAGTTATGAAATCCATACGTGTATATTTTGATGACAAGAAGATTACAGGTCTAGAAGATGCAAATGACCATGATAAGTTGAGATTTGAAAATGAAGTACCATATGCTGAACTCGTAAATCCCGATATTGATACAGTAAATCCTGATATCACTCAAAGCTCTGATGATCCACATGATAATGGAAATTCTTCAAACACTGAAGCATGATAGTGAAAAACATAATTAAAGAGAGGCATGATCCTTCCTAGCAAAAGGAGAGGTAGGTGGAAAACATGATTTAGTAATCCTTGTGAGAAAACTCTGACTATTAAAAGTCATGAGCTGTGTGGTGTGAGGAGTAGTGAGATTACTTTAAAAGAATATAGAGATTAAGTGATAATTGTTATAATTTGCAGGTACACAAAGTACACAAGAAACAACTGCTGAACAAAAGTCTGTTGACCCTTTGATAAACTCTGATGTACCAAGTGCTGATAATCTCCCTGCAGGTCTAAGTACTGATACTTTCGAGCAGTCCATTCAATCTACTATTCCACCACATGTAGCAATCCCTATCTTTGCTGAAAATAGTCCATTCAATATATTATTCCACCACCTGAAGTAATCCCTGTTGTTGCTGAAGATGTAGTAGCACAACAATCCATTCATAAAGTTTCATCCATTACAGGGTCACCACAGCACTTTACAGGAACTGAGATTCTGGAAGTAAATTTTGAAGCTCCAGTTTATTTATCTACAATTCTTGAAGATGTGGAGTTAAATGCTGATGGTATTGAAGCTTCTGAAGCTTCTGGATCACACACTACACCAATTTCTAATTATATCTTACATGCTGAAGTTGGTGAGGAAGTTTAGCAGATAGTTCAAGATCCAGTTGCAAAGGAAGAATCTAATGATATTGAAGAAGCTGATATTTCAAATGCTCTTATAGATCCTGAGGATGATCTTTTCTTCCCTGAAGATATGCCTACTCATGTGAGGCAACAGAAGCTGAAGGAGTTAGATGCCAAGAAGAAGCATGATTATTTTGATGCAATCTGGAATGCTAAATGGAATGATGATACATATCCTATTTCCAGAATAAATGTTGTTGAACATCTGGAAAAGATGAACAGAGAATTCAAAATTCTGATATGCTGACTCATCTGAAAGCATCTACTCTGTTTATCAGATGCTTACATACAGCTCAAAAAGCAACTACTTCTCAAATTAATCAGATCAAAAAATCATTGATTACTTCAAGGATGACTACTCATCAGGAAATTGAGAAGCAAATTGCACATAAGGAATGGATACCTAATATATAATTTAAGGCCCATGACAATTGAGTTTTATTATAAATAACCGACTTCATTAATAAATTACTAGTTACACATATAAAATATATAGATAAATACATTAATTATTTTTAAACTAAATAAATATATACTCCGTCCGTCCTAATGAATTCTTAACATTTGAAATAGACTATTCAACACGCATTTCAAGACTCTTATTTTCTATAGTTACATAAATTATTTTAAAACTTTTTTCGTTAAAAATTAAATGTTCAAATTTTTATTCAAAGAAGTAAAATCTTAAAAATAAATTATGAAATTATACTAGATAAGAGCCTTAAAATACGAGTCGAACTCTGAATTTCAAATGTTAAGAATCTATGGGGACGGGGGAGTTAATTAATAACATCTATACTATATTATAATAGACGAAATATTAAAAATTTGATAGTCAGTACCTGCTAAAATTACTCAATTATCCTCATTTAATATCCTATTTATTTTAAATATATTTAATTAAAATATTAAAAATTAATCGAACAATCCTAAAAAAATTTATCCTTCCACTCAAAGTAAAAAATTCTCTCAAGTCATTTTCACCATCACATGTAGAAATCGTAAAATTTCTCCGTATATTATACAATAGAAGTATATTAAAAAATGTTTTATGTAAAACATATAAACAAGGGAACGTAATTCGTACGAATATAACTTAAGCACTTTAATGTAAACTAGCTTAAAAATCTCACGAACTTACTCTGATAATCTGATAATGTATTCTTTTAATTTAGTTAATAAACTATTCATAGGATAAAACATTTGTACAATTTATTCAAGATAAAATAATATATAATAAGAATAAAATATTATAACAGTAACGGTCGAGTAATTGCAATTTCACCCCCAAATTGTAAGTTTTTTTCTTCAATTTCAATAATTATGAACCATAGACACATTTGTTTTGTATTAAATGGACAAACGATATATTTATCAGGAATAAAATAAGAATAATTCAATTAATAATAATATTAATTGATTATTCAATACTTTTATATATTTTTAAAAGCTCAAAATAATTTTAGAATATTATTGGGCTTAAATATAAATAATTTCGTTTCATTTAACTATTTATGAATAAAATTAATTTATTAAATGAATTAATCAATTAATTAAATCATAAATAATTACTCACAATAGATTATAATAATTAAATCAAATAACAATTTTCGAAAATAATAAAAGATAATAATTTGAAATTGAAATAAATATTTTTTTTAATTTTTTTTTGAAATAACGTCTTTGTAAACGGACTTTTCCCGAGGTTAGAGTCCCTCAAAATCAATCCCAAACACACGATCACCTGAACCAAAATTCGGCCAAAAATGACTTCTCCTCCGACAACTTCTAAAAATTACGAAATAATTATATATACACTGACATGTTATAATATATCCAACTACAAAATATTATAAACTCGGGTTTAAAACATAGAAAAATATACTTAGTCATGAATAATAAGTTATATCACTAAGAACAGCTAGACTTTAAAATATAAGTAATAGGTCTTATATCAATGGAACCCCTTAGCTCACCTCCTAACTTATCTCATATATCACATTATAAACTCACAAGCTGAAATTTCGACACATCAACTAAATCTTACATATACAACTACAAAAAAATAAAGAATTCAGAAAGAATTCGTATCTCAGTAAACAAACCCAGGGTTCAATACACGGAAACGAAAACAATATGTAAAATCACTCGCATCTCAAAGCACACCGAAATAATTGCAACTGCTTCCCCGACTAACTCCGAGCAACTAAAACACTGCGAAGACCTTTACAAACATAACGCAATCTCCAATCAAGTTAACACAAACAATGATCCGCTCAATTCATAAAAACAAAAACAAAACAGAAAACATTTCATATGACAACAAACACAAAAATTCATAAATAAACACAAAAAACAACAAATTAACAACGCTAAGTATGCTCGTAATTTCATAAACATCACATAGATTTTCAATTACAAGCTGAAATTCAAACACGGCGACGTTTTACGATGCAAATATAGACACAGCTATTGTATGTATACATAATCGACGAAATTGAGGTTCAATTAAGAAAATTAGGGTTCATAATTGAAGGAAAAAAGACATACAATTTGGGGGTGAAATTGCAATTACTCGACCGTTATTATTATAATTTGTGGGTTTGAACTGCCCGCTAGACAAAATAAGAATACAGTAAGTTACATGAAATTCCCATCATTCACTCGGCAAGCAATAAGAATTATGTTGCTCCGAAAATACAATATTCACTTGATATAATTGGAATATCAAATCTAAAAAGATTGGGGAATTTGTATCTTTAACTTGGACGAGAATTTATAACTGGTATATCATGTAATTCAATTTTCATTTAGTTGTCCTGGTCATTTTAGTTGGTTGAATCTGTTGGTGCATATTTCTATGGGACTGGCTACCCACATGAAGGCCCGCATCCATACGCTCACGCCCTTCCAAACTTGCAGGGGCTCTCCTATTGAAAGCTCTTGGCAACACCTTCTTATCAGCCTGTTTTTCTGAACTCACCAGTATTCTCCACAAGAGCAAGATCCTTCTTTAAAGTGATGAAATCTATTTGAATCTCTGACCACAATTTCTCTTCCTTCAAGCGACGATATCAACTTTATTACAGTGTGACAGTCACCACAAACTCTAAGATTTTTTATAACATGAAGTGGACTGCCTAGCGGTGTGGCAATCAATCCAAAAGCTATAGCCAACCTCTCACTATGTTCAGAGAGAGTAGCTTCTTTGTGCTCCTCTTCAATATCCTGAAGTACATAGTTTGTATCAGGTTGATACCCTGCATCCTTCAGTCGGACATTTAACTCTGCTAGTTTCACAAAGATGCTATCTGACATGGGATGCGAACGATCTCCAGCCAGGAATGAGTATGTTTTGCGTTTAACCTCAATCCAGCTGTACCCAGCTTCTTTTTTTACTTGCCTTTCATCCATTAATTTTCTAACTTTCCCTTTCTCTTGCCATTTTCCGGCCGCAGCATATAGATTGGATAATAACACATATGCAGCAGAGTGTTGTGGCTCAAGAGACATGAGCTCTTCTCCTGCACGTTTGCCTAGCTCTAAATTCCGATGAACACGGCAAGCTCCAAGAAGTGTACGCCATATGGTTGCACTAGCAGGAAAGGGCATCCCCTCGATTAAAGACATGGCTTTTTCTAGTAATCCAGCTCGGCTATAGAGATCAACCATGCAGGAGTAATGTTCCATGGTAGGATCTATATTATGGTCTTTTACCATCATGTCAAAGTAACTTTGACCTTTCTCCACAAGTCCTGCATGAGTACAGGCAGTAAGCACTCCAATAAACGTCACTTCATCCAATTCCAAATTCTGAGTTTGCATTTCCTCGAAAATCTCGAGTGCCTTTGTTCCATAACCATGCTGTGAATATCCTGATAACATTGAATTCCATGAAACTATGTCCCTCTCCTTCTGCCTTTTAAAAATCTCATTAGCACTCCCGATATTACCCCTCTTTGCATACATGGTAACTAGGGCACTACCTACACACAAAGTAGTATGATGGCCCGATTTTATTGACCTTGCATGTAGCTGTTTCCCTTGCTCCACAGTTGCCATAGGATTGCAACATGAATTAATGATACTAGAGAATGTATACTCATTTGGAGTAATCCCTTCCTTTGCTAATTGACGGAAGAGTCTTACTGCGCTGATGCTGTCTCCTACTTGGGCATACCCACCTAACATTGCAGACCATGCAATAATATCCTTTTCCTCAACTAGATCAAACACTCTCTCAGCATCGGTAATGTGTCCAATTTTGACATAAGCATCTAAAAGCGCAGTTCCTACAGATGCCGTCCTCTCATAATTAGATTTGATGACTTGGGCATGTACTTGGAATAGAGAAATAGTAGGGTTAGCTGTGATGATAGTAGAATAAGTAAAATGATTTGGTCTTACAGCTTCTTTGTTCATTTGACAAAACAATTCCGCAGCTTGCTTTACCTCACCATTTTTCAAGTACCCATTAATGATGGCAGTCCATGACACCACACTACGAACACCCAGATTTGTACTAAATATTTTGAAGGCATCATTCATTTCACCACACTTTGTGTAGTTAACCATAAGTGCCGTAATGACATTTGGATCAGATTCAAACCCAATATTTATAACTAGAGTATGGACTTGTCTTGCATAACCAAGTTCTTGAAGGTCAGTGCACAATTTTATGACTGACACAAAAATCGACCGACTCAGATCTATTCCTACAACCCTCATCCTATTAAAAAGCTTAAGAGCTTCCACATCAAGCCCATTTGTCACAAAGCCAGCTATCATGCAGTTCCAAGAAACCAGAGTCCTGTTCTTCATACCACCAAACACAACCTTAGCATCGTTTATTAAACCAGACTTGGAATACATATTGATCAATGAATTACAAACGAAAGTAGCAAATTCAAAACCACTTTTAATAATCATTGCATGTATTCGAATTCCTTTCTCTACCCAACCATTGTTAGCCAATGCTCCAAGTACAGCAGCAAAAGTAAATGAATTAGGATAAATTCCTGTTGGTTGCATTTGAAAGAAAATATCTACCGCCTCATCAAACAACCCATTCCAACTAAAACCCGTGAGCAAAGAAGTCCAAGTTACGACATTTTTCTTAGGCATCTCACTAAATACTTGTTCCCCATTAACGACATTCTCAGACTTCATGTACATATCAATAAGTGAAGTTCCAACACTTACATCCTCTAAAACCCCCGATTTAATACAATGACAATGTACTTGTTTACCAAGAATCTGATTGAACAACACACCACATGCCTTTAAAATACAAGAAAGACTACACTCATCAACAGTTGAACCCAATCTACGAATACACAGAAAAAGATTGACCGCCTCGATGTTCATATTATCCCTCGAGTACCGGAAAAGCAGTCTATTAGTCTCAGAAAGATCTCTATCACGCAATTCATCAAACAATTGGTGTGTACGGTTTAATTTGTTCAACGACCTAACTGATATATTTTCAGTATTTGAAATAAAAGACGTTGATTGATGAAAACATTTTGTCTGACAGTGTGTTTGTGTACTGCGATAATAGGATTTGGTTTTGAGTCTTCGCGCAAAATTCATTCTACTATTGCTTCTATAGAGTAAATATACTACTATAATATTGACTCAATATGCAGGCATTGAAGAGAGCCTAGAAGATCTGGTTTTGTGAATAATTTGTAGTGTTCATTACAGACAAAAGAAAATAATCAACTGCCACCTCAACATAAGAGGGGTACAAAAGTAATAAAGCTGTAATCTAATAATCAGGGCATTATGAATATTAAAGAGAAAATGATAGAGCACGTGATGGTCATGTGGACATCTCTCAATACTCCTCCTCAAGCTGGCGAGTGAGAAGCAGATGAACCTCTCAGCTTGTTGGCATGGGACATGTGAAGTTTCACAGGAAGAACTTTTGTCATTATGTCAGCAACTTGGTCAACTGAAGAGACATGTTCAGTGGTTATGTTGCCATTCTTGAGCTGATCACGAACATAGTGACAATCTATGTCAAAGTGTTTAGTTCTTTCATGCATCACGGGATTTGCAGCGATTGAGAGGGCAGCTTGATTGTCGCATTTCAAAACAGTTGGGGGCAAGTTCTGTAAGCCGAGATCCTTTAAAAGAGAAGACAACCATGTTACCTCACATGCTGTGAGTGCCATGGCACGGTACGTAACTTCTACTGATAAGCGGGCCACCACAGTTTGTTTCTTTGTTTTCCACGAAATTGGTGAGTTTCCCAGAAAAATACAAAATCCAGAAGTTGATTTTCTTGTAGTGACACACCCAGCCCAGTCACTATCGCAGTATGCCGTTAGGCGAGCAGCAGAAGAAGAAGCAAGTAAAATGCCTTGAGTGATTGTCCCAGACAGGTATCGAAGCAGACGCTTAGCATTTTGCATATGAACAGAGGTGGGATGTTGCATGTATTGAGTTAGGATTTGAACTGAAAACGCAATATCTGGGCGTGTTATAGTGAGATAGATTAGTTTCCTTATCAACCTATGATAAGTCGATGGGTCTGGAAGCAGGTCACCCATTTCAGCAGTCAATTTAAGCTTAATATCCATAGGCAAGAGAAGAGGTTTGGCTTTAAGCATTCCAAACTCTTGTAGAATGTCAGATGTGTACTTTCTTTGGGAGAGGAAAAAGCCATCCACAGACCTGTGGACCTCTATGCCCAAGAAGTAAGAGACGGGGCCGAGATCTTTCATGTTGAAGGCTTTAGACAGCAACCCTTTGACTTCATCGAGGGACGATTCACTATTGCCACACAGTAAGAGGTCATCGACATAAACCAAGATAAATGGTTATAGTAGACATGGAATGAAGGCTGAATAGGCTGTAATCCGCTTTGGACTGAATGAAGCCTATTTGTTGGATGGTTGTAGAGAACTTAGTAAACCAAAGCCATGTAGGTACAACATGTGATCTGGTAGAGCGTCTCAGGGGTTGAATAGGTGGGTTTACAGAGGTTTCAACTGTGTGATGAGTAGGGGAGGATAGGGGACTGTGTTGATGTGACTAATCATCAAGCACAGTGGTTTCGGTAAAAGGAAAGAGATCTTCTTACGCTAAAGTATTAGGTGTGGTTGGATTTTCCTGAGGTGTAGGGTGTAGATAGCAGCTTTGTGAAGTTGACTTAAAGGGAAACACCAATTCATGGAACAAGATATCACGAGAGATAAAGCTTTGCATAGTAAGGAGATTCAGAAGCCTGTAGCCCTTTTGTTGAGAAGGGTAACCCAGAAAGACACAGGGTACCCCACGAGCTACAAATTTATCACCAGGCTTAGCATGGTTGTAAGCAAATGCGAGACAGCCGAATATCTTCATTTCATTGTAGTCCGGAGGTTTATTGAACAAGCACTCATATGGGGTCTTGTTGTCCAGCACTGGTGTGGGCAGTCTGTTAATAATATAGACTGTTGTCATCACGCACTCACCCCAGTATTGTAATGGCAGAGCAGCTTGAAAACGCAAGGAACGAGCAACTTCCAGAATGTGGCGATGCTTGCGTTCCACACGAGCATTCTGCTGTGGACGTCTAACACATGAAGTCTGATGATCAACTCTGTGTTTCTGGAAGAATTATTTGCAAGAGAAATCATCGAATTCAAGGGCGTTGTCAGACCTGAGCACTTTAATATCACCATTGAACTGAGTTTTGACATATTTACGAAATATTTCAAGTGTGACAAGTGTATCAGACTTGAATTGCAACAAATAGACCCACGTAGATCGAGTGTGATCATCTACAATAGTCAAGAAATGTTTAAATTTACCTCTTGTGCATACCTTATAAGGGCCCCATATGTCGATGTGGACAAGCTCAAAGGCTGAAGACGCATGAGAGTTGCTCAACGGAAAGGGAAGCTTGGTAAATTTCGACATTGGGCATGTAACACAAATTTTTACTGGCTGGTGTACAAACGGCTTCATACAGGGTATTGATTTCAACTTTGTTGTTGTAAGTCATATGTCATAGCCTATTTGTATATTCGAGGATTCAACTCAACTCAAATAAGAATGTAATAAGTAAATAGTGGATCTACCGTCAAAAGAGATCTCACAGAGTAATATCTGTCAAAGGATTCAGAAACAAGGTTCATCTACAAACTTGAGGAATTAATTCACTGGAAGAAGTTCAAGAAATTGATCATGCCTCAGTGATATAAATCAAGAGTGTGGATTTAATCAAGTGACAGAGATCTCGTCAGAGTATCATTAATTACAAGGATTTAATCTGAAGAAAATCAAAGTATCAAAGTCAAGACATGAAGAAACGTCACGGAAGTTAGTCACTCATGAACCAGACAGTACATCGAGTGTCAGCATTGAAGTGGCGGAATTGATTCATAAGTCTCAGTGATTTTCAGAAGATTGTCAGAAGAATGGATGCTGCTCAGGGTTAGTATTAATTCTCTATTAATTAATTAAGTCATATAATTTAATTAAGAAAATAAATTATATCTGCAAAGATTAATTTATTGATTAATTGAATTAAATTGATTAATTAATTTAGAATTAATATTGAGGATTTACAAGATTTTAATTGGTTTAAAATCTGCTTAAATTCAAAACAAGACAATTCATTTGAACTAGTATGACAATCGGTATGACAATTGATAGTCATACCGAAAGTCATGCCAATACATTTAATTGTCTTATTAGAATTTCTGTTTAGATTAAAATCTGTTATTAATTCAGCAAGACAATTTATTTGAACTAATATGACAATCGGTATGACAATCAATAGTCATACTGAAAGTCTTGCTAGTTCATTTTGATTGTCTTGCTAGTTGTAAATATTGTCATACCGAAAGTCTTGCTAGTTCATTCTGATTGTCTTGCTAGTTCTAAGGATAGTCCTACCGATTGTCTTGCTGAGCTCAGGATTGTCTTGCCAGGTCAATTCTATTCTGTTGATTAAAAAGAAGCAGACAAGCAGCAGTTCACCACAACTCAATCATCCAACAAACAAAAAAAACAAGAACACAGCAGCCGCAGCAAATATTTCATTTTTCATCTGCTTTTTTCAAAGATCAATTTCTAGATTGCAAAGTTAAATCCAATCAACTAGAAATCTTTATCTTGTTCTTGTGTAACAATCTAGCGGATCAAAATCCCTAGAACTTAATCTCAAATCGCGTTTAGCATTTGATTCTAATTATTGCAAAAATAGAAAAAGTTCATGTCGAATTTATTCTAGATTTGTGATAATTGATTTGAAATTAATTCCTTGTAATCGATACAGTTGTTGTAACACCCTTCAAGTTTAATAATATTCTTATTTAACTTGAATTTTGTTTCACATTTTTTATTCCGCATTTATTCGATTATTTGGTACTGTTTGTATTCAACCCCCCCTTCTACAAACACATTGGGACCTAACAATTGGTATCAGAGCCTTCTGATTAACGAACAAATCAAGATTCTAGACTTTTGTGATTTTTCAACTCTTTGAATTTTTTATTCATTCAAAAATTCATAATGACTTCACAAAAAGTTGGAACCGTTAAAATTCCACAATTTGATAAAGAGAATTATATTATGTGGAAGAAGAAGATGCTCTTGTTTTTACAAGTTGCAAATCCCAAATATTCAATCTTGTTAAAGAAGGGTATAAAAACTCCGATGGTTATTGAACCAGAGGTGATAATAGATGATGTGGTGACTACTAAAGCTAGAACCTATCCAAAAGAGCCCGAAGATTTTACTCCTGCTGAGAAGGAAGAAGCCTCCTTGGATGCCATCCTTCAATTAATATTAATTGATTCCCTTGATCCCTTGATGAACAGACATGTGATGAACTGTAAAAATTCTAAACACATTTGGGAAACTATTGAGGTAATTAATGAAGGCACAGAGGAAGTTAGGGAGAACAAGTTGGAAATCCTAACCTCTGAATATGAACATTTCAAATCAAATCCAGGAGAAGGAATTACTGAAGTGTTTGAGAGGTACAATGCGTTGATCAACAACCTGAACATTAATGGAAAGTATTATTCAATCAGGGAGGTCAACAAAAAGTTCCTTTTAACACTGCCAGCTCATCTTGAACATAGAATCACTGCCATTAGAGAAGCTAGAGATCTGAGTGAGATTTCTTTGGACAGGCTCTATGGAGTGTTAAAAACCTATGAGTTGGAGCAGATTCAACAGAAGGAAGTCTACGGGAAGGATAGAATGGTCAGCACATCTACTGCACTTGTAGCTGAAGGTCAACAACAACAACAATCTCAACAGTTAGAAAGAATGGTACAGTTTTCCAAGGGTGAGGAAAATGAGTTAGTAGCAGAATATGATCCTCCTACTACAAATCAATCAAGTGATGATTTTTATTCCTTGGAAGAGCTGGAGCAATTGGAAGACGAATCAATGGCCCAAATTGTCAAGAGATTCTCTAATGTCAGATTCAGGAGGAATCCCAAGCTTAAGTACAAGTCCAACTACAACAAATTCCAGAAAGGTGGATCTTCATCCTCTAACACCAGCAGTGGTGGGTACAAGACAGGGATGGTTGATCGAAGCACCATTAGATGCTATAACTGCAATGAGTTGGGACACTTTGCCACATAATGTAGGAAGCCAAAGCAAGTAAGAAAGAACTCTGAAAGGGCTTATCTGGCAAAGGGAAGAAGCTGGGATGATACTGACAGTGAAGATGAAGAAGAAGGAAATCTTGCTCTTATGGCTATTGATGGAAAAGCTTCATCGTCAAGAATAGAGGTAAAACTTTCTGATGCTGAAATGGTTTATCATCTAAGAGGTAACTTAGATTGTGCACGTCGTGATAATGAACTGTTAAGTTTACAGATCACAGACCTTGAGAAAGAGGTCAATGAATTAAGACTTGTGCACATTAATCAAGACAAATTAAAAGAACAGGTATCTTTTCTAGAGAATAGAGTTGACTATTATAGAAAACTCGAAACTATTCTCAAAGACAAGATCACCGGTCTTGAGACTAAGGTTAGAGCCTACTTCAATTCTTGTTCGGAGGCTAAAGAGTTTTACAGTAAGCAAGCTGTTAATCAAACATCTGGAATAGGTTATGATTACAATGCTGCTATTGGAGAATTAGGCATAAACTCCCCTCCTCATGTCTGTGCTAAAGGGAGGGAAGTACCACATGTGCTTAAGGGTGTTGATGAACCCCTCTATAAAGCATCAATTGCTGAACCATTTGATGCGACCTCTTCTGTTATTCAAGAAGAAATACGTGCTGAGGATCATGCTTATGAGAAGATTGTTTCCAAGTCATGTGAGTCGAAAGTTCTAGTCAAAGTTGTGAAAGCAACTAAGATTAACTCAGACACACATGAGTTGGATAATAATAATGCCATGTCTACCATGCATAAATTGCCTGCTGTTAATCACTCTCATAGAGCATGTAGTATTGCTAATTGTATGTCTTGTGCTTTTAATATGATGTATGCTTATTTTAATGGTAAGCATGTATCTAATGATAAGACTACTCCTCGTCAGCATGTGAATAACAAGAAGCATGATAGGTCTAAGACTGCTAGTCCTTCTAAGGCTAGAAAGGAGACATTTGTGCCTAAGCCTAACCAGAAATTTGTTAAGGCTATTTACAAGGTCAAATGTTCAGTCATTGAGAATGTTGAGATCGTTAAAATTGAAAATGTTGTTTTGCCTGACAAAGGACAATTCTACAAGTATGCCGAGCCCAACCAAGTTTGGGTTCCGAAGAAGGTCTAATCCATTTGTAGTGCAGGGCATTAAACAGGTATAACCGGTAGTGTGGATTCTTGACAGTGGATCATCAATACATATGACCAGAGATAGAGCCCTGCTATCAAATGTGGTTGAGAAAGCTGGCCCCATTGTTACCTTTGGAGATAACAGCAAAGGTTTATCTGAGGGATATGGCTGTTTGCAAGCTGGTAATGTTATCTTGAACTTGTAAATAGTTTCTATATTTTTGCTATATTTATATAAGTTTTTATTTGTATTTTCTATAATTGTAAATATTGTATGATATATGAAATTGTATGTTGTTATCTTGTTGATAGATATTTGGTATTTAATCCATTGATAGTTGTTTTTATTATTATTATTTGTATTGTATTATTTTTTTATTTTTATTTTATTTTAAATATAATGCAACATAACAATTAGTATCTAAAGTACTTGACAAGTATCGGTCAATGATATGTTGTTAACATTATGTTGCAGATATTTGTAAGCTTTTGACATGAATGAGAATTACTTAGACTTTACCCTAAGTGATCAATGTTTTATCAAAAACTCATTCATATTAAAAAAACAAAATCAAACTTCTTTATACATTAGTGATTTCTTATTTCATGTAAAATCTTTTGAAATCACTATTGTACATCATTTTATCTCTCTATTGCCATATGTTCTGTGATACAGGTTCAGTCTCCAATGACTTTCTTTTATTGACAGTCATGAGGTTGAAAACCCACAACGTCTATCCCAGACTGTAAAGACAAACACAAAAACAGAACCAACCAACACTCTCTTACCACTAAATGTAGTATGAATGAGCGTGAGGGAGATAGTGCCTTAGTGCACCACATAAGGAAGGTTCTGACGTCAACCCAGTAGCTCTGTCTCCTACATAGGTGAGTAGTATTTAAATTGAGATAACTGCTAGCCCCCATACATCTTCTCAAAAAGATGTAATGGCTGAAAAGGCACAAAAACAGTTACTAGATTTATTCTCTCAACAGGGTGCGTCTATTGAATTTTGCCTGTCGGCCAAGGCATCCGATGTAGTGTCACCACTTCAAATATAAACAATTCTTGATGCACAAGGAAAGGTTACACACATAAAGGATGAGTTGACGGAAACAAGAGTTTCGACCATTTTAAGGTCAGATTCGATTGTTTAAGGTTCGTTAATGGACCAATTGCCTTTACAGGTGTTAGGAGAGGATACTGATCCAAAAGCCATATGTCACTGGTCAGTATCTACCTCCCCAAGCTTAAATCCCCTGGATGCATCTGCGGATAGTGGATCTGACATAGGTGCAGATTGACAACTTGTTGACAATGATTCAGATATTACCTGATGAGTCACAAGGAAATGTCTTCACAGACATTAGAAGGGAACCTTGATCTTTATGCTAAATTCTTTGGATCATTGTTTACCTTCCCAGAATTCAAATTTGGAACCCTAAAAGGGAAACTAGCAACTTGTAGATTATGACTCAGATTCATCTGACGAGTTTAACAAGGATGGGGATTTGCGAACTCCCATTGCACCACCTGTGACCTCCTTAAGGATGGCTAAGGTGATTTTCCTTGCAGGTACAACTGGATTATGGAGCTATGAGAGAAGAGTGATACACTTGTGAGAATGAGTGTAAACACGAGTGGAGAGAAGAGTGAAACACATGTGAGGTACACTAAACAGAATCACACACTCACAGTGAGGAAGAAAGAGAAACTTCTTGTTATTTCTTTTCCAACCAAGTGAAATATGAGAACTCCTTCAGACGACGGCATACATTCCTTCTTTAAGGGGGAGATAAAAGCTTAAGTAATAGTTTGGAGGATTCCTCAACTAAGGGGGAGAAATAGCAGGGAGGAAGAAAAAGATCATATGTACACTACACCACACCATTGTTGTTTGTAACTACGGATCCTATTGTACGGGAGAGGTGGTAAACACAAGGTGATTTTCTAGTAAGGGAAGAAGCTGTTTTCAAAAGGGGAGTACCATTGGTTTTTATCTGCGGATCCTATTGTACGGGAGAGGTGGTAAACGAAGGTGATCTTCTTTAATCAGTTGATTCTCATAGGGGGAGAAGCAAGAGAGATATGTGCTTCTCAACAGGAAATGTGGTTGTACAAATGAAGATGGAACTACTTGAAGATATGTTCAGTCTAGAGGAACATCTACTTGGAATCTGGAAAATGTTAAATCTAGTCCAGAACTTTTCTACTATTTACTTTGTATTTCTTTTTATATCTTTTTCTTATTTGTTAGTTGAGTTATCCTCTAGGTATTTGTGTGTTATTGTCTAACAAACAAATAGGGGGAGATTGTAAGTCATATGTCATAGCCTATTTGTATATTCGAGGATTCAACTCAACTCAAATAAGAATATAATAAGTAAATAGTGGATCTACCGTCAAAAGAGATCTCACAGAGTAATATCTGTCAAAGGATTCAGAAACAAGGTTCATCTACAGACTTGAGGAATTAATTCACTGGAAGAAGTTCAAGAAATTGATCATGCCTCAGTGATATAAATCAAGAGTGTGGATTTAATCAAGTGACAGAGATCTCGTCAGAGTATCATTAATTACAAGGATTTAATCTGAAGAAAATCAAAGTATCAAAGTCAAGACATGAAGAAACGTCACGGAAGTTAGTCACTCATGAACCAGACAGTACATCGAGTGTCAGCATTGAAGTGGCGGAATTGATTCATAAGTCTCAGTGATTTTCAGAAGATTTTCAGAAGAATGGATGCTGCTCAGGGTTAGTATTAATTCTCTATTAATTAATTAAGTCATATAATTTAATTAAGAATATAAATTATATCTGCAAAGATTAATTTATTGATTAATTAATTTAGAATTAATATTGAGGATTTACAAGATTTTAATTGGTTTAAAATCTGCTTAAATTCAAAACAAGACAATTCATTTGAACTAGTATGACAATCGGTATGACAATTGATAGTCATACCGAAAGTCATGCCAATACATTTAATTGTCTTATTAGAATTTCTGTTTAGATTAAAATCTGTTATTAATTCAGCAAGACAATTTATTTGAACTAATATGACAATCGGTATGACAATCAATAGTCATACCGAAAGTCTTGCTAGTTCATTTTGATTGTCTTGCTAGTTGTAAATATTGTCATACCGAAAGTCTTGCTAGTTCATTCTGATTGTCTTGCTAGTTCTAAGGATAGTCCTACCGATTGTCTTGCTGAGCTCAGGATTGTCTTGCCAGGTCAATTCTATTCTGTTGATTAAAAAGAAGCAGACAAGCATCAGTTCACCACAACTCAATCATCCAACAAACAAAAAAAACAAGAACACAGCAGCCGCAGCAAATATTTCATTTTTCATCTGCTTTTTTCAAAGATCAATTTCTAGATTGCAAAGTTAAATCCAATCAACTAGAAATCTTTATCTTGTTCTTGTGTAACAATCTAGCGGATCAAAATCCCTAGAACTTAATCTCAAATCGCGTTTAGCATTTGATTCTAATTATTGCAAAAATAGAAAAAGTTCATGTCGAATTTATTCTAGATTTGTGATAATTGATTTGAAATTAATTCCTTGTAATCGATACAGTTGTTGTAACACCCTTCAAGTTTAATAATATTCTTATTTAACTTGAATTTTGTTTCACATTTTTTATTCCGCATTTATTCGATTATTTGGTACTGTTTGTATTCAACCCCCCCTTCTACAAACACATTGGGACCTAACAGTTGTAGAGGCATGGCCCAATCGTAGATGCCATTTATCAAACTCAGTCACATTTTCAACAACAAGGTCTTGTGCACTTGAAGCATTTGACTGGTGGCATGTTGGTGAGACAGGTTTCAACCACTCTTCTGTGACATTTCCAGAGACATGGTCAATCAGGAAATAAAGTCCTTGATGTGCTTTGCCCACTCCCATAACTTCTTTGGTATTATTGTCAATTATCAAGAAATGTGTTCTATAGAATTGCACTTGACAGTTGCTATCAACAATCAACTTTCTTATTGACAAGAGCTTGTGCTGAAATGATGGCACACAGAGGACTTTATGTAATGTCAAGCCAGTGTTCAGCGTAACAGTGCCTTGGTGAGAAATCTTGACAGTTGCACCTGTGGGGAGGTTAATTTGAGTAGGTTGGGCAAGAGATACTGGGTTGGTTAAATATTCATAGTCTGGGGTCATATGGTCCGTGGCCCCAGAGTCTATAATCCAATAATCAACAGGCCCTTTAACCAAGTGACAGGACATCATGCCAGAGAATGGTGGCTCTGACTCCTCATCTGTGTCCGACCCCCTTTGTGGTAAGGTCAATTGGGGCAACAGTTGAGCAAGTTGGGCCAGTTGTTGTGGTGAGAAGGCTGACACTGCATCTTGATTTGTGTGTTGTGACATTTGAGTTGTGGCAGCCAGTTTCGACACCCCTGGCTTATGACCTGAAGACCATCTATTGTTTTGAAACTGAGGCTTGACTCTCACACCATTGTTACTACTACCTTGACCATGTTTAGCATGCCACTTAGGGTAACCTACCACATCCCAACACTTATCATTTTTGTGACCTCTACCACCACACACAGTGCACATTATAGGCTTATCATACTTAATAATATTGGACTTTGTAAACATAGCCACAGACTCATTGTCCAATTTATTTAACTGCAAGAGCTCCCTTTGAGCTTCTTCTTGTTGTAAGGCTGCAGATGCTGTTTCAACAGAGGGTAGTGGTGACATTAATAGGAAATGGCTACGTTGTGGGTTGTAAACCTCATTAAGACCATTTAAAAACTGAAACAACATGCCTTCCTCTTTTTAAGAAGAAATAGCATTCAACAGGGCTCTAACATCCTCACTGGGAGTAACCACAGTAGGCAACGTGTTCAGGGTTTCTAATTCCTCCCACAGGGCACGCATAGCAGTATAGTATTCATTTACAGACATGGTTCCTTGCTTTAAATCATAGACATCCCTATTTAGTTTGTATTTTCTAGACCCATTTGTCAACTGAAAATGAGTTTCAAGATTGGACCATATAGCAGATGCAGTGGTCATAAACATCACAGATTTCATAATAGAAGGAGATATATTATGAGTAAGCCAAGCAATTACCATATTGTTGCAAGTGTCCCAAAGCTCAGCTTGTACTGGATCTGATGGCCTTGCTACTCCTCCTGTGACAAAACCCAATTTTCTTTTAGAAGCTAGGTTTATTTCCATAGCCCTTTTCCAAGATATGTAATCAGAGGACCCTTGGAGCTTTTCAACCTGAACAGATGTTGCTCCATCAGACGGGTGTAAGTACAACGGATTTACTAAATCCTGTAATGTTTTTCTGTTTCCAGCCATCACAGCAACAAGGTGAAAAAGTCAAGACAAAGAGATAAGAACACAGAAAGAAAGAACAGATGGGTTTAGTGTTTATACTGAGAACTGGACAGAATGATCTTCTTAACTCGTCTTTATAATGGTAGGCTCTGATACCATATAGAGTAAATATACTACTATAATATTGACTCAATATGCAGCCATTGAAGAGAGCCTAGAAGATCTGGTTTTGTGAATAAGTTAACATTCCAGTCTGCCTTATCATGACAGCTCTTAGGCTATTTGTAGTGTTCATTACAGACAAAAGGAAATAACCAACTGCCACCTCAACATACGAGGGGTACAAAAGTAATAAAGCTGTAATCTAATAAGCAGGGCTTTATGAATATTAAAGAGAAAATGATAGAGCACGTGATGGTCATGTGGACATCTTTCAATAGCTTCCCCGTTTATAGTTAGCAGTTACCGTTAAATTGATCCATTTAAATTTGAGTAAACTGCAGATTGTGTATCTAGAGTTTGCGATATAAGCATTTTGGGGTCCTAGAGTTTAATACTAGCAAATTGAATGTTGAAGTTTTTAAAAGTCGCAGACCGTGTACTTTCGTGAGATGGGGTTCAAATGGGGTTAATGGCTTAATGCCGTGAAGACATATCAATAAATTCACAAAGTACAACAGCTTTAAAAATTTGAGCGTTTACATATAATCGATCAACTTGTGTAAATTCGGGTCATAAATGGGTGAATCTGCAAAATCGTAATTTTGGTATCAGAATTGAGTAATTGTGCTTGCAACGGATGGAGGAACGTAGCGTATATCTTATGTTGGTTGTGGAACACACGGCTTAGACGGAGAGTAATACAGGTCAGAGATTTGTCGGCTGTTTAAACGGAAGAAGTGGTTGTAACTATTTCTGTTGGGTGAATCTGTTGGTTTGCGAAAGATGAAAACTGATATTTAAGTGGTTCCTATGCTAGTTCAAGAATCTTTAAGCAAAGTGAATGAAATCAAAAGAAGTTTTTAATTTGCATTAAACAGAATTAAGCATAGTGAAGAGCAAAATATACGATTAAATTAGATTAGACCTGAAAAATCATTCATGTCATGTATAATCGTGTCGTGTACTTTCGTATTTCATGTACCTTTTGGGTAGAACCAAAAATGACATGAATAGAAATCGTGTACCCAATTTGCTTACACGAACATGACACGTTTAAAAACAACCTGACACGAGACTATACGAGGTACACGAATTTTTTTTATATCATTTCGTGTACACGAATCTGAAACGATACGTATATGATTTGAAAAAAACACGAAATGTACACAAAAAAAATACGAATTGATACACGAATTGAAGTTTTAACATGAGTTATAATTTTTTTTTTAAAATCCGTGTGAGCAACAAGCTTCCTTCTGTTGCGTTTATGGATCGATCGTCATATGAGCCATCTGTATGGTGAGAGAAGTATTGTTGTCGATGTTATGGATCGATCTCTGTCGGAGCTATCAGATTCAGAGCCATTTGTAGAGAGATTGTAACAATCACGAAATTACGACTGTTTAATGTCATATTAAATGAATGATTATGTGAATTATGATATTATAAATTATGATTGATCATAAAAGATTACCTGTCATGTGTTGCATGTGTTCTGTGTGGTTCAAGACATTTTCGGGCATTTTATTACGTGTTAAATGGATTTTTATTAAAACTTATAGTATCCAGGTTTTGTTTTAATAACTGATATTTCGTATAGAGCAATTGACTTTATTATGCATAATATGGCATATACCATATTGATTTTCCGAACATCTTTAGAAAATATTTCGTTTTATGAAAAATAATTTTTCCGGGCCCCTATTGGGACGTCTAAGCCCACAAAAATTGTATTTTTATTTTTATAAAATTGTAGGACTTTCAAACAATTAATATTTTTGGATCTTTGGATTATTCGTAATTTTTGAAAAATTTTGACATAATTTTTGTATTTATTAGGATTAAAAATTATTCCCCGTTAATTATTAATTTTGGGCTAATTATTTTTTATTAAATGATATGGTTAGGCCCTAAATAATTTTGGGAATATTATTTTTGTAAGTATAAATATGATTTATCTATTATTTAATTATTATTTATTTATAACAATAAGAAAATATATTAAAAATCCTGAAAATTCTTTGAAAATCGGGCTAGGGCTTTGAATTCGGGTCAGAGAATTAAATCGTGATTTTGATCGATTCTGAGCACCAAATCCTATCACGTAATTATCCAAATCGATGCTCTTGATCTGTTCTACATGTTTATACCCTCAATTTCATGTTTTGATGTATAAATTTTCAATTTTGATTTTAGGGTTTTTAACTGAAATTAGGATTTTTTGATTCTAGGGTTATTTGATTGATTTGATGATTGATATAACTTTATTTGAGTGTGTACAGTCGATTTGTGCTATCAATTTCATTAAACGGTTCCTGGATAGTGTAATTCGATTTCTAGGGTTATACCTAATTTTTGATTTAATCGTTCTTGATTTTAAGGAATCTGAGGTTAGTTAGGTGTTAGTGGTTGATTGTACAGTTTATAAGCTTTGATTTAAGCTATAAAACGTGAAGTTTTATGTACAAATGAAGCTGATCAGTTTTTGGCCGGTTTTTTATTTGATTTGGCCGGAAGTTGAGATTCAAGGATGTTTTTGGTCGATGAATGGCAAGAATCAATTGTTAGTGATGTGAGGAATGAAAACCCCATTAAAAACAATACCAAACAGTGATGTTTTGGTCCAGAACGGGACTCACCGGAGTCCGGTGAGACTCACCGGTGTTAGGTCCCGAATTATCGTAGAAGGGGGGTTGAATACGATAATCACTAAATTAAAAAAATCTTTCGAATCTTTTGCGGATATAAAATTTAGTGCTCGGTTAGTGGTTCCGTGTTCTTGTGGTGAATAGTGTTTGAGAATATAAAATGAGGAACACAAGATATTCGGGGAAATATATATTCGTATATAAATCCACAAGGGGTGTTGCTACACTCCGGTAAATAAATTAATCGGCTACAATCTAAGAACAACAAAGTTCCTAGCTACTACAAAGATCAACAAATTAAATCCTTTACAATGTTCTAGCTTTTGTTTGCCTAAGAATTTAATTACCGGATAACGATTATAATGCCCCTATGAATATACAAGAGTTAAATCGGGCATTATAACGTTACTCCGGTGAGAAGAATAACTGATATGGATTTCTGTGTATATCTCCTCTATATCTCCTTACTTTAGTTATTCACCTCTTTTGGGAGAGAAGATTGTTAGGAATATGTGTATTAGGTTGATGATAAGTTAAACAAAATACTTAAGTAGAAATCTAGTGTTTGTAGCCTCAACGGATAAGACCATTTTGGCTATCCGTTGAAGGAGTAGCTTTACTTAGAAATAAGTTTAGTATTGTAGCACATTTAATTCTCTGTATTTAAGTTGTAATTCTTAGATGTTGTGGGAAATTATCAGTCATGTTGACTACTAGTGGATATGCAAATAGGAGGGCTAATTGTAAATATTTCATGCCTTGTAATTTTGTATAAGTGAAGTAGTATCAACTGATATTAAAGGCCTTCAACGGATGAGAAACAAAGCTTCAACGGATGTCTCTAAAGCTTTAACGGATAACATCCATCAACGGATGAGTTCTTCAACGGATAAAGCTTCAACTGCTAATGCATCAACGGATAAAGCTTCAACGGATAAAGTCATCAACGGATGAAAGCTTCAACGGATGCTTAGTTCAATAGCAGTTGATAGTGACAGTTCATAAGCTGACAGAGGCACATGGGTTGATAGAGACAAACTGGAATGTGACAGCCTCTAGGAGGAATCAAGAAAATGCAGCATTTCCATTCTGGTGCAAACTAGGAAGTATTCAAAGATTCACAGCTAAACCTAAATTGCATTGGATAGAGAAATGAAGAAGAAATATGTGAAGAATCTTTTAATTGTATTTTACGGTTTTGTCTTCACTTATAAACTTGGTGATATATATAAACCAAGTAGTAGCTAGTAACTGAGTGGTGAATTTTCCAGAGCTGTTTAGAAAAATCCAGAGAGAAAATCATCTAGTTTGTACTAGGACGCAACTGTGATTTAATTCTTTGAATTACAGATTTTCTAAAATAACACATCTCTGGTGGAACAACAAATCCACCAGAAAAGTTTTTAAGTTCTTTGTGTTCTTTACATTTGTGTTTGAATATATATCTGTCTGAATTAGCTTCAAGCAATTCACACACATTTGTTCTAAAACACTTAGCCTTAGAAACTGCTCAAAACTTGAAAAAGTTTTGAGATTTATATTCAACCCCCTTCTGTAAATCTCATTGTTAGTCCACTGGGAATAACAATTGGTATCAGAGCAAACTCTTAACATACAAAGAGTTTAAAGATCTATTCTGCTAACATAATTAGTAAGAAGGATATTGGTCTAAAGATTCCAATCCTGGAAAGAGATAACTATCATCACTGGAAAGTGAAGATGCATTTACATCTTCTCTCTCAAGATGAAAGCTACATCAACTGCATTGAAAATGGTCCCCACATCCCTCACAAGGTGGCCACAGCTGCTACTGCAACAATTGCTATTGGACAATCTATTCCCAAGCCAAAATCAGAATGGACTGTTGAAGATATTGAAGAGGTTCACAAGGACAAGAAAGCCATGAACATTCTGTTTAATGGCCTAGATCAAGATATGTTTGACAATGTCATTAACAGCCAAACTTCTAAGGAAATTTGGGATACTGTGCAACTTATCTGTGAAGGTACTGAGCAAGTTAGAGAAAACAAAATGCAGCTTCTCATTCAACAGTATGAATATTTTCATTTTGAAGAAGGAGAATCATTGAATGATACCTTCAACAGATTTCAAAAACTGTTGAATGGATTGAAGCTGTATGGCAGAGTGTACCAAGTCAAGGACTCCAATTTAAAATTTCTGAGGTCTCTACCAAAGGAATGGAAGCCTATGACTGTTTCTCTAAGAAATTCTCAAGATTATAAGGACTTCACACTTGAAAGATTATATGGAATTTTGAAGACCTATGAACTTGAGATGGAGCAAGATGTGCTGTTGGAAAAGGGAAAGAGAAAAGGAGGATCAATTGTACTTGTAGCTGACAATGAGAAGATTGAAGCCAGGAATGAGGAAAAGACAATGCCAAATCTCAAAATTGGCACAAGCAAATCAGAATCAAGCAAGGGAAAGGAGCAAGTAGCTGAGGATGCAGACAATTCCAGTCAAGATGACTCTGATGATGTTGATGAACATCTGGCTTTTCTGTCCAGGAGGTTTGCAAAGATGAAATTCAGGAAAAATGCAAAATTCACTAAGTCAAACAAGAACATGGTGGACAAATCTAAGTTCAAATGTTATAACTGTGGCTTAAGTGGACACTTTGCAAATGAGTGCAGAAAACCATCCTCTGATAAGAAGAAATTTGAGCAAGTTGATTACAAAAAGAAATATTTCGATTTGCTCAAACAAAAGGAAAGAGCTTTTCTGACTCAAGATGATTGGGCAGCAGACGGAGCCAATGAAGATGATGATATGGAATATGTCAACCTAGCCCTGATGGCTAATTCTGATGAAAATGAAACTAGTTCATCAAGCAACCAGGTAATTACTACTGATCTCTCTCAGCTTTCTAAGATTGAATGCAATGAAGCCATAAATGATATGTCCAATGAATTATATCATTTGCGTGTTTCCCTTAAATCACTAGCTAAAGAAAACACAAGAATCAAAGAGAATAATTTGTTTTTAAGTGATAGGAATGCTGTGTTAGAGAATCAGGTAATTGAGCTTGAAAAGATTAAAATTAAATGCTTGACTGTTGAGAGTGAACTAGAAGAAGCTGTTAAGAAAGTAGAAATTCTTTCTAAACAGTTAGAAAGTGAGCAAGAGGTAATCAAGGCCTGGAAAACATCTAGGGATGTTAGTGCTCAGATTGTGAAGGTTCAGGGAATTGAATCATTCTGTGAGAATGCCTGGAAGAAAAACAAAAAGGAGTTAGAATTAATTGATGGATTGTCAACGGATGTGGAATCAACGGATGATGAAAGTTATCCGTTGAAGGAAGAAAAAGAGCATACGTTGAAGGCTCATCAATTAAAACAGGCAAGTGATTCTAAAAAGAAAAATCTCAATAAGAAGGTTGGTTCAACTTTCAAGAACTTTGTCAAAAAAGGAGCTAGCACATCCAAAGATGCCAGTAAGGTGAATATAGGACACATGACTTTAGATCAGTTGAAAAATAGGCTTAAATTGGTTGAGGATAAAAAGGAAACTAAAAGAAAATCTAATAGAAATGGGAAGGTAGGGATTAACAAATACAACAATTACACACCTAATAAGTATGCTCCTAGAAAAAGCTGTGTGCATTGTAAAAGTGTTAATCATCTATCTGATAACTGCAAATCTGTTAAGAATGCTCCCATGCCTTTAACTCCCTCCATGCCTAACATGTCTATGTCACCTCTGCATGCTATGCCTGTTATGTCTCATCAGAATCCTCATGCACATTTTGCAAACATGCCATATGTTAATAATCCTTATTTTACTGCATTCAGTATGCCTCAAATGCCATACAACATGCCTATGTGGAATAATATGTTTGCACAATCTATGCCTTATCAAATTCAACCAAATGTGCTAAATGATTCTGTGACTAACCCTACACCTCAACCAACTACATCTGAGACCAAGGTTGACCCAAAGTTACCAAAGTCAAAAGATGTAGGAGGAATGAAGTCTAGGAAAAAGACTAACAAGGCTGGACCCAAGGAAACTTGGGTACCAAAATCAACTTGATTGATTTTGTTGTGTGCAGGGAAAAAGAAGGAATCTATGGTACTTGGACAGTGGTTGTTCAAGACACATGACAGGAGATTTCACCCTACTCACATAGTTCAAGGAGAGAGCTGGCCCTAGCATAACCTTTGGAGATGACAGTAAAGGGTTCACTATGGGATATGGCTTGATTTTAAAAGAAAATGTCATCATTGATGAAGTTGCATTAGTTGATGGTCTCAAACACAATCTATTGAGCATCAGTCAACTATGTGACAGAGGGAATACTGTTTCCTTCGATTCTGAAGCCCGTGTTGTTACAAGTAAGAAGGACAACAAAGTGGTTCTAACTGGAGTTAGAAAAGGGAATGTGTACTTAGCTGACTTTAACTCTACAGATTCAGAATCAATTACTTGTCTTCTCAGCAAAGCAAGTCCAGATGAAAGTTGGCTATGGCACAAGAAGCTGTCCCATTTGAATTTCAAGACAATGAATGATCTAGTCAAAAAGGACTTAGTTAGAGGAATCCCTCTAGTGGAATTCACAAGGGATGGACTGTGTGATGCTTGTCAGATTAGAAAGCAAAAGAAAGCATCATTCAGTAAGAAGCTTGAATCAACAATTAATGAACCATTACAACTGCTACATATGGATCTTTTTGGACCAGTCAATGTATTGTCAATTTTAAGGAAAAGATATTGCCTAGTGATTGTAGATGATTTCTCAAAGTTTTCATGGGCTTATTTCCTTGGATCAAAGGATGAAGCTAGTGAAATCATTATCAATCATATCAAGCAAGTCAACAATTATCCAGATTTCAAAGTAAGGAATATCATGAGTGACAATGGAACTGAGTTCAAGAATACAACCATGAAGTTGTTCTATGAAGAAAATGGGATCATGCATGAGTTCTCAGCTCTAAGGACTCCACAACAAAATGGTGTGGTGGAAAGGAAGGACATATCACTAATTGAAGCTGCAAGAACAATGCTTGAAGAGTCAAAACTCCCAACATACTTTTGGGCTGAGGCTGTTAACTGTGCATGTTACACTCAGAATATTTCTCTAATTAATCAGGCAAAAGGCATGACTCCCTATCAATTGTTTAAGAGAAGAAAACCAACTTTAAACTTTCTGTATGTCTTTGGTTGTAAATGCTACATTCTAAGGAATCAACCTGATCACAAAGGGAAGTTTAATGCAAAGGCTGATGAAGGAATATTTGTTGGTTATTCTGCTGGAAAATCATATAGAGTCTACAATCTAAGAACCAACATTGTCATGGAATCTGTGCATGTTGTGTTTGATGATTAAAAGATTGATGGACTAACAGATGAGGGACATCATGAAGGACTCAAATTTGACAACATTGAGATATATTGTGATGATGGTGAAGATGAGAATGATGGAGAAGGCACCTCAAAAAGAATTCAAAATCTGCCTTTGGATAATGCACAGAATGCTGCATCCGTTGAAAGTCATAATTCAGTTTCCGTTGATAGAAGCAATGCAGCATCCGTTGAAAGACAAAGGGCATCATCCATTGAAGTTTATAATGAAGCATCCGTTGATCACAGTCTGTCAACGCATAATCATTTCACTTCATCAGTTGATAGAACTCCCAATTCCTTTCAAAGGATCAGCAACTCAGGGGGAATTTCAACCAATCAACACTCTATCTCACATCATAACAATACCGAGGCAACCTCATCTAGAGCTAATCTACCACCTCAAAGGAAATGGACCAAGAATCACCCTTTTGAACTGATCATTGGTGATGCTACATCTAAAGTGCAAACTAGAAGAGCTACTCAAGATGAATGTCTGTATAGTAGCTTTCTATCACAGGAGGAACCTAAGAGAGTGGAAGAAGCTCTATTGGATCCAGATTGGATTTTAGCAATGCAAGAGGAGCTAAACCAATTTGAAAGGAACAAAGTATGGAAGCTGGTACCCAAGCCAAAGAACAAGAGTTCTATTGACACAAAATGGGTATTCAGAAACAAGATGGATGAAAATGGCATTGTCATAAGGAATAAAGCTAGATTGGTTGCTAAAGGCTATTCTCAACAAGAGGGAATAGATTTTGATGAGATATTTGCTCCAGTTGCCAAACTTGAAGCCATCAGAATCTTTCTAGCCTATGCAGCTCATGCCAATTTCAAAGTCTATCAAATGGATGTCAAGAGTGCATTTCTGAATGGAGAATTGGAGGAAGAAGTTTATGTAAGACAACCTCCAGGATTTGAAGATCCAAATTTTCCAGACTATGTGTATTATCTGTTGAAAGCACTCTATGGACTAAAGCAAGCACCTAGAGCCTGGTATGAGACTTTGTCAAAATTTCTGCTAGATAATTACTTCACAAGAGGTACTGTTGACAAAACTTTTTTCTTTTGAAATGTTAATGGCTCTACTATACTTGTTCAAATTTATGTAGATGATATTATATTTGGTTCTACAGATGATAAGCTTTGTAAAAAGTTTGCTAAGTTAATGCAAAGTAAATATGAAATGAGCATGATGGGAGAGCTAACTTATTTTCTTGGTTTACAAGTTAAACAAGTTAGTGGTGGAATTTTTGTTAGTCAAACTAAATATATTTCTGACCTTTTAAAGAAATTTGACTTAATGGATTGTTCATCTGCAAAAACTCCCATGGCCACTGCCACCAAGCTTGAATTAAACAAGACTGAAAAGTCTGTGGATATTACAAGTTATAGAGGCATGGTTTGCTCACTTTTATATTTAACTGCTAGTAGACCTGATATAATGTTTTCTACATGTCTTTGTGCTAGATTTCAAGCTGACCCTAAAGAGTCTCACTTAGTGGCTATTAAAAGGATTTTCAGATATCTCAAAGGGACTCCAAATCTAGGAATTTGGTACCCTAGAGAGTCTGGTTTTGATCTAATTGGCTACTCAGATGCAGATTATGCAGGTTGCAAAATAGACAGGAAAAGTACAACTGGCACCTGTCAATTTCTAGTGAATAAGCTTGTATCATGGTTCAGCAAGAAGCAAAATTATGTTTCTACATCAACAGCTGAAGCTGAATACATTGCTGCTGGTAGTTGCTGTGCACAAATACTATGGATGAGGAATCAACTATTTGACTATGGACTAACTGTTGACAAAATTCCTATATTCTGTGACAACACAAGTGCCATTGCCATTACTGAAAATCCAGTGCAGCATTCAAGAACCAAGCACATTGACATCAAGTACCACTTCATAAGGGAACATGTGATGAAAGGTACAGTGGAACTTCATTTTGTTCCAAGTGAAAAGTAGATTGCAGACATATTTACCAAGCCACTTGATGAATCAACATTCACAAGATTAGTAAGTGAGCTAGGTATGCTTAATTATTCATAAATTCATGCCTGAAATGAATTTGTTGCAAGAACAAAGTTGGCTTTAAGTAAAGATTATTCTATCAATGGATATTCCCTATCCGTTGAAAGCCAAAATTGTTCTATCAACGGAGGTTCATTATCCGTTGAAAGACAAACACATTTCTGGTAATTTTATCCTTCAATGGATAAAAACTGTGTTAATCTTCAACGAATAACTATTTACCTCATCCGTTGAAGTGTCACATCAGTTACTTTAAGTGAGTCACAACCGTTGATTCGTTTACTTAACCGTTGATACATATATACACAGTTGTATGTTTTCTTTGTTCTCAAACGGTTGTAATTTACTTAAAAGTATCATTTAATCATTTTATTTATTTTTAATTCGAGAAAGTATAAAAGCCCCTTGAATTCTTATTTTCACTTTACGCTTTCTCGTAAGTTTTATTCTCTTTCTCTCCCAAAACTCTCAATCTTTCCCTGCAACCTCTACTCACAACAATGACACCAGTAGTCAAGATTATGTCTCAGTCTGGATTTGTTTATGAAAAGAATAATTTCGTAGCTTTGGTGGAAAAGAATGAAGCCCACTCAGGTTATCACAAAATGATGGACTTCATCAAGAACTGCAAACTAAGCTATGCAATGCTGGAAGCACCAACTATCTATTGTGAGGTAATTGAGGAGATTTGGACAACTGCAGAGTTCAATTCCACATATATGACCATTGCTTTCTCTCTCAAAGGTAAGGATTACTGTATTAACTGTGATGATATACAGTCTTGCTTTAAGTTACCTGAGAATAATGCCATGACACCACACACTGATAATGATGTATCTGCTATGTTAGATTCCATAGGCTATTCTTTTGATTCTGCTAGTTTAGGGAGCATTAGAAGGAAGGGCCTTAGGAAAGAATGAAGTTTTCTTGGAGATGCCTTTATCAAGGTTTTCTCTGGGAAGATTAGCAATTTTGATGCCATAACTTCATCTCTTGTTAATATGCTCTATATGCTAGTTTCTGATAGGTACTTTAATTTTAGCAACTATGTCATGCTAGAATTAGGTTTCAGGTTAGGTAACAAAGCTAATAGACCTCATAACATCTACTATGCTAGATTCTTTATGTTATTGGCTAACCATGTTGCTGAAGGTTTGGTCATAACTAATGAGAGCAATAAACTCAAATGCTGGGCACAAGAGAAAAGGGTCCTTGCAGACCTTGTGAGAATTAACCTCAACATCCAGGTGCCATTGGTATATTTGCCAATAATGAATGCACCTCAGGTTAGTGAGGTAAATACTTCTGCAACTCCTACTTCTTCCAACCCCATTGTTTCTTTGCGTTCTAGTGTGGCAATGGAATCTGTGTCTTTGTCCCAACAGATTCCTACCAAAGCCACCAAAACTAAAATTCCAAAACACAAGTCAAAGAAAACCACCTCTGTTGTTTCTCAAAAGACAACAGTTGTAACAACTACCATAAACCCTGAAGGGAGTGAACAGGGTGTGAGTGGTGAGGGGAGGGGTGAACATCAAGAAACCCCCCAGGATAAGGTGGGAGAGGTGAGTGGTACCCTAGCCAGCCAAGCCACAGTTTCTCAAAAGACTGTGGTGGTTCAAAAGGATTCAAACACATCCCTAGTTGCATCCTCCCATAAGGATGCAGCTATTGAAAATAGTCCCCAACCAGGGACACAGAACAAAAGAGGGAGGGACACTGAAACCACACATTCACCTATCAAAGCCTTTTCAAGAAGAAAGAAGGCTAAAACCCTAGTTTCAACACAAGGGGCACACACTGCACAGATACATCCACCTGTATCTTTGCCTTCTCAAATTCAGCTTGATGTGGCTCCAGCAAATGTGGAGTCACAGCCCCATTCTCTCTTAATAGACACACATTAATCACCAAATTCTCCATCACCATCTCTGGATGTGGATATGATATTCAGATCAATTCCTGATTCTCCCTCTTTAAAACTCAGGGAGGAGCCCAACTCAAATCCTGGTGATCATCATCTTTTAGATGATTTGTTGGATCATCAGCCAATTCTTTCAGACTTAGTTGAAGAATCTGTGTCACCTCACTTAAAATCACTTCACACAGATTTAACAATTATGTCACTTTCAATATCTACATCTTTTCCTTCTTCAACAGATATCTCTCATCCGTTGACAAGTGGTTGTTCTTCGACGGATAAGCTTAATAACAGTTATCCGTTGATATCATCAGTTTCCACTTCAACGGATACTCCCTATCCGTTGATGGTCTCTACACATACAACTGAATCAATTCCAAGTGTAGAAAACATGGTTACTGTACAATCACTTCTAGGATTGAGGGAAGGGAGTGATAATTTGAGTGAGAGGCTGGGTTGCTCCCAGGCTAAAGGAGAGGTTGAGAGTCAAAATATGCATGCTATTTCTTCCAGCATGGCAAAAGTGAGTGAGGGGAGTGCCACCTTAGTAGGTGAGGGTGAGGGTGTGAGGGTGTGTGTGAACCAGGGGGAGCCCCTGATGCAAGAATATAAAGAAAATGAGAGAAAAGCAGGTACAGAAGCTATAAGGGTGGATCCAGCCATTGCTAGTGAGTCAATGATTGTGGATGATGCTGAAAAGGGAAGACAATTTCAGCAACATTACAAAGCTGAAATTGATAACATTTCCTTGGATGCTGACACTTTTACTCATCCTGTTTCAGCCTATCAACAATTGGCTGCTCAGGGCAATGCGGAGGCAGAGCAGACATTGAACATAGTGCACACTTCAGAATCTCTTCAAAGAGATAAAACTGCTATTAATATGATGCCTTCTCATGCTGGTGAGCCATCTGAAGAATTTGAAGTAAATTCTAATGATGATGACTCTATTTCTTTGGATGGGAGCATGAACTTAGGGGGAGATGTAGGCCCAAGTTCTGTTCCAAATTTACCTGAATGGGCATGGACAAAGAAATCTACATCAGGACAGTTTGGTGTAGCTTTGGTCAAGCAGGTTATGGCTATTCAAAAGGCCCTTCAGGACACTTCAGATGCTGGTACCAAGGCTATTCTTCAAGCTCATCTAGACTCTGTGCATCTCCTGCAGTTGTAACACATTAGACAGAATTTGAGTGTGGATGAACTCAAAAAGGATATTGCTGATCTGAAATCCTACAATTCTGAGAAGTTGGATTCAGTCATGCCTTATGGTACAATGCAAGATTTGTTGCTGAGATTGAGGAGAGAATCTGATGCTGACAAGAGGCTGGCCAAGCTGGAAAATAGAGTTCAAGTCATTGAAGACTCTGTGGTCACCATTCTTCAAAATCAACAATCTCAGACAAGTCTACTATTGCAGCTGGAAAAAGCACAAGGCTTGACCCCTATCCTTGATGATAAAAAAAGGGGGAGAATAAAGGGGAAGGGGAAGGAGAGCCATCAACAAAAGTTCAAATATCTAAAGTGCTAGTTCCTGCCATCACCACTTCTCCAACACTTCAAATCAAAGGAAAGCTTGATGGAATTGATCTAGTCCAGATAGCAGCAGCTGAGATGAAAGTCAAAGAGCAAAGGAGGAGAATTGATGAAAGAATGCAACAAATTTTTGGTTCTACAACTTCAAAATCACAATCTGTGAAGCATAACACAAAGGTGGAGCCAATCATTACACTACAAGAAAAAAGTCCATAGACATCGCTTTTTGGCCGATGTCTATGTTGTTTGCCAACCGATGTTGATGTCAGTGATGTCTATTCTAGACATCGGTGAATACCCGATGTCTATACTCGGTTAGACATCGATTTTAGTTAAAAAAACAGATGTCTATGTATTGATTATTTACATAAAATGCTATAAATAAATTATTTAATAACTAAATTACACCTAATTAAACATGTTAAATATATCATGAGCTATGTTTTCTGTCACAAAGACATCGATTTTAGTGAAAAACACTGATGTCTATGTGATGATTTTTTACAAAAAATGCTATAATAAAATTATTTAATAACTAAATTACACCTATTAAAACATATTAAACATATATTGAGCTATGCTTTTTGTCACAAAAACATCGATAATTTTGACAGAGGTGATGTAAAATGACATATTAAACATCTGTTTCTTTAATGAAAGGTGATGTCTAATTTAGCATATAGACATCAGTGTTTTCTAGAATAAAGTGATGTCTATGTATCATTTAGACTTGAACATGTTAGTCTTTAACATCAGTTGTTTGTCTGAAATTGATGTACATTGTGTTTTTTGACATCAGTTTTGTTTGGTTAAAAGTGATGTTTATAATGTTACTTGACATCAGTTTTATCTTAAACAAAGTAATTTCTATGTTTCATTTAGACTTGAACCTGGATTTCTTTGACATCAGTTTTTTACCTTAAAGTGATGTACATTATCTTTTTTGACATCAGCTTTTCTTAATTGAAAGTGATGTGTAAGAAGTTTATAGACCAAATTGTGTAAAGTTTTACATCACTAATTGTGTAATTATTGTCTGAGAACGTCAACCAAAATAGTAAAACATATGATCTGAAATCTAAACTATTACATTCTCCAGAAACCAACTGAAGACATTCAGTCTAATGAAAATTGTAAGATAGTTTTTTCACTATCCTGTTTTGAACACTCTTCAAAATATGAGACACCAATCCTCTCTACACAAGACAGCAAGGGCCCATATAAGTTCCCATTATTTAGATATCTCAACAACTGCAGAGGACAAGATGAGCAAGCCGCTTTATCCCAAGCAAGCAAGTATGATCCCCCACTTACTGGACAGATGCCATGTGCACGATCAAATCAACCACACAGGTGCTGTTTTAACCTCCCAAAAAGAGCATATATAAAACAATTTAACAGTCAACTTTGCTCATAAGAGAAACAACTGAACCGCAAATCACAATTAGATGATAACGATTGTTTACCTGCCTCCTATTAAAAGTAGGGTTCCAGTTCCCCACCTCTTTGTGCCACTTGTTTTCGGATCAAAAGCCACAAGTTGAGCATGCCTTCCCATTGCAAACAAATATATTTTCTCAAATGAGTGAAGTTTGTGCATTATAGTATATGAAAAAGAAAAATCAAGTGAGACACACACACAGAAAGAGAGTGAGAGACATACCCATTCCAGGAACTTGATAGTCATTGACGATCTCAAAGTTCTTGTAAGTGTAACCAACAAAGTTAACATCCTTCGACGAAAGCATCTGTATATTTAAAAAGAAGAATTATAACCAACTATATACATGCTTTTATACTATGCTTTGCACATTGTAAACACTTCTGAAAGTAAACTACTCTAGTGGATATGACAATTCAGATCCAGTATTGTCCAGTGTCCACTTTTTTACAAATTAGGAATCCAGAATCCAGGGTTTTCTCTCCCAGTCCTGTTATGCAGGGTGGTCAATAATGGCAGCTCTCTATAAGCACCATACCCTTTTCTACCGTATCAATTTCCACATGACACGAAATTCAAAGAAACCTGGTGACAAATAATTTGGAGCCAAATGTACATTGACATGCAACAGATTTACTGGAAGTGCAGAAACTGAAGTTGGAATGCTTCTTAAACATAATCATTATAAGTTATAAAAAATTTAAAGCAACAAGTGAGATTACCTTTCTCCACGGACCAGATCTTGCTGAAGCCTGAGTTTGGTGTTTAGACTGCAAGGAAATAGAAAGAGGAAAAACAAATAAGCATAGACTGTAAAGAAACTTGCACGCTTTTAGAAATTCAAATAAGAATGAATAAAAAACACATTTACCTCATTAAACTTTTCAAAATTTTGGGTGTCCAATTCATCATTCACCTCGGGAATGAAAGCAGCTTCCATATCATATAATCTGTCTCATTCAACACCTTTAAACCAATGATGGGCCTGAAATAAATAGTGCAAAAAGGTAATTCACTCTATTTCTTAAGCACTTCCAGAACAAGTCCAAGAACATAGAATAGGACACACCATACAACACCTTAATTTCATCTGCACCTTTTAAACCCAGCCTGTGATTTACATTACAAAGTATTTTGCTAATTAGGTATTTCACTTCTGAAGACAATTGTGCTTCTTCGGGAAAGTTCAGGTGTGTTCTCCAGTTAACTATCTGCAAGAGTTCGAGGAATTGTAACAATTAATACTTTGGCGTTTCTAGTAAAGTTTGCACTTCCATGCAAATATTTAATGAAGCATCAAGCAAGGATACCGTGTAATGCACTCATTGCCAGTAAACAGTGAATCCAGGAGCGGGAAGAAGGGTGACAGGCGAAGAAAAGAAAAGAGAATTAAATAATTGAGAAAAAAGATAAGAAACAAAATTGAGGACTGCTGGTTCGGTGAATCAATTGGCTCTTGAGTTTTGACCGAAAAATGGTAATTACCAATCTAGACATATTTATCATAACAAGTGACAAATTTGCTAAAACTCCTTAAGAAACAGATATGCATAAACAACCTACCTTTCTACAAGTTGTCATGGGATCATCAGAATAGAAAGGTGGGTATCCCACGAGCATTTCAAACATAATAGCACCAAGTGACCACCTGGAGACCAATAAGACCATTAGTCCAGATACTCCTAGCAAAAGCAAATTCAGAAAAGGACAGACTTTATCAACCATGCCCTAAAATTTCATATAGGCAAACTCTTCTTTTAGCTTCTAAGAGCGATGCTTATGATATATATAAACATTTCCTCGAGGGATTCAAGCTCTTCTATTTTACATGCAAGAACTAACCAATCACATTCCAATGGGTATCCTTTCTTTAGAAGAACTTCAGGAGCAATATAATCTGGTGTGCCAACAGTTGAATATGCCTGCAATATCCAGAAAATAATTTACAAGAAAGATGAGAAAAACCCAATGCCTTAGAGATTTGTTTCTATACATATAATGATTGCACTGCAGAGAAGCGGCTGAACTTCCCGTAGAAGCAGAATATACATTTTCAATGAAATCTAGAGCACAATGCAACCTAACAAATATATTGTCTGAATCCCATCATCCTCCTATAAGAGAAGACACTCTTGGTAGATAGTGTCATCAAATGGACAATGGTAAGGCAATGCAAATGATTTCTCAAAAGCCACAAGTTGAGCATGCCTTTCCATTGCAAACAAATATATTTTCTCAGAGTGCATTTAAAAAAACATTATCTTCTTAAGTTCATATAACCTCAGGTAGCGCAAAAAAATCAAAGTTTGACCTGAAGGCAACCATTTCCAGGAATGTTTTGTGCAGATGGAAAAAGTAGTAATTAGCTTCAAGGTATCAAGTAAAGAGTGACAAAGAAAATTGGATGTACAATTATACCAGTTTCTTCTTTCACTTCTCTAATGGTTCCATTAAATATTTCTTCAGAATGCATAGTCAATAAAGAGAAGGCATTGTTAAATAGCTCATATTTTAGGATAGTTATTATAATAACTCATCAGAATTGACACAACTAATCAAATATCAAAATAGAAAAGCAAATTGCAGACACAAGTCAGATTTTGTGGAGAGAAATAGAACAACAAAACAGCAAGTCAGATTCTGGTTCAAAACTCAAAAGAAATTTTAATAAATTGCATACGTATACTTCTGCAAATAAATTTTAATAAATTACATTTGGTGGAACTTGATCAGTATATAAGAAACTGAAGAAAAAGAGGAGAGGCAAATAAAAAAGAAACTTACATGTATATCGATTAAATTGAACATCACATATGTTCTTCAAGACAAGTTACATCGATTTTTAGATACATGTAAAGTTTAGTCTCGACCATAATCAGTCTTAGATATGATTTAAAGTTTTGGTAGTAGTTATTGATGTATATACTTAACACTGTGATTTAAGTTTGACGGATGACATGTGACCACATGTATAAGCTAGTTTGACCTAAAAAGAGACTCCAGAGAAATGCAAAGAGTCAAAATTAGTAGTTTCATATACTCGATGAATCTTAAAGCGAGCACGATGCAAGTGGTTAGGGCTTATCTTTTATCGTTCAATACTCAACTATAAGGCATTAAGCCTAATTATTCAAAAATATATATATATAATCTTACATTGCTACAAGCCCAAATGTAACAACTATTTAGCCTTGTAACAACTAAAACACAAATTAATAGCTAAAAATCGACAAATACACAATGTAAATAGCAAAAAAAATCAAAAATAAATGCAAGAAAAACATACCCCATGGATTCGCTTTCAGGTAACAGGGCATTTAGGTCCACTGGCTCTCTTCTTAGTTGTCTGATAAACCAGCTTACCTCCTAAAGTTTCATCAAATTTTAAAATATCACCATTTACATAATCTTAACCTTAACATTTCCCAAATCTAAACAATCACTTTTAGAACTAATTACAAAAATAATTAATAAAGATATATACATAACAATAAAGTATATAATATAAAATCAAACAACATACATATTCTTAAAAATTAATAACTAGTAAGTAACAAAAAAATCATAAATAGAAAAGGGGTTTTTGAAAAGAGTACCAGGGGTTTTGACAATTCGGTATTGGTTGGATTTGGTGGCATAATTGTGGCGTTTGCGATGAGTAAGACCCTGAACCATCCTTTCTCTGTTTTTGCTTTTAACGGCGACTATGGATGAGATAGTAAACCAAAAGAGTGTTTTATGAGAGATACAATGGCTATATATATATATTCACTTCTGTTTAAAAGTAAATTAGGGTTTCGATTTGAAAAAATTCTCAATTTACAAAGTTTGTTTCGATCAAAACATCAACACTAGTTTCATTCCACGTTACCAATTAGAGTTTCTAATCAAATAAGATTACCAGAGGTAGGTGAGAGGTTGAGCACAAAGTCGAGAGATGGAAGATGTGAGCACAGATGCGAGGGAGAGAGAGATTCGAGAGAGATGTGAGAGGAGTTGAGATGGTGAGATGAAGATTGTGAGCGGAGAGAGGTTCGAGAGAGAGAGGGTTTCGTTCGAGAGAGAGAGAGGAGTTTGAGATGGAGATTGGAATGAGGGGAATAAAAATTTGGTTAAGGGGGGGGGGAATTTTGGGAGGGGGGAATTTTAGAACTAAAACTGAATGAAATTTTGACTAAGGGGGGAAAGAAAAGGTGGGCGCGATTTTTTTTTTTTTGGTGAAGTTTTGACATCGGTTTAATTATAACCGATGTCTACAAAGAACAAAGACATCACAAAAACACGGGATGATGTCAATACCTCTTTTAACATCAGTGGCAAAGTTAACCGATGTCTAATGTGTGATGTCTATTGACATTATTCTTGTAGTGTTATGGAGCTCAAGCCAGTAAGGAGGAATAAGGGTGGAGAGACTTCTTCCAAGAATCTGAAACCTATGGTTCTCAAGCTCAATAACAGATCCAATAAGGACTCTACAAAGAACCCTCTAAGCCTTGCTCAGTTGAAAGGAATGGATTTTCCTCTTCCAAAGCATGATGAAGACAAGGTTTTGGGTGGTAATATCATGAAGCACAAGGAGACCAAGGATGTGGTTGATAGAATGAACATGGCTATTATCTTTAGAGAGGGAAAGAGTATCTGTGTGATACAAGGACATCCCAAATTCTCAATAGCCAAGAGGGAAGAAGCCAGAAGGTTGAAGGAAGAAGCTAAAAAGCTAAAGGCTGACAAAAGAGCACAAGCAAAGCTTGAAAAATAGCTAAAGTCAAGTCAAGCTGAAGAAAAGAAAGAAATTGAAGACAAGGGTGAAGATGTAGGTATGGGGGACATGCTTAGTGATGACGTGGAAGAAAGAAGTAAGGAAAGAAAGGAATGGCAGAAAGGGAACAGAAAGAAGGCCAATGCAAAAAGGAAGATTGTAGATGAAACTCAAGAAACCCAATCAAAATCCAAACCACAACCTTCGATTCCTGAACCCATTGTGCCTGACCCCTTCATAAACATCCATGGTGAAACAATCACTCCTAAGGAGGAACCAATTAATTGGGACACCATCAAATTGCCCACTTTCTTAACCACTTCTCCACCATCAAAGAAAGAGAAAGGAAAAATCAAATCAACACCTCCTTTAACTTCAATCAAATTCACTCAGAAGCCTAAGCCTAAGCCACAAGCCTCAAAGGATGATTATGTTCACATTTGTGACATAAAGGAATTTACATACATTGAACTCTATCTGGATGAGCTGGAGGAAGTAAGGGGAATATATGCCTACAAACAGCTTCCAGAAAGACTAGTGTTCAAATATAAAGGAAGTGGGGAAAGGACTTGGCCTCTTTACAGAATTCTGAATGAAGGCTATTCTACCTTGGTTAGAGTCTACTCAGCTATAAAAAGGGATTCTGGCTTTACCAGGACTGCCAAAACTGAGATTCTCAACAAGATTTCCAGCATAAGGAAAACTTGGTGGGAGCCCAATGCCTTGCCTAGAACATTACTCATCCCAGAGAGAGGAATTACAGTTCATAAATCACCTCATTGGTTGATGGAGTTCAGAGACAATAAAGGAGTCAGAAGATTTTTTAGACTTGAAGATCAGCTCAAGATTGCTAGTAATGAAACTCTCAAGGATATGCAATCTAAGTTGGACATCAATGAAGAAGATAAAGCTGAATTCTACAGACAACTCCAACTCCAAATAGAGGAGAATGACAGGAGGCTAGGGAAGAAAACAAGGGATCAAAGGAAAAGAAATTAATCTACTCAGGCTAAAGGAGCACCCTTGGAAACAATGTAATTCTTCAATTCTATCTCAGTATACACATTTTTGCAGCACTTTTGAATTTCTACTTTATTTCAGTTCATATGTTTGATAAGTGTTTTGTTATCATCAAGTTAAACCCAAATTTATGCCTACAGTTCTAGTAGACATAAATAGGGGGAGATTGTTAGGAATATGTGTATTAGGTTGATGATAAGTTAAACAAAACACTTAAGTAGAAATCTAGTGTTTGTAGCCTCAACGGATAAGACCATTTTGGCTATCTGTTGAAGGAGTAGCTTTACTTAGAAATAAGTTTAGTATTGTAGCACATTTCATTCTCTGTATTTAAGTTGTAATTCTTAGATGTTGTGGGAAATTATCAGTCATGTTGACTACTAGTGGATATGCAAATAGGAGGGCTAATTGTAAATATTTCATTCCTTGTAGTTTTGTATAAGTGAAGTAGTATCAACTGATATTAAAGGCCTTCAACGGATGAGAAATAAAGCTTCAACGGATGTCTCTAAAGCTTCAACGGATAACATCCATCAACGGATGAGTTCTTCAACGGATAAAGCTTCAACTGCTAATGCATCAACGGATAAAGCTTCAACGGATAAAGCTTCAACGGATAAAGTCATCAACGGATGAAAGCTTCAACGGATGCTTATTTCAATAGCAGTTGATAGTGATAATTCATAAGCTGACAGAGGCACATGGGTTGACAGAGACAAATTGAATGTGGCAGCCTCTAGGAGGAATCAAGAAAATGCAGCATTTCCATTCTGGTGCAAACTAGGAAGTATTCAAAGATTCACAGCTAAACCTAAATTACATTGGATAGAGAAATGAAGAAGAAACATGTGAAGAATCTTTTAATTGTATTTTACAGTTTTGTCTTCACTTGTAAACTTGGTGATATATATAAACCAAGTAGCAGCTGGTAATTGAGTGGTGAATTTTCCAGAGCTGTTTAGAAAAATCCAGAGAGAAAATCATCTAGTTTGTACTAGGATGCAGCTGTGATTTAATTCTTTGAATCATAGATTTTCTGAAATAACACATCTCTGGTGGAACAACAAATCCACCAGAAAAGTTTTTAAGTTCTTTGTGTTCTTTACATTTGTGTTTGAATATATATCTGTCTGTATTAGCTTCAAGCAATTCACACACATTTGTTCATTAAAACACTCAGCCTTAGAAACTGCTCAAAACTTGAAAAAGTTTTGAGATTTAAATTCAACCCCCCCTTCTGTAAATCTCATTGTTAATCCACTGGGAATAACAAAGATGAACTAAACAATTCAATCCAAATTTCTGAATGCTTTTGCTGCTTGTGTAGACTTTATATTCAATTAAAATGTGTGGCTGAAATTGAACCACACAAATTAATTGAATGTATCAACAAAGATGTGGCTGAGGAGTAAGTGGCGACCGGGAATATTCCTTGTAACCTGCGATGTTATTTGCAACCTGTGACTACAAAAAAATAACTGGAGACTAACAAAAGTTACTAGTAACCTGCAACCTTTAAATCAGCAACCTGCGACTAAGTAAGTACAAAAACTTGTACTTAGATTCTTTACTTAAACAAATAAATACCAACCTGCGACCAATTGGTTGCTAGGTTTTTTTTGTTTTCTTGTTTCTAGTTTCTTTTCCTTTTTTTTATTTTTACTTTTTCTATTCTCTTTTTCTTTTTCTTTTTGTATTTTCTTTTTGTATTTTCTCTTTTCTTTTTCTTTTCTTTTATTTTCTTTTTCCCCTTTTTTCTTTTTTTTTTCTTTTTATTTAAGTTTAAATTGTAACTTAATTAATTTATAAAATAAATTTTGTTAGGGATATGTTGTGAATTTGATGATAAGTTAAAGAAAACACCTTAGTAGATTTAACTTAGTGAATTTGTAGCTCTTGACGGATGTTCTAATATAGTCCCGATGGATGAACTTTATAGTCCTGACGGATGAAAACTGAACATCCATTGAGAGTGTAGCTTATGTAACAATAAGTATTGTAGCACATTTCTGCAAACAACAATGTTTTCGTCTAGTAGATTCTGTAGGAATATCTAAGTCATGCTGACTACTAGATTGATATACATAATAGGTTGGCTAATTGTAAGTAAGAGATGTCTTGTAATTCTGTATAAGTAAAATGGAGTCAAGTGACAGATAGACTCCCGACGGATGATCTACAAGGCTCCCGACGGATGATCAATATATTCCCGACGGATGTTCAATGTAACGCCCCCAAATCCGGGGTCAAGGGATTTGGTCGTCACGATGAAACCTCAATCCAAATTAACCTGTTTAATCAATAAATAAATGCCAGCAACTAAAATATATCATCTGTGACCCCAAATTATACCCAAGATCTTTTAAGGTTACAGTTCTAGAAACATGAATTCCAAATTCCATAAATAATTTTTCACTTTCTTTTAAAACTCTTTCCAATAATTCAAACCCTTAAAACTTAGCCCGCTAGTATAACTTCAAAAAGAAGTATACTAGGCCCAAATACAATACACATCTATAATATAATATAATATAAATAACTTTACACAATAGAACTTACACTAGTTCGCAAACCCCGGACCAACCACCTTCCAAAAGCTTCTTCTTTGCTTCCTTGAATTACGCGGTTAAACAGCGAAAGCTAATCCTCACTAGAGGTTAAATTTGAAAACAGGCAAGTATGAGCGGAAGAAATGCTCAACAAGTTCATTATAACATATATAGGGTCTTTTTGATATAAAACCGACATCTGCAATGCCGCAAAACATTTTAAAATCATAATTGCTGAAACAGAAAGTTTATTAAAGAATCGGATAATTGTTTCTCACTGTATACAAAACTCTTCGTGATATTTTCGAGCGAAATGCCTCAGCAATACTTTGAATCTTGACGGGAATAAAACTCGTAAAACAGTGTTTACGGAAATATCGTAAACAACAATAAAATGAAACAATGATTATGGAATTGAATCATAAACATTATTCAAAACCGAACTCTTGATATTAATACTCATTTTGTTGACATATCAAATTAGATATCAATACGAACTTTGATGCTCACATCATCCCATACTGAAGTCAACACCAATCATCTATATTAATACCACATTTGATATTTAACAACAAAGTAAGTATCAGTATAAATCAGAAACTGAATCAAAACTGCATTTCACCTTTTATTCAAAACAGAAACGGTTGATAAATCATTTATTTTATGTTTATCAAAACAATTTAGAAACAACAGTTTAGATTGGAACCAATTATATTTCATGTTGTTTTTGATGATCAGTCACGAAACAGCACCAGTATCCCGCAACAATACTGTAAATATAGGTACTACCCGTATCCCGCAGCCATACAGTACCTATAGGGCTCCTGAAAAGGCATAAATTCGCCTGGAAAGATATTACAACTGGACCGATATCTCGATCACCTACGCTATAACCAGTAACCATTCCAATCTTAAAACCTTTTTATTGAAAAGGAGCCGACTCAATCGACATCCTAAATAATTATATTCCCCCATTCACTTGGGCAGGAATACTCGCAACAAAATCATCTTTCTGAAAATCCAAAACGTTTATAAATCGAGTAATTTGATAAGTAAAACATTTAACTATTCTGAACATAGAATAGTATAGGGTACTTGCATGATAAGCATTTTAATTCAGCGATATGTAAATATTTATTTATTCTGAACTGAGAATAGGGAAAGCAATATTTGCATAATAAGATTCAAAATATATATCACTTGAGCAATAAGTGATGATAGAAATACTTGCCTTTGGGTTTTTTTAGCAGTTAGTCACACTCGTAGAAACGCAATTATCTCAGTCTGGCATCTCAAGGCCTCACCGTCTTTTACTTCGCTAAATCTCTGATCTGCTGCTCATGCAGTGCTTCAACCCAATATTTCATACTATTCAACTCTAGTCTTCATCCATTCCATCTGGTCCTGATCGTCTTGAAAGACTCGTATCTCAGATGCTGAAATTGATACCAAATTAACGGGCTCGTTGAGAGGATTATTTTGATATGTAGAGCGTTAACATAGGATCAACCAATCTCCTGAAATCATTGAATATGTGTTCTTGAATGGATTTTACCCCCAAAATATGTTCTTGGCTTTTTGTTTTTAATGAATTACAATGAAATAAAATAAACAATTTAGGCTATTTATATTTTTAAGAAAATAAATACCCCAAAATCAATTTAGGGTGTTTTATCCCCTAATTAAAAATAATTAGGCCTCAAAATAGTAATTATGGGGAATACTTTTAAAAGAAATAAAATACAACATTTATATCAAAATTTCCCAAAAATTGGGAATAATTCAAAATGCAGAAATACTGGGTATTTAAAATACAAATGATTCTATAAAAATACAAACGTGAAATTTATGGGCTTTGACGTCCCGGTGGGGTCCCGGTCCGATATTTTTGAGAATCCAAAACACTTCCTAAATTAACAGAAAACCTCGAAAACACATAAAATACATTCAACACACACATAAAATGAGATAAAACGAGTACCTCGATAAAGACGCTAATAAACACGCGTCCAAATTACGGATCGATTTATATAAATGCATCTTAAACACGTAACGAGTATTCCATTGGATCATATCGGATCCGAAAAAAGATTACTTAGCCGCTAATTAACTATAAAACAATACAACGTAATACCAGATTTGGATAATTATCAAAACCGAGCTTCTTATAAAATACCATATGAGAAAATAATGTAAAAATATCCTATCTCTCGAGAATACGAGTTTTATTGATTTACCAAAATAATTATCGTATCGAAATTTTTGCGCCGGGATGCGTATGGGCCAAACCGTAATCCGGATTGAAAAAGTTAAAACACGGAAAACGTCCGGAATTACCAGATTAGGTTAGGAAGGAGTTTTCGGAAGAGTTTCGGGTTGTAAAAACGCAAACACGATTAAGGTTGGACGATTCCCGACTTTACAAAATAATTTTGTAATTATACGAAAAATAATTATTAAAACTATAACTCATTATAAAATCATATAACAATCCAAAAATTACCAGGAAAATACCATAATTATCTATACTTTATTCTGCACATATAAAAATTAAAATGCTCAAAATTTATCATATATAAACATCCAAACATCAATTCCAATTATCATATAATTCACTAAAATTCATATAAACAACTTCAAATAATAATAATAATAATATCTGAAAATATGGGATATTACATTCAGCATAATCCCGACGGATGATCATATTCAAAATAGCTGTTGATAGTGACAACACAGTCACATGTGTCGAGTGTTTGTAAAAGAAATGTGGCAACCTGTTAAGAAGGATTTTGAGAACAAAGAAGCATTACCATTTCCATGCAAATGTGAAGATATTCAAAGATGCTGGATAGAGTAATGTAGCAGCATGATATTAGACTAGATTCATTTTTGTTTTATTGTCTTGTCTTATTATCATGTAACTTGGTGATATATAAACCAAGAGTAGCAAGTAGAACAAGTAACTGAGTAAGCTTATTTTCCAGAGAAATAGATAATGCTGTATTTTTTAAGAATTTCTCTGTAAGTTTGTTTGTTCACTTGTAAAGCAGCTGTGTGCTATTCAAAGCATCACAGAGTTCTCAATCTGATATATATATATATATATATATATATATATATATATATATATATATATGGTGGATAAATTCACATCCACCAGAAAGTTTTAAAGCTTTATGTTTTATTACTTAGTGTTTTGATTTCTATTATTCTTCCATTGCGCATTACTACAAATCAAACACTGTTATATATATTAAGTTAGAACATTTTTAAAATCTCAAAAAGTAGCCAGAATTATATTCAACCCCCTTCTCTAATTCTTGTTGTATTTTTTGGGAATAACAATTGGTATCAGAGCAAGCTCTTGAAGCACAAAGAGTGTAAAGATAACAACAAATCAACAAGATGAACAAGAAGGATGTTGGAGTAAAGATTCCATTTCTGGACAAAGACAACTATGACCAGTGGAAGGTGAAGATGCACCTACTTCTTCTCTCTCAAGATGAAGCTTATGTGGACTTCATTGAAAGAGGTCCTCATGTCCCTATGAGAGCCGCTACAGGCAATGAACCATCAGTTCCAAAGCCTAGGCATGAATGGTCTGATCCAGACATTGAGCAAGTTAGGAAAGATAAAAAGGTCATGCATATTCTGTTTAATTGTGTTGATGGTGATATATTTGACAACATCATTAACTGCAAAACAGCCAAAGAGGTTTGGGACACAATACATATTATTTGTGATGGTACTGAGCAAGTAAGGGAGAACAAGATGCAACTCTTAATTCAGCAATATGAGCACTTCCACTGTGAAGAAAGTGAGTCACTCACTGATATTTTCAGTAGGTTTCAAAAACTGCTGAATGCTCTAAAACTGCATGGAAGGGTCTATCAAACAAAAGACTCTAACCTCAAGTTCCTTAGATATCTCCCAAAGGAGTGGAAGGCAATGACAGTCTCATTGAGAAATTCACAAGATTACAAGGAGTTTACCTTGGAAAGACTGTATGGGATCCTGAAAACCTATGAGCTTGAAATAGAGCAAGATGAAAAGATGGAGAAGGGAAGAAAGAAGGGAGGATCCATTGCACTAGTTGCTAAGTTAGAGAAGGAGAAAGAGATGAAGGTGGAAGCTGTTGAATCTACATCAAAGGTCAGTGAAAGCAAGGGTAAAGGGCTGGTAGCTGAAAATGAATAACAATTGAGCCAAGATGAAATGGATGATATAGATGAGCATCTAGTATTCTTAAACAGGAGGTTTTCCAAGCTCAAATTCAAGAAGAATTTTGGAGAAGCCAAGCCAAATAGAAACATGGTTGATAAGTCAAAATTCAAGTGTTTCAAATGTGGTTTAGCAGGGCATTTTTCAGTGAGTGCAGAAAGCCTGATTCTGGTAAAAAGAAGTTTGAGCCTGTTGACTATAAACAGAATACTTTAAGTTGCTAAAACAAAAGGAAAGGGCTTTCATAACTCAGGAGAATGACTGGGCTGTAGATGGATTGGATGAAGATGAATAAATCAACTATATCAATCTAGCCCTAATGGCCAAGTCAGATGAAACAGAGACAAGTTCATCAAGCAATCAGGTAATCACAACTAACCTAGCTCATTTGTCTAAAGATGAGTGTAATGATGCAATAAATGACATGTCTACTGAATTATATCACCTGCGTGTTACACTCAAGTCTCTCACTAAAGAAAACAATTAAATTAGAGAAAACAATATATTTTTAATTGAAAGAAACAATGTGCTAAAGACTCAATTTATTGAGTTTGAAAAATTGAAATTAGAATGCAAGGTTGCTAAAGATGAACTTACTGAATCCTTAAAGAAAGAGGAGATTTTAAGAAAGCAACTTGAATGAGAACAGGAATTGATTAAGGCATGGAAATCATCCAGAGATGTCCATGCTCAAATCACTAAAGTTCAAGGAATAGAGTCCTTTTGTGATGCAGCCTGGAAAAAGAATAAAGAGAAGCTTGATTCCAACTTGGTTGAAGAATTTTTAACAGATGTGGACTCGACGGATGATGAAAATTATCCGTCGAATAATCAAAAGGATTATTCGTCGAAAGACAATAAGCCACATCCATCGAATGTCAGTAATCCAGTTAGCAAAGCTAAGCTAGCTAAGTTGAATGATAAGTATGGATCAGTTTCTAAAAACTTTGTTCCAGGAGAATCAAGTCAAGTGAGAAAAGAAAAGAGAGTTAATGTTAGGCATCTGTCTATCAAGCAACTGAATGACAGATTAGAAAATATTGAGGTTAAAACAGAATCAAAAAGGAAAAACAATAGAAATGGGAAAGTAGGGATTAACAAACATAACAACTACACACCTGATAAATATGCTCGAAGAAAAATCTGTGTTAAGTGTGGTAGTGTTAATCATTTGTCTGTTAATTGCAAACTTGCTATGCCTACTCCCATGATGAAGCTGGTGAAATCATCATCAATCACATAAGGCAAATTAACAATCATCCTGACTTCAAAGTAAGAAGAATCAGGAGTGACAATGGAACTGAGTTCAAGAATTCTGTGATGAGATCATTTTGTGAATAGAATGGGATTATGCATGAGTTTTCTGCATCTAGAACTCCACAACAAAATGGAGTGGTGGAAAGGAAAAACAGATCCCTTATTGAAGCTGCAAGAACAATACTAGAAGAATCAAAGTTACCAACATATTTTTGGGCTAAAGCTGTGAATACTGCATGCTACACTCAGAATATTTCTTTGATCAATCAAGCAAAGTGCATGAAAGCCTACCAATTGTTCAAGAATAGGATGCCAACATTGAATTTTCTACATGTCTTTAACTGGAAATGCTATATCTTAAGGAATCAAACTGATCAACATGGAAAGTTTGATGCCAAAGCAGATGAAGGAATTTTTGTTGGATATGCTATGGGAAAAGCATATAGAGTCTACAATCTAAGAACCAACATTGTTATGGAATCTGTACATATTATTTTTGATGATAAAAAGATTGAAGGACTTTAAGATGGAGATTTCCATGAAAGCCTCAAATTTGATAATGTTGAGATGGTTAGTGATGACAGTGATGATGAAAGTGATCAAGAAATAGTGGTTAAGGACAATGAAGAAAAATCTACAACTAATGAAGCACATAATTATATAATGCTTCATCCGTCGGTAGACAATCAGCTTCATCCGTCGAGATACAAAGTGCATCATCCGTCGGAACCATGAGAGAAGCTGAGAGTCAAAATAGATCACTTACAGAAAGAACCCCATCTTTAAGTCAAGGATCCATAAACTCAGGGGAAGTTTCTTATAATCAAAACTCAGTCACACATCAAGACAACAATGAGGCCTCTTTATCTAGAGCTAATCTACCACAACAGAGAAAATGGACTAGAGATCACCCTTTTGAGCTCATTATTGGTGATGCATCTTCTAGAGTTCAAACAAGAAAAGCAACTCAAGAAGAATGTTTGTATATCAGCTTTCTTTCTAAGGAAGAAGCAAAGAAGGTAGAAGAAGCTCTGTTGGATCTTGATTGGATTTTAGCTATGCAGGAAGAGCTAAACCAATTTGAAAGGAACAAAGTATGGAAGCTGGTACCCAAGCCTAAAGGAAATAATTCAATTGACACCAAGTGGGTATTCAGAAATAAGATGGTTGAAAATGGCATAGTTGTCAGAAACAAAGCTAGATTGGTTGCTAAAGGCTACTGTCAACAAGAAGGAATAGATTTTGATGAAACTTTTGCTCCTGTTGCAAGACTTGAAGTCATTAGAATTTTCTTAGCCTATGCAGCCCATGGCAATTTCAAAGTCTATCAAATGGATGTCAAAAGTGCCTTTTTAAATGGAGATTTGGAGGAGGAAGTCTATGTCAGTCAGCCTCCTGGTTTTGAAGATCCAAATTTTCTAGAATATGTCTACTATCTTTTGAAAGCACTTTATGGATTGAAGCAAGCACCTAGAGCCTAGTATGATACTTTGTCAAAGTTTCTCTTAGCAAATCACTTCACAAGAGGTACTGTTGACAAAAAAATATTCTTTAGAAATGTTAATGGCTCTAGTATGCTTGTTCAAATTTATGTAGATGATATTATATTTGGCTCTATAGATGAAAAACTTTGCAAAAAGTTTGCCAAATTGATGCAAATTAAGTATGAAATGAGCATGATGGGAGAACTAACTTACTTTTTTGGTTTACAAGTTAAGCAAGTTAGTGATGGAATATTCATTAGTCAAACCAAATATATTTATGATCTTTTAAAGAAGTTTGATCTAATTGATTGCACATCTGCAAAAACTCCCATGGCCACTGCAACTAAGCTTGAATTAAACACTACTGAAAAGTCTGTGGATATTTCAAGCTATAGAGGCATGGTTGGATCACTTTTGTACTTAAGATCTAGTAGGCTAGATATAATGGTTGATACTTGTCTTTGTGCTAGATTTCAGGCTGATCCTAGAGAATCTCACGTAATAGCTATTAAGAGAATTTTCAGATATCTCAAGGGAACACCAAAACTTGGCATTTGGTACCCTAGAGATTCTGGTTTTGATCTAACTGGTTATTCAGATGCAGATTATGCAAGTTGTAAAATAGATAGAAAAAGTACAACAGTAACCTATCAATTTCTAGGAAACAAGCTTGTATCCTGGTTCAGTAAAAAGCGAAATTCAGTTTCTACTTCTATAGCTGAAGCTGAATATATTGTTGTGGGTAGTTGCTGTGCACATATTTTATGGATGAAAAACCAACTGTTGGACTATGGTCTACAAGTGGATAGAATTCCTATTATCTGTGATAACACAAGTACAATTGCCATCACTGAAAATCTAGTACAACATTCAAGAACAAGGCAGATAGACATCAAGTACCACTTCATTAAGGAGCATGTGATGAATGGTACTGTGGAACTTCATTTTATTCCAAGTGAAAAGCAACTTGCAGATATCTTTACCAAGCCACTTGATGAATCCACCTTTACTAGGTTACAAAATCCTCTCTCTCACTGTAAATTTCCTCACTTTAACAATGGCACCAGTAGTCAAAATCATGTCTCAGTCAGGATTCATTTATGAGAAGAACAACTTCGCTGCTCTTGTGAACAAAGAAATTCCTATATCTGAAGACTTTCACAAAATGATGGACTTTGTGAAGGGATGCAAACTCAGTTATGCCATGTTGGAATCACCCACAATCTACTGTGAAGTTATGGAGGAGATATGGATAACTGCTGTGTACCAGTCTACTGACAAAACCATAACTTTTACTCTTAAAGGTAAGCAATTCTGCATTAACAGTTATATAATTCAAGCATGCTTTAAGATTCCTGAGAACAATACTACTGAACCACACACTGATGCTAATTTAATTACCATGCTTAATTCTATTGGCTATGCTCTTCCTACCACTAAGTTAAGTGAGATTAAAAAGCTAGGTCTTAGAAAAGAGTGAAGTTATTTGTGTGATGTAGTTATCAAGGTGTTTTCTGGTAAGATAAGTAATTTTGATTCTGTCAATACTGCCATGCTTAACATGCTTTATATGCTAGTTACTGATAAGTACTATAATTTCAGTGACATGATCATGTTTGAGTTAGGTTACAAGTTAGGGGAAATTAAAAAGAGAGCTAAAAATGTCTATTATGCTAGATTCTTTATGATTCTTGCTAACCAATTTATTGAGGATATTGTTATTGAGAAACCAACCAACAAACTGGATTGTAGGGTTCAAGAAATGAGAGTGATTGCAAATCTTAACAGAGCAAGTCATCACAATGAGGTTCCCCTATCTATTTTCCAATCATGGAGGCCCTTAGGTAAGTGAGGTAGGCACCACTGTCTCTATTATTTCTACCTCCCAAATTTCTTTGCCTTTGAGTGTGGCTATGGCATCTGTGTCAATGACCCAACAGATGTCTACCCAAGCCACCAAAATAAAATTTTCCAAATTCAAAACAAAGAAAACCCCCTCTGGTTTCTCTCAAAAGAAATCAGTTGCAAAATCTACCAAAACCAAAGAGGGGAGTGTGAAGGGTGGTAAGATAGGTGAGGGACAGGGTAAACATCAAAGAATCCCCAAGAATATGGATGCAGAGATGAATGTACCCAAGCCTAGCCACACCACAGTTTTTCAACAAACTGTGGTGATTAATAAGAAAATTAACACAACTCTAGTTTCATCCTCCCAAAAGGATGTTACTATTGAAACAAGCTCCCAACTAGGAGCACAGGCCAAGAGGGTAAGGGACACAAGCTCACCCCAAACTTATGCCAGAAAGAAGAGATCTAAAACCATTGGGGATGCACAGGAAACATACACAGTGCAAACTGTAGCTAAAGACTCAGTCACTGCACCATTTCAAATTCAATTTGATGTGGCTCCAATAAATGTGGAGTCATATCCAAAATCTTTAGTCATAGAAGCACCACAAACACCAAACTCTCCCAAAAATTCTCTGGATGGGGATATGATTAACACATCAATCCCTGATTCTCCTTCTTTAACTTTGTTGGAGAAGCCAAAATCTAGTGCAAGTGAACATCATATTTTAGATGATTTGTTGGCTCACTTGCCAATTCTTTCAGGAACTGTTGAGACATCTGTGCCCAAATTATCATCAATCTGCACAGAGTCTACAATAGTTTCCACACCAAGCTCTATCATTTTTTTATTCCGGTGGATATTGTTCATCCGTTGGTTAGTGATTGTATCCCGACGGATGTGCCTGACAGTAGTCATCCGTCGGCTATCCTAACTACTACCCCGATGGATGTTCCTCATCCGTCGGTACTCACTACACACACTGGAATTTCAACAATTGTTACAAGTGTAGATGAGTTAGTAGTTATACAATCACTCTTAGGACGGAGGGAATTGAGTGAATTGAGTGAGAGGCTGAGTTACTCTCAGGCAAAAGGAGAGGAAAAGAGAGAAATCATGCAGGCTATTTCTTCCAGCCTGGCAAAAGAGAGTGAGAGGAGTTCCACCTTAGTAGGTGAAGGTGAGGGTGTGAGTGTGGTGAGCCAAGGGGAGACCTTGATGCAAGAACAGAGAGAAAATAAGAGAAAAAAAGGTACAACTAAATGGGAAGAGCCTATTGTAAGCGAGTTAATAGATGTCAATGAGGCTGATAAGAGACAACTAATTCAGCAAAAATATCAAGCTGTTTTAGACTCTGTTTCTTTTAAAGCTGAGGCATTTTCTCACCCTGTGTCAGCATATCAAGTTCTAGATGAACAGGACAATGTGGCTGCAGAAAGGATGCTAAACTTGGTGCATACAATTGTTTCAATGCAAAGAGCAAAGGATGCCATCACAACCATGCCATCTACAGCTGGTGATGATGTTAATTATGGAACTGGTGGTTCTGAAGAGTTCTTTGGAGATGAAGATGATGATGAGGAAGAGCCAATGGACATAGGGGAGAAGAAGGCCCTAGCTTCAGATCTAGCATGCTATCTTGGGCATTCTCCAAAGATTATGATGAACATCATTTCAAGTCCACTCTCTTTCATATAATTCAACAGACACAGACTGCTCTTCAATCCACCACTAATGCTAGCACCACGAAGCTTCTACAGGCACACCTCAACTCTCTACAACTATATTAAATACAATCTATTCAACATAATCTGGATGTCACTTTAATCAAAACAGAGATTGACCAAGTCAAGAAGGATGTCTCTGAAAGGTTGGATGCTAAATTTCCAAATATAACAATACTTGACATCAACAGACAGTTAAGGAAGAATTCTAATCTTGCAACCAAAGGGGATTCCATATATACAAGACTGAAAGCAGTAGAAGCCTCTCTCACAACTATTCATTTACATCAAGCACGGAAAACTCAGTTGCTTCAAAAGCTGGTGGCTGCACAGACTTCTACCTCCACTCTACTTGATGATAACAAAAAGGGGGAGAAAGATTCAATTATCCCAGTCAGTCAAGGAGAGCAAATCAGTAAGGGGAGAATGTGATAAATGTTCAAATTAGTCAAGTAATAGTTCCAGAAATTACTTTACCAAAGCCACCAGTATTGGATGACATTGATCTGATCCAAATAGCAGCTGCTAAGCTGGATTCACAGTCAAATTAAAAGAAGCTTGATGTTGCAGCTGTTGAGAAGCAATTGGATGATAAATGGAGGAAAATAGATGAAGAAATTACAAGGAAATTTGGGCCAATTGAGAAACCAGACAAGACTTTTCATCATCACTCTCAAGTCAAGCAAATCTCTGTGAATGAAATGAGTCTAGGTAGCTTAGAAAATGGCCAACCTTCAAGCATAAAGTCTCCAAAGGCCAATCTAGTTTTGAAGCCTAAGAAGAACTATCCAAAGTCATCAGACAAAAATCATGTGGATCTTATGTTTGAGACTCCAAGGCCAGATGAAAAGAAGCTATTGGCAAGGTCTATTGCATTTTTCAAAGATCCATCTGACTCAGTTCTAAAAAGAAGAATTGCCAAAATCTACAGGAATGGTAAAGAAATCCGTGTGGTGACTGGACACCCTCAGTTTGTAGAAGCTAAGAAGGATGAAAAAGAAAGAATCAAGCAAGAAAAGAAGCAGGCTGCTTTAGATGCTAAAAGGCTCAAACAAAAGAAAAAGCAAGTTGCTGTCTTGGCCAAATTTCAAGCTGTCAAAACAACAACTGAGATTTCTGAGAAACCACCCGTGATTACTGAAGCTCAAGATCTAGAAAATGCTAAATGAACCTCAACAGACAAAGAAACCAAGATACAAGCAAAGAATCAAGAGAAAATTGGACTTCAGTGATGAGGAATTGAAAGATTATATTCCCAATTCCCAACCAGTCTACTTCTACAACTCAAACATCCAAACCCTCAGTGGTGAATGAGGAATTCAAGGTGGATCCAACAAAGAACTTTCATGGTGAGCCTATAATTCCTAAGGATGAGCTAATAGACTGGGAAAGTTTGCCAATTCCTGAATTAATTTACCTATCTTCAACAAGCCAAAGAGAACAAAGTCTAGAGCAATCAAGAAGGTCAAGCCTGTGAGTTTCAGAACCAAAGCCCTAACCAAAGCTCAATCAACCGTCAACAAGGGAGATCTTTTATACATCTGCGACATCAAAGAATTTTTAGATATTAATTTCTACATGGATGAACTAGAAGAAGTGAGAGCAATTGATGCTCACAGAAATCTCCCTGAGAGACTGGTGTTCAAGTACATGTGAGGGAAAGAAATCACATGGCCTCTTCACAGGATTCTTCAAGAAAGCTGCTCTGTACTGATAAAGGTCTTCTCATCCTTCAAGAAAAACTTTGGATTCAATGTAACTGCAAGGAAATTGGTCCTAAAGAAGATAAAAGATCTAAGGAGTAATAAAGTCAAGGATGCACTCCCAAAGACTCTATCAATTCCCTTTACAGGAAATATAGTGCATTTGAGGCCTTATTGGCTAATGGAATTCATGGATGACAAGGGTATTAGAAGATTCTTCAGACTGGATGACCAACTGAGTATCTCTAGCAATGAGACTCTATTAGAAATGCAAGAAAAGATGGATCTATCAAATGCTGAAGAACTTGAGTTCCACAGACAACTCAAAATCAAATAGAAGAAAATAACAGGAAGCTTGGGAAGAAATCCAGACAATCAAGAAAATAGGAATCATGTGCTCAGACTAGAGGAGCACCTTGATAATGATTGTGACAACCCTTTTACACTTTACTTTGTTCAATTTTCAATAAATTGTAGCACATACTAGTTTCATCTACTATCATTTCATTCTGTACATTTAGAGTATTTTGTTATCATCAAATTTCTCTTAATTTATGGCTACAATTCCAGTAGACATAAATTGGGGGAGATTGTTAGGGGTATGTTGTGAACTTGATGATAAGTTAAACAAAACACCTTAGTAGATTTAACTTAGTGAATTTGTAGATCTCGACGGATGTTCTAATATAGTCCTGACGGATGAACTTTATAGTCCCGACGGATGACAACTGAACATCCATCGAGAGTGTAGCTTATGTAACAATAAGTATTGTAGCACATTTCTGCAAACAACAATGTTTTAGTCTAGTAGATTTTGTAGGATTCTCTAAGTCATGTTGACTACTAGATTGATATGCAGAATAGGTTGGCTAATTGTAAATATGAGATGTCTTGTAGTTCTGTATAAGTGAAATGGAGTCAAGTGACAGATAGACTCCCGACGGATGATCTACAAGGCTCTTGACGGATGATCAACATATTCCCAACGGATGTTCAACATAATCCCGACGGATGATCATATTCAAAATAGTTTTTGATAGTGACAACACAGTCACAAGCGTCAGGTGTTTGCAAAAGAAATGTGGCAACCTGTTAAGCAGGATTTTGAGAATAAAGAAGCATTACCATTTCCATGCAAATGTGAAGATATTCAAAGATGTTGGATAGAGTAATATAGCAGCATTATATTAGACTAGATTTATTTTTGTTTTATTGTCTTGTCTTATTATCATGTAACTTGGTGATATATAAACCAAGAGTAGCAATTAGAATAAGTAATTGAGTAAACTTATTCTCAAGAGAAATAGATAAGACTGTATTTGTTAAGAATTTCTCTGTAAGTTTGTTTGTTCACTTGTAAAGCAGCTGTGTGCTATTAAAGCATCACAGAGTTCTCAATCTGATATATATATATATATATATATATCTGGTGGATAAATTCAAATCCACCAGAAAGTTTTAAAGCTTTGTGTTTTGATTTCTGTTATTCTTCCACTCCGCATTACTGCAAATCAAACAGTGTTATATATATATTAAGTTAGAACATTTTTAAAATCTCAAAAAGTAGCCAGAATTATATTCAACCCCCTTCTGTAATTCTTGTTGTATTGTTTGGGAATAACAAACTTAAATATAACATATATAAATAAACTAATTTAGATTTATAAAATAAACTTATTTAAAGTTTATAAAATAAATCATTTTAAGTTTATTAAAAAAATTATTTTAAAGTCCACTAAATAAATTTATTTAATTTAACAATTAAACTTTGAACCTCGCCAATCCCTCGAGCAGTTTAGCTGTATACCCCGCGCACCTCTTCTCGTACTTTAACAGATAAACGTTCAATCAAGTATGTTCCTCAACTTAACAATTCTCCTAAAAATAATACCCAGATTCCTTTCGCGAGCTGTTGACGCCTAGTGCAACTAGTCTGGTTCACAGATGACTAACCCCCCATTCAGGTCTTCGTATTATAGCCTTGATTATATTGTTAAGCTTGCAACAACTTTATCTCTTCAGACACTGACTGTCAATAAACAACTGTACTTTCACTGGAATCCTTTCTGGTACTTTAGACAACATCTTCATTGCTACTACAATTTTGAATACTTCATTCACTGTTCTTCACCGATGCTTGAACATATAAATAAACTCCTGTTAGTGAGTATAACTTCAAGATTGCAACTGTCTTCTTTAACATCTGTCTATACCACGTCTTCAATTCTTCAGATTCCTATGCTTCGAACACTGTCTATCTTCAATCAATGCCAATACACTGAAATCTTCTGGTAGCACTTATACACTGAATCTTCATCATTTCTGAAACCCTAAAAGTCTTTAACCTTTATTCTTCACTGAGGCATGAACATATTAATGAGCTTCTTTCAGTGACCTGTAAACAGACTTCAAACTTTCTTCTAATCCTTTGATTCTTTGTATTTTCCTTGTCTTCATTTCTTCTAATTTCTTGTGTAGTCGTAGTATTATTAACTTGTCATGTTCTAGTGTTGTTTTCATGTTGAGTTAGCACGTAACTGTTCATATAGCTACGCAGTCTCACCAACAATCTCCCCCTATTTGATTGTTAAACCTAAAAAACAAATTAAATAGAGAAAGGATAACTCAACTAACAACTTGAAAAAGTAAATTACCAGGACTTGTAAATAATGCTACTGGTTTTCTGGATCAAATTCTGCATTTCCAGATTTCTTGAGTAACTGAAATGAAAGATGTTTGTTCCTCTAGCACTGAACTGATATTCAAGTAGTTTCATCTTCATTTCCTTGATTCTTCAAATCTCTGCCAGATAATACTTCTCAGTCTTGAAGTAATCATCAACAACTTCCTTTGTACAAGCACATTTCCTGTTGAGAAGCGCATATCTCTCTTGCTTCTCCCCCTATGAGAATCAACTGCTTAAAGGAGATCACCTTCATTTACCACCTCTCCCGTACAATAGGATCCGCAGATAAAAACCAATGGTACTCCCCTTTTGGAAAATAGCTTCTCCCTTTATGAAGAACAGTGTATATGTTGAGTTATCATGTAACTGTTCATATAGCTACACTATCTCACCAATAGCCAGATTCTAGGTTTCATCCCAGATTCCGGTGGTGTTCTTCACCGACCCGGATTGAGACCCGTTGACCCGTTTTCTGTAACCCGGTTTTGATCCTAAATTCCCAAATTTAATTTTCAGATATGTGTTTCTAGATTTTTATTTTATAAATTTAAAAAAATCAGTTTTATTTAATTAAAATAAATTGATTAAATAATTCAATTAATTAATTAATTAATTAATTTTATAAATAAATCTGAATTATTTTTTAAATTTCAAAAATTATATATTTATCTATTTATTATTTAAATTAATTAATAATTTTGATAATTAATCAGTTTATTTAAATAATTATTTTAAATTTATTTAAATTCCAAAATTATGGAAAATCATTTTTAATTTTGATTTTTCCTAAATATTTATTTAAAATTATAATTAATATTTACTAAATTTGAATAATTAATTATTTTGAATAATAGTTGAATAATTCTTATTAATTGAATATTAATTAAACCGTTCGCTCATTTAATACGAAACGAACGCGTTTAGACTCAGAAAAATATTCTGATTCTATTAAAAATACTTTTGACACATAAAATCTTTCATTTCGAAAGGTCGCTTAATTTTGTAAACATTTCTGAGTCGCGTAAATACCAAAAAAGTCGTATTTCGACCTAATTTCAGTTCTAAACGTATCGAGTGGAATGTGTTGACGAACTGAGTTATATGTTATATGAAATGTGTGATACGTGTCTTATGTCATGTAATTTGTGAGTCCATGTGTCTTTTAAACGTTATATGATTAAATATAATCCTTATCTGTTATTATCGGATGGGTAGATAGTAAGGATACATGTATAGACTAGACAATTATATATTGTCAGTTAATTGAAATAGTATCTTTTATAACAGATACACATAGTCCGAGGCATTCAAAGCCAAACAGTGATAGTAAAAGTAAAGCCTAATTTTGCGTGGTAATGAGACGAGTGGATACAGAGTAGAGGTGAACATACAATTGTAATTGAAAGCTAGAAAGCGGATCAATTGAGGAAAGTATTCTCAAACTTCCTTGTGATATATTGCAAGTATTTCCTCCCCATTCTAAATTCAAAATAGTTAAATGTTTTACATTTTGTTGCAATTACTCTTAATTATGCAAGTACCTTTTTGCTCTTGTTTCTTATTATTATTTGTGATCTCTTGAGCAAAACTCTATTATTCTGGGTTATTTGCGAACCCTGAATCGTGATGTTTTGAAATTAAAATGATTTGACATCAAAATACTCTACGGACTGGATGGTTACGATAAGGGCTAGAAATGGATGGACCGTTTGATATAAGGGCCAGGGATGGACTGGACCCTATGGGCCGGGGATGGACTAGACCCTTGTTTATTGGGCCATGGTGCCTGGGTACCTGAATGGATCTATACATGTAGGTATAGATCTGCATTATATCTTGACTGATCAACAGGGCATGGGTGCAAATGTTGGTTCTAATGTCCAGTCTAATTTATTGTTGATCACCATTAATGACATCCCTTTCTTGGAAAGTTTTATGATTACAAAACCGAACAAAGAATTAATTTAGGAAATGAATTAGGAAACTATTCATTGATTTTCTTTATCCATGATTAAAGGCTAATAAGGGCTGATGGTTTATTCGCTCAACTGTTTTAATAAATAAAGATGTTTATAAAATCATTTAAAGATTATTTCCGGAAGTTCCTTTTTATCATAATACCTGGAAACCAATTATGATACTTGCTGGGCATTTTTGGCCCACTCTTGCCTTGTGAATTCTTATTTCTTTCAGTATCAAATGAGGATAAAAGTAATAGCTCTTAATAGACAGCAAAATTGGAGAGATCCCTGCTACAGAAAGTTGGAGATGTCGGAGTGAATAAGACAAGGAAGTTAGTAAAGAGGTAATAAAATTTTATTTAATTGCTATAAATTTTAGAAGGTTAGATTCTTGTTTCATTCAATAACCTATAAACAATCCAGAATTGAGGGGTTATCTGTATATTAATTTAATATACAAGTTTATATTATTTAAAGTTGTTTGGTGATACCCAATCCTGACCCCGGACTTGGGGTTGTTACAAAGACCATTGAAATTGAGAGCGAGCATCGATCTAAATTAGGGGATTTGAAAATATAAGATAGATACAAGGATTGTGTGCATGTGAATTGAATGAGAGTTAAAAACCTTAATAATGGCGATATGGTGAGGTGAATAGTGATGAGAGAACTTAGCAACAAAAGAAAAAATAGTGACGAGAGAGGTAATTAAATTGGGGAGTCGAGTTTACATGGGTATGGATAGGAAATATTTTTTTATATGTGCGGCATGTGTATTACAATTTATAATTTACAATTACTTACCCACTATACAAAATTTCTCCCATAAAATATATTATTTTTTTTAATTTTGGAAAAAAATGGTATCTGTATTTTTCTTACAAAATTTAAATAATATTATAAGTATTATATACATATAAAATATTTACTTATTAATTTATTTATTTCGTGTACCTCATATCGTGTACCTGAGGGTAAACACAAAACCGACACTAAATCTCAGGCATATATTTTCGTGTTCGTGTACTTTCGTGTCGTGTACTCAAAATGAAAAAACAAACACTAAATTTTTATGCCATTTTTGTGGTGTTTTTGTGTCGTGTAAAAAATTATCGTGTCTAAATTAGATAGACTTGCCACGAGATCCATGTCTTATATTTAATGGGGATATTGTAGGGTGGAATGTTTTATTGTACGATAACCATTCATTGGATAGATTCTTTGTATTCTAAGTAGTGAATTCATATTATCCATATAGTCACGATATGTTGAGAAGTATCACTCATAATGTATGTTAGGTATGAAATGCACACGGGGGGGGGGGTGAATGTGTGATTCTTGATTTTGTTTTGTTCAAAATCAAGTTATGTGTTTGGCTTACTCTTGAACTTAACAGACAAAGTAATATTTGTAGTGATAATTAATTTACTGTAAAAGACACAGAAACTATTACCAAAACTTACTTGATCTTTATATTAAAAACCAAATATGTTACGCTACAAATCTGTGTTCTTAAGTGTTTAAGAACATAATTACTTCTTAAGAGAATATAAGAAATACTAGATTTTTATTCTTGAGAGAATACAAGAAATCACAGTTTACAAAGATTGCACTAAAGTAGACTAACGCGTTTGTCTAAAGTCCTTTTGTCTATTTTTATTTTAAGTGCAGAAAATCTGCATACAATCCTCTAGGTCGGTGACCCTCCTTTATCAAGTTCATCTTAGCCCTTGATCTTGCATTTCTCAAGCTGCATTTGTAGACTTTCCATTTTAATGATAAAATAGTTTGTTGACAGATAATCTTGAATCTTTATGGTTGATGCATTCTGGTAATTGAAGCTTTTATCAAGATCTTCAAAGTGTATAGAAATGTTTATATCGAGATGTAGAATGGCTTGTCGATATCTCCAGTTCTCTCTATATATAAGTGGCTTGTCGATATCTCCACTTCTCTACATGTAGTTTGACTTGTCGATATCTCCTCTTCTCTATTGGCATTTTGACTTATCGATATCTCCACTTCTCTACATGTGTTTTGACTTGTCGATATCTCCACTTCTCTACATGCTAAATTGACTTATTGACATCTCCACTTCTCTACAGACCAGATTGACTTCTCTACAAGTGAGGTGACTCTTCTATAGGTAAAATGACTTCTCTACAAGCGATGTGACTCCTCTATAGGCCAAATTTACTTCTCGATATGCTTCTTGACATTCCTTGATTTGTGAATACTTGACATATGACTTAGACCATTTTTCAATCTACAGCTTTATTCTCCATCAAGCAGTTTATCTTCATTCTGAGGCATGATCGGTCTTGATCTTCTTCCAGAGATTTATTCCTAGCTTGTTGGCTGTTTACTGATAATACTCCAGTCTAATCTATACAAATATTTTTACAGACTCAAGAAATATCATCACAGATTATATAAGATTACAAGTCAACTAAATCTTAGGATTGTCAAAGTGACTTAGTCTTGTTATGTTAAGGCATGTCTTGCACAACAATCTGCCCCTAATTTGTGAGAAGATCACTTGTCACAAATTCATACCTGATAACAAGACTAATCCCAAGCTAAACTGAAAAGCAGACATAAATACAAGGTACAAATGTTTATACAGAAATGTCAATTAACAATTACAATGAAGGTTGAGCTTATAGAATCAGCTAAAATTTTCATAACATGGATGGGATCTAATCAAATCCTTAAGCCTTACAAGGAATCTAGTTCCTCAATGATCTCAGTCCCTCTAAGTGCTTCCACAAGCTTTAGCCACTCATTCACTAAGTAACTGGCAAGATACTTTACTATGAACCTTGATAACCTGTAAGCCTTGATATTTAGAAATATACCATCTTCAGAACTCTGCTCAATCCTCTAGCTTTCAACTTATTTGATCTTTTCTCAAACATCTCCATCTTCTTAGCCTTTATGATAGCACTCTCCTCCCTCTCAGCCATCTCCCTTGCTCTTCTTTCTTATCCGTCTCTAAGCCTTGTTTCCAGATCTACCTTTCTTAGCTTTATGTGTGAGTCATTCTTATTCATCAGATTAATCACCTTTTTAAGTTCCACTATTGAGTAATTTTCAATTACTTATTTTTTGAGCAGGTTTAATGAGCCATTTTTTAAGTAGATTCTTACCTCTCCCAAATTATCCACAGATACTTTATATATGAACTCAGCTTGTTGCTCATTATAATCATCTTCTAAGATTTCTTCTGAGATTGGTAAAAAGTCATCTTAATTGAAATAATTTCATAATGCTCCCATTTTAACCTTGCTCTTCATCGGTTTTCTTCCAATGGACTTGAAGTGTTTTTTGACTGGTGGCTTGAATGTTGGAGGTTTGACTATTTTCTACAAAGAACTTTGATTGACTAGGACATGTTTTTAGTAAAATGTTGGATGTGAGTTTGTAGAGGTGTTTAGGATTGGTGGCTTGAATGGTTTGAGTTTTTAGTTGGCTAGGGATTTGATTTGAGGCTTGTTGAGTTGTAGATGTTTGGATTATTGGTGTTTTCTTTCTATCCTTTCAATCTTTATTGCTCTTCTTTTTATCTCCTTCCTTATCCCTCCCCTTCGTCTTATCTTTTCTATTATTCCCACTACTTTTGCTTGATTGACTTGGATTTAAGCCAAAAGATTTGTGTTTATCTTTCTTTTGCTCATCATCATCCTTGTCATCATCTTTGTCATTGATAACAACAATAGATAGCATGGTCTCCACATTTTGAATATACCTCCCCAAGATAGTGATCATTTCCAAGTCAATGATCTTCTTAACCTTTAATCATGTCTCAATCACCATCATCAGCTTTTTGTTCTTCATGACACAATGCTTGGGAATCATAAAATTTATGTATTTCTTGGTAGTTGGGCATATGTAAGCCACTCCCTTGCTAGGTTTGAGATAGGCCTCTGGGAAAATCATCACCCTGACTTCATTGATGAAGATATCCAGCTCTAAGGCTATCCTAGATTTGAGAAATGCTGGTGAGACCTGCATACAGCTATCAACTCCAGTATGCTTAATGTTGACAATTATTCCCTTCTCCCTAAGAATGTCCTTGGTGACCAAAAGCACCCTCAAGAAATTTATGTTTCTACCAATAGACCTCATGTATGTATGATGGTTTTGGTTCACTGAGACTCTCGGGCATTCTTGGAATTCACCAAACTTCTTGTCAAAAATAGGGACCTTCAACTGCCATCTTGAGTCTCTCTTCCACACTAACCTCTACTTGATGTAAAGATCTGAGCTTGGCTTCCATCTCCCCCTTAGGATTTTTATCAGGTTTAGTAGAGATTTGAAATTTTTGAGCCCTGATGTTTGAAATACCTTGAGTGCACCCATGATAGCTCCCAAAAACACACTTTTTTGCATTTGAAAATAATTTTGGGAGTCTATCAAGGACTTGATGTCATTTTGATGACTCTGAACTTAAGTTGTGAGTTGGTTGACTTGAGTAGCAAGATGTGAGTTTGAAGTTTGAAGTTCAGCCACTTGAGCTTGGGGAGTTTGGATTTGTTTAGTAGAAGAAGTAGAAGGTATACTAGTAGATATAACACATCCAAAATTTTCAAGCACCACCCTCTTTATTTCCTCCATTAAAGAAGATGGCTCATATCTAGCCTTGTGAAGTTGATTTAGCTTGACTTTAGTATCATTATTCTGAGAGATTCAACCTTCCAGAACTGTGTATAGTGCTAGAAAAGATTCCCTCGATTGTTTGATGCTGGTTTCTATTCTTGTGAGATTGAAGGTGGCCAGCTTCTCAAAATGTTTGTTGAATTTGTTTTTGATCTCTATCTGGTATGGAAGGAACTCATCAATCCTGGACCACGCCATCCCTTTTAGACTTCCTTGATGACCATCCAGAGTCTTCTCTAGTGCTTTACCAATACATTGAAAGACTTTGAGTTGTGCTTTATAGACCTCTATGATGGCATCAAAAACTTCCTAAGGAGTAAGCACCTTGGCATTGCTACCTAAGATGGTGATATACTCCTCCCTAAATCATGCCAAAGCTTCCTCCATATCAATGCTAAAAGATTTGGACATCTAAGCATCAACATTACCATCCTGCTCAGCTTCATCTACTATCTTGATTTGTTGATTTTTTATTTTTCTCTGTAAGATAGCATAATGGCTTGATAGTCTTGGTTAGTCATGTCAAATGTGAGCAATTATTGTGCTATATTGGCAAAATATTCAATTTGATCCTCAAGCATACCATCTACAGATGTGGGTTGAGCTTGGGCATCTCTAATCCAGTTGGAAGGAAGGTGTAAGGATGGTTGTGCAGAGGTGGAGGGTAGGTCAAGGTTAGGTGGTTGTATAGTAGAGGTGGATGGAACACCTGTAATAGAAGTCACAGTTGGACTCACAGTGTGAACTGTGGTTGTGATAGTGTATTGATCATCTTATCAGTGATCCTCCATTTGAATTGGAGGGGAGTTAATCAGATTACTGTCATGTACCATGGATTCAAACCCTTGTTCTTCTTGCAAAGAACTGGCACTTGAGTATGCTTGAGTACTTGCCTCCTTATTGATGGATCATTGGAAATTGGACTACTAGCTTCAATTGTCAGAGCAATGTCAGCTATGGTTTTGAGGGATTTGTTCTTGCTAGAGGAACCTTCAATTGAATTGGAGAGGATTTGAGTAGCTCCCCCTCAAGATTACTACCCTCAAATCTTAAACCTTGTGAAGGCTGTTGTGCACATGAAGGTGCAGATGTTGACACAGGGTCTTCAGTAAAAACTGATGAAACCCCTGTATTTGTGATGGTGTCATCAAGGTCCAACTCAACATTTGGCCTCTCACCATCTAAATGTTGTTTTTGAGTGGTGAGCACAGTTTCAAGAACCGTGTCACTTAATTTTGGCAGGACTTGAGAAGTAGATTCAAGTCCTTCATTAAAAGAAGAAGAAATTTTAGATATGAGATTAGTGATCTCAGAGTTGACTTTTGGCAACTTCCCCTGTATATAAGAGGGAGTTTCAATAAATGTGTCCTCATAGTGTGTGACAGCCTCATTACTTCTTTCTCGTTCTTGATTGTGCTTAAGAAGGGGTGCAGATTCTTTACATGATGCCCTTGGGAGAGTGCTTTGTTCAATAGTGACATCTTTTTGAGAAGATTTCACTAGAGTCTATTTTGATCCCTTATTTACAACTGCATCTTGTTGAGAAGATACAGAGGTGGTTAATTGAGTGGTCAACTCTATCTTTTTCTTCTTTAGTTTCTTGACTAGGTGACTCGATTCCTCACTTTGTTCCTCACCACTCTCATTGATTACAACTAGGTTTCTCTGCTTTCTCTTCTTTTTACTAGCTACACCCTTTTGAGAGGATGAAGCAATTAGTTTTCTAGTATCTATGGGTTTAGAAATAATGGTCTTAGTTGTGGTAGGCTCCTGTGGGTGTGCGTGTGTTTGTACTGCTACAGGAGCAATAACCTTAGCAGTACTAGCAATTGCAGTACTTCTCATATCAGGCATAGGGTAAGGGTAAGTCCTAAATTTCTCCAACATAAATTTAGTGATATTTAGGCTCACCTATACCTGATTTTTTGTACCCAGTTGTCCAAATAGAATTTTGGACACCGACTTATAAATGACTATTTGACTAGAATCAATGCTTAGTGTTCGGTGAATATCATTCACCTTATAGTTTAAAAAGACATGATAAATATAGGAAATAAAATTTCTTTACCTCTACTTACTAAAGGCATTATTAGCTTGGTGCTCAGTTCTCAAAGTATGAGACTTCCAACATCAAGGTGCATGTCATAAGCCATTGAGTAGACCAGATTTTGGACCATACTTTATATGTTGTCAAAGCCTGTCTTCCTGTAAGTGAATGCCCTTATTATTGTGTCAAACAAAAAGGATCACTCTCTTCTCAGATTCTTCTTGTTCATCCTGGCTAAATCAATATTTTCACTGTAGTTGATGAAGTCCATGAATTCTGACATCTCCAATGGGCTAGGAGCTTCAACTTGGTTCTCTGTGGAGATCCCAGTGCTTTTTTCATGTCATTGAAATTAAACTTCACAGTTACACCATGAATTGTGCAGTAACCCTCATGGTCAGTACTTGGTTGTCATCTATGTTGGTATGTAGGACAACACTGATTCCGAATTTATCCAACACATCGTAGTATAGAGTTGGATTTGCAGTAAGAGCTCCTGCAAGCTAAGATTCAAACACAAACTTTACAAAGCACTTGAAATTATCAGGTGCCTGTGTTGTTGGGTCAACAAAAGATAAAAAATTGGTGCTTTTCTTGGGGACTGCTGCTCTTTGATTGTTGGTTTTGGATGCCATTTGTAAATAAGAGAAAATGAGTGGGTAAGTGTTTTGAGAAGAAGAAAGCTTGTAAAGATGTGAAATGGTGAAAAATTGGTTTAATTTGGTCAATTGAGATCTCGAAAAAGTAAAAAGGGGTTATGTCGAGATGTCTGAGTATTTATGGTGTAGAGATGTGACTTCATGACAAGAAAAAAAGAATCGATAAAACTTATATCGATAAGTTTGTGTAGAGAACTCATATCAAGATGTCATTTTCTTGATTCTTATCGAGAACTAAATAGAGACAAATCAATGTGTTGTACAAATACCCAGTTTGTCCACTAGGACTAAATTTATTTTAATTTATATTGTGAAAAACAATATAGAATTAAAATTGATTTGATATCAAAAGTGTTTTACTGCAAATAATTTATTGAATTAAATTATTTCAGTCTGAGTTGTCGATAAGTCTAGATTTGCATTATAGAGAAATCCATATCGATAAGTATACCGAGATCTCTACAAGACTTATCGCGAAGTCATAAAAAGACTTATCGAGAACTCTATCAAGAAGTTAGAAAAGACTTATTGAGAAGTCTATCATAAAGTCAGAAAAGACTTATTGAGAACTCAGTTCTCTACATACTTTTGTTTCATTTTGATTATCCCTTATATAAATTTCACATATAATCAATATGAATTAATATTTGGATAGTTTTTCTTTGAATTAAAAATATTCCAAGTTAAATTTCTTTTTCAAAAATAAATATACAGAGATTTCTGTAATATTTTGATATGGATAGAAAATACATCCTAAATACACATTAAATATCACATTAATTACACTTGGGCTTTTTGTCTAGAGTCCAGTACAGACCTGTCTGGTCCGACCTCATAGTAGACTCAAGACGGCCCATGTAGACAAGGCCCACCAGCTGAGGTCATCAAGGTCCACGAACACAAGTTGTTCACGGACTAGGCCCAACACGGATGGAAGAGCAGAGATATGTGTTATAAATGAACTCAAAGTCCTACACAGAAGGTTCTGGAGTTCCTTCCCTTATAGAACTCCTAATTACCATCTAAGTTGGAGACTTGTCCACTAAGTCTCCCAATAGAAGTCTAACCCTAGACTCACCTCTATATAAAGGGCTCTACCCCTCAACCTAGAACTACATTTTTGGCTTGATTCTCTACAACACAGAGATACGTAGGCACCTTGTAAGGATCGATAGTCCCGAACGCATGAGCAGCCATTAAAGCTCAAAGCTCACCAACCCTAGCATTAAATACTAACACACTCGGGTGTTTATTCCATAAGACCAACGAAGAAGGCATGAGGCTCGCTCTCGATCTCATTGACGAGGTCAGGGATGAGGCCAATGCCCGTAATGTAGAGCATTAACGAAGAGCCTCCCTCTATTACAATAGAAGGGTTAAGGAAAGGTTCTTTTAATAGGGAGATCTAGTTATGAGGAAGATTGAGGCATCAGGAGTTTGGGAAAGAGGAAAGCTAGCCTCTAACTGGGAAGGACCTTATAAGGTCAGGAAGACATTGGGACGAGGATCCTACAAGTTAGAGACCCTGAATGGTGATAAAGTACCTCGCACATAGCATGCTTCAAACCTGAAGGTTTATTACGTTTAGGACATTCACTCCATGTTCCTAGTGGTTAGTATTAAGTTTTATAAATAAGGTCGACGAAACCATCTTATGTAAGGGTTGAACCTATTTCTTAGAGATATTATCTATTTATGCAAGTTTATTTCTATCATCTTGTCTATCAATTTATTAAGTACGAGAATCTAAAGAATACAAGTCCCGAAAAACCAAATGCCGAAAATAAAAGACAAGTATGAAATAAAACCTAACGAGTTGCATAGATAAGGATCCCAAAGGATCATAAGTTAAAGTCCTGAAGGACCAATAGGTTACAGACCAATAAGGTTCGAATTAATAAGTTCTGAAAATAAAATTCACATACGGAAATTAAAGCCATGCAAGGCCACAACATTCACTCATCGGAAGAATCCTCCCCTTCACCATCCGAGCCTTCCTCAGAAGAAGAACCACTATTCACTGTAATTGGCTCCCTAATCTTCCCGCGAAGGGCTGCTCTGGAGTTAGGGCTATCCGAGGAGGCCTTACCCTTAGAACTAGAACCAGAACCCCTATGACTAGAACTCGATTGAGACCTCATACGAGGAGTCGAGGGCACGGATCTGGAAGCTTTTCTATATGGATCCATGACAGGTAGCTGCCAGGGGCAAGATAGAAGACCTGGATCAACCACATCCGGCCATACACCCTGAGCATCTTTGATTCCCCTCTTCCAACCTATGGACAGGTTAACAAGGCGCATCTCATCATCATGCTCGTCCATCATTCTGGTGAACCTAGAGGATATGTGATAAGTTCCCTCGAGGTCTTTCTATTCCTTCTTCCTCTTCTCCTCTGAACTTGCATGTATCCTATCCAAAACAGCGAGCTTACCCTCTACTTCATGAGCTTTGGACTCTCACTCCCCCGCGGAGATAGTCATTTTGTTCATGGAAGTCTGTAGTGCAGCATAGTCGCCTCTCATCTTGACAACCTGAGTGGAGGATGCCGCGAAGTAGGCATTGGCCTGACAAAGAAAACATGAGTATAGTTATAAAACATTTAAGCATGAAGGGCCGAATCCCCAAGGAGTGATTCCTATAATGTTCTTCAAATTCTAAGGAAAAATGCACTTGAATGAAATTCATATATGAAGAAGTGTACCTGGTACAAGGCATGAGCCCCCAACATCTTAGCCTCGAGGAGCTTCTCACCAGAAAAGACAAATCAGGAGGTCAAGAGGAGTAATGAAATTCTTCGACCACTCAAGGGCAAGTCCCGGGCTGCTGAACACGGAGTCATTGGTAGATATACCCCATCCTGGTTCAAAGGGGATCCTCGAATTCCCATCAATGTCTTTAGTCATCTTCTAAACAAATCCCGACGCCTCAAGGAAGGAAGGAATCTTAGGAATATGGTTGGCCTTCTTAGCTGCATCTCTGGCCATCTGGCCGGTAGTAACATCGCTTATTTTGGCGTTGGCATAGAGAGCATCAGCAGATGAAACAAGAAAGAAAAAAAAACAGATATAAGAATAAACTTTCATAAAGTAAGGGGAAACAAAGATTAATACTCTCTATAGAAAGGCTGCTAAGGCCAACTTCCATAAGCTTGACTTCTGTTAACGAATTCCCAATAAGGGGTTCTCCCGTCGTCATCAATGAGTAGATCTCGGGCTATAAGCTCGGCATCCGAAAAATTAAGAATGAAATGTGAACTATCAACTGGGCTGCTAAAGTCATGTGTAAAGTACGTCCCCTAGTATCCACCCTTCCATTCAACAACTACAAACCTCTTGTTCCACTTGTGGTTCGAGTCATTGAGAGAACCGGTGTTCACCATATGAGGAACATGTGCTCTGTACTGTATCACAACCCAACCGGGACGATTCAAAGGAGAAGCCTTCATCATGAAAATACTATGAAACATTGTCACACTCAAGGGGATGCCAAAGTCATGACATCTCACTATGAATAGAATGATGAAAGACAACCCGTTAGGGTAAAGCTGGCATGGATGAATCTTGAGTTCAGCTAGAAGCCTCAGAATGAAAGGGTGCAGGGGACACCGTAGCCTGGACTTAAGGGCCGCCTTGAACACAAATAGCCTTTGGTGGCAGAGGTTACAAGCCCTCTCACTTGGCTTAGCTTTAGGAATCTTTAAGTAGTCGGGCTAGGAGTAAGTCGACTTAATGTCCTCAACATCCTTCTCACGGAGCATACTTCTGTGATGAAATGCATCGAAATGGACGATACTAGGGTACTCGTCCGCCCTCTTGTCTAACATGCTCTTCAGGCTGTATGAACAACGGTTAATTGAGAAGGGGGAGACAAGAGATATACCTTGGAGGGAACGAAGAGTGGCCCTCTTGTGCAGAGCTTCCTTTTGGGAAAAAGAGGACTTGCTAGGACCTTGTCCGCTATACATTCTTGAAGAGCTTGAAGAAAGATAAAAGCTTGAGAGAATTTGAGAGTTAGAGAAGTTGAGAAATGAAAATGTACATGAAAATGAGCACTTCTCATCTTCTTTTATAGGAAAAGGGTCACCTGCTACATCAGGTCGTCAGTCTTTCTGGTTCATGCTAGCAGGTACCCCATTGAAAGAACACTGGAAATGGTGGAGAAGGACGATCAAAAGGCAACAAAGAATGACATAATAAATGAAAAAAGCGGTGCAGGACATCGCCTATCGTATCAATCCGCCAAAAAAAGCCTGGCTGAAGCTAAATACAAGTCATTAGTCTTAACTAAAGGACGATTATGGTGATCATCATTATTAGCAATACTAGTAATGATTAAGACAGGATTATCTTTTCAACTGAACTCACGAGTACGAGAACAGAACGTTCTCCTCCTCATGGATCATACTACCCTGCATGAGGCTACAAAGGTTCATTAAGATCACTCCCGGCCGACCAGCCCACAACTGAAGGGCGTATGGCCGACCATGAGCCTCCGTATTAAAACCATGACGGCCATAACTTTTATTTAGAGTAGCCCCGGCTGACTAGCCCATAAGTTGGGGCCTTTCGACCTACCAGGAGCCTCCATATTAGAGTCTGACGACCACAACTTGCATCCGGAGTAGCCCCGGCTGAGCAGCCCACAAGTTGGGGCCTTTTGGCCTACCAGGAGCCTCCGTATTAGAGCCATGATGCCCACAACTTGCATCCGGAGTAGCCCCGGCTGACCAGCTCACAAGATGGGGCCTTTTGGCCTACCAAAAGCCTCCATATTAGAGCCATGACGGCCACAACTTGCATTCGGAGTAGCCCCGACCGACCAGCCCACAAGTTGGAGTCTTTTGACCTACCAGGAGCCTTCGTATTAGAGCCATAACGACCACAACTTGCATCCGGAGTAGCCCCGGCCGACCAACCCACAAGTTGGGGCCTTTTGGCCTACCAGGAACCTCCGTATTAGAGCTATGATGGCCATAACTTGCATCCGGAGTAGCCCCGGCCGACCATCCCACAAGTTGGGGCCTTTTGGCCTACCAGGAGGCTCCGTATTAGAGCCATGACGGCCACAACTTGCATGTGGAGTAGCCCCGGCCGACTAGCCCACAAGTTGGGGCCTTTTGCCCTACCGAGAGCCTCCGTATTTGAGCCATGATGGCCATAATTTGCATCCGGAGTAGCCACGGCCGACCAGCCCATAAGTTGGGGCCTTTTGGCCTACCAGGAGTCTCCGTATTAGAGCCATAACGGCCATAACTTGCATCTGGAGTAGCCCCGGCCGACCAGCCCACAAGTTGGGGCCTTTTAGCCTACCAGGAGCCTCTGTATTAGAGCCATAACGACCACAACTCGCATCCGGAGTAGACCCGGCCGATCAGCCTACAAGTTGGAGCCTTTTGGCCTACCAGGAGCCTCCGTATTAGAGCCATGGCGGCCATAATTTGCATCTGGAGTAGCCCCGGCTGACCATCCCACAAGTTGGTGTCTTTTTGCCTACCAGGAGCCTCCGTATTAGAGCCATGACGGCCACAACTTGCTTGCGGAGTAGCCCCGGCCGACCAGCCCACGAGTTGGGGACTTTTGGCCTACTAGGTGCCTCCGTATTAGAGCCATGATGGCCACAACTTGGATTCGGAGTAGCCCCACCCGACCAACCCACAAGTTGGGGCCTTTTGTCCTTCCAGGAGCCTCCGTATTAGAGCCATGACGACCACAACTTGCCTCCGTAGTTGCCTTGGCCTACCGGCCAACAAATTGAGGCCTTTTAGCCTACTAGAAGCTCCTCTAGGAGAGCCATGAGGCCTTCAAAAGTTGCTCCGAAGGCCCTCCTGAGAGGTCCTTTAGAAATTTCTTGAAAAAGTTAACTCGTAGCAGAACCAAGTTTTGTGACTAGACCGTCCACGAGAACGAGTTTGTTGAAGTATAGAACATCCTACAAAGGAGGTTTGGATAAGTTCGGCAAAGTATAAGACTTCCTATAAGAACAAGTTCAATAGATCACAGAACGTTTAGCAAGAACGAGTACATAATGTCCACTAAGATGAGTACAGAACGTTCGCTGAAGCAGCCGTGGGAGAGCCATGAGGAACTCAAAGGCAACCATGAGATTAATTCCATGGATAACCAAGAGCAACAAGGGCATGATAAGGTATGTAGAAGACTTGGACTCTGAATGGGAGATTCAAAAATAAAAATTTGGGGCAGACACCTTTGAGCAACCTCCTCAAGGCCGACCAGGAGGTGGCCGACCAGAAGCTTCTGCTCTAACAGGCCGACTAGCCCACATTTGGAGGCATGAGGCCGAGCAGAGCCTCCTGTAGCAGGAGGTTCTGCTCGACCCCGGTGACCCCCCTTCAAAAATTTTGAAATTTTTTGAAAAAATGGAAAAAAATCAAAAAAAATTTGAATTTTTTTAAATTTTCAGGATTTTAAGATTAAGCCCAGATTAGGGCCGATTAGTGAAATTAAGCCCATATTATGGTCAATTAGTGTATATTAAGTGTAACTAACCCAAATTAGAGGGAATTAGTGATTTGTATGATGAAATTAGCCCAGATTAGAGCCGTTTAACCCATTCACTCTTATAATTAGTGTGAATTAGGGATAATTAGTGTGAATTATGGATAATTAGTGTCTTATGCATGTTGATTAATCCTGATTAGCCCCGATTAGGGCAGATTAGCCTCAATTAAGGCCAGTTAGTGCATTCTAGCTTAAAATTATGCTCTTTTAAGCCTAATTAGCAGCTTGTGCATAGAAATTAGCCCCGAGTAGGGCCGATTATCCCCGTTTAGGGCCAGTTAGCAGCTTTCACCCTATAATTAACCTTGACGAAGGTTAAGGAGTGATAAACGCTAGCTTTTTAGCCCCAGATAGGGCCGTTTAGTGTTAAACACTATCCAAATGGCCTGTACAAAGGCCTTAAGGCTTTATACACGTACTAGCAAGTCATTGTAAATGTGTAGATTGCTCCATACTTTTCGATGAAGGGCCGATACCCATGAAGGGCTGATATTCGAGAAGGGCCGAAAGTACCCCGAGTCGTGATTAGACCATTATAACTTCCACGAAAACTCGAGCAATATTCACTGAAGTTGGGGGCAAATGATATGGATAGAAAGTACATCATAAAGACACATTAAATATCACATTAATTATACTTGGGCTTTTTTTCTAAACTCCTGTACAGACCTGTCTGGTCCGACCTCATAGCAGACTGAAGACGACCCATGTAGACAAGGCCCACCAGCTAAAGTCTTCAAGGTCCACGAACACAAGCTGTTCACGGTCTAGGCTTAACATGGTTGGAAGAGCAAAGACATGTGTTCTACATGAACTCAAAGTCCTATGCAGAAGGTTCTGGAGTTCCTTCCCTTATAGGACTCCTAATTACTATCTAAGTTGGGGACTTGTCCACCAAGTCTCCCAACAGGAGTCTAACCCTAGACTCACCTCTATATAAAGGGCTTTACCCCTCAACCTAGAAGTACATTTTTGGCTTGATTCTCTACAACACAGAGATACGTAGGCATCTTGCAAGGATCGATAGTCCTGAACGCAAGAGCGGCCATTAAAGCTCGAAGCTCACCAACCCTAGCATTAAATACTAACACACTCAGGTGTTTATTCTAAAACATATTTATAAATCATATTTCAGTAAATTCCTAATGAAATAAAATTAATTTTGTTTTATTAAGCATTAATCTGCTGCAATATATTAGCTGAGTTCTTGCTGTAGGATGAAGAATTTAGCATACCAATTTCACTTACAAGCCTTGTGAATGTTGCTTCATCCAAAGGTTTAGTGAAAATGTCAGTTATTTGTTTTTTTGTTGGAACATAAATGAGCTCAATTGTAATAACCTCAATTTTTGTAACTATTTGAAACCCTGATGAATAGTAAATTTTGCTGATTTTTGCTGATTGTGAGATATTATCAGGCGGCCCTATGTAGAAGTTCTGTTATGAAAATTCTGAGTTCAATTTAGTTTTCCGTAATAAATTTGAGTGTATGTGAAGGTCGTCAGATTTCGAAAAGGAGCACTTTGATTTTTTTCGAAAATCCACCACACCGAAGGAATTAAATATAAAGCGTTAAGATTGAAAGAATTAAATCCAAGGATTATAAAGGAGGATGGGTAAACGGATAAAAGATATTGAAAGGGTTTTAGGGAAACCCTAACAATAAGATCATGGATATATTCCCTCAAACGATGAACGGGAATGAGAGATAAACGAGTCGTAAAATAAATAAACAATCAAGGAACAAGCTTATGCAAGTGGCCAAAGAGATTAACCAAGAAATTAGCAATAACCAAGTTTATTAAAAAAGGATAACATCATCTGTAATAACCCAAATTTTTAGGACTTTTTAAAATGATGAATGAACAGTAATCCTGACGGTCGGGGAAAACTTTTTAGCCCAAACTATGTTATGCACGAAAGATTTAGTTTCGAAATTGATATTGTGATTATACGTAGCAAATGAGTGTACGTGAAAGCCATTAGTTTTTGAAGAAAACAAACTTTGTAAAAATGATCTTATCTTACGAACCATCAAGGAATACGAGAATTACTTTATAATCACGAATCTAGAGTTCTACAAATTAAAACCCAAGTATAAGGTTTCAAAGCATAAACGACTTATAAGAAAAAGATTTACCCCGCGAATCGCTTACTAAGATTTGTTACAAAAATGAATAAGCGACCAAGCGAATATGTAAGAGAATAAATAAAATTTATCAAGCCCATGCAACTTCTCATGCAAGCCATGCAAACTAATTTGTAAGAGTGTAACCAAGGATTGACAATTAAATAGTAACCAATCAAAGAGCATAGTAACTTAGCTAAGGCAAATAGTAACCAAACATGTAGGTTGTAGTACTTGGCTATAGATTAGGCTTTGAAAATTAGCCATGCTAGAAGATATGTACTAAGATTTTCATATCTAAGATTATATATACAAACAAGCCAACTCTTATTCAAGAAGAAACCAAGAATAACCCTCTCTCCCCCATTTCATTCTTCAATTCGGACTTTCAAGAACCCCCATGAAAGAAAAATTCATAACTCAAGTTTTAGAGCTTCAAAAATAACAAAATTTTAACCATAGTTCCTCCATATCATAGGTAAGCTTCGTACCAAATTTCAAGTCCATAAATTGAATTTTCAATTTATGAAAAATGTTTGAAGATGGGAGTAAATAGTGACTCCGAAAATTTCTAACTTGTTTCTTGATTTTCATGGAAGTTTAAGTCTCCTAAAACTAGACTAAGGACTCACCTAGCATCATCCATCAAGAGGAGAACCTCCCATTATACCAAGAAAGGTATAAAACTTCATCCAAACTTTTTTAAGCTTTAACCTTCAAAAAACTCATGGATCTTGAACATAAGGATAGTTTTAGTGGTTCTTTTGATGATTTAAGAAGTATTAGTATATTGGATGTTAAGGATGATGTTTTGGCCTCAAGAACTTTATGTTCTTAAGTTGATAAAGTAGTTAAGATGTTGGATTATTGGATGTAGGTTGTTAATTAGTGGTTCAATTAACGGTTTGAGAGAAATCGATGTTTTAGTGAAAGCGGTATGAATAGTAAAACTTCGTAGTTGCCCGAACTTTTAAAATATTTTTCACCTTTCTAAATTCATTTTATCAAAATTAAACTTTAAAGATAAATAGTACAAACACTCAAAAAGCTCTTTGAGGTGGTTTCGTATTAAAATATTAATTTTTTGATTTATTAAAAATGCTAGAGTGCGAGTCGCGTAATAGTAACATTCGGTAAGGTCAACTCCAGGAGACTACTTTGACCGTCCATTTCGACCAAGGAATGATAGTTATTTCGAGTTGGTTAAATATCGAAAATTGTAAAGTATTGTACTTATTAGAAGTATAAGGCATAGATGGGATGAGGAATACTGATTAAGATTATAATATTTGTTGATTAGAAAACCCGGAACGAGAGGAAGTCGAAAAACGTATCTTAGACTCCAGGCAAGTTTTTAAACCCTACCTTTTAAGAACTGTTGTGTTGTGATTGTTTCTAAATACTGCAATATATGCATGATGAATGATTTACGATTATTTATAAGTTGTTATATATTGAATAAAAAGATATGATGATTTTGGTATAGTAAAATACCAGATTTGAAATAATGTATTTAGATCGAGAGTCGGTCAGTGTAAGTTTATAAAAACCCGGAAGTATTCCGGAGGTGTTTATATTTGAGAAATGTTAACGCTAGCAAGTAGAGTGACATATATATTGTAGACCGAGAGTCGGTCAGTATGTATTATTTAAAAACCCGGAAGTATGCCGGAGATGTTTTGGACAAGTAAAGTTCATACTTATTTTATTCCAAAGGACTCGATGTCCTCTTGCGAAGTATTAAATACCTCGAATTTATTTAAAACAATTTTCAAAGATCGTATTCCCTCAACTATATTTAATTACTCAAAAAATGAATATAATTTCAGATATTCATTAAATAGGAGAAGTATTCTCCAAAATATATTTTATTTTAAATTCAATTATATAATATTATTATAAATCAATTTAAAGTCTTAAACATAAATTAGTTGATGAATATTATTTCAAATATTCTTTTAAAATATAAATATTCAAGATTTAATTATTTAATAATTATTATTTATTATTAAATATTTATTAAACGATTTAATATAATTTAAAAGTACAAAGATCTATTTTTAAAATATTTTTTGAACTCCATAAAATTAGGTTAATACTTTCAAATCATCGAAGAATATTATCTCGACGTATTTTAAATATTTCAACTCTAGTGTCAAAAGAAACCCCCCTTTAAATACTTATCTGTAGACAACAGTCAACTCACATTATCTTAGTACTTCCTCCGAAAATTCTCAAAAGTACATATATACATATATGAGATGAGTTGTGTCTATCAACAAGCAAAATGCTTGAGGAACTTCGATATAATTCGAGTTTCACATTTATGATAAGATTCTTTAAAAGGACAAGGAGGGGTAAACTCTAGTACTTTGTGTACTGGAATGGCTACTGGTGTGTTACATGTAAACATGTGAAGTATGTGGAAAGCCTGGATGTATGTGCCACACATAATATGCCCGAATGCAGTAAGTGTGACAACTGGATGTATGGGATTTGTCCTTCTACACGTAGAGAATAATATATATTTACCACTATAGGACTGATCATCGTATTTCGGGGCTCCGGTGAATGTCTTATTCTTCCAATTGGAATTGAGATGCAATACCGTAACCCAAGCTTAGGTGTTGGGTTTACCAATAAGGTAATTGCAGACTAATAATTCAATCGAAAACATTATTTCGAAGAGAGGTGTGTATGACCAAGAAAAATACTTTGAGTAAATGTATATCCTTATACAAATTAATATAATTTCTTTAACAGTCTTTTTATATTGCTGATTATTATGGCTGAGCATTGTTGCTCACTCTTGTTTTCTTTTAAATGTCACAACATAAAAAATTTCTAGTATGCCGGTGTGGGACTTAGTCACTTGCAGTCGTGGGGATAATCCCTTGCAGCTTTGTCTCAGATGGACCAGAGTACTCAGATAGGTATAAGATGTTATTAGTAATTCTTGTGACCTCATGTAGAGGTTACAAATAATTGATTGAGATCCACTACAGTACATTTGAGTTATAAGAAAAGAAGATTACACTTCATACATCATTTCTAAGGCTCTAACTTGTGTGTGTGTGAGATTGGGGTCTGTTGGATAATTAAATCAATATGGCGTGACGACCCAGATTCCTGACCCCGGATTTGGGGGCATTATAGAACTGGTCTCAAAGCAATAAGTTATAGTACTCAGAGACGAGAATGTTAGGAGTTTGTCTAGATGCGAGATTGTGTAAGAGCTCATATAGAGTTCATCATTGGACTATCGAAAGTAGTACCAAGGACTAAATTAGGTTGAAATGTTTACTTGAGGTATTATACTAAGACCAATGGAATCGCTAGAGATAATCAAAATGGAAGATGAGAATTTATATCGTATATGATTTGAGAGATATTTTGATACAAAACACGGAAATGAGCCTCAAGCGCCTTTGAGGTAAAGACAATATTACCAACACTATATGTTTGTTTGGATAACACGAGCCTGATTACTCGTAATTCTTTATAGGTTGCCCATGAGGGGGCATCACATGTGAGAATAATAAAGTCTAATTACTAATATACAGTTGAGGTTATTGACCCAAACTAGTTGAAGGTATTATTTTACCAATAGGGATTTGAATACCATATGAATAACGAATTCAGTAGAGATAATGTCCAATATACCCTTGAGGGTTTTATTCCATTAAGGAAGGTTTGAACGTAATATACGAATGACATCATAAGACGAGTAAACTACATGATATTATTAGTGTGCTTAATATGTAAGGTTATGATGGTTTAGCTCAGAGATCAAAAGCATCGAGAATTGATGGTATGTCTACAATTAAATGGTGTATAATTTCAACGAGCGATGGTTCAATCTTAGAACCTACTACAAGGACTAAGAAGAGACCAGTGAGTCTAGAATGATATTCTTCGGTAAAAATATTGTTAGAGACGACGTATATATACTCGTAAACCTCTATATATTCGGTAACATATGTTCACTTACACACACGTGCCACCAAAATTATGGACTGCATTGAGATCCCTGAGAGATCTCTTTGATCTATTCCCAGGGGGAACTGGCCACTTATAATTAGTAACGAATGCGTGTAGCAGGCCTATATCGGCTTAATGGATGCTTTTGGAATAATTATGAGTAACGTTGGTAAGTGACTTTAAAATAATAATTAAGAGAGACACTAGTTGAAACATGGAATTATGAAGATGAAGAAATGGGATCATTCTCGGACGAATAGTGACCAGAGTTAGGATAATCAATAAATTATTTTGGAATCCGACCGTCACATCACTCCCTCCAACCTGTTTATCATTCACATTGCCTTGATAAGTCATATCAAGCAATCCTTTTAGTTCTCTACTTTGAACTTCTGATATGACCAACAACTTAAATTATTTTCTCCGAATAAGGACTTACCCAAAGTCTTTTGTTGATCCATGAACTTTCATTCATAGATTATGATCTTCTTGTTCAGCTTAGAGCTAATTATACATTATTTCAACTATCCAAGGAATTTTAATAAATTTTCCTCAATTCATCGGAGAATATTCATAATGAACATCATCAATTAATTCTCCATTCATACTAAGTCTTCTCAGTCGAGATTTTAAATATTTAACAAATTGTTAAAACATGGATGATTTAATATCCATAGATCCCTCGGGAATCATTTTCTTCTATTCAGGATGAGATAGATTATTGAACTTTGAAATCATAGTAATGGTATCAATTTAATATTGACATTTCCGAGTTCAATTCTATTTGAAACTCTGATAAAGTATGTGAACGAGGGCACCTATGAGTATACCATTTTATGGCAAGAAATATTTGATGAAGGGCTATCGATTGTTCCAATGCCAAGACCACTCGAGTCAGAGTTATAATTTCCTTTCTCGGCCCAAATTTGAAAACTCTATATTTCAAAATTATCATCCAGGTAGCCACAAATTTCTTCAGTGGTTACGATTTTAAGATTTTTATGAACAAACTGAAATATGTTTAGTTACATATGTTCTCATGAACGACTAGTTAATTGTCCTAACTAGTTAAAATTTTAATTGGTACTATGGAAACCTAGCTAATCATCCTAGCAGTTGCTATGTGGCAAACCAATTGAGCTGGCCATTTTCTTAGCCGGTTGATAATGTTGCTTGATATGGAATAGTTATTATTTTGCTAGTTCCACTTCCAATCAAATTTTTATTATTACACAATACATTATATATGCAAAATTAATTGTTGATGAAATTTTCAAAGAATGATTTAATTGAGACCTAATTAGGTAGCCTACTCGAACGAGGATTCATATCTAGTTTTATGAAATATTTTGTTCATGGAATGTTCTATTCTTTCATTTATATAACGAATATTCATTTAAAATCTTAAAGTGATTGAAGAACAATATAATTCCTTATTTGTTAATCATTGTATATAATTTCTTCTTTCAAAATAACATCATTTTGAGACCTTAATGGTTAACCTTTGGTTGATGATGTTATTCAAGATTTCCTTTCATTATTGGAAAAGAAAAGTATTTTCCCAATGTGGAAATCTTACAAATATTAATTGTATGTTGTTATTATTCAGCACTCATTACTTTCAAGGGATATTCTCTATAATATCATAATATAAAATTCTAAGGACATGGAAGAATAATTCTTGTTGTATTCTTTCTTCCAATTCATATATCTTTTGAGTATTGTGACTCTTTTATTCAGAGCTCATTATTTCTTGAGATATTCAATTGTGAAATCTTGTAAAGATTGTCTAAATTACATCGATATCGTGAAAATTATTCTTCCAAGGATGATTGCCTTCCGAACAAAGAAATGTATAGTTGAGAACCAATTGTTATAATATGAGACTGAAAACTCAGTGCTATGATGGTGGAATCGGAGCATCGTGATGAGTAAGTTATTTTAAAATTAGAATACCATGTTTAGTTATTATCATAAGGATCTTTAACATGGTTATTAGAAGAATGATAATAGAGATACCAACGTGATTAGTGAGGTACGCTTCTATAAAATATTATCGGGATAAGAAATAATGAATTCGGGAAATACCAAGCATGTATGAATTTGAGGAATAGGATTTTCAAAAAGTGAAGGTAAGATTAGTAACAACCCTGTGTTAGCAATATTCGATGATAAAAATAGGATTTTGTGTGAAGTGTAATGGTACGTCTACGCAGCTTAAGGACCGTGACATAAATGTTAGGAATATGTTGTGTACTTGATAATAAGTTGAACAAAACACCTTATTAGATTCAATTTACTGATATTGTAGCTTATAACGGATGATCACTTTAACATCCTTTGAAAGGGTAGCTTATGTATCAATAAGTTTAGTAGCACATTTCTGCATATTTTAATGCCTTAAAGGACTAGATGTTGTAGGATGTTATAAGTCATGTTGACTACTAGATTGATATACAAGATAGGTTGGCCAACTATAAATATTCGATGCCTTGTAATCTTGTATAAGTGAAATAGAGTTAACTGCTATGAAGATGCACTCAACGGATGTTCCACAAGGCTTCAACGGATGATTAACTAGAGCTTCAACGGATGATCAACCAGACTCTCAACGGATGATCAAATTCAAAAGCACTTGATAGTGACTTGATAGTCGCATACATTGATTGTATGCAAATGGAATATGGTAGCCTATTTACAGGTTTTAGAGAATAAAGAAACAATTCCATTTCCATGTTAACTTGAAGATATTCAAAGATGTTGTATGGAGAAATAAAGAAGCATGTAATTAGACTAAGAAACATTTTGTCTTATTTGTTTATCTTTTTATCATGTAACTTGGTGATATATAAACCAAGGGTAGCAAGTAGAACTGTATTGATCAAAGTTATTAAGTAATTATCAGAGATATAGATAGAGCTATATCTGAAAAGAATTTCTCTGTACTTTATAAGTTCAACTTGTAAGCAGCTGTGTGCAAATCTTGCATCACAGAGTTCTCGATTTTATATATATCTCCGGTGGAAAAGTTCAATCCACCAAATAGTTTTTAAATACTTGTATTTGAATACTTTGTGTTTGATTTCTTCAATACTTTCATTCCGCACTTTAGCTAAATCAAACACATTTATATATTCATGGTAGAACATTTCTTAAAATCCAAAAAGAAGCAAGAATTATATTCAACCCCCTTCTGTAATTATTGGTTATATTGTTTGGGAATAACAATAAGGCATCTGAATAATGATCTAGAATAATCGCGATAAGGTTTGCATTTTTGTGATTGATCCATTACCTTTCAAATTGAAAGCGATTGATATAACCTTAGGAGGGGATTGGGCTTGTGTCATAGGGCAGCGACTAATTTCCAGAAGAAACAAATTATAATGCTTACGGAAGTTAATATCAGAATGAGTATCCCAGGGCATAAGCAAGAGTATAAGGCATAATAGGCGCATGTAAGAGATATTAAGAAGGAAGGGGGGAACAAGGTATATTCTATGATGGGAACTAATGTGGTTTATTAAAAAGAAGAATGGGTATATGAAGTTACAGACTGACTATCGAAAATTTGAAAAGTTGATAAACAGGAATAAGTAACCCCTACATAGAACTGACTATTTATATGACTCAATTAGAAGAGTTTGATGTGATTTTAGTAACGGATTGGTTATCCTGTCATAAGCAAATATTGATTTTCCGAAGAAACGAATTATAAAGTGTATGGAAGCCAGTGGTAGGGTAAGTTGCTAAGGGCAGGAGCAAGATAAGAATCTCTTCCAATCGTGCGAGGAAATAAGTTAATAAGCTAAGGATATAAGGTAGATCCACCATATGCAAAGATATGAAGAAGAAGATACTTAAGTTGGAGGAAGTTGAGTAATAAATAGATGCCCTGGAGTCTCTAGAGGCCAGTGGAACGAAATAATTAATTTGATAATTGTAAAAGTTATTGGAAAGGGAAGTGAACATACCCAATATAGTTCTCTGGGGTGCACCAGTGATGTTGTTGGAAAAGAAGGATGAAATTATGAGAGTGTGTACTGATTATCGGGAGTTTAACAAAATGATGAATAAGAATAAGTAACCCCTATTAAGAATTGATCACTTATGTGACCTAATTCAGGAGTGTGTTATTTCTCGGGGATTGACTTAAGATCCAACCTGAGGACATATCAAAGATTGTGATTAAAATGAGTTATGAGCATTGCAAGTCTGGTGATATTATGTGGAGTAACAAGTGTATCAGTTGTCTATAAGGATTTAAGGATGGGGTATGAGTACTTGGATAAGAAAATTGTATTTATTGATAACATCCTCAACTACTCAAAGATTAAGAAAGTCTGTGTAAAATGCTCAAGGATTTCCCTACGAAGATTAGAAGGGAAGAAACTATACGCTAAGTTTTCCAGTATGAACTTTAGCTGAGATAAACAAAGGATTCCGATCTTTCATTAAAAATCACCTACGCAAAGCTGATATAGTAACAGATGCCCGGTGCAGAAGGAAAGGATTGAATGTGATTAAAATCACTGAGAAGTTAATAAAATAATTGGAAAGAGTGGAATGTGAAGTTCAAATACCTGAAAGTGAGAAGAAGTGAAAATATGAGATTACTTTCAGCCTTAGTTGATCGAAATGAGTAAGAAGTGTTCGAATGTTTGGAAAGTAAGTTGAAAGTGAGTACCATCTATCATCTTTAGACAAATGGTCAAAGTGAAAAGACGATTCAGACAATATAGTATATATTGAGAGTATATATTTTGAATTTAAAAGGAAACTGAGGTAATCACCTACCCTTGAGTAAGTTTTCCTATGCTAATAGTTATCATGCTAGTAGGGGAATGCTACTTTGCGAAGCCTTGTATGGACATAGTGTGGGTCTCCACACTAGTGAGAGAAAGTGGGAATAGAGATGTTGTTAGGCTCTGAGTTAATTTAGCACACCGAGTACGTAGTGATGTTGATTTGGAAAAGAGTTGAAGCAGCCCGTGATAGACAAAGTAAGAAGGAAGACTTGCATCGAAAGAGTGTGGATATAGAAATAGGATCATTGGTGTTGCAAAAGTTTCACTTTGAAAGAAATTGACTAGGTTTGAATAGAAGGGACAAGTTGAGTCCTAAATATAGTGAACCTTTCGAGGTATTGATAAAATAGGTAAAGTTTCCCATGAGTTGATATTTTCGCCGCAGTTGCAGCAAATTTATAGTATGTTTTACGTGTCAATGTTAAAGCGATATGTTCCCGATTTGAACCAAGTCGTTGATTAGGAGCCAAGGGGCTCTCATCCGAATTTGTTCTGTGTAGAGTGATCGATCCAAATCCTAGATCGTTAAGAGCGAGTACTTAGGAATGAGTTTACATATAGTGAGTATGCTTTGAATAAATCCTCGAATAGAAGAGTCTACTTAGGAGTTAGAGTCAAATATGCTTGACAAATATCCTCACTTGTTTAGTTAGATTAGATTCCGAGGACATAATCTTTTTAAGGGGGGAAGGATATAACGACTCGTATATCTTTATACTATTTAAGTGTATAATTATTGAATAATATAATAAATAAAATATGTGTGTGGGTTCTATCAACAGGCTATTGCTTTGTTATTATTTATATGTTATGTGAGGAGTCTTATGTGATCTCGTGGATATGTGACTATATGTTATTTGACCCTTACGCGGTTTAATTTATGGTGGTGATATTTCTAAGTATATATAAACGATTTATTAAGTGAAAATAAGGATTATTTCACCTTTAAATAATTTTATAAAATTATCAGAGTACGTTAAAGTTTTAAAATTTATTTTATAATCTCTAGAATAGCTCTAGAAACCTGCTAAAAATGATAGTTGGATTTATTGTGGTGTCCAAGTATTTCAAAATGATTATTAAAAGGATTATTTCTATTTGGTGTGTATCTTGCAAAATTATTAGAAACTAAACCATTCACTCAAAATTTATTTTAAAAATATCGGGAGATAGATATTTTCAGGAATTTTATTTTTAAAATTTATTTTGTAATTAAATTTCATATTTCGTAATTATTATACAATTTAAAAATGTACTTTCTGTATTATCAAAATTTAGAAAAGAAAATGAAGAGGAGGCAAAAGGACCATATTGCCCCTGCCTCTACTCATTAAAAAAAATTCAGCAGTTTTCTCCCCTTCTTCGGGGATATTCCTGATCCTTCTTTGTTTCTCTCTGTGGAGGCTTGTCACCTGAGTTACGGTTCCTTTCTCCTTCGATTTCCACTTAAATTCGAGCGGGTTTAAGGTTCCGGTACATAATTCTTCCTATCTCGTTCTTATGGCTGTGTTTTATGTGATTTTCTGAGAAACCCACTTCGGGGTTTAATGTTAATTGTGCTGATTGCCGCCACCCCTGTTTTCCGTCGCCGCTTGCCTTGCTTTCTCGGCAGGTATGGTGGTGCGTGTATATGGGGTTTCGATCGGGAGCTGTGTGTATACATATGTTGTATATATATGCTGCTGTGTGTGCGTTTCTCTTTGTATGTTATGTGTCCGCGTGTGTGTGTATCCTTGAGTCGCCTGTGTACTCTGGTAAAGTCATTTTTCCGGCCTGTTTTCCCCGACCTGTGATTTTCTGATTCAATTCCTCAAATTTTCGATTATAAATCGGGAACTTTTGGTTTGCAGAAAAGAAAAATTATTTTATTATTTTAATGAATTAAAACTTATTTTCGATCAGGGAATTTTATATTAATTATCAGCGGAATTCGTGTGAAAACCCAAATAAATCGGGCACCGACGAATTTTACCGCCGTCGACGATGAGCCTCGGCGAGCCGACGGTGGACTGTGATGATTATTCTGAGTCCTCATATTTTAAAATAAATAATTTAATTCGTAAAATTATTTTTTGAAACGAGAATTTGTTATTTTATAACAAAGTCGAGCATATAATTTGGTTGATGAATTGTCATTATGGGATTGATTGTTGGGTTGGTTGTTGATTGAGACGTCGATTTTTGTTCAACAGGTAGTCCGATAAACAAAGGAAACGCTGCCGAAATTTCGGAAGCGTACCCGGTAAAATATCGGGAATATTAGTCGATTGTACAAAGTTATATACTTATAAATAAATGTTGTATGAACCTACCTGCATATTGTGGTATATGGTTAATAACTCTATTTTACGAAATGTACCTGTGTGTCGTAAGGATATATTTTATAAATTATAGCTGACAACCCTGTTTTCTAAAGTGACAAGTATATGTGTTTTCCGAAAATTGGTTACCGAGTCGAGTTTTGAGTTGTATATCAATATGTATGAGTACGAGTCGGGATTTGATATCGTATGGGTAGGATATTAGTGAGGATATTTCAAGCATACCTAGACGTCTAACGAAGAGTATTTTGACTCTGTAGGTTATAGGCGGAAGGCCCAAAAGTTAACGTCGGACCAAAGATAGCCTAGTGATCAGTCGACCAGCTCAGCGAGGTTCCAAGCAAAGGACCCGAGTGTTAAAGTCGGATCCAGGATAGTCTAGTAGTAAGGCGATAAAGCCGAGCGTCCAAGTCAATCCAAGGTCAATCGATATTAGTTGTAAAGCTCTGCAAGGCAAGTACCCCTGACCATGCTCTTATGGTTCAGTATATATAAATGAAATGATGTTTTATTTTCGAACAAGAACATAAATGTTTTAAGTTACGTATCCCTTGTATATGAAAATTTGTTAAATATGTGCTGAAATTACCTATCTCTAAAATGTGATTAAAAATGGAAAAGAGGTTTTGAATAGTGTGTTGTGACATAATTGATTTTAACAAGAGATAGGTAAAAGTGGATTTGAAAGCTGGATAAAATGAATCAGATATTGGAAAACATTGCGTAAGTGGCTAATTTGGTTGCGCGCATTACATAACCGATTAGTCCAGCATAGTTAATCAGAGACCTAGCTAGTCTCTGCGGATCTGGTTATTCTGTGTGAAAGCCCGATCAGCTTTCCTAGACATTTTGTGTGATAGCCCGGCCAACTATCCTAGATAATTTGTGTGGAGGCCTGATCATCCGTCCCTAGATAACATCCAATACATATCTGATTGTGATTTTATGGTTCTAGTAACGGAACAAGTGATTGAGGTTCCAGTAACTGAACAAATGGTTTTGGGTCCCCGTAACGGGACAAATGGTTTTATGGTTCCTGTAATGGAACGGAAGATTTGGAATTGAAAATATCATGCTAAAATTTAACTCTGGTATTTATGCACAGCACACGACCATTGATTTTATTTTATAGAGCATGCTAGTTTTGAATATCCAGTTTATGAATGTTTACTCTGTCTTTTGTAAACGAGTAATAATTTCTGTTCTTATCACTGTTTTATCATAAATTGCTTTACGTGTTATTCATATAGTGGTAGTGCTGAGCAATTAATTGATCACCCTTGCAGAATGTTTTATATATGTATTACAGATGCCTAGGAGAATCTTTCACGGTAGTCAGGGCAGAGTTCCAGTTCCTTCCGTGCCAGGCCCCTCTGAGGTAGTTGTGTTGGACCAAGGATGGTATATTGAGTTGCTATACTAAGTTAGTTTTGTCAGGATGGTTGGTTATAAGTTAGTCTTGTAATAGTTGTAACCTAAGTCATACTTAAACTTGGAAAAGGTCTTGGTAAAAGGGTCGTGGTTATGTATAATTAGTGATTTAAATTATATTATGTTTATTATTATTGTTGTTGATGACGTCAACTCTTGACCCCGGGGTTGAGGCCGTCACAATAGGGATGTTATTGAGTAGGTAAGTACTCGTTATGGTTGAAAATGAAAACAAAATGATGAGGATTAAAACTTTGGTAATTACGGCTTGTAAATGACCCGAATGGGAATAAGAATTTATTATAATAAATTTTGAAGGAGGATTATAAGTTATTTTGAATAAGAACAACCAAGTAAGACATCGTGCTATTTGTGGATTATAAGTTATAGGTTAAATAAGGCCACTTATTTTATTATAAAAATGATAGATTTCCACTCGATAAAATTATTGTGAACACGGAAGAGATAATTGGTGACAGAGAGACCCCGTGGCAATTGCGCCATGCAAGAACCCAAGATTTAATTTTACAACTGGATTATTTCCCAAAGTATTTGGCGAAGAAGAACGAGCAGAGGCACCACATAAAGTTTGCAGATTAAAAAGTAGAACGAGAGAACTATCAAAACAATTAAAGATAAGTCATGCATCATACCTTTGATTAAGAAAGTTAGGAGAATCGCCTATCGTCAATAGAATTTTTGTGTAGTTATGCTTACCACGCGAGCATATGGAAAATAGCCATCGATATCCCTTATGAAAGACAATGTGGAAAAATGTAGGATGTCATTGTTAGAGCTGATAGAAGGAAAAAAAGATCGTACACTCCCTTTAAAGACCACCGGTAGCAGTTACCAATAATCATGGATACGTCTAAGGCGCTAGTGAGAATAACGAATATGACCCGAAAGGTATCATAGTATTATAAATATTATAAGGTAAATGATTAAAGAAGCATGACAGATAGCGGAAGCTGAGCGTTCCAAGATTTTAAAAATGTATCAATCAATTGCATATAAAATGGTGCTTCATTCGAGATGGCAACTGGACCATGATGTGTCTTACATGACTGCAGGAAGAAATGTTAAACTTGACGCCAAGTGTGCGAAAAAACAACAACGTGTAGGACTGCAATCAGAACTTCTTACATAAGCAATCGAAAGAGATAATATATAAGAATGACCAAACATTGAGGAATAGGACTTCAACGCGAGTAAGAGCGCGTAAAGGGAACTCAAAAGCGGAAGAACCATTAAAATACTAAAAGATATGGTAATAGTCCATGATGTTAATTTTATAGGAAGAAGAACTGACCAGTTGGTGTTAATTGAATTACCGACAATAATAAGTTATCATGCGAGCATTGGGATGACTATAATGCTTGTACAGAAGAAGGAATTATTATCCCTTGGGTTGGGAAGAAGTTGGTAAGCGGAGGATACTTGGACCCCAGTTGACTCAACCGACCAAAGGAAATCATAGACCTTAGCAGATTACGGCTAGTAGCAGCCCAGGATGAACAATAGAGGTATGCAGATCAGAACTATAAGGACGAAGAGTACGAAATAACAGACCAAGTATTATTGAAAGTATCTCCCTGGGACGGAGTGAAGAGATTTGAGAGGAAGGGAAGGTTAAGAACAATATTTACTGGACAGTTAGATATCTGGAAAGAGAAAGAGAAAGTTATCTTAAGAACTAGCACTACCCCCGAATCAGCAACAGTTTATATTTAGAATCACGTGACTATGGTAAGGATCAAACCAAATCCAACGCTAGACATATGATTGCATCTAGACCCAACGTATGTGGATAAGATTGTAGAAGATCAAGGATCGCAAGGAACGAGTACTACGACACCTAGTCGTCGCACGAGCAAGAGTTTTATGATTATATCAAATTCTGAAGAGTCAACACGAAGACTCGAGTCTATTAGGAAAGAAAAGTATCCCCACCTTTTATTGAACTGATTACGGGACAAAATCTCTTTAAGGAGGGAAAACTGTAATAACCCAAATTTTTGGACTTTTTAAAATGATGAATGAATAGTAATCCTGACGATCGGGGAAAATGTTTTACCCCACACTATGTTATGCACGAAAGATTTAGTTTTAGAATCGATATTGTGATTATACGTACCAAATGAGTGTACGTAAAAGTTATTAGTTTTTGAAGAAAATGAACTTTGTAAAAATGATCTTATATTACGAACCATCAAGGAATAAAAGAATCACATTACAATTATGAATCCAGAATTATACAAATTAAAACCCAGGTACAAGGTTTTAAAGCATAAAGGACTTATAAGAAAAGGATTTACCCCGCGAATCGCTTAAGTTTTATTACAAAAACGAATAAGCGACCCAGCGAATACGTAAGTGAATAAATAAAATATATCAAACCCATGAAACTTCCCATGAAAGCCATGTAAACTAATTAGTAAGAGTGTAACCAAGGATTAGTAATTAAATATTAACCAATCAAAGAGCATAGTAACCTAGCTAAGGCAAATAGTAACCAAGCATGTAGGTTGTAGTACTTGACTATAATTTAAGCTTTAAAAAATAGCCATGCTAAAAGATATGTTCTAAGATTTGCATATCTAAGATTATAGACATAAACAAGCCAACTCTTATTCAAGAAGCAACCAAGAACAACACTCTCTCCCCCATTTCATACTTCAATTTAGACGTTCACGAACCCCCATAAAAGAAAAATTCATAACTCAAGTTCTAGAGCTTTACAAATCACACAATTTTAACCTTATCTCCTCCATATCAAAGGTAAGCTTTATACCAAATTTCAAGGAAATCCATTGAATTTTCAATTTATGAAAAATGTTTAAAGATGAAGGTGAATAGTTACTACGAAAATTTCTAACTTGTTTCTTGATTTTCATGGAAGTTTAAGGCTCCTAAAACTGGACCAAGGACTTACCAAGAATCATCCATCAAAAGAAGAACCTCCCAACCTATCAAGAAAGGTATAACCTTCATCCAAACCTTGTTTAATCTTTAACCTTCAAGAAAGTCATGGATCTTGAACATAAGGATAGTTTTAGTGGTTGCTCTGATGATTTAGGAAGTATTAGTATATTGGATGATAAGGATGATGTTTTGGGCTCAAGAACTTTATGTTCTTGAGTTGATAAAGCAGTTAAGATGTTGGATTGTTGGATGTTGGTTATTGATTAGTGATTTAGAGTTAAAATGAAATACAGATCGATAACGTAACACTGTTATAACGCTCAAATCATGACGCTTAGTTTTCTGCAAAGTTATAGAATGTATAAAATGTTTTTTATTTAAAATAAATGATAGAGCTTATTGTAAGGATCTTCTAGGCGTTTGAATTGATTGATTTCGATTTATGGTTGAAAAGTTAAGCCCGTTTTAGTGAAAACGATTTACGCGACAAAAACTGCTACGGATTAAGAACTTTGAAAATATAAATGATCGACTTAAAATTATTCAAAAATCATGAAATTTTTACAGGGAGTATACAAATTCCCATAAAAATTTCAAGGTAATATATTGATATTTCAATTTTATAAAAATATTAGGAACCAAGGTCGTGCGAAGTGAGAATGCCGAATATAGTCCACTATCTTTAAACTGCCAGTTCGGGATTTTCACCCCTATTTCCAGAAAACCATTTTCAAGTAATATGTTCTAAATTTTGTCTAGATCACACACGCGAAAATGGTGCGTCGATTGATTTAACGGTTTGAGAGAAATGGATGTTTTAGTGAAAGTCGTATGAATAGTAAAACTACGGAGTTGACCGAATTTTAAAATATTTTTTTCACCTATTTAAATTCATTTTATCAAAATTAAACTTTTATGATAAATTTTACAAACACTCAAAAAGCTCCTTGATGTGGTTTCTTATTAAAATATTTATTTTTTGATTTATCAAAAATGCTAGAGTGCGAGTCGCGATATAGTAATATTCGGTAAAGTCAACTCCAAGAGACTACTTTGACCGTCCATTTGGACCAAAGAATGATAGTTATTTCGAGTCGGTCGAATATCGAAAATTATAAAGTATTGTATTCACTAGAAATATAAGTTGATGGGATTAGGAATACTAATTAAGATTATAATATTTGTTGATTAGAAAACCCGGAACGAGAGGAAGTCGGAAAATGTATCTTGGACTCCAGGCAAGTTTTCAAACCCTATCTTTTAAAAACTGTTGTGTTGTGATTGTTTCTAAATACTGCAATATCTGCATGATGAATGATTTACGATGTTGTACAAGTTGTATATTGAATCATAAGATATGGTGATTTTATTATAGTAAAATACCAATTTTGAAATGATATATTTAGACTGAGAGTCGCTTAGTGTAAGTTTATAAAAACCCGAAAGTGTTCCGGAGTTGTTTAAATTTGAGAAATATTACCGCTAGAGAGTAGCGTGGTGTATATATTGTAGACTGAGAGTCGATCGGTATGTATTTTTTAAAAGCCCGAAGTATTCCGGAGATGTTTACAAGTAGTAAACATCATACTTATTTTTTTTTTGCTAAATTAACTTCGTACTTATTTTATTCCACTGGACTCGATGTCCTCTTGCGAAGTATTAAATCTTCGAATTTATTTTAAATGATTTCCAAAGATCGTATTCCCTCAACTATATTTAATTACTCGAAAAATGAATATTATTTCAGATATTCATTTATATAGGAGAAGTATTCTCCAATGATTATTTTATTTTAAATTTAATTATTTAATAATATTATAAATCAATTTAAAGTCTTAAACATAAATTTGTTGAGGAATATTATTTCAAATATTCTTTTAAAAGAGAACTATTCGAGATTTAATAATTTAATAATTATTATTCAATTATTAATGTTTATTAAACGATTTAATATTATTTAAAAGTCCAAAGATCTACTTTTAAAATATTTTATAAACTTTAGAAAATCAGTTTAATACTTTCAGATCGTCGAAGATATTATCTCGACATATTTTAAATATTTCAATTATATTGTCAAAAGAAACCCCCCCATAAATACTTATTTGTTGACAACGGTTAACTCACATTATCTGAGTGCTTCCTCCGAAAATTCTCGGAAGTACATATATACATATATACATATATGAGATGAGTTGTGTCTATCAACAAGCAAAATGCTTGAGGAACTTCGATATAATTCAAGTTCCAGATTTATGATAAGATTTTTTAAAAGGACAAGGAGGGGTAGACTCTAGTACTTTGTGTACTGGAGCGATAACTGGTATTCCACGTGTAAACATATGAAATATGTGGAAGCCTGGATGTATGGGCCACACATAATATGCCCGAATGCGGCAAGGGTGACAACTTGATGTATGGGAGTCGTCCTTCTACATGTAAAGAGTAATAAATATTTATCGTTATACGACTGATCATCGTATTTCAGGGGCTCCAGTGAATGTCCTATTCTTCCAATTGAAATTGAGATGCAATACCGTAAATCAAGCCTAGGTGTTGGGTTTACCAATAAGGTAATTGCAGACTAATAAGTCAATCGAAATATTATTTTGAAGAGAGGTGTGTATCACTAAGAAAACTACTTTGAGTAAATATATATCCTTATACGGATTAATATAATTTCTATAACAGTCTTTTTATACTGTTGATTATTATGGCTGAACATTGTTGCTCACTCTTGCTTTTTTTAAATGTCAAAAACAACAGATTACCAGTATGCCAGTGTAGAACTTAGTCACTTGCAATCATGGGGAGAACCCCTTGCAGCTTTGTCTTAGGTGGACCAGAGTATTCAGATAGGTATAAGATGTTAGTAGTAATTATTCTGACCTCATGTAGAGGTTTCGAATAAGTGATTGAGATCTTGTACAGTGTATTTGAGTTGTAATAAAAGAAGATTACACTTTGTACATCGTTTCTAAGGCTATAACTTGTGTGTGTGTGTGTGAGATTGAGGTCTGTTGGATTATTGAATCAATGCAGGTTATACATGATTGAAGGATGGGTAATGACCCAGATTCCTGATCCTGGATTTGGGGGCGTTACATCATCACACCAGAAGGTTGTAACATATGTCAAGGAAGTGATACAAGCAAGTGATATTAGCATTTGATTAAAGATTGCTAGATATAATTGATCATATCAGGATGGAAACTATCAGAAGTTCTTATCAGGACTTAAATCAGTATTTACTGAAGAGTAACGTTATCAGTACTTACTGAAGAGTGATGTCATCAGTACTTATATTAGTACTTGATGATCTGCAGATGATGTCATCAGGATTTATCATATCAGTAGATATTCGGGGAGGAAAAGGAAAGCAGAAATTCAAGGCAGTGAAGGACTTTATCTCAGAAGCAATCATACATGGATATGTAATAGGTTTCCTTATTGTAATAGAATAGGATTCCTTATTGATTGTGTAATTGTGCTCTATATAAAGCACATATTAGGTTTATGTTATAAGCATTGCGACATTGGTATATCATTCGCATAACCTAGAAGCTCTCAAGGATAATTGTTCATTCTTTGACAGAGTAATTTTGTAATCAATTTTTATCTATTAATTTAAAAACTATTGATTCTGTTAAAGCGTTATCGAATTGTTTGCATAAACTGTATTCACCCCCTCTACAGTTGATTACGGACCTAACAATTGGTATCAGAGCTTGCTGTTGACATACAAACAATTTAAGATCTGAAAATCAATCTTTAATGGCAAACAAAGAAGCACCACATAATCCACCACCACCTCCCCCAGCCTCATCACAGATTAGCAGTAATATGAGTAGGTATGAATCCATCAATGTGCTAATCTTGAAGATATATGAATATCCAATATGGAAAGTCAGGATGGCCATGTGCTTGGAAGCCACAGATCCTGAATATCTAAGCGGGATTTGTGATGGTCCTCATAAACTAATGAAGGTTCCTGTTTCCGTTACAGGAGAAGTAGAAAAGATGGTTGATAAAGACAAGGTTTATTCTTCTGAAGATCTTTCATCTATTATGAAGGATGCAAAAGTCAGACACACCTTGCACATCAGTCTTGATAGTGTTATGTCCAATAGGGTAATTGGATATAAAACATCAAATGAGATATGTGTTGCTTTAGAAGTAAAGTGTCAAGGCACAACTGCTATCAAGAAGAACATGAGGAAAGTACTTATTTAAAAGTATGAGCACTTTGACACAAGAGGTAATGAGTACTTAACTGAGATTTATGACAGTATTCATAAGCTATTGAATGACTTGTCTCTTGTCGCCAGGGAATATGATTTAGAGGACTCAAACTTGAAGTTTTTCCTTGCACTCCCTGAAAAGTGGGACTATAAGGTCACATCAATATGGGATGTTTTTGAACTTGATGAAACACCTCTAGTTGAGATCTATGACATACTGAAAACTCATGAACTAGAGATGGGGTAAAGAAGCAAGAGAAAAGGATCCAATTCTAGACCCGTTGCACTTAAAGTTGAAGAAAACCCAAAAGAGAAAGCTAGGATAAAAGGCTACTTCAAAAGAAAAGCTATGATTGTAAAGTCAAATACTGAATCTTCAAATTTTCATGATGACTCAAATACTGATAATGAATCAGATACTGATAGTGATCATGACAATAATGAAGACATAGAAAAAATGGCTGCTCTATTGGTTAGAAGCTTCAATAAGATGGTCTACAAGAACTTCAAGAAAGGGAAACGGTTCTCCAGAAAAGATTCCAGTTCATCAAAATCTGATAAGAGGAATAATAGAAGAAATACTGACTGGAAGGAATCAAAGTATGGAAAACTTGACAAATCAAAGGAAATATGCTACAACTGTGATGGTATTGGATACTTTGCAGCTGACTGCAGAATATCCAAAGTTGAGAAGAAACAAGCCTTGATCACAAAGAAGAAAAACTGGGATGATTCATCAGATTCAGATGATGGGGTCAACTATTCTCTCATGGAAAATGATGATACTAAGGCTAACAATACTGAATTAAAGGTATCTCAGACTACCTTTGCTTTTGATAATGATGATATTTATAAATTAAGATTGTTTCTTAAGTCTCTGCATGTTAGTTATAGGGATCAAACCTTATAGAACAATGGAATCAAGAGTGAAAACTCTAAGTTAAAGAAAAGGAATGATCATCTAGAAATTGAATTGCTTTCAATGCTAGAAATCCAAAAAGAATGAGATAATGTTGTTTATGTTAAAGAAAAATTGTTAGAAAAGCATGCTTATCTAGAAAAGGAGTTAGCTAAAGAAAGAGAGGTTATTAAGCTTTGGACTAACATAGGAAAAATAACTCAGGAAATTTTAGAAAATGACTGTTGAGAATCAGGATTATGATATGCTACTAGATCTAATTATGATAAGAAAATTGGAAAATATACGGAGAAAACTAAACCAGTAAATATTGATACTAAGGTCAAACTGAACAAGGTTCAGTTGAAACCCATTAAGTTTAATCCAAGTGCTGATGCTGTTAAATCAGTTAATGAGGTAGGTTCAACCTCAACACCTAGATCAAACTTAATTACTGATAAGGGTGAACAAGTTCACACAAGATCATTAAATATTGGTTTAATGACTCAGAAACATCTTAAGCAAAATCTGAAGGATCTACACATGAAAAATAGGGAGAAAAATTCTAGAAAAATAGGAATAACAAAGTAGATGTTAATAAGAATGGTAATTATGTAAATGCTCCCAATGCACCTAGAAAAAAATGTTTGAGCTGTGGTAGTACTAGTAATCTTGATAATTCTTGAAGGAAGAATAAAGATATAAATATTGTTCCCCCCAAATTAGAGTTTAGGAATAGAAAAGTTAGATATAAAACACATAGTTCTTGTTTTCATTGTGGTAGTGTGTGGTACTCTATTTATACATGCAAAGAGTATCACAATTTATATTATGATTATTATGAACTGAAAACCTCTTTAAATAAAGCCAAATTTGTTTCTACATGTGTAAATACTGATATTAAGAATGTTAACATAAACTCTGATATGAAGTCTTCTGCTGCATATGTTAACAAACTTAAAAATCCCAAAGGATCCAAGCAAGTCTGGGTCCTTAAAAATGCTAAGTGATTTCAAATACTAATTGTAGCAGGGTAACAGGAGAAATTCTCTAGTCTTGGACAGTGGATGTTCAGGACATATGACTGGTTATAAATCCTTGCTATCAGAATTTGAGGATAAAGATGGCCCAAGTGTTTCATATAAAGATGGCAACTTTGGAAAAATCTTGAGATATGAAAAAATCAAAATTGGTAATATCATCATTGAAAATGTAGCTCTTGTTGCAGGACTCAAGCATAATTTGATTACTGTAAGTCAGATTTGTGATAGAGGTTACAATATAAACTTTTATGAGAAATATTATGAAATTGTCAATAAGTCTGATGACAAGATTGCAACGACTAGTGTAAGACATGGTAGTTTATATGAATCCATCTGTGGAAGACAGCTGGAACTGGCATTAAAGACTTTCTCACCTCAACTTCAACAATTTCAATGAACTTGTGAGGAAAGATCTTGTGAGAGGATTGCCCAATGTAGTGTTGTTAGGAATATATTGTGTACTTTATGATAACTTGAAAAAAACACTTAATAGATTTTAGTTAAGTGATTTTGTAGCTTTTCAACGGATGATCAATTCTACATCTGTTGAAAGAATAGCTTATGTAACAATAAGACTAGTAGCACATTTATGCATACTTAAGTAACTTAGTGAACTAGATGTTGTGGAATGTTTAAGTCATAATTGACCACTAGATTGATATGCAAGATAAAATGGTAAATTGTAAATATTAGATGCCTTGTAATCTTGTATAAATGAAATGGAGTCAAATGGCGAGAAGACAGTTTCAACGGATGATCTATAAAGTTTCAACGGATGATTAACATAAGTCTCGACGGATGATCAATCTGAGTTTCAATGGATAATCAACCAAAGTTTCAACGGATGATCAAATTCAAAAGAGCAGTTGATAGTGACTTGACAATCACATGCGTTGGTTGTATGCAAATCGAATATGGCAGCCTAATTCAAGTTTTAGAGAACAAAAGAAGCATTTCCATTTCCATGCTAAACAAAAGATATTCAAAGATGCTTGAAAGAGAAGTGTAGCAGCATGTAATTAAACAAGAAATAGTTTGTCTTATTATCTTGTCTTTTTATCATGTAACTCGGTGATATATAAACCAAGGATAGCAAGTTAAAAAGTATCCAAGTTAGTAAACATTTTACCAGAGAATTAGATAAGGCAAAATCTGTAAAGAATTTCTATGTTCTTATTTTTCAACTTGTAAGAAGCTGTGTACATTTTGTAACACAGAGTTCTCTACTTAATATATATCTCTGATGGAAAAGTTCAATCCACTAAAAAGTTTTTAAATACTTGTATTTAAATGCTTTGTGTTTTGATTTCTATTTTACTCTCATTCCGCACTATTCACTACGCCATAAGTGGGCTGCTGCTACACAAGTATTACAAGCAGCATTACATTAACTAAGAATTTTTTTTCCTATTGTAACACCTCTCAATTAGTGTTACAATAGCTATAAAACTAGTGTTGCATAGAATTGCTGGTGTTGCGCAACATGTAACACTAGCACCTGGTGTTACATTAGTTTCTTTTTTTAATTTTTAAAAATATTGAAGTGAAAATATTATCATGAATTAGTAATAAAAATATTTTCTAGTGTATTAATGAATGAGGAATGTAATATATAAATTATTCAAATTTTAGAATTTTCCGTACATATACACAAATTTATTTCATTATTTAATAAATAGTAATTAAATTAAAAATAAAAAATTATGCACGGTTTACTAAGTAAAAAATTTGGACGGTATTTCCCTCCCAAATGAAAACACAGTTGTATATTCCCCAAATGAAAAGACCCTCCATCTCCAACACCTACTCTCATTATCACGGCCTCTACACCTACTCTCCCTCCCCCTTTAACTAACTACAACAACGATTACTAACTTTTCTTCTTCAATCTGGTTAGATTTCTCATTTTTAATTTTTTTGTCTGATTTTGAGATAAGCATCTTGTTAGAATCTTCTTCTCTCTGCACGTTAGTAATTTATTTGTATTTGACGTATTAGGGTATTTGATTTGGATGTTTGAGTAATTAGGGTACTAATTTGGGGTTTTTGACTGATTAGGTGTCTCAATTGGTTTCTAATTCTTCGTATTGAAAAGTTGATGTATACAATTTTGGGTTTGGGCTCGCAATGCTTTGCTTCCTTTCAGGCATGTCTTTCTTCTATTTTTTCACATATTTTTGAGAGTTTAAACACTCACATAAGGAATATGTATTTTCAAGTGAGTTTTTACCCGAGTTTTCAGTGCCTTCTTTTGTCGAATTCCGACAGGTTTTATATCAAATTTGTGTGAGTTATTGTTTCCTTCTTATCATAATCTTGCTGCAAAATTTGAAGGTTAAACACCCCGAGTTTATGCTATTTGGTTTCTTACTCTTTTAGAATTTTTTTCGCAGCGAAATTGAGCATATAAGGAAGCATTTTCCAGCAGATTTTATGAGGTATTAGCACTCTTTTATAGTAATTCTCGGAGAATTATAGAACTGATTCAGGAGCTGATTCACTTTGATGTCTTATGTAATGCTAATAAGTTTTTTAATGTTTCTTATATGCATAAAAACAATTAACATTTGTTTCAATTAAGAAGCTTGTGTCAAAGAATGGAGATGTTAATAATGTGGAGGAAGAGGGTACTCGTCACTTCATGGTGAATATTGTTGAGCCACAATTTAATCTACATTCATAAGATGCCAATGTAAGTTTTTAAACCTCAGATGGAGAATTTCAATGCATTCTGGAACTCTTTTGCAGTGCAGAGGTGATCCCGATGTGTAGTATTGAAACCCATTATAGAATCATATATCTCAAACCTTAACATCTGCTGGATTTTCCTATTTTTTCGCCTGTTCAGTTCTTATAACCTACAGAACATTTTAGTTTTAGTTATTAACAGTAACCACAATGTTAAAGATAATGAAATAAGGAGGCCTAGGATCACAAACAAACGAAATACCCAGTCCAGCCGGATACGAATAAAAAAGTGCTTTTTAAATCATCACCAAAGTTATACGAAGGAATAAAACTAATAGATACAAAATAAAATATACTAATGAATCATTGACTGTATATAAACATTATACAAACACATATTTGTCTCTCTTTATATCATTAACACTCTCATTTCCAGCACCAAAATCTTCCCAGGTAACTAATTTTAGCTTATTATTTGCTTTATTCTTTGCAAAATCAAACACAGTTATTTATTTATAGAAGAACTGTTCTTAAAAGTTAAAAGAAGCCAGAATTCCATTCAACCCCCCTTTTTGTAATACTTGTTTAGATTGTATGGGAATAACAATTGGTATCAGAGCAAGCTCTTGAAGAAAAAAGAGTTTAAAGATCTCAACAACTAACAAGATGAGCAGAAAAGTTGTTAGAGTAAAAATTCCTTTTCTGGACAAAGAAAAGTATCACCATTGGAAGGTGAAGATGCACCTGTATCTCCTATCTCAAGATGAAGCATATGTGGACTACAATGAGAAAGATCCACATGTCCCCATGAGAGCTGCTACATTAAATGAACCATCTGTCCCAAAGCCTAGAGCAGAATGGTCTGATCCTGATATTGAACAAGTTCATAAGGATAAAAAGGCCATGAACATTTTTTAATGGTGTCGATGGTGACATGTTTGACAACATCATAAACTGCGAAACTACTAAGGATGTCTGGGACACAATTCAAGTTATATGTGATGGAACTAAGCAGGTAAGGCAAAAAAAAAATGCAACTCTTGATTCAGCAATATGAGCATTTCCATAGTGACGAAAGTGAATCACTCACTGACATTTTCAGTAGATTCCAAAAACTACTGAATGCTCTAAAACTGCATGGAAGGATCTACCAAACAAAAGATTCAAACCTCAAATTCCTTAGATCTCTACCAAAGGAATGGAAGCCTATGACAGTCTCATTGAGAAGTTCTCAAGATTACAAGGAATTCACCTTGGATAGACTGTATGGAATTCTAAAGACCCGTGAGCTTGAAATAGAGCAAGATGAGAGGCTGGAGAAAGGAAGAAAGAAGGGATGATCCATTGCATTGGTTGCTGAGCAAGAAAAGGAGAAGGAGACAAAGGTTGAAGCTGTTGAATCTGCACCAAACCATAGAGTTTGTGAAGGCAAGGGAAAATGGCTAGTAGCTGAACATGAAAACAATCTTAGTCAAGATGACATGGATGACATAGATGAGCATCTTGCTTTTCTATCCAGGAGATTTGCAAAGCTCAAATTCAAGAAGAATTTTGGAGAAGCTAAGTCAAACAGGAACATGGTTGATAAGTCCAAATTCAAATGTTTCAAGTGTGGCGTGGTAGGTCATTTTGCTAGTGAATGTGGAAAGTGATTCTGGCAAAAATAATTTTGAGTTTGTTGATTACAAACAGAAATACTTTGAGTTGCTTAAAGAAAAGGAAAGAGCTTTCATCACACAAGAAAACGACTAGGCTACTGATGGATTAGAAGAGGATGAAGATACAAGCTATGTCAATCTAGCACTTATGGCCAAATCAGATGAAACAGAGGTCAGTTCATCTAGTAATCGGGTAATCACCACTAACCTAGCACATTTATCTGAAACGACTAGCACATTATACCATCTGCGTGTCACACTTAAGTCTCTCACTAAAAAAACACCAAACCTAAAGAGAACAATTTATTTTTAAGTGAAAGAAACAACGTGCTAGAGACTCAATTTGTTGAGTTTGAAAAATTAAAGATAGAATGCAAGATTGCTAAAGATGAACTAACTGAATCCTTAAAGAAAAAGGAGATTTTAAGAAAGCAGCTTGAACGAGAACATGAAGTAATTAAGGCATGGAAATCATCTAGAGATGTCCATGCCCAAATTACTAAAGTTCAAGATCCTTCTCTGATGAAGCCTGGAAAAAGAGCAAAGAGAAACTCGATTCTAATTTGGTAGAAGGACTTTCTACGGATGTGGATTCGATGGATGATGAATGTCATCCGTCGAAAGATATAAAGGATCATCCGTCGAGTGAGAAAAATCCAATTAGCTAAGCTAAATGAGAAATATGGAACAGTTTCTAAGAACTTTGTTCCAGGAGAAACTAGTCAAGTGAACAAGAACAAGAGAGTCAATGTAGGGCATCTGTCTATGAAGCAATTGAATGCAACATTGGAGAAAATTGAAGTAAAACCAGAATCTAAAAGGAAAAACAATAGAAATAGGAAAGTAGGAATTAAAAAACATTACAACTACACACCTGATAAATATGCACCAAGAAAAACCTGTGTTAAGTGTGGTAGTGTTAATCACTTGTCTGTTAATTGCAAACTTGCTATGCCTGCTTCCATGTCCTCACCACCTTCATTTTCCAGCATGCCTACGATGCCTGTAAATGTTATGCCTGCACAAAATTTGAATGCACAATTTGCTAATATGCCCTTTGCTCAAAATCCTTACTATGTTGCATTTAGTATTTCCACAAATGCCATTTTGCATGCCATACTGGAATAACATGTTTGCACATAATATGCCTTTCCATGTTAATCAGTCTGTGCATGATAATTCTACAATGATGAATGGTTTTAAGGACTCTACTCAATTGACTAAGGATGAACTTCGAATGCCTAAGTCAAATGAGGACAAGCCTAAGAAACCTAAGAAAAAGGCTAACAAAACAGGACCCAAGAAAACTTGGGTACCAAAATCAACTTGATTTGATTTTATTGTGTGCAGGGAAACATAAAGAATCTTTGGTATTTGGATAGTTGGTGCTAAAGGCACATGACTGGAGATTCCTCCCTGCTCACTGAGTTCAAGGAGAGAGCTGGCCCAAGTATCACTTTTGGAGATGATAGCAAGGGTTATAATGTGGGATATGGCTTGATTTCAAAGGATAATGTCATCATTGAAGAAGTTGCCCTAGTGGATGGACTCAAGCACAATTTGTTGTGTATCATCCAGCTTTGTGACAAGGGCAACTCAGTAACATTTAATTCTTAAGCCTGTGTTGTGACTAACAAAAGAAGGAACAAAGTGGTTCTCACTGGAGTGAGAAAAGGGAATATGTACCTGGCTGATTTCAACTCATCAAATGCAGAATCTGTCACTTGTCTATTTAGCAAGGCAAGTCAAGATGAAAGTTGGCTATGGCATAAGAAGCTGTCCCACCTTAACTTCAAGACTATGAATGAGCTAGTCAGGAAAGATTTGGTAAGAGGTATTCCTCAAGTGGAATTCTCAAAGGATGGACTATGTGATGCATGTCAGAAAGGAAAGCAAATCAAGTCATCATTCAGAAAGAAGCTTAATTCAATAATTGAAGAACCTTTGCAATTATTGCACATGGATTTATTTGGACCAGTCAATATATTGTCCATCTCAAGGAAAAGATACTGCCTAGTAATTATGGATGATTTCTCAAAATTCTCTTGGAAATATTTTCTAAAATCCAAAGATGAAGCTAGTGAAATAATCATCAATCATATAAGGCAAGTCAACAATCATCGTGATTTCAAAGTAAGAAGAATCAGGAGTAATAATGGAACTGAGTTCAAGAATTCTGTGATGAGATCATTTTATGAAGAAAATGGGATCATGCATGAATTCTCAGCAGCAAGAACCCCACAACAAAATGGTGTGGTGGAAAGGAAAAAGAGATCTCTTATTGAAGCTGCAAGGACAATGCTAGAAGAATCAAAGTTACCAACATATTTTTGGGCTGAAGCTGTAAACACTGCATGCTATACTCAGAATATTTCTTTGGTTACCAAGCAAAATACATGACACCCTACCAATTGTTCAAGAATAAGAATCCAACACTGAACTTTTTTCATGTATTTGGCTGTAAATGCTATATCTTAAGGAATCAAACTGATCAGCATGGGAAGTTTGATGGTAAAACAGATGAAGGTATTTTTATTGGATATGCAGTTGGAAAAGCATATAGAGTCTATAATCTTAGAACCAACATTGTTATGGAATCTGTACATGTTGTGTTTGATGATAAAAAGATTGAAGGATTGCAAGATGGATATTTTCATGAAAGCCTCAAATTTGACAATGTTGAGATGGTTTGTGAAGAAAGTGATGATGAAAGTGATCAAGAACAAATATCTAAGGCAATTGCAGAAAAGTCTACAACCAATGAAGCACACAACTCAACATCCGTGGAAAGACCAAGTGCATCATCCGTTGGAAGACAATCTGCATCATCCATCGAAAGGAAAAACTCAACATCCGTTGAACCATCAATAGAAATTGAGGGCCAATACAAAATCAGAATGAACCCCAACTACAAGTCAAAGATCCACAAACTCAGGGGGAGTTTCTTTTAATCAAAACTCTATCACACATCAAGACAACAATGAGGCTTCTTCATTTAGAGCTAATCTACCTCAATAGAGAAAATGGACTAGAGATCACCCATTTGAACTGATCATTGGTGATGCATCTTCAAGAGTGCAAACAAGGAAAGCAACTCAAGATGAATGTCTATATAACAGCTTTCTATCCTAGGAAAAGCCTAAAAAGGTAGAGGAAGCTCTGTTGGATCCTGATTGGGTTTTAACTATACAGGAGGAGCTAAACCAATTTGAAAGGAATGAAGTGTGGAAGCTGGTACCCAAGCCTAAAGAAAAGAATTCTATTGACACTAAGTGGGTATTCATAAACAAGATGGATGAAAATGTCATAGTAGTCAAGAACAAAGCTAGATTGGTTGCTAAGGGCTACTGTCAACAAGAAGGAATTGATTTTGATGAAACCTTTGCTTTTGTTGCAAGACTTGAAGGCATCAGAATCTTCTTAACCTATGCAGCCCATGCCAATTTCAAGGTCTATCAAATAGATGTCAAAAGTGCTTTTCTAAATGGAGACTTGGAGGAGGAAGTCTATGTTAGTCAGCCTCCTGGTTTTGAATATCCAAATTTTCCAAAATATGTCTAATACCTCTTGAAAGCACTTTATGGATTGAAGCAAGCACCTAGAGCCTAGTATGATACTTTGTCAAAGTTTATCTTAGAAAATCACTTCACAAGAGGTATTGTTTATAATACTCTGTTCTTTAGAAATGTTAATGGCTCTAGTATACTTGTTCAAATTTATGTAGATGATATATATTTGGTTCTAAAGATGAAAAACTTTGTAAAAAGTTTACCAAACTAATGCAAAGTAAATATGAAATGAGCATGATGTGAGAACTAACTTACTTTCTTGGCTTACAAGTTAAGCAAGTTAGTGATGGAATATTCATTAGTCAAACCAAATATATTTATGATCTTTTGAAGAAGTTTGACCTAATGGATTGCACATATGCAAAAACTCCCATGGCCACTGCAACTAAACTTGAATTAAACAATACTGAAAAGTCTGTGGATATTTCAAGTTATAGAGGCATGGTTGGCTCACTTTTATATTTAACAGCCAGTAGGCCAAATATAATATTTGCTACATGTCTTTGTGCTAGATTTCAGGCTGATCCTAGAGAATCTCATTTAACAGTTATTAAGAGAATTTTTAGATATATGAAAGGAACACTAAAACTAGGCATTTGGTATCCTAGAGATTCTGGCTTTGATCTAACTGGTTATTCATATGCAGATTATACAGGTTGTAAAATTGATAGAAAGAGTACAATAGGAACCTGTCAATTTTTAGGAAATAAGCTAGTATCCTGGTTTAGTAAAAAGCAAAACTCAGTTTCTACTTCTACAGCTGAAGCTGAATATATTGCAGCTGGTAGTTGTTTTGCTCAGATTTTATGGATGAAAAATCAACTCTTGGACTATGGTCTGCAGGTGAATAGGATTCCTATTTTTTGTGATAACACAAGTGTTATTGCAAATACTGAAAATCCGGTACAGCATTCAAGGACCAAGCACATTGACATCAAGTACCACTTCATTAGAGAGTATGTTATGAATGGTACTGTGGAACTTCATTTTGTTCCAAGTGAGAAGCATGTTGTAGACATATTTACCAATTCACTTGATGAATCCACCTTCACTAGGTTGGTAAGTGAGTTAGGTATGCTTAATTACTCTTAATCCATATTGATGTCTAAGCAAATTGAAATGCAGCCAGAGTAAAAGTTGGTATTTCCTATCAAAGATAAAATTTTGGCTAAGTCAAAATTTATATCTCGATGGATGTTCATTATCCGTTGAAAACGAACATCCATTGAATTTTATTATCCGTAAAAATATCAATTATCACTCTGGGTACTTTTATCATTATCCGTAGAATTGCACTCAATCTTAGCTGTTAATTTTGAGCATCATTCGTCGAATTTACTTACAGCCTGTATGTATATCTCAACGGATAATCTTAGAATTTTGACAGTTTTCTTTATTTTTGAAACAGATATTTTGGGCTAATTTGATTGGTTACTTTATTTACCTTTAATTTTTGACAGTTTAGTTCTGGTTAAGTATACAAGCTAATTTCATTTCTATTTTTTACTTTTATCATTCTCAAGCAATTTCTTGAACTCTCTTCTTCCCAAAGCAAATACTCTCTTTCTGCAACTAACTCCAATCACAGAAATGACATCCGTAGTCAAAATCATGTCCTCAACTGGGTTTATTTATGAAAAGAATAACTTTGTGGCTCTGGTGAACAAGCCAATTCTAGCTTCTGAAGATTATCACAAGATGATGAACTTCATACTGAACTGCAAACTGAGTTATGCCATGCTTGAATCTCCAACCATCTACTATAAAGTTATCAAGGAAATTTGGACTACAGCAGTGTTCAACTCCAAGGACAAAACTATTACCTTCACTCTCAAAGGTAATGAACACTGTATTAACTGTGATGCTATTGAGAAATGCTTCAAATTGCCTGATAATAACACACTTGCCTCACACACAGACACTAATATGAGTAATATGCTAGTTTCTATGGGCTATGCTCTTGATGCCACTAAATTAGGTGATGTTAGGAGATTGAGTCTTAGAAAAGAATGGAGTTTTGTGTGTGACTCATTTATCAGAGTGTTTTCTGGCAAAATTAGCAATTTTGATTTTGTATCTTACTCACTTGTACACATGCTTTACATGCTTGCTAGTGATAAGTACTTCAATTTTAGCACTTTTGTTATGTATGAGTTAGGGATTAAATTAGGGGATATTAAGAAGAGGTCTAAGAATATTTATTATGCTAGATTCTTCATGATGATAGCTAATTTTGTTTCTGAGAATCTCTCAATTGAGAACCCAACAAACAAGTTGGGTCCAAGAGAGAAGAGTTATTGCTGATCTAAACAGGACAAATCACCACAAGGATGTTCCCTTTGTATACATGCCAATCATGGAAAAACCTCAGGTAAGTGAGGTAAATGTTTATATCCCTACTACTTCTCAACCTATCACTTCTTTGAAATCAACTGTGGCAATGACATCTGTGACTGTGACCAAATAGATGTGTACCCAAGCTATAAAACCAAAAATCTCCAAATCCAAATCAAAGAAAGCCCCCTCTAGTTTCTTCCAAAAGAAACTAGTTGTAAAATCCACACAAAGCTAAGAGAGGAGTGTGAAGGGAAGTGAGGCTGGTGAGGGACAGGGTGAACATCAAAGAAGCCCTAAGGATAAGGATGGAGAGGTGAGTGCATCCTAGCCTAGCCACACTACAGTTTCCTAAGAAACTATAATGCTTAATAAGGATATTAGATCATTGCTAGTTGCATCCTCCCAAAAGGATGTAACTATTGAACAAAGCTCACAACCAAGAGCACAGGCCAAAAGGGTTAGAGACACAAGCTCACCCTAAACTTATATCAGAAAGAAGAAATAAAAAACCATTGGGGATACACAGGGTGCACACACTGTGCCTACTGCAATCAAAGACTCAGTACATGCACCTCCTCAAAGTCAGATTGATGTGGCTCCAACAAATATGGAGTCACAGCCAAAATCCTTAACTATAGAAGCACCTAACACACCAAACTCACTCACAAATTCTCTGGATATTAATATGATTCATACATCAATTCCTGATTCTCGATTTTTAACTCTTATGGAGAAGCCAAAATCTCAAGCAAGTGAGCATCATCTTTTAGATGATTTGTTGGCTCGCTTGCCTTTTCTTTCCAATTCTACTGAGAATACTGTGCAAAATCTCAAATCAATCTCCACAGATTCTACAGTAGTCTCTACTCCAAACTCTGTCATTTCTACTATCTCGGCGGATATTTTTCATCTGTCTAGTGACTGTATCTCGACGGATGTGCTTAACAGCAGTCATCCATTGAAATTTTCAACTACTATTTCGACGGATGTTTCTCATCCGTTGAATATCACTGCACCACTCCAAATTTCAACTTCAGTCATAAGTGCAGATGATCTAGTGGTTATACAGTCACTCCTAGGATTGAGGGAAGGGAGTGAACAGAGTGAGAGGCTGAGTTGCTCTCAGGCAAAAGGAGAAGAAATGAGTGAATATATGCAAGCTATTTCTTCCCGCTTGGCAAAAGTAAGTTAGTGGAGTCCCACCTTAGTAGGTAAAGGTGAGGGTGGCAAGCAAAGGGGAGCCCTTGATGCAAGAAAAGAGAGATTATGAGATAAAAGCAGGTACAGAAGAATTGGAAGAGCCCATTGTAAGTGAGTTAATGGATATCAATGAGGCTGAAAAGAAACAACTATTTCAGCTAGAATATCAAGCTGTCTTAGACTCTGTTGCATATGAAGCTCATTTACTCACCCTATTTTAGCTTATCAAGGTTTGGATGAACAGGACAATGTGGCTACTGAAAGAATGCTCAACTTGGTGCACACTACTGCTTATATGCAAAGGGCCAAGGATGCTATCACAGCCATACCACCCAAAGCTGGTGATGATGTTGATTATGAAACTAGTGGTTCTGAGGATAATTTTGGGGATGAAGATGATGATGAAGGAGAGTTCATGGATATAGGGGGAGAAGCAGGCCCTAGCTCAAGATCAAACATGCCATCTTGGGTGTTTTCCAAAACATGCGATAAGCACCATTTCAAATCCACTATGTCTCATATCATTCAACAAACTTAGATAGCTCTTCAAACTACTACAAATGCCAACACCAAGAGACTTCTACAAGCACACCTAAACTCTCTCCAACTACATCAAATTTAATCTCTCAAACAAAATATGGATGTCACTGAGCTGAAAACAGAAATTGATCAAGTCAAGAAGGATGTTACTGAGAGACTGGATGCTATGTTTCCTAACACAACCATTCTTGACATCAACAGACAACTTAGGAAAAATTATGATCTAGCTAGCAAGGTGGACTCCTTGGACAAAAGACTTAAAACTCTGGAAACCTCAATCACTCAAATCCATCTACATCAAGCCCAACAAACTAGTGTGATTTTGCATCCAGTTCAAAAACTGTGGATTTTGCATCCAGTTCTTGCTCAACTACTTCAAAAACTAGTGGTTGCACAAACCTCAACCTCCACTCAACTTGATGCTAACAAAAAGGGGAGAAAGACTCTATCATTCCAGTTAGCCAGGGTGAGTCAACAAGTGAGGGGGAGAAAGTGCTAAACATACAAGTTATCAAGGTGATTATTCCAGCAATTGCTTTTACTAGGCCACCAGCCTTGGATAGTATTGATCTGATCAAGATAGCAGTTGCTAAGTTGGAATCAAATGAAAAATCTAAAAATCTTGATGTTGCAGTAGTTGAGCAAGAACTGGATGCAAAATGGAAGAAGCTTGATGAAAATATCAAGAAGAAATTTGGTCCAATTGAGAAGCAAGACAAGATCTTTTCTCACTTCTGCAAATTGAGACAAATTTCAGTCAATGAAATGAGCCTAGGGAACATAGAAAGGGGTCAACCCTGATCAATCAAGTCTCCAAAGGCCAGTGTGATTTATAACCAAAAAGAAATTATTCAAAGAATTCAGACAAAAATGCATTGGACCTATCTTTTGAAACCCCTAGGCCAGATGAAATGAAGCTGCTTGCAAGGTCTATTGCCTTATCCAAAGATCCCAGAGACACAATGTCAAAGAACAGAATTGCTAAGATCTACATGAATGGTAAACTAATCTGTGTAGTGGCTGCACATCCATAGTTTACAGAGGCTAAGAAAGAAGAAAATATGAGGCTTGAACAACAACAAAAGCAAACTGCTTTAGAGGCCAAGAACCTAGCCAAGAAGCCTACAACTACAGAAGTTATATTGCGTGCTGTGACATCTGAAAATCTGGATGAAGGAGAGAAGGAAGAACCAAAGCAGCAAAAGAGGAAGTTTAGATACAAGATCCATGCAAAGAAGAACATAGATTTCAATGATGATAAGGAAGACTACATGCCTGTCAAATCTACAACTTCAAGTCAACCAGCCATAACTATAATGAAGGAGGCTGAATTCAAGGTTGATCCCAACATCACCTTTCATGGTGAACCTATTGTTCCCAAGGATGAACCTATAGATTGGGACAACTTGCCTCTTCCTGATCTAAATCTTCCAATCTTTTCCAAACAAAGAAAGACAAAGTAAAGAGTAGTCAAAACAGTCAAACCTACCAAGTTTAAATCCAAGCAAGTGGCCAAACCCAAACCTAATGTCAACAAGGGAGATCAACTCTACATATGTGATATCAAAGAATTTTTAGACATAAACCTCTATCTGGATGAGCTAGAAGAAGTCAAATCTATTGATGCCTACAAGCACCTTCCAGATAGACTTGTCTTCAGGTACAAGGGTAGTAAAGAGTTTACATGGCCACTTCACAAAATTCTCAATGAAGGTTATTCCACTCTAATAACCAGCTTCTCTGCAATCAAGAAAAACTTTGGATTCAATATAGTTGCCAAGAAAATGGTACTAAACAAGATTGGGGAGATAAGGAATAGTTGGAGAGGACCAATGACCAAATGCACTCCCAAGAGTATTGACCATTCCTTTTTACTGGAGATAGGGTGCATTTGAGGCCATACTGGATTATGGAGTTCAAGGATGAAAAATACAGTAGAAGATTCTTCAGATTGGAAGACAGCTAAAGATTGCAAGCAATGAAACTCTCAAGGAAATGCAAGAAAAGCTGGATCTGACAAATGAGGATGAATCAAAATTTTTCAGACAACTCCAATATCAGATTGAAGGGAATGATGTGAAGCTGGGAAAGAAGTCAAGGACATCAAGGAAATGATCTAAATTTGCTCAGTCTAGAGGAGCACCTTGAAAATGATCTGTAAGACACTCTATGAATCTTTATTTGTGAGATTTTTCAATAAACTACAACACTTGTAAATTTTAATCTACTCTATCTCATTCTGTATTCATATAGTGTTTTGTTATCATCAAGTTTCTCTTAATTTATGGCTACAATTCCAGTAGACATAAATTGGGCGAGATTGTTAGGAATATGTTGTGTACTTGATGATAACTTGAACAAAATACTTAGTAGATTTTAGTTAAGTGATTTTGTAGCTTTCAACGGATGATCAATTCTACATCCGTTGAAAGAGTAGCTTATGCAACAATAAGATTAGTAGGACATTTCTGCATACTTAAGTAACTTATTGAACTAGATGTTGTAGAATATTTAAGTCATAATTGACCACTAGATTGATATGCAAGATAGGATGGTTAATTGTAAATATTAGATGCCTTGTAATCTTGTATAGTCAAATGGCAAGAAGACAGTCTCAACGGATGATTCACAAAGTTTCAACGGATGATCAACATAAGTCACGACGGATGATCAATCTGAGTTTCAACGGATGATCAACCAAAGTTTCAAAGGATGATCAGATTTAAAAGACCAGTTGATAGTGACTTGACAGTCACATGCATTGGTTGTATACAAATGAAACGTGGCAACCTAATTCAGGGTTTAGAGAACAAATAAGCATTTCCATTTCCATGCTAAACAGAAGATATTCAAAGATGCTGGAAAGAGAAGTGTAGCAGCATGTAATTAGACTAGAAATAGTTTGTCTTATTATCTTTTCTTTTTATCATGTAACTTGGTGATATATAAACCAAGGGTAGCAAGTTCAAAAGTATTTAAGTTAGTAAACATTTTATCAGAGAATTAGATAAGGCAAAATCTATAAAGAATTTCTCTGTTCTTATTTTTCAACTTGTAAGAAGCTGTGTACATTTTGTAAAACAGAGTTCTCTACTTAATATATATCTTTGGTGGAAAAGTTCAATCCACCAGAAAGTTTTAAATACTTGTATTTAAATGCTTTGTGTTTTGATTTCTATTTTACTCTCATTCCGCGCTACTGCAAAATCAAACACAGTTATTTATTTGTAGAAGAAATGTTCTTAAAAGTTAAAAAAGCCAGAATTCCATTCAACCCCCCTTCTGTAATTCTTGTTTAGATTGTTTGGGAATAAAATCCTAAATCTTGTACTCATCTTCTTAATATTAATGAAAAATCTTTTGCCTTCTTTGATTTCAAAGCTTAATGAATGTTTTTTATTTTGTTTGTGCTTAACTTATTATAACTGTTCATATTCCAATCTGTACTGCATGTTTAATTACAACAAATTTTTAATAGTGGATGTGTACAAATAATCTCTGTTTGAGTTACATATGTTCACTACAGTACAGATTGAGCACAACATAACAGGAATCAACTGATATCACAGAAGAAATTGATGAAAGGCTTAATTGTTATCATATGAGAGTTATGATCTATGAGTGTTCTTGTCTATCAAAAGGTCTCAACATATCTATATTTCAAGAGTCTGATTTTATGAAACATGACATATTATTTGAAACTTTCTTTTTCTCTCAAAGGAAGTTGTCAACACTCAATCTAAAATTACACATCTTCTATCTCAAATTTCTTCTTAATATTGAAACACTTGAATTCAATTCTCAAATGTTGCCAAAATCAAGTGACATGGTTCCTGAAACTATGCTCACCACTCAGAAACAACATTAATTTGGTAAGAGACTACATGCTGGGGTAGACCTTGATGACACCAACAAAAAATACAGAGGTTTCATCAGTTTTTTCTAAAGACTCTGTGATAGCATCAAATAACACATTCAAGTATCAGTTCTTTGCAAGAAGAACAAGGTTTGAGACCATGGTACATGACAGTAACATGGTCAAATCCTTTCCAATTCAAATGGCAGTTCCCATAATTGGTGAACAACACACTGTCATAACCACATTGTCCACTGTGAGTTCAATTATGAATCCAGATTCACAAGTTACAAATACTGATTTCACTTTATCGGCATTTATTTTAAATACTATTTTTGTATGATCAGCATTTATTTTGCATGTTATAAATCCTGATGGTATGATTATTTCTAGACCTTATTTAAGGACTACCTCTAGTTGTGTGACCACAGACCACCCTTCTGAGCTTTTCTATGAGTTGTGTGAAAATATTTAGAGAAAAATATATTTAAAGAGAGGCAGGATCCTTCTTGGGAAAAGTAGAGGTAGACGAGAGACATGATTTAGTAATCCTTGTGAGGAAACTCTAACTATTGAAAGGTATGAGCTGTGTGGTGTGAGGAGTAGTGAGACTACTTTAAAAGAATATAGAGATTAAGTGTTGTTATATTTTGCAGGTGCACAGAGTACACAAGAAACATCTGCTAAACAACAGTTTGTTGACCCTCGAATAAACTCTGATGTACCAAGTGTTGATAATCTCCCTACAGGTCTACATTTTGATACTTTCCTATAGTCCATTCAATCTACTATTCCACCACCTATAGAAATCCATGTTTTTATTGAAAAATAGTCCATTCACTCTACTATTCCATCACCTGAAATTCTCCATATTGTTGCTGAGGATGTAGTAGCACAACAGTCCATTCATAAAGTTTTATCCATTACAGGGTCACCACAGCACTATATAGGAACCGAGGTTTTGGAAGTAAATTTTAAAGCTCTAGTTCATTTATCTACAATTCTTGAAGATGTGGAGTTAAATGCTGATGGTATGGAAGCTTCTGATGCTGCTGGATAACATACAACACCAATTTCTGATATCATCTTATATGCTGAAGTAGGAGATGAAGTTCAGCCAATAGTTCAAGATCCAGTTACAAATGAAGAATCTAATGATGGTGAAGAAGCTGATATTTCACATGCTCTTATAGATCCTGTGGATGGTCATTTTTCCCCTGAATATATGCCTAATCATGTGAGGCAACAAAAGTTGAAGGAGTTGGATGCTCAAAAGAAGCAGGATTATTTTGATAAAATCTGGAATGCTAAATGGAAAGATGCTACATATCCTATTTCCTGAACAAATGATGTTGAACATCTGGAAACAGCTGAATAGAGAATTCAAAATCCTGATATGCTGAAGCATCTGAAAGCATCTACTCTGGTTGTCAGATCCTTACATACAACTCAAGAAGCAACTACTTCTCAAATCAATCGGATCAAAGAATCTTTGATTGTTTCAAGGTTGATTGCTCATCAGAAAATTCAGAAGCAGATTGCACCAATTGTTGCCAGACAGACTACAATTGAAGCAAATCAAGCTAGATTGGAAGCTAAGCAAGTTTAAATGTCTAAACAACTTGCAGAGATACATAATTTAATGGAGCTGATTCTTTCTCTACTGTTGGTGATGATGCCAAAAAGGAGGAAAAGATTTTTAAGTCTAAATGCAAGCAGCTGACATTGACAAATGATGATGTTAAAAATCCAGATGGAGGTAATAAGGGGGGATAAAAGGATATTGAAAGAAGAAGAGGTGAAGAGCTAGTTAGGATTATTGACTCATTAAAAACTATCACTAGGTCTCAATCTAGACAAGGTGGAAAAAGTAAGAAAAGTGAAAGAAAAGTTAAATCTAAAGAACTGACTGTGACTACAACAACTCAACAAATTTTAAAAGTCACAACTGCTGATGAAGGCCAAGGTATTCTAGAGATAGAATCTGGTGCAGAAGCAAGTCAGTATCTTCAAACTCTGAAATTAAAAGGAAGAAAGACAACTCTATTTTACAAGGATCCAAAGATTTAAGCATTTGACTCTAAGGTGAGTAGAAGAATCTTTGAGAAAGAAAATCCCGGAGTTGATCTAGAAAAGCTAAGGCAAATGGAGGAAGATTTCAAGAATTCCATGAAGACATCAAATAATGATACTGCTGTTATTTCTCAAGATCCATATAAAGATGATCCTTCTAACAAACCAACCAAAGGGGTATTCATAAGGGAGGTACGTCAGAAAGATGCTGAAAGATCTCTTAGATCTCAAGCTATCTTAACTGCTGATAGGAGTCATAAAGGGAAAGAGAAGATAGGAGAGAATTCCAAGCCTTCAAAGCTTAAAGCCAAAGTTGTTGCTAAGAAGAAATCAGAATCTAAGGCACTTAAATCACAAATACTGATATATCCAATCTATACAGTAGCTCAAGCATTTGATACTGAAGAAATTTTTGAAGAAGAAGAAGTCAGTCAAGCTCATTAAAGAAGGAAGATTCATGGAGCTGACTGGGCTGAAAAACTGAAGTTAACCTTTGACATTGCTCAAGTTTATGAAGAATAAAATGCTATTATTCAACCAATCACAACTATGATACTACTCATGTTGATGATTTTTCAAACCCAATTCAAGCTGAGTTATCAAATCCTAATTCTGGAAACATAGTCTCTGATAAGACAGAACTTACTCTTGAAGAGAAGAAGAAGCTGCTATGGGGAAGCAAAAAAACTGCACCTAGAAGAGATTCTTCTAAAACATTAAAGAAGATTAATAATGGAAGTTTTCATGCTAGAAAACCGGGAATCACAAGTGGCCTGGGAAGGTGGAATACTGATCCATCTATAGGAGATACTTTGATTCTAAGGAAGCATGCTAATCTGACAGAAATTGGAGACAATGTGATGCTTCAAGACTTACAAAAGATCATATCAGTACAAATTGTTATTGATCTTGTTGGAGAGAAAATGATTTATTTGCTAGAGTCTGGGAGAAAATTAAGGTTGACTCAAGAACAGTTAAGAGATAAACCATGGTAGGATTTAGAACTTGTTGCTATAATTCTCAAGGTAACCAATCTTGTAACTACCGGATGGTCTACATTTATAAAGAATTTGATACAGTTAAAGCATAGAGGAATTCCTTACAAATTTAACTACATTCCAAAGTACATTGATCAAACTAAATATGTTGTTGATATACCTATTGGGGGAGCTAAGATAGAAATGAGTCTAGAAATACAAGTCTTAACTTTTAATCCTGATGGAAAGAAGATTGGGTTTCTGGAACTCGGTGACCTATCTCTTGGAAATTCAAAGTTACATGACCTCGGGACTGCCATCTGTCAGAATGATAAATCAACAGATGAACCGAAAGAACACAAAAGAGGATGCAATGGTATTTGGATGTAATGGAAGAAAATCCGCTGAGAAAGTTTCTTGAAGATTTTCTAGACTGTGATAGAGTTCAGAATGAAGAGTAAAGTTTGATATTCACCGAAGTAAGAATGAATATGTTTACTTGATATCTGTATTTAGATAGTTTTAACAACATCAATTGGAACTTGTACATATTTTTATAATTGATTCCACAATAGAATTTGCAGCTTTCTGGAGTTCCATCCAACTAAGCACAACCATCTCGAACGAATGCGCCTATCTTAACTTACTAGTTGGTACTATATCCAATAGTCCAACAAGAACTCGATATAAGCTTAAACATCCTCACATAGCTATACACACTCCTACACACTCTCGTTTCTAGTTTACTATAACCTCAGCTCTAATACCAACCTGTAACGCCCCCAAATCCGGGGTCAGAGAATTTGGTCGTCACTATGAAACCTCAATCCAAATCAACATATTTAATCAATAAAGAAATGCCAGCGAAAGATATTTATCATTTATGACCCCAAACTAATCCAAGATCTTTTAAGGTTAAAGTTCTAGAAATAAGAATTCCAAATTCCACAAATAAATTTTTCACTTTCTTTTAAAACTCTTTTCAACAAAATCCAATTCAAAACTAAACCCACTAGTGTAACTTCGAAATGAAGTATACTAGGCCCAAATAAAATACACAACTATAATATAATATAATATAAACAACTTTAAACAAAAGAACTTACACTAATTCGCAAACCCTGGACCAACCACCTTCCAAAAGCTTCTTCTTTGCTTCCTCGAATTACACAGCTAAATAGCGCAAGCTAATCCTCTCTGGAGGTTAAATTTGAAAATAGGCAAGTATGAGCGGAAGAAATGCTCAACAAGATCATTATGACATATATATAGGGTCGTTTTGATATAAAACCGACATCTGTCATAGCGCAGAACATTTTAAAATCATAATTGTTGAAACAGAAAATTTAGTTAAGGAATCCCAGAATTGATTCCTTAATTGTATTCAAAACCCTTTTTATATTTTTGAGCGAAATGCTTCAACAATACTTTGAATCTTGACGAGAATAAAACTCGTAAAATAGTGTTTACGGAAATATCGTAAATAACAACAACAAGAAGCAGTGATTATGGATTGAATCATAACTTTACTCAAAACCGAACTCTTGAAATTAATATTTATTTTGCTGTCATATCAAATTAGATATCAATACAAACTTTGATGCTCACAACTTACCCGCGCTAAAATAGGAAAGTCAACATCAATCATCTATACTAATACCACCTTTGATATTTTACAACAACGTAAGTATCAGCATAAATCAGAAACTGAATCAAAACCGCATTTCACCGTTAATCCAAACAGAACAGTTGATAAATCATTTATTCTATGAATATAAAAAACGATATGATAATTTAGATTAGGATCATTCTCCGACGGACGTACTATCACATGCTGATCAGCCCGTGTGATAGCACAAGGTCATGATTCGTAGAAACGTGACCCCAAAAACACGAGTACTCAAACAAAAGGCAATATACCTGCCTGTGGAAAAAATTATGTCATAATATTCCATATGCCACTTAGAAATAGCCCTCCGCTGGACCGTCCCGGTCACTTACGCAATTATGATCCAATCTTAAAACCTTTTATTGAGAATGGGTCATAATAATTGACACCCAAAATAATTTTATTCCCCCAATTCTTAGGTAGGAATATTCGCAACCAAATCACTTTTCTCAAAATCCAAAACATTTATAAATCCAATAATTGGATAAGTAAAATCACTTAGCTATTCTGAACATAGAATAGCAGATGAGTATTTGCATAAACAGAATTATTTAATTCAGCGATATGTAAAACATTTATCTATTATGAACTGAATAGGGAAAGCAATACTTGCATATTAAGCTTCAAAATAAATATCACTTGAACAATAAGTGATGATAGGGATACTTGCCTTTGGGTTTTAGCAGTTAGTCACACTCGCAATGATGCATCTAATCCAACATTTTGTCTCAAAACATCACCGTCCTTCTTTTCAACACTTTACTGATATGCTGCTCCTGCGATTGCTAGAAGCCAGACATCCAATACCATTCCATCTCATTCTTTATCCAATGCCTTGTCCTGATCAACTCGAATGATCCACATCTATAATTAAAAGATACAAGTTTAATCGCCTAAATGATAATTACTCGACGAACTACGCGTCAAAAACCCTATTGTCTACCCATACGATAGCCCACACATAAAAATAACAGACAAACACAGGACTCTTGACCCACGTGCATACGTAATTCACATAGCATATAAGCACATAACTCACTTATCACATAATTCATATCATATATGACTCGGTTCGCCAAAAGGTTCGACTCAGTACGTTTAAAACTGAAATCAGGTCAAAAATATAATTTATCGATCAAAATTGACTCAGAATGATATAAAAAATCAAACAGTCCTTTAATACAAAAGAAATTAGGTCTCAAAAGTACTTTTATTGAAATCGGAATATTTTTCTGAGTCTGGAGGCGCTCGTTTCGTATTAAACGGACAAACGGTTTATTTATTATGAATTTTTGAACATTTTTCGTAATTAAAACGGGTCTCCGAATCATTTTATAACTAAATAAAAGGGCTCGAACACCCGAAAATAATTTTATAAGAATTATCGAGTTTAGAAAATAATTTAAAATAATATTTTAAAGCTCGAACTATTTTTCGGAATTTTTAAATCATAAGAAATAATTAACTCTAATTAAATAATCAATTAAAATTCATCAACTAAATAATTTGGATTTATTTTCGAATAATAATAAAAATAATAATCTTCAGAACTAAAAATAATATTTTCTTGGAAATCGGACAGCACCTCCTCTATTTCTCGGACTGCCAGTCGATATCATATCGACACAACCAACAACAATCAACACAATAATTTATATTTACGCGTATAAATACTCCAGAAATGAATAACACGGCCACCTGAACCAAAACTCGGACCAAAAGTGACTTCTCCAACAATTTCTAAGAATTATGAAATAAATATATAAACACTAACATGCTTTAATATACACAAGTACGAAGGCGGAATTTCAGAATCGTTACCCAAAATAAATTCTGATCACCCCGAAGAGAATTTCTGATGTCCGGAAAATATCTCCAGAAAAATCTGAAATTAATAGCCATAGACATATACACGCTGAAATGCCATGTGGAGTAATCACCACCGTCATACTCCTTTTTAATGTCCCGAAAATAAATTAAAACGTAAATATAACGGAAATATGCCCCTCAAATTATCTCCTTAAAACCTTGCAATATATATACCTTTCCGTAGGTATCGAAGCGCTGATCGTTTATATATATAACAATTGAAATTTGGACGGACGGTTGAGAAGATATGAATTTTTGAAAATTAAAAATATATAAATCGGGGGAGACAGAGAAACAGAAGTGGAGGAGGAAGCCGGGATAACAAAAAACTAAAGGAAAGGGGGAGGGGTATATGCACGGGTACAGGGGTGGGGGGTGTGCGCGCCAGGTGGGCATGGGGTGGGGGTTACACGTTTCCTTTCTTTTTTTTTTGTTTTTTTTGTTTTTTTTTCTTTTAGCTAAAAATTAATACAATCTAATTAAAAATTAGCCCAAAATTAATAAATAGCGGGGAATAATATTTAATCAAATAAATATAAAATTTATATCAAAATTTTCTAAAAATTATGAATATTTCAAAAATACAAAAATATAAAATATTTGAAAGTCCCACGATTTTATAAAAATAAAAATCTGATTTTTTGTGGGGTTTTACGTCCCGATAGGGGCCCGGTCCGATAATTTTTATGAAACCGAAATATTTTTAAAATTCTCGGAATATTTTAAAACTAATAAAATAAAATCTTAATAATTTTTAAAACATTTATAAAACGCACGTCATATCCGCATTTTACGATTTAACGAACAAAAGTGCGGGTAAATATAACCCGAAAATTTTTCGAAATAATTTTAAAATTCTCGAAATATTCAAATATTAATAAAATATAAGTTTCATGATTTTTGAAATATTCTGGAATTTAATACTGAATTTACCCTTATATATCGGATCCAAAAATAGATTACTTAGCCGCTAAGTAACTATAAAAACGATACAATTTAATACCCAAAATGGATAATCATCAAACCCGAACTTTTTATAAAACACCATATACGAAAATAATATAAAAATATCCCGTCTCTCGAGAATACGGGTTTTGTTGATTTATCGAAATGGTTATCGTACCGAAAATTTTGCTTCGGGCCGCGCAGGGGTCAAACCGTAATCCGGATCGAAAAAGTAAAAATACGGAAAATATCTGGAATTACCAGATTAGGTTAGGAAGGAGTTTTCGGAAGAGTTTCGGGTTGTAAAAACGCAAAAACGGTTGAGGTTGAACGATTCCCAGCTTTATAAAATAATTTTGTAATTATTCAGAAAATAATTAATAATTCATAAATCATTATAAAATCATATAACACTCCAAAAATTACCAGAAAAATACCTTAATTATCTATATTTTGTTCTGGACATATAAAAATTCAAATACTCAAATAATATCACATATAAACACCCAAACATCAATTCCAATCATCAGATAATTCACCAAAATTCACATAAAATCACATAAACAATTCCAAATAATAATAATAATAATATTTAAAAATATGGGATATTACAATCTACCCCCTTATAAGGATTCCGTCCTCGAAATCAGCAGAAGAAAGCACTAAGGGTTTTCTAGCCAACTTTCCATTTCCAAATAACCTCAATTTTCCAAAATCTCGAATAAATCTTGTATTCCTTGTATATATAAAACTTTTACAGGAGCTTCGTTTTGCACCACTGTTCCATCCACATCTTTTTGACCAATTCCTCAATAAAATTTCTTTACTACTTGCGAGAAAGAAGAATAGAGAGAAAGATAAAAAAAAAGAAAAAGAAAGAGAGAGACAACTAGAGAGAGAAATAAAGAAACAGATCGACTTCGTTATACGCCACTGATATTCTAATCGCATCGCAGTCCACTGTTTCTCTTGATAATCCCATCACATAATCCTGCTTCAACTTGACCAGGATAACTCAGCTTAACTTGATTGGCATACCTTCGAATGTTTGGGATGATAAAATCATGGAATTTCAAAAAGAAAAGAATTTGATACCATAACGGAACCAAAATCTGAATTTGAGAAAGATGTTATTGAAATAAAAGAATAACTGAGAGATCAATATGATCAAACGAACTTTGTATTGCGTGTCCAAATTAAGACACTACTAAAGGTTGTTAACCTTCATGTATTCACAACACACACAAGTGATGGCGTCCCATCCAACTCCTATCACACAGACAGGTATACCTTGTGTCCCCTATAGTTAGGGTTGTTCATCCCAGTCTGAATAAAAGAATATCAAAAGAATCCAAAAACAAATGAATAAAACTAGAAAGATTTCAAAGCTGATATTTCTGAAGGAAATGAAGTCCAGAGAATAAAAATTCTGGCATAAAATGACTAAAAGAGTGTTAGGGAATATCCTCTAAAAGATACCTCTTTTTGAGAGATGACAAAAGAAGTTAAAGAAAGGGAAGGTATTGCCAAAGTCTTAATATTTATCTTCTATTTGAACTCTTCTATTGACTCGTCATCCAACTCTAAACCATTCTTCATATTCTAAGGATATCGATAATCTTCTTCGTCATCGAATTTTAGTCTCGGAAGATTCCACAATAGAATTTGCAGCTTCCTGGAGTTCCATCCAGCTCAGCACAACCATCTCGAATGAATGCGCCTATCTTAACTTACAAGTTGGTACTATATCCAACATGAACTCGATATGAGCTCAAACGTCCTCACATAGCTATACGCACTCCTACACACTCTCGTTTCTAGTTTACTATAACCTCAGCTCTGATACCAACCTGTAATGCCCCCAAATCCGGGGTCAGAGGATTTGGTCGTCACAATGAAACCTCAATCCAAATGAACCTATTTAATCAATAAACAAATGCGAGTGGAAGATATTTATCATTTATGACCCCAAACTAATCCAAGATCTTTTAAGGTTACAGTTCTACTAACAAGAATTCCAAATTCCATAAATAAATTTTTCACTTTCTTTTAAAACTCTTTTCAACAAAATCCAATTCAAAACTAAACCCACTAGTGTAACTTCGAAATGAAGTATAATAGGCCCAAATAAAATATACAACTATAATATAATATAATATAAACAACTTTACACAAAAGAACTTACACTAATTCACAAACCCTGGACCAACCACCTTCCAAAAGCTTCTTCTTTGCTTCCTCGAATTACGCAGCTAAATAGCGCAAGCTAATCCTCACTGGAGGTTAAATTTAAAAATAGGCAAGTATGAGCGGAAGAAATGCTCAGCAAGATCATTATGACATATATATAGGGTTGTTTTGATATAAAACCGACATCTGCCATAGCGCAGAACATTTTAAAATCATAATTGTTGAAACAAAATATTTAGTTAAGGAATCCCAAAATTGATTCCTTAATTGTATTCAAAACCCTTTTTATATTTTTGAGCGAAATGCTTCAGCAATACTTTAAACCTTGACGAGAATAAAACTCGTAAAATAGTGTTTACGGAAATATCGTAAATAACAACAACAAGAAGCAGTGATTATGAATTGAATCATAACTTTACTCAAAATTGAACTCTTGAAATTAATACTTATTTTGCTATCATATCAAATTAGATATCAATACGAACTTTGATGCTCATAACCTACCCGCGCTAAAATAGAGAAGTCAACATCAATCATCTATACTAATACCACCTTTGATATTTTACAACAACGTAAGTATCAACATAAATCAGAAACTGAATCAAAACTGCATTTCACCGTTAATCCAAACAGAACAGTTGATAAATCATTTATTCTATGAATATAAAAAAATGATATGATAATTTAGATTAGGACCATCCTGCGACGGACGTACTATCACATGCTGATCAGCCCGTGTGATAGCGCAAGATCATGATTCGTAGAAACGTGACCCCAAAAACACGAGTACTCAAACAAAAGGCAATATACCTGCCTGTGGAAAAAATTGTGTCATAATATTCCGTATGGCACTTAGAAATAGCCCTCCGCTGGACCGTCCCGGTCACTTACGCAATTATGATCCAATCTTAAAACCTTTTATTGAGAAGGGGTCATAATATTTGACACCCAAAATAATTTTGTTCCCCCAATTCTTAGGTAGGAATATTCGCAACCAAATCACTTTTCTCAAAATCCAAAACATTTATAAATCCAATAATTGGATAAGTAAAATCACTTAGCTATTCTGAACATAGAAAATCAGATGAGTATTTGCATAAACAGAATTATTTAATTCAGCGATATGTAAAACATTTATCTATTACGAACTGAATTGGGAAAACAATACTTGCATAATAAGCTTCAAAATAAATATCACTTGAACAATAAGTGATGATAAAGATACTTGCCTTTGGGTTTTAGCAGTTAGTCACACTCACAATGACGCATCTAATCTGACATTCTGTCTCAAAACGTCACCGTCCTTCTTTTCAACACTTTACTGATATGCTGCTCCTGCGATTTCTAGAAGCCAGACATCCAATACCATTCCATCTCATTCTTTATCCAATTTCTTGTCTTGATCAACTCGAATGATCCGCATCTATAATTAAAAGATACAACTTTAATCGCTTAAATGATAATTACTCGACGAACTACGCGTCAAAAACCCTATTCTCTACCCGTACGATAGCCCACACATAAAAATTAGAAACAAACACATGACTCTTGACCCACGTGCATATGTAATTTATATAGCACATAAGCACATAACTCACGTATCACATAATTCATATCACATATGACTCGGTTCGCCAAAAGGTTCGACTCAGTACGTTTAAAACTGAAATCGGGTCAAAAAATATAATTTATCTCAAAATTGACTCAGATTGATAAAAAAAATCAAACGGTCCTTTAATACAAAAGAAATTAGGTCTCAAAAGTACTTTTATTGAAATCGAAATATTTTTCTGAGTCTGGAAGCGTTCGTTTCGTATTAAACGGACGAACAGTTTATTTATTATGAATTTTTGAACATTTTTCGGAATTAAAACGGGTCTCTGAATCATTTTGTAACTAAATAATAGGGCTCGAACTCCCGAAAATAATTTTATAATAATTATCGAGCCTGGAAAATAATATTTTAAAGTTCGAACTATTTTTCAGAATTTTTAAATCATAAGTAATAATTAACTCGAATTAAATAATTAATTAAAATTCATTAACTAAATAATTTGGATTTATTTTTGAATAATAATAAAAATAATAATCTTCAGAACTAAAAATAATATTTTCTTGGAAATCGGACATCACCTCCTCTATTTCTCGGACTGCCAGTCGATATCATATCGACACAACCAACAACAATCAACACAATAATTTATATTTACGCGTATAAATACTCTAGAAATGAATAACACGGCCACCTGAACCAAAACTCGGACCAAAAGTGACTTCTCCAATAATTTCTAAGAATTATGAAATAAATATATAAACACTAACATGCTATAATATACACAAGTACGAAGGCGGAATTTCGGAATCGTTACCCAAAATAAATTCTGATCAGCCCAAAGAGAATATCTGATGTCCGGAAAATATCTCCAGAAAAATACGAAATTAATAGCCATAGACATATACCCGCTGAGATGCCATGTGGAGTAATCACCACCGTCATACTCCTTTTTAATGTCCCGAAAATAAATTAAAACGGAAATATAACGAAAATATGCCCCGCAAATTATCTCTTCAAAACCTTGCAATATATAGACCTTTGCGTAGGTATCGAAGCGCTGATCGTTTATATATATAACAATTGAAATTTGGACGGACGTTTGAGAAGATATGAATTTTTGAAAATTAAAAATATATAAATCGGGGGAGACAGAGAAACAGAAGTGGAGGAGGAAGCTGGGATAATAAAAAACTAAGGAAAGGGGGAGGGTTATATAACGACTCGTGTATTTTTGAGTTATTTAAATATGTGATTATTATGGAAATTATTAAATAAAATATGTGTGTTGGTTTTGACCGCTATGTGTTGTTTGATTATTATCTATATGTGATTTATAGTGTACCGGGTTGTCCGCGCGATTAATTATGGGATCGTATTGAATTGTTTTCACTTTCAAAAGTGGATTATTGCAAATTTATTTGCATAAATACTGGAACTATCTTTAAAATTGTTTTTATGCTTTTATAATGACAATATTTATTTTTGGGATTTTATAAAATTGAAAAATCAATATTTCATCAATTATTTAACCCTGTATGATTTTCTGATTGTATTTATTTGTAAAATCTATATTTAATTCAGAAAATCTTTAAAAATTATGAAACTTATATTTATTTAAGTTTAGAATACTCCGGGAATTTTAAAATTATTTTGGAAATTTTCGGGATTAATTTTACTCGCGCGTTGTTTCGTGTACTTGTTAAAAGCACGTATAAAGTGCATTTTAAAAATTATTTTAGAATTTCAAAATTTACATTTTTATTTACTTCGGGATATTTCTAATATTTTAAGACTATTTTCGCGATTTTTAGAATTTGTTTTAAGAGCAGCCCGGTTCGTTAATTATGAAATGCGAGTACGAGTTATGTTTTAAAAATACTTTAAAAATTTTGAAAAATTCATTTTTAATAACTTTAAAATATTCTTGACATTTTAAAAATTTATTTGGAAATTTTCGAGATTATTTTATTTGCGCGATGGTTCGTTAAATGGGGAATGCGGGACAAAATTGGAATCCAGGAAACCCATATTTATCGTGTTTTACTACGTGGCAGCTAAGAGCAGGAGCAAGAATATTACATAGCTACGTGTTCCTTGCTGGTTTCTTTACAGAATAAATAAATTAAAACAGATATACACAACCATCCCCTGTATCAATTTAAGTCTCATCTCTCTCTTTGTCTCGCTTCTCTCCTCTCTCTGTGCTCTCACCTCTCCTCATTCTTTCACTCTCGATCCCCTCTTTTCGTTTTCCTGTTTACGGTGCTTTGCCGCTCCTTCCGCCGTTACTCCGATTTCCGGCCGCCCTTTTTCTGTTTCTCAGACGCCGCCTGTTTTTCCGGTTCTAGTCGGAATGCCTGAGAATTGGAACTAGACGAAAGATAGTTGGTGGTGAGTCGAAAAGCTCAGTAAGGTCTCAATCAAAGGGCTTAAGTGTTGAGGTCGAATCCGGAGTGATATAGTGGTTGGACATAAAAGCCTAAACGGCAGAATAAGCCCATAATTGACCAGTAATAGTTGTAAAGCCTTGTAAGGCAAGTATTTCTGAACTTTTCTTCAAGACATATTACCAATGTTTTCGAACTGTTTCATAACATGTTGCTATTATTAAACATAACTCATGTTTTATAATGCGAGTGTTTTAAACTACTTACCCTCGAACCCTGATTCTTTCTTGATCTTGACCCGTAAGCCTTATTCTTTGTAAACCATCTTTTGTTGATCCTCAGATACCAAATCACGTCAATATGATACTACTCCCCAAAGGTATAACTACCGAACACCAAACACTGAAACAAAATTGTTTGAAAACACAGAAACTTTTATACTGCAACCATTCTTTATAACATTAAAGAACTATACCCTGAAAAAAAAATCATTTCTGACCTAATACCTGATGTTGGTACAAATTGAAAACCGTTTCTTATACATACCCTGAAATTCCCTTGAGATATCCATAAGTTTCCTTATGCTTTTATTTAAGTGTTTAACCATCGTTGATTATGAACTTGTTTTATTGAATTATATCGTTTATCATATTGAACTGCTTTAGGATTGGATAGTTTTTATATATGTGGACCAGATTCGTGGTCAGACCATACAAATGGTCAAGTTAGGCCAATGTGTGCCTTGGATCCAGTAATTAGAGCAGTGCTTTGTGCTTGCTCGGGGTTAGTGCGTGACTGATCAGCTGCCTAACCTTGGTTTTTAAAACTTAAAATGAATATCCAATTCTAATGATTAGTTAAAAAGCAACTTGATTCCTTTGAATCATCTTATTTGATCATTGTTTCACTATAGTTATCACTATTATGACTTGCTGAGTTAGTTAGCTCACCCTTGCGATTCTTTTATATATTTTACAGTTGAAAAGAATGTGAATGATAGTGAAGTTCCTCAGTCCAAAGGGCGGGCTAAGGTTCCAGTGAGTTGAATCGAGCTAGCAGAAGCTTCATGCGGTATATAGGTAGTCAGATTGTAAGAATGATTTTATTATCAATTGTAAGTTAAGTTAGTTGGGATTTGGTACGTTGTAATAAAGTTAAGGTTGTGGCTTGTTTTCATACTTTAACCTGTTGCGATCCGTGGTTATTTAAAGCAGGGTCATTGCAAATAATATTTTATATACAGGTTTATATATTGAGTATGTGTTGTGGACCCCAAACTTCTGACCCGGGTTTAGAGGGCGCCACAGGTTGGTATCAGAGCTACAGGTTATAAGTCACTGAAACAAGCCTAGATTGTCGGGATTGGGTAGAGGGTTAGGATTAGGAATAGGAAACAGAAAGATAAGACGTTGTGAGGATGAGTGCGACTATATAGTAAGTCTTCAGCACGGTTCGTGTTGCGATTCGGGATCCTCAGCTTGCGACATGAATTCCAGACAACCGCAATGGCAGATCTTGATTTTGCGGTGTTATTTGATCATTTGGAGCTTTCCGTTCGAGGATCGTCATCTTCTCTCAGATTGGAATTGCACCTTGTTCCTCTACCAGTATTAATGGCATTACCTTCTGTTATAACGGGTGCACTTCTTCAAGCTATTCTACGCTACTTTTCCACCTTTTGATATGAGATTACCTATTCAAGAACCTCCATCTGTTTATTCTTCTTTCACTGGACATTCGGCTGTGAGCGTATCTCTTTAGTTTACCCTACATCCTGTTCTATACCCCCAGTTTAGAACTTGTCCTATGAAGCGATTGTACCTACGAGGATGGATTCGAGAGCTACAGTAAATGGTGAGCGCTTGAGTTATAAATAGAGGAGACGAAGTTTAGAAAGGAGATTTAAGTGTTCAGAGGATAGCTGTTATCGGGTTAAAAGAAGCCCTTAGTGACTAAGCCACCCGTGAATAAGTATGGGATGAACTGGATGAATTTTGAAAGAATAAGAGAGAAAAGTATAAACCTGGGATTTTTGTGAAATTAAATGATGATGATATGATAAATGCAATATGTAAAGTAGTAATGTGATGTGATACGAGCAAATTTTGTTCTATGAAATAGACTTATTGACTATTGGATAGCCTGTTTTACCTAACTACTGCAACGGGAATGTCGGGAGTATTACCAGTATGGAAGCTTTGACGTGAACCTACGAATAAGATAATATGCAACGACAATTGAAGTTTTCGTCGGTTAAGGAAGGCAAATGGACCCGATAAAGGAGAAAAGGTAGATTCGAGTGAATGAATTTTTATGTAATTGTTTCTTTAATATGGTACCTTATTATAGGTCGGAAGGACAATAACCAACTCATATTGTAAAGACAACCAGGTTTGTGATTTTCCAAACTTTTAAAACAAGTTTTCGAAAAAGATTTTCCTTTACAAATTTCTAAAAGCCTTTTCGAATAAAATGATTTTTAAACATTGGTTGTCAAGTTACTACTTGAGTTTCTTGTTTGTTAGAAAGCCCGGATTACCTGGAAGAATGCTGTTTCAGACTTAATATTGTTAATTCAGAGGATAAAGTGCACTACTAAAAATAGTTGATACGACATCGGTGCTTAGACATCGGCATGTAATACACCCGATGTTAAAATCATGTTTAACATCGGTTTAGAAAAAAGCGATGTTGAATAAGAATACTGACATCGGTTTCATATAGTAGGCGTTGTCTATGTTCAGAAATTAAAAAAGCCAAATATATGCGTTTAGCTTTGACATCGGTTAATTTTGTTAACCGTTGTCTATGGCCTTTTTAAAAAAAATAAAAATTTACTTATCTTTTTTCCCTAGATTTCAGTACAGTTTTCCCCCCTTTAATTTTAACAAAAAAATTGTTCCCCCTTTACACATATTTCATTTCCCTCTTTCCAAAACTATCTCCCCTCTTTCCCTCTTTACTTGCACGCCCGACTCTCTCTCTGGCACCTCTCTCTCTCTCGAACCTCAACTTCATCTCAAACACCACGACTCTCACTCATCTCTCTTCTCTTTCTTTCTTTTCTTGCCACTCCCACTCGTAAACCCTAATTAGAAACTAGTATATAATCGACACTAAAATTGGATCTGATTAGGAACCAAATTGAGCTTCAAATTGGTAAGGTTAGACCTAAATAGTGGCTTTAGAGCTTGAAAAGGGCCATGGGTTTCGTTCCAAAAATATCATCGAGTTCTTGTGTACATCTCTCTCTCTCCCTCTCCCTCGTGCTCTCTCCCTCTCTCCCCCTCCCTCCCTGCTATACACACACTGTATGTGAACACACACTTACTTCTTTATTACACACACATCTCCGCACTCCCCTCTCTCCTCTTTCTTACACATATGTGCACCCTTATTTTAGGGTTTTTTCAATTGATTTGATTTTTCTCTTTTTCTCAGTGCTAATTTCGAAATTAGGACCTGTTTCAAGTTTGGGGCTTCATTCGAGTTCAATTTGGGCCTTTAGGGTTTGAATCGAGTTTAAGGTAATTCTCTCTCTTGTGTTACATATGTTAATTTATATATGTTATTGAATGTGCAATTTGATATGTTGGCTGATTTTGTTGAATTATCTTTTTTTTTCATATGTATGGATGTTTGTGTTATCTATATATGTTATTGATCTAAAGCGATGTTGATTTAGTTGAATAATGAAAGTTTATCGAACTATTGTTGATCTGAAAGTGTCGATCTTGAGATACCTCTACTTAATTGATATTGCACAACAACTGTTTATGAAAATTACTGAGTTTTCTTATCAAAATATCGTCTAGTTCTGCAAATCCTACCAGTCGTTGTATTTCTTTTATTTTCTTTTTTCCTGAAGAACATGTGTTACTTGTTACAACATGGTTGAACCATGTATTTTTAGTTAATATAAAGATTCAACTTATCAAATTTTGTATTTCACAGCTCAACTATTCATTAAAAAGATGATTATCCAATCAACAGTCAATACAACAAAGTAACAATGTTTCAACCAGAAAGCTATACTAGTACTAGTAGTCTTATAAATCCTATCATGTAACTAATTTTAAGATTTTAGCAGACCATAACCACTAAAAAGTAAAAAAGTAGTAAATGAAAACAATTTTAAGAACACAGGGTAGAGTTTACCGTATTTGCTCTGTATCTTCCTAATTAAGCCTCCTAAGAGAAGTTGAGGAAGTAAGTATAGGCTGTATAGCGCTTTTCGGATACCTATTCCCCCAAGTCCTTCCTGGTAGGAAACATTAAACCATAACCTGATGCTCACTGGTTTACAAGAAATAAATCGACATGCAATCTAATTTCTTGAGGGTTTAAGAGGCAACAATGTATATAATGGCACTAGACATGAACATGCAACAATGTGCGTAGAATATGGATTGTCTTTCAGATCTTTGATCAGTGATAGAGTCTGTATTCTCTAGTTCTGTAACCAAACATTTCTTAAAGCTCATATAGCTTTACTTCAATCGTTGACAAGGGAATCTACTATGATGAGAAAAAGTTCAATATCATATTATATTTACTTAAAGGAGTTAATAATTTTTGGGCCCTTGAGTGTAGGAGGCCCTAGACGCAAGTCTTGCTCGCCTGTAGCCAGGGTCATCCTGCATGGCTATTAAGATTTCTAAAAGTATACTATTTAAGTCTGGTCCTTGATTATAAAAAAGTAAACTAATCAGAAAGTCATGAAGTTTGATAGTATTTGATTGTTTTCCAAGATCTATACAGGAAGAAACATATATGTTTGATTAGAAGTTATAGAGTATAAGAGGCATGAAGAACATGAAACTAATACGAAATGAAGGACTCTTAACAAGGTAGTTAGGGGCTTGTAGCCCTATTTTTCATTAGCTCATGCATTCCATCCCTCTCCTAATATATTTCAATCTAATATTTATCAAACACTTGATTACTATTATTTATACACTAACTAATTAAATTCCACTAAACTTGCTACTCTTCTTCTGGTAACAAAGTCCAACTCCCTCCCCCAATGTCATGCATGTCATGCTCTTCACCTACCACAGTAACGGCCTATTTACATATACATCTATTTTATATAGCTAAGATAATAGTGAGGTTAGGATATGAGGATACTCACAACATGATGTTGCAGTTAGACATAGCTATCTGCCATCTACTAGTATTGGTATGGACAATTGCTGCTATTTTTTACTTGACTTTTGTTTCTTGCAGCATCCTACTTTTGTTTACCCTTACATGCTCAGGTACAAGATATAGATATATCTGATGTGGAAAGTTCCCTTTCCTGTGGTTGCCAAGTAGTAGAGCCGACACTTTTTTGTTCTACCAGTTCCTTTTCTAATAATTCTTATTATCATTCAGAGTTTGATACCATTCCATATGAGACATAAAACTTTGCCTATGATCACACAGATTCAGACAGTAGAGTTTCCGACGCCAGGTACTCTTCTACTACTCCAAATATCACTTTTATATATTTTTTCTAATGTAATATTAGCTTATCTATATGTTTTGTTTTGAGTAAGCTTGTGCTTGTCTATATGTTTTGTATTGATATAACCTAGAAATATGATTAAAGTGTCATCTTTTACCTTGCTAAAATAAACGCAGGTATTAACCTTACTGGTTGTATGGCTTTAGCCTTTACACATATTCCTGAGCATGTAGAAGGCAAAAATTTATATAAGTAATGTACACAGCCGTTCTGTTTTTCCTTTTTAATAAAGAAACATATTGTAGTTGGAAAGACTTTATATTCAATTTAGTTGTGTATATGATACAACATAAATTTTATAATCATTCAATTATGAAGTGCATGTGGCATCAAAATACATGAGGCTATCATTGTAGTGAACTCCAAAAGAAAGCTAAAAAGCCTGCCATTTTGAACTTGAGATGCTCCAACCAGGCCCAAAATAGAGGGTCTAGTAAAATATTTCGATTAACTTTGATAAATATTATTTGGTGATTAAATAAGTGACTAATCTTTACTATCCAAAAGAACAATCAATTACAGAGAAATTACAGAATATACAATCTTCTTTGCGCTTTTACTATTTTCTGATAAGTCTACGCTGTCTTGTAGCTTAATTAATTTTTACATTTCTTATCTAATTGAAGTGATGAGCATAAAAAGTATCTGTTTAGCAGTAGTATATGTAACTGTACATTAATATGTGATTGTGTGTGGCTGAATTACTAATTTGTTAGGGTTCTAGTAGAGGATGCTGATAGTAATAGAAGCCTATTCCAGTTGCAATCATGTCGATAATAATGAAAATTTTCGGCAGAGTATCAGGCCTGGAAATGCCATCATCATCGCAGTAGTTTAAAATTTTACTAGTTTCATTAGCAAATTTGTTTGTTTCATTAAAGACTCTCGTATAATGCATTATATCTTATATAGTTATTCCATTTTCTATAAAGTCCAATTAAGAACATATTTGTTAGTCCTGCAAAAACATGTGATTATTTGTTTTATTATAATACAAATTCTATACATGCAGGAAGAGATAACAGAGTTGAGAAAGAGAGCTGATGAGTTTCTGTGCATGTTTAATGAAGTTCAAAATGAGAGCAAAGACAGACTTAAAGAAATAGAGGAATCCCAGTTCTTCGGTAGCGTCATCGAACTTCTCCTACAACCCTGTTTGACAGAATGGCACAAGTTAACTTTTCAAATTAGAGCTTAAATTTTATAGTAGGAAATTACCATATGTTGACTCAGTTTTTAAAAGTCTACTTATATGTACAGGGTTTTCGTGCATCTTTAATGGGAAAGGAAATCTTCAGTGGGTACACTGGAATGGAGGGAAAGCCAAACACACAATTGAAAATACAAGCCAAGTATACGGCTCTGCTGTTTAAGCAACACTTAACGGCTTGTACTGAAAAAATATATGGACTAATCCGTGATAGCTTGAAGAAATAGATTAGCCCATTCCTGAACTTGTGTATTCAAGTATGCGTTTTACTTTAATTTTTTTGGTCATGTATAAACTCTTGACAAGTCCTTAGTTAAAAGAGTCTGGATAACTAAGTTCTTTTATTGTTATTGGTTGGGATGTGTATTTTAGACTTGGAATGTATGTCCGAATTGATTGTTAGAATATTATATGTTAAGAAATTTGGTATCAATGTAGCTTTATGTTTTGTTGGATGTTGCATTGTTTGGTATTTTTTTGGTTGTTTAGATGAAATTGGTTCATGTGGCTGTAAAATAGGACCAGGATGGCATGTAATTTACACCAGATTAACATCACAATGGTAAATGTAAACCGATATAAAAAATGTACAAAAGACATCATGTAAAATTATATTAAACAAAAAAGAACTAAAAAACCGATGTGAAATAGACATTTGACATCGGTTCTGAAAAGAAACTCAATGTATTTTAAGTCAAATAACATCGGTTAGAGAAATTGGCTGATGTTAAACAAAAAGATTTAACATCAGTTTCGTGAAGAACACCCATGTCTTATCCATCATTTTACATTGGGGGGCCAATTTAACCGATGTCTGATCAGACATTTCACATCGGGCAACAAATCTAACTGATGTCTGATCAAGCATTTCACATCGGTTTGTTCGAATTTTTTTTAATAAATGGCTTTTAGAGCTTATAGGTTTCATGTTTTAATGGATAAATACCTCATAATATACTCATATTCACCTAAAAATACTGTAATATAAGCTGAAATTTGTTACAAAGACATCACATTTATTCTTAAAACCGATGTATAGCACTGTAATAGACATCGGCTGTTAACCGATGTCAAAGGCTGATGACATTTAACATCACACGCGAAGACATCGGTTCAGATTTTTTTTAACATCGGTTCTGAACCGATGTCTGATCCCATATTTCTAGTAGTGGTGATCCGCGATTATGAAGAAGTGGGTTATTCTCAACAGAAAGGTACACATATTGTTTGATAAAGATTAACAACAGAATCAGTGTACGGAGCAATTACTCATCCAATTACAGGATTATCCAAGTTCAAAGAATTCACTGATCTGACAGAAGTCTGAGTATGACTGAAAGAAATTGAGAAGATTTCCAGATTTCCTAAAATGAAGAATATTATTAACACAAGGATCGCTATGTTGAATGCTTCGGGGTTATTCTAAATTCAAAAAGGAAACTCAAGGATTGTCTGGTAGGGACGTCATTATGATCGAGTTGTTAAAGCATTATATGCAGAGGTGTGATGTCAAAGACGCAAGACGTGACAAGTAAGAATCTACCATAATGCTTAATTTGTGAAGGCATTTCAACGTATTTTCTAAAAAGTTATTATATGAAACAATGGAGACATGATCGAACAAGCTCGAAAGATGAATACAAGTGAAATGTGGATGGTAACCAATGGTATCGTTCTTGTCTTCAATATTACAATGTATATTCCCTTTTTGATTCCTAAATAAGTATGAACTTCTTTTCTTAAATAAACTCCTTGCTATGATATCGAAAAGAAGGATATTGCATCCCTTTCAAATTTAATTGTTTCCCTCAATTTTTGCTTTTTGATTGGGACAAACAGTGTTATGGTAAGACACTTTGTCAGAATGACGAAGAGTCGGGTGGGACGCCACTTAATCATATGTTGTATGCCATATGGTACGAAAGACTGGCCATCTTAAGTACCAATGTGGTTGTCTCATTCATATTCAAATCCTTACTTCTTCTTTCTTTTTAACTCTAATTTTTGTTGAATTTTGAATCCTTCTAGTCATTTCGTTGTATTGTCGTTCTTTGCAAGAAGTTTTCAAACAGAAATCAACATATCCGTAATCAAGTGGATGAAGTTCCATCTACATCTTATGTATGGAAAGGAAATAAGGGCACCTGGCGAGGATTGCAAATCACTAGTCCCAATGAAGAATCCACTAAGAATCAAGGGAATCTACTCCAATAAGGAATACGCTTTCGAGAACAAGAATATGCGATTTTCCTGTGAAATATGTTATTCAGAATACGAACGTGATGATATGGATGATCAGGGTGAATACCTTATGCGTTAAAGTATTAAAAGATGTGGGAGAAACTTAATTCTTTATCTCTCAAAGTTTTGTTGATAAGATGAATTACCCTGTTGAATTGATAAGATTGTGATTAAAGGACTAGCAAGTCAAGAACGTGTAGTTGTTAAATAAGTGAGTACCAATGGTGAAATTGAGATTCCTGGTAATAAGTTGTGTAGAATTGATATCCTGGAAGATAAGAGGATTTGATATTATTCTAAGGAATGGATTGACTACTAAAGTGTGATGTCCAGACAGACCGTCGTGACGAAAGGATAATTCTGAGGATGCCAAATGGGAAGGTGAGGAGGTTCAGAAGATGAAAGAAGGTAACGAATTTGTTAATGATGATTACAGTAGTCAAGATATGAGCATTATGGTGATTATGGAATACATAAAAGTCGGAAGCAAACAAAGTATGAAGATTTTATAATAATTAAGGAGTTTCAAGATATGTTTTGGATGAGTTATCAACATTTCCTTCGGATATAGAAATTGAGTTCGTGACTGACTTAGCACCTGAAATGAAGCCAGTGTCCAAGGCCCCGCACAGAATGGCGCCAGTTAAAGTGAAGGAGTTAGCAAAGTAAATGCAAGAAATGCTAGAAGAAGTGATTAGACCTAGGGTACCCCATAAGGTGCCCCGGTATTAAATGTTAATAAGAAAGATGGAAGTATGTGATTATGCGTCGACTAGCAAGAGCTTAACAAGTTTACTATCAAGAGCAAGTATCTGTTATCTTGACCCAATGATTTGTTTGATCAAACGAAGGAAGTAAAGTACTTTTATAAGACTGATTTAAGACTTGGTATTTCACCAATTGAAGATTAAACCTATGGAGGTATCAAGGATAATTTTCAGAACTAAGTACTGTTCTCGTATTGTCATTTATATTAACCAATATACCAGTAATATTTGAACTGGATGGACAGTACCTTTAAGGAATATCCGAGTAAGTTATAATTATGATACTTAAAGTCAACGGAGGACAATGCAAAGCATTTAATGATGACTGGGAAGTTGGAGAAGAAATAAGTTGTATGAAATATAGTTCTTAGTATAAATAGTCAATGTAGAGAAGATTAAAAGAAATTCAGCAGAAGTTAAAATTACTATGAATGAAAAGAGACCAGAAACACCAACAAAAGTAAGAAGTTTTATCATGGGTCGGTTACTATTGGAAATTTGTGCAAGATTTTGTGAAAGTTGCAATATCTTGGACGAAGCTAACCGGGAAAAGCAAGAAGTTTTGTGAAATGGAGAAGGATGAAGGGAAAGTTTTGCGGAGTTAAATGAAAGAATGGTTTCAGCACCTGTTTTATCAATTTAAAAGTATCAAGGAGGTTTGGTAGTTTTTAGTGATGCTTCTCATTAGGAATAGGATGTGTGTTGATGCAGCATAATAGAGTTATTGTATATGCATCCAGACAACCGAAACCTGATGAGCAGAAGTATCCTACCCATACATTGGGATTAACAGTAATAATAATATTCGTTTTGAAAGATTTGGGAAACATGATATGTATGGAGAAAGGTGTAAGATCTATACGGGCCATAAGAGGTTGAAGTATGTATTCACGAGGAAAAGCAAAGATAGAGGAAAGCAATAACGGACATAGAAACTATACCGGAAGAATTTTCTATGGAATTTTAGAAGTTGGAATTGGGAGTCAGAGTTTATAATCCAAACAAGAGCAATGATGAATAGTATGACCTTTCAGTCGAAGTTGTTAAGAGAAAGACAAGGAGATGTCAAAAGAAGATAATGGATCATGATGTTAGCAGTAGTGAGAGGAAATCTATGCGCCCAGGAGAATGATCATGATATCACCAGGTTCTCTTCCAGCACTTGGAAGTTACAAGTAAAAGAATTAAGAAATGAAATGCCACAGGGAATTCATAGTATAAAGTATATACTCTATTGAAGAGATGCCAAAATATATGGAAATAAAAGAAAAACAGCGATAATCAGGTATAAGAAGGATATTTCAAAATGGATTAGAAAGTGTGGGACATGTCAAAGAATTAAGGTGAACTATTGGAGGCCTAATGGATAAGACAGACCCAGGGAATGGTTTTACAAGAAATGAATCGTGAAAGGTACCAGTGATGTTCATGGAGAAAAGGAATGAAATTATAAGAGTATGTACTGATTATTGGGAGTTTAACAAAACAATGAATAAGAAGAAGTGAGACCCTATAAAAAATTGATTACTTATAAGACCTAATTTAAAAAGTGTGTTATGTATTGAGAATTAACTTAAGATCTGACCTGAGAAAATATCAGAGATTACGATTAAAGTGAGTTCAGAACATTGCAAGCTCTGATGATATTATGTGAAATGACGAGTGTATCAAGTGGCTATAAGGAATTAAGGAATGTGGTGTATAAGGAGTATTTGGATAAGTAAACTGTATATATTTATAACATCCTCAGCTACTCAAGGAATAAGAGAGTCTGAATTAATCCATTAACAACTATCTAAGCAAAGCTGTATGGTAACAGATACATTATGCCGACAGAGAAGATTGGGTGTAATTAAGACCACCGAGAAATTATTAGACGAATGGGAAAGAGTGGAATCTGAAGCTTAAATACTTAAAGGTGATAATACGTGAATATATAAGATTACTTTTCAGCCTTAACTGATGAAAAATGATAAGAGATGCTTAAACATTTAGAAACCAAGTGGAAAACGAGCACTTTCTAACATCCTTATGCGGAGAGTCAAAGTACGGAAATGATTTAGGAAATGTAAGATATGTTGAGAGGTGAAGTTTTAAAGAAACACCAGAACGATCATTTATCAGCAATGTCAGCTTTGGAATGCCACTGTATCAAGCTTCATGTGAACGCAAGTGTAGGTCCCCATTTCTATTAGAATAAAGTGGGAAAAAGAAAGTTGTTAAATTCTAAGTTAAATCGGCACACCAAGAGCGTAGTGGTATTAGTTGAAGCAGCTCGAAGTAGATAAAGAAAGAAGACGAAATTGTATTGAGAGAAAGTATGAGTATAGAAATAGGACCAGTAGTGTTAGTAAAAGTGTCGTCTTAAAGAGATTGGATAAGTTTGAATATAAGGGACAAGCTAAGTCCTAAAATTTGTGAATCATTCGAGGTATTAATAAATATAGATAAAGTTGTTCATAAATGATATGACCGTCACACCCGTGTGTACACCTAATGTATTTTACTTGTCAATGTTAAAGTGATAAGTATTGGGTTTGAATTAAGTAATTGGTCAGGAGCCAATGGGGCTCTTGTCCAAGTTGTTCTGCATATAGTGATCAATCCAAATTCTTGATCGTCAAAGACAAGTCCTTGGAAATGAGTGCATACCTATTGTGAGTACGTTTGAACCCTCGAGTAGAAGGGTCTACTTAGAAATTAGAGTCAGATATGCTTGACAAATATCCTCACTTGTGTAACTAGACCAGATTCTGAGGACAGAATCTTTTTAAGGGGGAAGGATATAACGACTCGTGTATTTTTGAGTTATTTAAATATGTGATTATTATGGAAATTATTAAATAAAATATGTGTGTTGGTTTTGACCGCTATGTGTTGTTTGATTATTATCCATATGTGATTTATAGTGTACCGGGTTGTCCGCGCGATTAATTATGGGATCGTATTGAATTGTTTTCACTTTAAAAAGTGGGTTATTGCAAATTTATTTGCATAAATACTGGAAATATCTTTAAAATTGTTTTTATGCTTTTATAATGACAATATTTATTTTTGGGATTTTATAAAATTGAAAAATCAATATTTCATCAATTATTTAACCCTGTATGATTTTCTGATTATATTTATTTGTAAAATCTATATTTAATTCAGAAAATCTTTAAAAATTATGAAACTTATATTTATTTAAGTTTAGAATACTCCGAGAATTTTAAAATTATTTTGGAAATTTTCGGGATTAATTTTACCCGCGAGTTGTTTCGTTTACTTGTTAAAAGCAGGTATAAAGTGCATTTTAAAAATTATTTTAAAATTTCGAAATTTACATTTTTATTTACTTCGGGATATTTCTAATATTTTAAGACTATTTTCGCGATTTTTAGAATTTATTTTAAGAGCAGCCCGGTTCGTTAATTATGAAATGCGAGTACGAGTTATGTTTTAAAAATACTTTAAAAATTTTGAAAAATTCATTTTTAATAACTTTAAATTATTCGTGACATTTTAAAAATTTATTTGAAATTTTCGAGATTATTTTATTTGCGCGATGGTTCGTTAAATGGGGAATACGGGACAAAATTGGAATCCAGGAAACCCATATTTATCCTGTTTTACTACGTGGCAGCCAAGAGTAGGAGCAAGAATATTACATAGCTACGTGTTCCTTGCTGGTTTCCATGCAGAATAAATAAATTAAAACAGATATACACAACCATCCCCTGTATCAATTTAAGTCTCATCTTTCTCTTTGTCTCGCTTCTCTCCTCTCTCTGTGCTTTCACCTCTCCTCATTCTTTCACTCTCGATCCCCTCTTTTCATTTTCCTGTTTACGGTGCTTCGCCGCTCCTTCCGCCGTTACTCCGATTTCCGGCCGCCCTTTTTCTGTTTCTCCGATGCCGCCTGTTTTTCCGGTTCTAGTCGGAATGCCTGAGAATTGGAACTGGACGAAAGATAGTTGGTGGTGAGTCGAAAAGCTCAGTAAGGTCTCAATCAAAGGGCTTAAGTGTTGAGGTCGAATTCGGAGTGATATAGTGGTTGGACGTAAAAGCCTAAACGACAGAATTGGCCCAGAATTGACCAGTAATAGTTGTAAAGCCTTGTAAGGCAAGTATTTCTGAACTTTTCTTCTAGACATATTACCAATGTTTTTGAACTGTTTCATAACATGTTGCTATTATTAAACATAACTCCTGTTTTATAATTGTTAGGTCCCAATGCGTTTATAGAAGGGGGGTTGAATATAAACGGTACCGAATAATCGAATTAAATGCGGAATAAAAAATGTGAAACAAAATTCAAGTTAAATAAGAATATTATTAAACTTGAAAGGTGTTACAACAACTGTATCGATTACAAGGAATTAATCTCAAATTAATTATCACAAATTTAGAATAAATTCGACATGAACTTTTTCTATTTTTGCAATAATTAGAATCAAATGCTAAACGCGATTTGAGATTAAGTTCTAGGGATTTTGATCCGCTAGATTGTTACACAAGAACAAGATAAAATTTCTAGTTGATTGGATTGAAAAAGTGTCCCAACTCATTGCAGTTATAGCATCTAATGGTGCTCTGATCAACCATCCCTGTTTTGTATCCACCACTGTTGGTGTTAGAGGATGAAGATCCACCTTTCTGGAATTTGTTATAGTTGGACTTGTACTTAAGCTTGGGATTCCTCTTGAATCTGACATGGGAGAATCTCTTGACAATTTGGGCCATTGACTCGTCTTCCAATTGCTCCAGCTCTTCCAAGGAATAAAAATCATCACTTGATTGATTTGTAGTAGGAGGATCATATTCTGCTACTAACATATTTTCCTCAGCCTTGGAACACTGTACCATTCTCTCCAATTGTTGAGATTGCTGTTGTTGTTGACCTTCAGCTACAAGTGCAGTAGATGTGTTGACCATTCTATCCTTCCCGTAGACTTCCTTCTGTTGAATCTGCTCCAACTCATAGGTTTTTAACACTCCATAGAGCCTGTCCAAAGAAATCTCACTCAGATCTCTAGCTTCTCTAATGGCAGTGATTCTATGTTCAAGATGAGTTGGCAGTGTTAAAAGGAACTTTTTGTTGACCTCCCTGATTGAATAAAATTTTCCATTAATGTTCAGGTTGTTGATCAACGCATTGTACCTCTCAAACACTTCAGTAATTCCTTCTCCTGGATTTGATTTAAAATGTTCATATTCAGAGGTTAGGATCTCCAACTTATTCTCCCTAACTTCCTCTGTGTCTTCATTGATCACCTCAATAGTTTCCCACATATGTTTGGAATTTTTAAAGTTCATCACATGTCTGTTCATCAAGGGATCAAGGGAATCAATTAAAATTAATTGAAGGTTGGCATCCAAGGAGACTTCTTCCTTTTCATCAGGAGTAAAATCTTCAGGATCTTTAGGATAGGTTCTGGCTTTGGTGATCACAACATCATCTACTATCACCTCCGGTTCAATAACCATCGGAGTTTTTATCCCCTTCTTTAACAAGTTTGAATATTTGGGATTTGCCACTTGTAAAAACAAGAGCATCTTCTTCTTCCACATAATATAATTCTCTTTATCAAATTGTGGAATTTTAACGGTTCCAACTTTTTGTGAAGTCATTATGAATTTTTGAATGAATAAAAATTCAAGGAGTTGAAAAATCACAAAAGTCTAGGATCTTGATTTGTTCGTTAATCAGAAGGCTCTGATACCAATTGTTAGGTCCCAATGCGTTTGTAGAAGGGGGGTTGAATACAAACGGTACCGAATAATCGAATTAAATGCGGAATAAAAAATGTGAAACAAAATTCAAGTTAAATAAGAATATTATTAAACTTGAAAGGTGTTACAACAACTGTATCGATTACAAGGAATTAATCTCAAATTAATTATCACAAATTTAGAATAAATTCGACATGAACTTTTTCTATTTTTGCAATAATTAGAATCAAATGCTAAACGCGATTTGAGATTAAGTTCTAGGGATTTTGATCCGCTAGATTGTTACACAAGAACAAGATAAAAATTTCTAGTTGATTGGATTTAACTTTACAATCTAGAAATTGATCTTGAAGTTTTGCAGAGAAGATGAAATATTGTTCTGCTTCTTTTTCTTTTGTTCTCGGGTTCTGTATTGTTGATTGAATAATATGAACTGCTGTTTGTCTGCTTCTTTTTAATCAACAGCCGAACTGAAATGAACTAGAATGACAATCTTTTTGGCTCAGCAAGACTATCGGTAGGACTATCAAATTCCAGTAGAACTTTTGGTAGGACTATTGTTTAGAACTAGCAAGACAATCAGAATGAACTAGCAAGACTTTCGGTATGACAATCAATTGTCATACCGATTGTCATAGTAGTTCAAACAGATTGTTTTTGCTGAAAATAAATAGATTTAAATCCTATAATAATTCTGGTAAGACAATCCTTTTGAATTAGCATGACTTTCGGTATGACTATTGATTGTCATACCGATTGTCATACTAATACAATCAGTTGTCTTGTTGAATTAAAACAGATTTTTAAACCAATTTAAATTCTGAATTTTTTTAATATTAATTCAGAATTAATTAATCAATTAATTCAATTAATCAAATAAATTAATCTTTGTAGATATAATTTATTTTCTTAATTAAATTATATGACTTAATTAATTAATAGAGAATTAATACTAATCCTGAGCAGCAACCATTCTTCTGAAAATCTTCTGAAAATCACTGAGAATTATGAATCAATTCCACCACTTCAATGTTGACACTCGATGTACTGTCTGGTCATGAGTGACTAACTTCCGTGACGTTTCTTCATGTCTTGACTTTGATAATTGATTTTCTTCAGATTAAATCCTTGTAATTAATTGATACCCTGACGAGATCTCTGTCACTTGATTAAATCCACAATCTTGATTTATATCACTGAGGCATGATCAATTTCTTGAACTTCTTCCAGTGAATAAATTCCACAAGTCTGTATATGAACCTTGTTTCTGAATCCTTTGACATATATTACTTTGCGAGATCTCTTTGACGGTAGATCCACTATTTACTTATTACATTCTTATCTGAGTTGAGTTAAATCCTCGAATATACAAATAGGCCTATGACATATGACTTACAATCTCCCCCTATTTGTTTGTTAGACAATAACACACAAATACCTAGAGGATAACTCAACTAACAAATAAGAAAAAGATATAAACTAAAATGCAAAGTAAATAGCAGAAAAGTTTCTGGAATAAATATAACATTTTCCAGCTTTCAAATAAGATGTTCCTCTAGACTGAACATACCTTCAAGTAGTTCCATGTTCTTTTGTACAACCACATTTCCTGTTGAGAAGCACATATCTCTCTTGCTTCTCCCCCTATGACAATCAACTGATTAAAGAAGATCACCTTGTGTTTTACCACCTCTCCTGTACAATAGGATCCGCAGATAAAAACCAATGGTACTCCTCATTTAGAAAACAGCGTATTCCTCATTTAGAAAACAGCTTCTTCCCTTATCACTAGGAAATCACCTTGTGTTTTACCACCTCTCCCGTACAATAGGATCCGTAGTTACAAACAACAATGGTGTGGTGTAGTGTACATTTGCTTTACCTTTTTCTTACAACCTGCAATTTCTCCCCCTTAGTTGAGGAATCCTCCAAACTATTACTTAAGCTTTTATCTCCCCTTAGTGAAGGAATGTATGTCGTCGTCTGAAGGAGTTCTCATATTTCACTTGGTTGGAAAAGAAATAACAAGTAGGTTCTGTTTCTTCCTCACTGTGAGTGTGTGATTCTGTTTAGTGTACCTCACATGTGTTTCACTCTTCTCTCCACTCGTGTTTACACTCATTCTCACAAGTGTATCACTCCTCTCATAGCTCCATAATCCAGTTGTACCTGCAAGGAAAATCACCTTAGCCATCCTTAAGGAGGTCACAGGTGGTGCAATGGGAGTTCACAAATCCCCATCCTTGTTAAACTCGTCAGATGAATCTGAGTCATAATTTACAAGTTGCTAGTTTCCCTTTTAGGGTTCCAGATTTGAATTCTGGGAAGGTAAACAATGATCCATCGAATTTAGCATAAAGATCAAAGTTCCCTTCTAATGTCTGTGAAGACATTTCCTTGTGACTCATCAGGTAATATCTGAATCATTGTCAACAAGTTGCCGATCTGCGCCTATGTCAGATCCACTATCCGCGGATGCATCCAGGGGATTTAATCCTGGGGAGGTAGACACTGACCACTGACATATGGCTTTTGGATCAGTATCCTCTCCTAACACCTGTAAAGGCAATTGGTCCATTAACGAACCTTGAACAATCGAATCTGACCTTAAAATGGTCGAAACTCTTGTTTCCGTCAACTCATCCTTTGTGTGTGTAACCTTTCCTTGTGCATCAAGAATTTTTTATATTTGAGGTGGTGACACTACATCGGATACCCTGGCCGACAGGAAAATTTCAATAGACACACCCAGTTGAGAGAATGAATCTAGTAACTGTTTTTATGCCTTTTCAACCATTACATCTTTTTGAGAAGATGTATGGGGGGTTAGCAGTCGTCTCGGTTTAAATACTACTCATCTTTGTAGGAGACAGAGCTACTGGGTTGACTATAGAACCTTTCTTATGTGGTGCACTGAGGCACTATCTCCCTCACGCTCATTCATACTACATTTAGTGGTAAGAGAGTGTTGGTTGGTTCTGTTTTTGTGTTTGTCTTTACAGTCTGGGATAGACATTGTGGGTTTTCAACCTCATGACTGTCAATGAAAGAAAGTCATTGGAGACTGAACCTGTAACACAGAATATATGGCACTATAGAGATAATGATGTACAATAGTGATTTCAAAAGATTTTACATGAAATAAGAAATCACTAATGTAGAAAGAAGTTTGATTTTGTATTTCAATATGAATGAGTTTTTTTTTTTGATAAAACATTGATCACTTAGGGTAAAGTCTAAGTAATTCTCATTCATATCAAAAGCTCACAAATATCTGCAACATAATGTTAACAAAATATCATTGACCGATACTTGTCAGGTACTTTATATACCAACTGTTATGTTGCATAATATTTAAAATAAAATAAAAATAAAAAAATAATACAATACAAATAATAATAATAAAAACAAATATCAATGAATTAAATACCTAATATCTATCAACAAGATATCAACATTCAATTTCATATATCATACAATATTTACAATTACAGAAAATACAAATAAAAACTTATATAAATATAGCAAAAATATAGAAACTATTTACAAGTTCAATGATAACATTACCAGCTTGCAAACAGCCATATCCCTCGGATAAACCTTGGCTGTTATCTCCAAAGGTAACCAGGGGGCTAGCTTTCTCAATCCACATTTGATAGCAGGGCTCTATCTCCGGTCATATGTCTTGATGATCCACTTGTCAAGAATCCACACTACCGGTTACACCTGTATACTGCCCTGCACTTCAAATGGATTAGACCTTCTTCGGAACCCAAACTTGGTTGGGCCCGACATACTTGTAGAATTGTGCTTTTTCAGGCAAAATAACATTTTTAATTTTAATGGTCTCAACATCCTCAATGACTGAACATTTGACCTTGTAAACAGCCTTAACAAATTTCTGTTTAGGTTTAGGCACAAATGTCTCCTTTCTAGCCTTAGAAGGACTAGAAGTCTTAGACCTATCATGCTTCTTGTTATTCACATGCTGACGAGGAGTAGTCTTATCATTAGAAACATGCTTACCATTAAAATAAGCATACATCATATTAAAAGCACAAGACATACATGTAGAAACACCACATGCTTTATGAGAGATATTAATAGCAGGCAATTTATGCATGGTAGACATGGCATTTTTGTTATTCAACTCATGTGTGTCTGAGTTAGTCTCAGTTGCTTTCACAACTTTGACTGGAACTTTCGACACACTCGACTTGAAAACAACCTTCTCATTAGCAAGATCTTCAGCACGCATTTCTTCATGAATAACAAAAGAGGTCGCATCAAATGGTTCAGCAATTGATGGTTTATAGAGGGGTTCATCAACACCCTTAAGCACATGTGGTACTTCCCTCCCTTTAGCACAGACACGAGGAGGGGAGTTTATGCCTAATTCTCCAATAGCAACATTGTAATCATAACCTATTCCAGATGTTTGATTAACAGATTGCTTACTGTAGAACTCTTTAGCCTTCGAACAAGAATTGAAGTAGGCTCTAACCTTAGTCTCAAGACCGGTGATCTTGTCTTTGAGAATAGTTTCCAGTTTTCTATAACAGTCAACTCTATTCTCTAGAAAAGATACTTGTTCTTTTAATTTGTCTTGATTAATATGCACAAGTCTTAATTCATTGACCTCTTTCTTAAGGTCTGTGCTCTATAAACTTAACAGTTCATTATCACGACGTGCACAATCTAAGTTACCTCTTAGATGATAAACCATTTCAGCATTAGAAAGTTTTACCTCTATTCTTGACGATGAAGCTTTTCCATCAATAGCCATAAGAGCAAGATTTCCTTCTTCTTCATCTTCACTGTCAGTATCATCCCAGCTTCTTCCCTTTGCCAGATAAGCCCTTTCAGAGTTCTTTCTTACTTGCTTTGGCTTCCTACATTCTGTGAAAAAGTGTCCCAACTCATTGCAGTTATAGCATCTAATGGTGCTCCGATCAACCATCCCTGTTTTGTATCCACCACTGTTGGTGTTAGAGGATGAAGATCCACCTTTCTGGAATTTGTTGTAGTTGGACTTGTACTTAAGCTTGGGATTCCTCTTGAATCTGACATGGGAGAATCTCTTGACAATTTGGGCCATTGACTCATCTTCCAATTGCTCCAGCTCTTCCAAGGAATAAAAATCATCACTTGATTGATTTGTAGTAGGAGGATCATATTCTGCTACTAACATATTTTCCTCAGCCTTGGAACACTGTACCATTCTCTCCAATTATTGAGATTGTTGTTGTTGTTGACCTTCAGCTACAAGTGCAGTAGATGTGCTGACCATTCTATCCTTCCCATAGACTTCCTTCTATTGAATCTGCTCCAATTCATAGGTTTTTAACACTCCATAGAGCCTGTCCAAAGAAATCTCACTCAGATCTCTAGCTTCTCTAATGGCAGTGATTCTATGTTCAAGATGAGTTGGCAGTGTTAAAAGGAACTTTTTGTTGACCTCCCTGATTGAATAAAATTTTCCATTGATGTTCAGGTTGTTGATCAATGCATTGTACCTCTCAAACACTTCAGTAATTCCTTCTCCTGGATTTGATTGAAAATGTTCATATTCAGAGGTTAGGATCTCCAACTTGCTCTCCCTAACTTCCTCTGTGCCTTCATTGATCACCTCAATAGTTTCCCACATGTGTTTGGAATTTTTACAGTTCATCACATGTCTGTTCATCAAGGGATCAAGGGAATCAATTAAAATTAATTGAAGGCTGGCATCCAAGGAGACTTCTTCCTTTTCATCAGGAGTAAAATCTTCAGGATCTTTAGGATAGGTTCTGGCTTTGGTGATCACAACATCATCTACTATCACCTCCGGTTCAATAACCATCGGAGTTTTTATCCCCTTCTTTAACAAGTTTGAATATTTGGGATTTGCCACTTGTAAAAACAAGAGCATCTTCTTCTTCCACATAATATAATTCTCTTTATCAAATTGTGGAATTTTAACGGTTCCAACTTTTTGTGAAGTCATTATGAATTTTTGAATGAATAAAAATTCAAGGAGTTGAAAAATCACAAAAGTCTAGGATCTTGATTTGTTCGTTAATCAGAAGGCTCTAATACCAATTGTTAGGTCCCAATGCGTTTGTAGAAGGGGGGGTTGAATACAAACGGTACCGAATAATCGAATTAAATGCGGAATAAAAAATGTGAAACAAAATTCAAGTTAAATAAGAATATTATTAAACTTGAAAGGTGTTACAACAACTGTATCGATTACAAGGAATTAATCTCAAATTAATTAACACAAATTTAGAATAAATTCGACATGAACTTTTTCTATTTTTGCAATAATTAGAATCAAATGCTAAACGCGATTTGAGATTAAGTTCTAGGGATTTTGATCCGCTAGATTGTTACACAAGAACAAGATAAAGATTTCTAGTTGATTGGATTTAACTTTACAATCTAGAAATTGATCTTGAAGTTTTGCAGAGAAGATGAAATATTGTTCTGCTTCTTTTTCTTTTGTTCTCGGGTTCTGTATTGTTGATTGAATAATATGAACTGCTGCTTGTCTGCTTCTTTTTAATCAACAGCCGAACTGAAATGAACTAGAATGACAATCTCTTTGGCTCAGCAAGACTATCGGTAGGACTATCAAATTCCAGTAGAACTTTCGGTAGGACTATTGTTTAGAACTAGCAAGACAATCAGAATGAACTAGCAAGACTTTCGGTATGACAATCAATTGTCATACCGATTGTCATAGTAGTTCAAACAGATTGTTTTTGCTGAAAATAAATAGATTTAAATCCTATAATAATTCTGGTAAGACAATCCTTTTGAATTAGCATGACTTTCGGTATGACTATTGATTGTCATACCGATTGTCATACTAATACAATCAGTTGTCTTGTTGAATTAAAACAGATTTTTAAACCAATTTAAATTCTGAAAATTCTTAATATTAATTCAGAATTAATTAATCAATTAATTCAATTAATCAAATAAATTAATCTTGGCAGATATAATTTATTTTCTTAATTAAATTATATGACTTAATTAATTAATAGAGAATTAATACTAATCATGAGCAGCAACCATTCTTCTGAAAATCTTCTGAAAATCACTGAGAATTATGAATCAATTCCACCACTTCAATGTTGACACTCGATGTACTGTCTGGTTCATGAGTGACTAATTTCCTTGACGTTTCTTCATGTCTTGACTTTGATAATTGATTTTCTTCAGATTAAATCCTTGTAATTAATTGATACCCTGACGATATCTCTGTAACTTGATTAAATCCACAATCTTGATTTATATCACTGAGGCATGATCAATTTCTTGAACTTCTTCCAGTGAATAAATTCCACAAGTCTGTAGATGAACCTTATTTCTGAATCCTTTGACATATATTACTTTGCGAGATCTCTTTGATGGTAGATCCACTATTTACTTATTACATTCTTATCTGAGTTGAGTTAAATCCTCGAATATACAAATAGGCCTATGACATATGACTTACAATAATGTAAGTGTTTTAAACTACTTACCCTTGAACCCTGATTCTTTCTTGATCTTGACCCGTAAGCCTTATTCTTTGTAAACCATCCTTTGTTGATCGTCAGATACCAAATCACGCCAATATGATACTACTCCTCAAAGGTATAACTACCGAACACCAAACACTGAAACAGAATTGTATGAAAACACAGAAACTTTTATACTGCAACCATTCTTTATAACATTAAAGAACTATACCCTGAAAAAAAATCATTTCTGACTTAATACCTGATGCTGGTACAAATTGAAAACCATTTCTTATACATACCTGATAAGTGGCATTTTATACCACTTAGAACGTCTTAAAATGGCTTAAATTGGTGTCTTGAAATCAAGTATTTTGTGTATTTGATGCGTTTTTCTAGTGTTTATGCATTTCAGGGTATTAGTTGCATTTCGGGGGAGGAATCATCAAGAATAAGCCTTGGCATGTGTTCACCATTGCGAGAGGAAAGGAATGGGCAGATTACGGCGAAGAAACGGAGCAAACCTGGATTTTTTCCAGTAGAAGCCTGCGCGCCCGCGCAGCAACCTGCGCGCCCGCGCAGCTATGGTGAGCGGCCGCACAGGGTCGGGGGAAAAGATAAATTATTTTAGACTTCTACTTCTGTTTGGCTTCCAACTTCTATGTAATCTGAGTTTTATGGGACTATTATATAGGTAGATTTGAGACGTTTTCACAAAGAGTATTAAGGGGATTATGTTTTAGTTTAAGTTTTACGCAAGAAGCGAAGGAGATAAGGAAGAAGACCGATTTAGCACACCGCAACGAAGAGGAAGCATATATTCTTGTGATTCTTGTTTCGTTGTAACGTTGGATGCTAGTTTTCTTGCTTTGACTTATTTACTCTTGTGACGTACTCTGTTTTAATATAATTAGTTTAGTTATTATTTTCTTGTATTTGTTTGTCATGATTTCATATGAACCCATGATGGCGATAAGTTCTATTATGGGCTAATCGTGATCATGGGGTTGCAACAGATTTATTATGGAATTCTTTAGTTAATTGTTTAATACTTTAGTGTGTGATGATTGCATGATATCTAGTATTGGTTGTGCGTATTCGTCTTTTGTGCGTCGCGAACATATAAGATAGGGTGTTAATCTCTTGTGAAGCGACGGTGGATCTTGAGATTTAGAACTTGCCATGCTAGCATAGGTTCATATACGTTGAGCATGATTAGTGGGTAACTCTAACAGTTTTATTTGCCCTATGTAATCAAAAGGGATAACTTGAGCTTAAATCGTTGCGTTGTCAATTTCTGTAGACATATAGGAACTCAACATAATTGATGACTATTCAACTTCTATCTTAATTGTGGATGCTTGGTAGAATGGTATTAGTACAATGAAAGTTGGCTTTTATCAGTTTCGTGTTATTCGATTAATATCATCACTGTCACATGCTAAAGGTAATAACAATGGCTATAGAAGGAAGTAATAATGAAGTTGTGATCTCATGAGTGTTTTATTATTGATAAATTGAAGTGTTAGTTAAGTGGTTAATTAAGTAGTTAATTATAGTTAATATTTAATCAACAATTTTAAGTGTTATTATCTTAACATTGAGAAGTAATCATACATTGGTGAGTGAGTTTAATTAGACAATAATTTAGTCTGAGTCTCTGAGGGAACGAACTAGAAAGTATTCTATATTACTTGCGAACGCGTATACTTGCGTGAATATTAGTGCGTATTTTCGCCCTAACAAGTTTTTGGCGCCGCTGCCGGGGACTCGGCGTATTTGTTTAGTTTATGTACTTACCATCATTGGTCATTAGGACTCAGTGATTAGGACGTAGTAGTTACTTACTCTTTTCGGTTGTGTTTCAGGTACTTTAGCAAGAATTTATGCAAACTCGTTCTCGTGCTCGCAAGAGGACTTTAGATACAGCTGAGGAGACAGACGAAGTTCTTGATATTCCGGAGAAGTTAGATTTTGAGGATTCGGATTCAGGAACTGAGCAGAAAGAACCAGTAAACATGGGAGATCGTATTGTTCAAGCTGATCCAGCTCTTATGGATTTTTCTTGGCCTAAAATTGATGACATTCAGTCAAGCATCCTTCATCCGGCTATTCAAGCTAACACCTTTTAAATCAAGCCGGGCACTATTAAGATGGTGCAGAATTCTGTTTCTTTTGGAGGAGCAGCAACTGAAGACCCCAACATGCACATAAGAAATTTTGTCGAGATCTGCAGCACTTTTAAGTATAATGGCGTGACTGATGAGGCTATCAAGTTGAGGCTTTTCCCATTCTCACTAAGGGATAAGGCTAAAGACTGGTTACATTCTGAACCAGCTGGGTCCATCACTACGTGGCAAGATCTTGCGCAAAAGTTTCTGGTGAAGTTTTATCCAATGGCAAAGACTGCTGCTATGAGGAGTGCTCTTACTCAGTTTGCGCAGCAACCTACAAAATCTATGTGCGAGGCTTGGGAACGCTACAAGGAAATGTTGAGAAAATGTCCACATCATGGAATGCCGGATTGGATGGTGATCACTGGTTTTTATAATGGTTTGGGGGCCCAATCTCGGCCTATGCTCGATGCAGTAGCTGGGGGAGCCTTATGGGCTAAAAGCTATACTGAGGCGTATAATCTTATAGAGACGATGGCTGCAAATGAGCATCAAAACCCAACTCAGAGGATGACGTCAGGCAAGGTCGCAGGTATTCTGGAAGTTGATGCAGCCACCGCTATTGCAGCCCAGCTCCAAGCACTATCAATAAAGGTTGATTCTCTGGCTACGTATGGAGTTAATCAAATAGCTATGGTTTGTGAGCTTTATGCAGGTTCTCATACTACGGATCAGTGTTCTCTTATCAACGAATCTGTTCAGTATGTGAATAATTATCAGCGACAACAGCAGCCTGTGCCAGCGACCTATCATCCTAATAACAGAAATCATCCAAATTTCAGCTGGGGGAATAATCAGAATGCTATTCAGCCACCATATCAGCAAGGAGTGAGTAAACAGTTTAACCCACCTGGATTCCAGCAACCATAGCATTATGCTACAAGGCAATCATATCCTCAATAGGGAAATGCAGCTGCACCTACTAGTGCTGATCTTGAGGAACTTAAGCTGTTGTGCAAGAGTCAGGCAATTTCTATCAAGACCTTGGAAAATCAAATCGGTCAATTAGCCAATGCAGTGCTCAATCGTCAACCTGGCACTCTTCCCAGTGACACGGAAGTACCAGACAAGAAGGAAGCTAAAGAGCAAGTCAAGGCTATTACCTTAAGGTCTGGAAAAGTAGCTGAGGCTGAAAAGGCAAAAGAAGTAGAAGCTGAAATTAGAGAAGAAGAATCTAAGCAAAAGGAGAAAGCGGCGGAACCAAGGAAGACTACTGTTGAATACACTCTGCCTGAGGCTAATACAGGGGAGAAACAGCTCTATCCTCCACCACCTTTTCCTAAGAGATTGCAGCAACAAAAGCTGGATAGACAGTTCGGGAAGTTTCTGGAGGTGTTCAAGAAACTTCACATCAATATACCTTTCGCTGAGGCTCTGGAACAAATGCCTAGTTATGCGAAGTTTATGAAGACTATTCTTTCAAGGAAGGTGAAACTGGATGACCTTGAAACCGTTGCTCTCACGGAAGAATGCAGCGCTGTTCTGCAGCAAAAGTTACCACCAAAACTGAAAGATCCAGGAAGCTTCACCATTCCTTGCACCATTGGCAATCTAACTTTTGACAAATGCCTTTGTGATTTGGGAGCAAGCATTAATCTGATGCCGTTGTCGATCTTTAAAAAGCTGGATCTGCCTGATCCAAAACCCACATACATGTCGCTACAATTGGCGGACCGTTCCATTACTTACCCAAGGGGCATAGTTGAGGATGTGCTCGTCAAGGTGGATAAGCTCTTCTTTCCAGCAGATTTTGTTATTCTGGATTTTGAGGAAGATAAGAAGATTCCCATAATCTTGGGAAGGCCTTTCTTGGCTACTGGTCGTACCTTGATAGATGTGCAAAAAGGTGAACTTACTATGCGGGTCCAAGATCAGGATGTGACCTTCAATGTATTCAAGGCAATGAAATTCCCTACAGAAGATGAGGAGTGCTTAAAGGTGGATGTGATTGATACTGCGGTTACTTCGGAACTCGATCACATGCTAATGTCTGATGCATTGGAAAAGGCCTTATTGGGGGATTTTGACAACGATGATGAAGATAGCAACGAGCAATTACAATATCTGGACGCTTCTCCATGGAAGCGAAAGCTGGACATACCATTTGAATCTCTTGGTACTTCTGACCTTAAGAATGCTGAAGGGAAGCTCAAACCATCAATAGAGGAAGCACCTACCTTGGAGCTCAAACCATTACCTGAACACTTGAGGTATGCTTTTTTAGGTGATTCATCTACGTTACCTGTTATTATTTCATCTGACCTTTCAGGTAGTGAGGAAGACAAGCTCTTAAGGATTTTGAGAGAATTCAAAATCGGCTATAGGATGGACCATAGCAGACATCAAGGGGATAAGTCCTTCATATTGTATGCATAAAATTCTGCTAGAGGAAGGTAGTAAGCCAACTGTGGAACAGCAGCGAAGACTGAATCCCATCATGAAGGAGGTGGTGAAGAAAGAAATTCTGAAATGGCTAGATGCAGGCATCATTTATCCTATTTCTGACAGCTCGTGGGTGAGCCCCGTACAATGTGTACCTAAGAAGGGAGGTATCACTGTGGTCGCAAATGAAAAGAATGAGCTCATCCCTACTCGAACAGTTACAGGATGGAGAGTATGCATGGATTATAGAAAATTGAACAAAGCCACAAGGAAGGATCACTCCCCCCTTCCATTTATTGATCAAATGCTTGACAGATTAGCGGGTCATGAGTATTTTTGTCTTCTGGATGGTTATTCCGGGTATAATCAGATTTGTATTGCACCAGAGGATCAGGAAAAGACTACCTTCACTTGTCCATTTGGCACATTTTCTTTTCGCAGAGTTTCGTTTGGGTTATGTGGCGCCCCGGCCACTTTTCAGAGATGTATGATGGCTATATTCTCTGACATTATTGGAAATAACGTCGAAGTGTTCATGGATGACTTCTCCATCTTTGGACACTCATATGATAAATGTTTGAATAATCTGCGCGCCGTACTCGAAAGATGCGTGGAAACTAATTTGGTGCTTAATTGGGAGAAATGTCATTTTATGGTGTGTAAAGGAATTATCCTTGGGCATAAGGTCTCTAGCAAGGGTCTGGAGGTGGACAAGGCCAAGGTGGGAGTCATTGAAAATCTTCCCCCACCTAATTCTGTGAAAGGAATCCGTAGTTTTCTTGGTCATGCGGGTTTTTATCGGCGATTCATCAAGGACTTTTCAAAGATATCTAAGCCGTTGTGCAATTTGCTTGAGAAAGATGTGCCATTCAAATTTGATGATGAATGTTTGGCAGCATTCGAGACTCTCAAGAAGAGTTTGATCACTGCACCAGTTATTACAGCACCAGATTGGACAGAACCGTTTGAGATGATGTGTGATGCGAGTGATTATGCGGTAGGTGCAGTTCTGGGACAGCGCAAGAAAAATCTCTTCCATGTGGTCTACTATGCGAGTAAGACTTTAAATGGTGCCCAATTGAACTACACCACTACTGAGAAGGAGCTTTTGGCTATAGTCTTTGGCTTTGAGAAATTTCGATCTTATCTGCTTGGTACGAAAGTAACAGTATTCACTGATCATGCAGCTATTCGCTATCTGGTTTCTAAGAAGGATTCGAAGCCGAGACTCATTCATTGGGTGCTTTTACTTCAGGAATTTGAGTTAGAGATCAAAGATAGAAAAGGTACTGAGAATCAAGTAGCTGACCATCTCTCTAGGTTGGAGAATCCCGATTCTACTTCACAAGATAGGACGTTAATCAATGAATCTTTTCCGGATGAGCAGTTGTTTGCAATTCAGGAGGAAGAACCATGGTTTGCAGATATTGTAAACTATCTTGTCAGCAATATAATGCCTCTTAATTTGACATCCGCTCAAAAGAAGAAGTTTCTGCATGAGGTGAAGTGGTATATGTGGGATGAACCATATTTGTTTAGACAGGGAGCTGACCAGATCATCAGGAGATGTATCCCGTTCTGTGAGACGGAGGGGATATTACGAGACTGCCATTCCACGGTTTATGGTGGACACTATGGAGGTGAGAAGACGGCAGCTCGTATTCTGTAAGCAGGTTTTTTCTGGCCTACTTTGTTCAAGGATGCTCATCAGTTTGTTTTAAGGTGTGATCGTTGCCAAAGAGTGGGAAATTTGTCAAGGAAGGATGAGATGCCATTAAATGTGATGCTTGAAGTCGAGGTCTTTGATGTGTGGGGAATCGATTTCATGGGGCCTTTTATCGCATCTTGCCATAATCAGTACATCTTGCTGGCAGTCGATTATGTCTCAAAATGGGTCGAAGTTAAAGCTGTACCGACAAATGATGCAAAGGTAGTGCTAAATTTTCTTCATAAGCAAATTTTCACAAGGTTTGGAACACCTCGGGTAATCATAAGTGATGAAGGATCGCATTTTTGCAACTGTAAGTTCACTTCTATGATGCAGCGTTATAATGTGAATCATCGAGTAGCTACTGCCTATCATCCGCAAACAAATGGTCAAGCGGAAGTGTCTAACAGAGAGATAAAGCGCATTCTAGAGAAGGTTGTTTGTCCGTCAAGGAAGGATTGGTCTTTAAAGCTCGATGAAGCTGTTTGGGCTTACAGAACAGCATACAAAACTCCACTTGGGATGTCACCGTTTCAGTTGGTGTACGGTAAGGGATGTCATCTACCGGCGGAGCTTGAGCATAAGGCCTACTGGGCATTGAAGAAATTGAACCTGGATTTAGATGCAGCTGGTAAGAAAAGAATGCTTCAGCTTAATGAACTTGATGAATTTCGACTTCAAGCATACGAGAATAACAAAATGTATAAGGAAAAGGTGAAGAGGTGGCACGATAGGAAGCTACATCCTAAGTTATTTGTGCCAGGGCAACAAGTTCTTTTATTCAACTCTCGGCTCCGACTTTTTCCTGGAAAGTTGAAATCAAGGTGGTCTGGACCTTTTATTGTCAAAACTGTGTTTCCACATGGAGCGGTGGAAATTTTTGAGAATGATTCGGACCAAGCATTCAAGGTTAACGGTTAGCGGTTGAAGCACTACTATGGGGACATGGCAAACCGAGAGGTGGTTAGTGCCATTTTGTTGACTACTTGAGAAAGGTACGGAACGTCAAGCTAATGACGAAAAAGAAGCGCTGCGTGGGAGGCAACCCATGAGTTGTTGTTACAGGAACCCTTAGAAGTTAATAACCTATCCAAAAACACAAAAAAATCAGAAAACAGGGGCTGAAAATTTTTTTTTCCAGAGACCCTCTACGCGCCCGCGCAGCTATGCTGAGCGGCCGCGCAGGGGTCGAGTTCCAGAAAATTTTTTACAGTTTAGAAAAAAAAAACAAACAAAAACACAAAAACAGTTTTAGCCCATAAACCCACGAATTGTTCCCACTACCCCATCATTTTAGCCCTAAATTCCCAAACCCTAACCTAATCCACACCCTATATATACATACACCTATCCTACATATCTCCCACAAAACTTCCTACAATTAAACCCTCTCACAAACATCAAAAATCAGTTCTTACACACTTTTATTCACGAATCAATGGCACCCAAGAGAGCTCGCACTATTGACAGCAGCAGCACAGTTCCTACTGCTGATTCATCGAGGGGTACTGCTGCAAGGCCTCGGTTAACTGACAGAGCTGCGGAGGAGGAGTACACTAGGCTGTTGGGGAAGCCAATTCTGAAGGAGAGGGGGTTTTTACCATCAGGGAGGGATGGTGAGTTGTTGCCTTTAGTTCATATAGTTGCATAATTTATGCCATTTAGTTTTTTTTATGAATGTCATGTAGCTCATGCATTTACCATGATCCCTTTTGCAATAAGTTATCGACTGAATTGTGATATTGATGCGAGTGTAGTGATAGCATTAAAGTAATATTAAGTTGTGTAGGTTGATATGCATACTAGAAACAATTGTAAGTCCACTAAGTCTTAAAAAATACGTAAGGGCTAGAGTGTTGTTATGATTTGGTTGTTTTCAAGGTCAATCTACTTATTATGCTTAGAATTCGATTATAGGTTCTTAGTGATAAAGACATGAAAAAAAGAAAAAAATTTGGAGAAAAAAGTATGGAAGTTGTTGCTAGTTGTGGCTAGGCGTCAAATGGCTAGTAGCCGGCTCGCATATGTTGCGAGTAGTCTAGGGTTGAGCAAGATGGAGCAAAACGCACTTGCTCAGAAGTTATAAAAAAAAAAAAAAAATTTTGCATAATTGATCAAGAGTGGGCTCTTTGGTATTCGAGTTATTAAGTTCTTAGGGGACTTTGTGCCTAGTTACCTAAGGCTTTTAGATTCTGGGATCCGCTAACCTAACGCTCGTTACATGGATACCATTGTATAAGTCTTTTGTGGACCTCACTCATTGCACGGTCAAATAAGCATTTGAGTTGTAAATAAAAAGCACGATTCCGTAGTAAGCTCCAGAGTTCTTGTAGTGTTGTATATCATTTTGTGCCTAGAATTTTTATTCTTTGTATAATCGTAGGATTGCCTTGAGGATAGTCTAGTCATAGTAATTGGTCTAGTTCCGAAGCATATCTGTTAAGCATTTGCACACACCACGTTTCTGGCTGTATGTCCGGTTGCATGAGTTTATTGATCTTTAGTTGTCTAACTGCATTTATTGAGATGTGACAATTTGGTTGGTTAATTGTAGTAAGGGGGATCGTTGCATTTTCATATAGATTGCATTCATGCATATTTTTATTTGTTTTTGAGTCTGTGACGCTTGAGGACAAACATCGATTTAAGTTTGGGGGTGTGATAAGTGGCATTTTATACCACTTAGAACGTCTTAAAATGGCTTAAATTGGTGTCTTGAAATCAAGTATTTTGTGTATTTGATGCGTTTTTCTAGTGTTTATGCATTTCAGGGTATTAGTTGCATTTCGGGGGAGGAATCATCAAGAATAAGCCTTGGCATGTGTTCACCATTGCGAGAGGAAAGGAATGGGCAGATTACGGCGAAGAAACGGAGCAAACCTGGATTTTTTCCAGTAGAAGCCTGCGCGCCCGCGCAGCAATGCTGAGCGGCCGCGCAGCAACCTGCGCGCCCGCGCAGCTATGCTGAGCGGCCGCGCAGGGTCGGGAGAAAAGATAAATTATTTTAGACTTCTACTTCTGTTTGGCTTCCAACTTCTATGTAATATGAGTTTTATGGGACTATTATATAGGTAGATTTGAGACGTTTTCACAGAGAGTATTAAGGGGATTATGTTTTAGTTTGTGTTTTACGCAAGAAGCGAAGGAGATAAGGAAGAAGACCGATTTAGCACACCGCAACGAAGAGGAAGCATATATTCTTGTGATTCTTGTTTCGTTGTAACGTTGGATGCTAGTTTTCTTGCTTTGACTTATTTACTCTTGTGACGTACTCTGTTTTAATATAATTAGTTTAGTTATTATTTTCTTGTGTTTGTTTGTCATGATTTCATATGAACCCATGATGGCGATAAGTTCTATTATGGGCTAATCGTGATCATGGGGTTGCAACGGATTTATTATGGAATTCTTTAGTTAATTGTTTAATACTTTAGTGTGTGATGATTGCATGATATCTAGTATTGGTTGTGCGTATTCGTCTTATGTGCGTCGCGAACATATAAGATAGGGTGTTAATCTCTTGTGAAGCGACGGTGGATCTTGAGATTTAGAACTTGCCATGCTAGCATAGGTTCATGTACGTTGAGCATGATTAGTGGGTAACTCTAACAATTTTATTTGCCCTATGTAATCAAAAGGGATAACTTGAGCTTAAATCGTTGTGTTGTGAATTTCTGTAGACATATAGGAACTCAACATAATTGATGACTATTCAACTTCTATCTTAATTGTGGATGCTTGGTAGAATGGTATTAGTACAATGAAAGTTGGCTTTTATCAGTTTCGTGTTATTCGATTAATATCATCACTGTCACATGCTAAAGGTAATAACAATGGCTATAGAAGGAAGTAATAATGAAGTTGTGATCTCATGAGTGTTTTATTATTGATAAATTGAAGTGTTAGTTAAGTGGTTAATTAAGTAGTTAATTATAGTTAATATTTAATCAACAATTTTAAGTGTTATTATCTTAATATTGAGAAGTAATCATACATTGGTGAGTGAGTTTAATTAGACAATAATTTAGTCTGAGTCTCTGAGGGAACGAACTAGAAAGTATTCTATATTACTTGCGAACGCGTATACTTGCGTGAATATTAGTGTGTGTTTTCGCCCTAACAATACCCTGAAATCCCCTTGAGATATCCATAAGTTTCCTTATGCTTTTATTTAAGTGTTTAACCATCGTTGATTATGAACTTGTTTTATTGAATTATATCGTTTATCATATTGAACTGCTTTAGGATTGGATAGTTTTTATATATGTGGACCAGATTCGTGGTCAGACCATACAAATGGTCAAGTTAGGCCAATGTGTGCCTTGGATCCAGTAATTAGAGCAGTGTTGTGTGCTTGCTCGGGGTTAGTGCGTGACTGATCAGCAGCCTAACCTTGGTTTTAAAACTTAAAATGAATATCCAATTCTAATGATTAGTTAAAAAAACAACTTGATTCCTTTGAATCATCTTATTTGATCATTGTTTCACTTTAGTTATCACTATTATGACTTGCTGAGCTAGTTAGCTCACCCTTGCGATTCTTTTATATATTTTACAGTTGAAAAGAATGTGAATGATAGTGAAGTTCCTCAGTCCAAAGGGCGGGCTAAGGTTCCAGTGAGTTGAATGGAGCTAGCAGAAGCTTCATGCGGTATATAGGTAGTCAGATTGTAAGAATGATTTTATTATCAATTGTAAGTTAAGTTAGTTGGGATTTGGTACGTTGTAATAAAGTTAAGGTTGTGGCTTGCTTTCATACTTTAACCTGTTGCGATCCGTGGCTATGTAAAGCAGGGTCATTGCAAATAATATTTTATATACAGGTTTATATATTGAGTATGTGTTGTGGACCCCAAACTTCTGACCCGGGTATAGAGGGCGCCACAGGTTATATGCACGGGTACATGGGGTGGGGGTTGTGCGCGCCAGGTGGGATGGGGTGGGGGTTACACGTTTCCTTTCTTTTTTTTTTTGTTTTTTTTTATTTTTTTTTCTTTTAACTAAAAATTAATACAATCTTATTAAAAATTAGCCCAAAATTAATAAATAACGAGGAATAATATTTAATCAAATAAGTATAAAATTTATATCAAAATTTTCTAAAAATTATGAATATTTCAAAAAAGCGAAAATATAAAATATTTGAAAGTCCCACGATTTTATAAAAATAAAAATCTAATTTTTTGTGGGGTTTTACGTCCCAATAGGGGCCCGGTCCGATAATTTTTATGAAACCGAAATATTTCTAAAATTCTCGGAATATTTTAAAACTAATAAAATAAAATCTTCATAATTTTTAAAACATTTATAAAATGCGCGTCATATCCGCATTTTAAGATTTAACGAACAAAAGTGCGGGTAAATATAACCCGAAATTTTTTTGAAATAATTTTAAAATTCTCGAAATATTCAAATATTAATAAAATATAAGTTTCATGATTTTTGAAATATTCTGGAATTTAATACTGAATTTACACTTATATATCAGATCCAAAAATAGATTACTTAGCCGCTAAGTAACTATAAAAACGATACAATTTAATACCAGAATTGGATATTCATCAAAACCGAGCTTTTTATAATACACCATATACGAAAATAATGTAAAAATATCCCGTCTCTCGAGAATACGGGTTTTGTTGATTTATCGAAATGGTTATCGTACCGAAAATCTTGCACCGGGCCGCGCACGGGTCAAACCGTAATCTGGATCGAAAAAGTCAAAACATGGAAAATATCCGGAATCACCAGATTAGGTTAGGAAGGAGTTTTGAGAAGAGTTTCGGGTTGTGAAAACGCCAAAACGATTGAGGTTGAACGATTCCCGGCTTTATAAAATAATTTTGTAATTATTCAGAAAATAATTAATAATTCATAAATCATTATAAAATCATATAACACTCCAAAAATTACCAGAAAAATACCTTAATTATCTATATTTTGCTCTGGACATATAAAAATTCAAATACTCAAATAATATCACATATAAACACCCAAACATCAATTCCAATCATCAGATAATTCACCAAAATTCACATAAAATCACATAAATAATTCCAAATAATAATAATAATAATATTTGAAAATATGGGATATTACACTTTATCTCAGAAGCAATCATACATGAATATGTAATAGGTTTCCTTATTGTAATAGAATAGGATTCCTTATTGATTGTGCAACTGTGCTCTATATAAATCACATATGAGGTTTATGTTATAAACATTGCGACATTGTTATATCGTTTGCATAACCTAGAAGCTCTCAAGGATAATTGTTCATCCTTTGAGAGAGTACTTTTATAATCAGTTTTTATCTGTTAATATAAAAACTGTTGATTCTGTTAAAGCTTTATCAAATTTTTACATAAACTTTATTCACCCCCTATACAGTTGATTACAGACCTAACAACGATTAATCTAGATATTTAACCAAGTGAACCATTGAATCAATTACAACCAAGTATTATTGGAACAAGTATCAAAATCAACCAAGCAAGCCCCCCCCATATTTCTCTCTTCTTGCTCTCGGCCCATTCAAGAAAAGAAAGAAATGGAAACTTAAAGTTCAAGCTCCACTCCATCATAAATCACAAGATAATTCCCATGGATTTTTTAAGATTAAACTTAGTTATCCTAGAAGTTTAGGCTTCAAAATCCATTCCTAGGTAGCTCAAATAAATCATCAAAGATCATGATGAATAGTGATGAATAGTAACTAGCTTTAATTTTCTTGATTTTTATGGAAGTTTAAGGGTGGTTCAGCATATATCAAGGTTCTTTTAGATATTTAAAGCTCTTGTGTTGTGTTAAGAAGCTTCAAGAAGGTATAATAAATCTTTCACCCTTTGATTTAGTTATGAACTTGTTTTGTTTTAGATTGTGAATGGATGTTGTGATTAATGGTTTGTTTTGGAGGAGTTAGTGTTGATTATCATCATTGTTTGATCTTGCTTTATACTTAGTGTTAAAGTTATGATACTTGGATGTCCTGACATAGAAATTGGTGGATTAGGGTGTTGTATGATAGTGATTGATGATTGGTTTGGTTGGGTTGATTGTTTAAATGGTTCATAAAATTGGAAATCATTAGTTTATAGCCGTTATAATGCCCGATTTTACACTACCCCTATTTATTTGTAAATTTGGAGTCCAAGAACCCATTGTTGATCATCACCACTGCCTTAACTAGTTAGTTCATGCATTAAGATTCATTTTGGTATATAGATCGCGTTAATCGGATTTATGGTTTAGGAGAAAGAATCATTTTAAGTAACGACATTTCGCGAAACCACCCTGACCTTACGAGGAACTTTGAAATTATTTTTGAGACCTCTAAAAGACCTGTCGGATCATGAAACTATTTTGTATAGGGTTAAAGGTAGTTAGTAAGGCCCTCGCAAAGGTTTCATGTTCAAACGTTTAATTGTCAATTTTATAAAAATGATGGAGCCGAGGGTGTGCAAACGAGAGTTGTTTGTTAATGACTTGAAAGTGAGAGTTAATGCATATGAGACCTAAGACTTAGTTTTTTAAGCAACAAGGGACTGATATCGGATTATGTTAATGTTTATAGGTTATGGGACCAATCCTAGACCCACTACCACACCCGGATATATAATTACAGCTAGACCCAACGTATGTGGATATAATTATAGAAGATCAGGGATCGCAAGGAATGAGTGCTACAACACCTAGTTGTCGAACGAGCAAGAGTTTTATGAAAATATCAAATTCTGAAGAGTCAACACGAGGACTCGAGTATATCAAGCAAGAAAAGTATCTCCACCTTTTATTGAACTGACTCCGGGACGGAATCCCTTTAAGGGGGAAGACTGTAATAATCCAAATTTTTAGGAGTTTTTAAACGATGAATGAAAAGTAATCCTGATGATCGGGGAAGACTTTTTATCCCACACTATGTTATGCATGGAATATTTAGTTTCCCAATCGATATTGTGATTATAAGTACCAAATGAATGTACGTAAAAGCCATTAGTTTTTGAAGAAAACGAACTTTATAAAAACGATTTTATCTTACGAACCATCAAGGAATACAAGAATCACATTACAATCATGAATCTAGTATTCTACAAATTAAAACCCAAGTACAAGGTTTCAAAACATAAAGGATTTTTAAGAAAATGATTTACCCCGGGAAGCGGCTTACGAAGATTTATTACGAAAACGAATAAGCAACCAAGCGAATACGTAAGCGAATAAATAAAACGTATCAAGCCCATGAAACTTCCCATCCAAGCCATACAAACTAATTAGTAAGAGTGTAACCAAGTATTGGCAAATAAATAGTAACCAATCAAAGAGCATAGTGTCCTAGCTAAGACAAATAGTAACCAAGCATGTAGTTTGTAGTAGTTGGCTATAGTTTAGGCTTTGAAAATTAGCCATGCTAGAAGATATGCACTAAGATTTTCATATCTAAGATTATATACACAAACAATCCAACTCTTATTCAAGAAGCAACCAAGAACAACTCTCTTTCCCCCATTTCATTCTTCAATTCGGACTTTTAAGAACCCCCATGAAAGACAAATTTATAACTCAACTTCTAGAGCTTTAAAAATCACAAATATTTAACCATATCTCCTCCATATCATAGCTAAGATTATTAACAAATTTCAAGTCCATCCATTGAATTTTCAATTTATGAAAAATGTTTGAAGATGAGGGTGAATAGTGACTCCGAGAATTTCTAACTTGTTTCTTAATTTTCATGGAAGTTTAAAGCTCCCAAAACTAGACCAAGGACTCACCAAGCATCATCCATCAAGAGGAGAACCTCCCAAGCTATCAAGAAAGGTATAAAGCTTCATAAAAACCTTATTTAAGCTTTAACCTTCAAGAAACTCATGGATCTTGAACATAAGGATAGTTTTAGTGGTTGTTTTGATGATTCAGGAAATATTAGTATATTGGATATTAAGGATGATATTTTTGCCTAAAGAACTTATGTTATTGATTTTATAAAGTAGTTAAGATGTTGTATTGTTGGATGTTGGTTGTTAATTAGTGATTTAGAGTTAAAACGAAACATGGATCGTTAACGTAACGCCGTTATAATGTTCAAATCGCGATGCTTAGTTTTTTGAAAAGTTACAGAATGCATAAACTGTGTTTTATTCAAAAATAATTATAGAGATTATTTTAAGGATCATTTAGGTGCTTGAATCGCTTGATTTCGATTTACGGTTCAAAAGTTAAGTCCGTTTTAGTGAAAACGATTTACGCGACAAAAACTGCTACAAATTACGAATTTTGAAAATATAAATGATCGACTTAAATTTATTCTAAAATCATGAAATTTTTACAGAGAATAATAAATGGAGTATAAAAACTTCTATAAACATTTCAAGGGAATATATATATATATTTCAATTTTATAAAAATGTCGGAACCAAGGTCGTGCGGAGTGAGAATGCCGAACATAACCCACTGTCTTTAAACTGCTACTTCGGAATTTCACCCCTGTTCCCAGAAACACATTTTAAAGTAATTTGTTGTAAAGTTTGTGTAGATCGCGCAAGCGAAAACGGTGCATCGAATGAGTTAAAGGTTTGAGAGAAATCGATGTTTTAGTGAAAGCAGTATGAATAGTAAAACTCCGTAGTTAACCGAACTTTTAAAATGTTTTACACCTATTTAAATTCATTTTATCAAAATGAAATTTTATAATAAATAGTCAAAACACTCAAAAAGCTCCTTGAGGTGGTTTTGTATTAAAATATTAATTGTTTGATTTATTAAAAATGCTAGAGTGCGCGTAGCGTAAAAATAACATTCGGTAAAGTCAACTCCATGAGACTACTTTGACCGTCCATTTCGACCAAGGATTGATAGTTATTTCGAGTCGGTCGAATATCAAAAATTATAAAGTATTGTATTTATTAGAAATATAAGGCGTTGATGGGATTAGGAATGCTGATTAATTTTATAATATTTGTTGATTAGGAAACCCGAAACGAGAGGAAGTCGAAAAACGTATATTGGACTCTAGGCAAGTTTTCAAACCCTAACTTTTAAGAACTGTTGTGTTGTGATTATTTCTAAATACTGCAATATATGCATGATGAATGATTTATGATATTTTACAAGTTGTTATATATTGAATCATAAGATATTATGATTTTGGTATAGTAAAATACCGGATTTGAAATGATATATTTAGACCGAGAGTCGGTCAGTGTAAGTTTATAAAAACCCAGAAGTCATCCGGAGGTGTTTATATTTGAGAAATATTAACGTTAGAGAGTAGCGTGGTGTATATATTTTAGATCGAGAGTCGGTCTGTATGTATTATTTAAAAACCCGGAAGTATTCCGGAGATATTTTAGACAAAAGTTCGTACTTATTTTATTCCAATGGACTCGATGTCCTCTTGCGAAGTATTAAATACCTCTAACTTATGGAAAACAATTTCCAAATATCGTAATCCCTCAACTATATTTAATTACTCGAAAAATAAATATTATTTCAGATATTCATTTAAATAGGTGAAATATTCTCTAACGATTATTTATTTTAAATTCAATTATTTAATATTATTATAAAATAATTAAAAGTCTTAAACATAAATTAGTTGAGAAATATTATTTAAAATATTATTTTAAATAGAACTATTCGAGGTTTAATTATTTAATAATTATTATTTAATAATTAATATTTATTAAACTATTTAATATAATTTAAAAGTCCACATATCGACTTTTAAAATATTTTCTGAACTCCAAAAAATCAGTTTAATTCTTTCAGATTGTCGAAAAATATTATCTCGACGTATATTAAATATTTCAACTATATCGTCAAAAGAACCCCCTCTTAAATACTTATCTGTTGACAATGGTCAACTCACACTATCTTAGTACTTCCTCCAAAAATTCTCAGAAATACATATATACATATATGATATGAGTTGTGTCTATCAACAAGCAAAATTCTTGAGGAAATTCGATATAATTCGAGTTCCATATTTATGATAAGATTCTTTAAAAGGACAAGGAGGGGTAGACTCTAGTACTTTGTGTACTGGAGTGACTACCGGTATGCCACGTGTAAACATGTGAAGTATGTGGAATGCATGGATGTGTGGGCCACATATAATTTACCGAATGCGGCTAGGGTGACAACTAGATGTATGGGAGTCGTCCTTCTACATGTAGAGAACAATAAATATTTACCGTTATACGACTGATCATCGTATTTCGGGGGTTCTGGTGAATGTCCTATTCTTCCAATTGGAATTGAGATGCAATACCATAACCCAAGCCTAGGTGTTGGTTTACCATTAAGGTAATTTCTTACTAATAAGTCAATCGAAAATATTATTATTGAAGAGAGGTGTGTATCACCAAGAAAACTACTTTGAGTAAATATATATCCTTATACAGATTAATATAATTTCTTTAACAATCTTTTTATACTGTTGATTATTATAGTTGAGCATTGTTGCCCACTCTTGCTTTTTTTAAATATCACAACACAACAGTTTACCAGTATGCCGTTGTGAAACTTAGTCACTTGCAGTCGTGGGGGGAACCCCTTGCAGCTTTGTCTCATGTGGATAATAGTATTCAGATAGGTATAAGATGTTAGTAGTAATTATTGTGACGTCATATAGAGGTTACAGATAATTGATTGAGATCCTGTACAATATATTTAAGTTGTAATAAAAGAATATTACACTTTGTACATCATTTCTAAGTATATAACTTGTGTATGTGTGTGTGTGAGATTGGGGTCTGTTGGATTATTGAATCAATACAGTTTATACATGATTAAAGGTTGGCGTGACAACCCAGATTCCTGACCCCGGATTTGGGGGCGTTACATCATCACACCATAAGGTTGTAACATGTGGCAAGGAAGTGATACAAGCAAGTTACATTAACATTTAATTAAAGATTAATCTAGATATTTAACCAAGTGAACCATTGAATCAATTACAACTAAGTATTATTGGAACAGGTATCAAAATCAACCAAGCAAGCCCCTCCCCACATTTCTCTCTTCTTGCTCTCGGCCCATTCAAGAAAAGAAGAAATGGAAGCTCAAAGTTCAAGTTCCACTCCATCATAAATCACAAGGTAATTCCCATGGCTTCTTGATGATTAAACTTAGTTATCTTAGAAATTTAGGCTTCAAAATCCATTCATAGGTATCTCAAATAAATCATTAAAGATGATGATGAATAGTGATGATGGTTCAGCATATATCAAGGTTCTTTTAGGCATTCAAAGCTATTGTGTTGTGTTAAGAATCTTCAAGAAGGTATAACAAATCTTTCACTCTTTGATTTAAGTTATAACATTTATTTTTTTAGATTATGAATGGATGTTGTGATTAATGGTATATTTTGGAGGAGTTAGTGTTGATTATCATCATTGTTTGATCTGCTTTGAACTTAGTGTTAAATTTATAATACTTGGATGTTCTGACTTAAAAATTGGTGGATTAGGGTGATGTATGCTAGTGATTAATGATTTGTTTGGTTGGGTTGATTATTTGAATGGTTCGTAAAATTAGAAATCGTTAGTTTATAGCCGTTGTAATGCCCAATTTTACACTACCCCTATTTGTTTGTAAATTTCGAGTCTAAGAACCCACTGTTGAACATCACCACTACCTTAATTAGTTAGTTCATGCATTAAGCTTCATTTTGGTATATAAATCATGTTAATCAGATTTACGGTTTAGGAGAAACTGTTTTTAAGACACCTTAAAGACTTGTCTGATCACGAAACTTTTTTCTATGGCATTAAAGGCAGTTAGTAAGGCCCTCGCGAAGGTTTCGTGTTAAAACGTTTAATTTTCGGATTTATAAAAATGATGAAGCCGAGGGTGTGCATACAAGAGTTGTTAGTTAATGACTTAGAGTGAGCGTTAATGCATATGGGAGATAAGTCTTAGTTTCTTAAGAGACCAAGGACTAATCTTGGGTTATGTTATTATTTATAGGTTATCAGACCAATCCTAGACCCACTACCACCCCCGGACATTCAGGCAATTTTTTGAACCTTAATTACTGTTGTTGTGATGATTACAATTATATGCAATATCTTTCTATATAGATGCATGAATGTTTTGCAAGCGTAATCTTGCTATATAAATACATGTATGATTTGATGTTAAAATCCTACCATATATATGCATGCATATTTTGAAATCATGAGATTTCGATAGTAAAATGGGATTATTTAAAGTTGAGCTTACGAGCTATATAATACCTATGCTAGCGGTAAGCTATGTTTTACGTATATCCTTAGTATAAGGCATACAAGTTTCAACATTGCACTTTAAACTGGGAGATGATGTTCCCGAGTATGTTACATAAGGTTTTCGATAAGTAATAATTGAACAAACTGTATTTGATAGTTTTAAATCCTAAGATGAATATTATTTCGAATATTCAATTAATATTTTATTTACGATCAATTATTATTAATGATTATTATTCTGATTATTCAAGTAAATATTTTACTTATGAATATTTATATATTTATTGAATGAATATTAGTTTTCAATATTCTTTTAAAGACTTTTAACTCTGATTATTTTATTGAATATATTCTTTAAATAATAATTATTTAAGGAATAATATTTAAATATTCATTAAATATTTTCAAATGAGATTGACAAATGATTGATATTAATTAAATCATCTTTACCTTAAATGTTTTTGAAAAATGTTTTCGAACTTTATCAAATGGTTTTAAAAGTAAAGTGAGGATCCCAACCCCGTTTTCAAATTTAAATATTTCCTTATGAAGAGTATTTAAATACTCGCTTAAAATATGGGGGATCCTGGTCAGTGATATATTTTATATTCGCAACGAAGTTGCTAAATAGATAAAGAAAGAGAGTTTTTAATTACTTACTCAACATTCAGAAGTAAGTCATGGAACAAGTTTAATCCATTACAAGCATCGCTTGGGAGATATTGGTGAGTTTCCCCTTTCCAACTTGATACGACTTCTTGGTGAAGTCCTATCAACAAGTCTCTACTCGGGGAAAAGGGAGGCGAGCTTTACGTTTCAGGGTCATGGATTTTATTCGAACTAGGAGTTGGCGTAAGTGGCCGAGTGGCGCCGGTCACATCATTATTTATTAGGTCCAAATGGCCAGGAAGTTCCGCGAAGGCGGTTCATTCCGTTCAAATCCAGCGATCGGTGGACAAGTAGATACGACTGTTCTCCCCTACATGTATGTATATTGTGGGTCTATATGACTGTGACTGATCATCATAAGTTGCACACCCTGGGGTGGCAATGCTCCAGAATTAGTTCACCATCCGGTTTGGATATTTTTTATAATATTATCGAGATCACCCCTATTGGAAAGCTATAGCTGGGTGATCGATGAATGTTGGCAGGGTCAAGCATTCAAAATGATGTTTCGAAAATGTAGGATCTCATAACTTCATCTTTCAAATGATATTTCAAGGATTGATTTTACTTGTAGGGACAAAAGCCCTCAAGAGTTTTTATGAAAATAATTATAAAAGATTTACCTTTTAACTTCATCTATACGATGAACCTTTAAAAACTTGTTATACTTTTAAAAGCATTTATTTTCAAGGAGTGTTACGAAAAAGATATATAAATATAATGAAGTGTCTCGTAACATCACCTTTTAAACATATATCAAGCTGATGTTACTTTATGCATGGCAAAGATTTTCAGAAATATTATGATTAAGATACTTTGCATTGTTATTCAAATTATATATTATCTTATGGGCTGTATTTATTACTCTAGATTTATTTATATATCACACAACAACTAGGCAAGATGGCCACACTCAAGTGCACCCACCACAAATCTGTGGAAAATGTCCCGCGTCTAGCCGCAGAGATCTTAACCGCTTTCGCTGTAGAGGTAGATCTACCTCTAGTCTAGGCTTTTTGCTTTTGGGAATCAAACTTATGTATAATTATAACTTGTGTAAGATAATGACAAGGAACTTGTAAACTTGTTAATCATTTTAGGTTTGTAATAACTTATAACTTGTGGATCCTATGATTGAGACTTATCCCAATTTCATCTCTGGGACTATAACGTGTTTGTGGATCGTATATTATTATGGGGTCACAACATGCACTTATTTATTTTGATTTAATTTAAATGTTATTAATGTAGAAAAAGGCAGTGACAACCCGGATCCCCGACCCCGGATCTGGGGGTGTTACATAAATGTACCATTAGTACCATGTTCTTTAATGAAATGGTACCTTATATTAATGTGCTTTATTCTAGAACAATTAACAGGATTAGCAATAATAGATATTGCACTACTATTGTCACACATGATAGGTATCTTCTATAACACTAGTCTATAATCCATTAATTGGTTTCTAAACCCAAAGCACTTGAGAACAACAACTTCCAACATCTATTTATTCTGCTTCAGGTGTGGAAGTTGACAGAGACTTTTGTTTTTTATTATACCAGGATACAAGTCTTTGACCAAGGAATTGACAGCTCCCACTTGTGCTCTTCCTGTCAACCCTGCATCTAGAAAAACCTACATTTGTGTATCCAACAACTTCAAAACCAGTTCCCTTCGGATACCATAATCCCAAGTTTGGAGTACCCTTCAAATATTTGAAAATCCTCTTGACAACCATTATGTGTAATTATTTAGGATTTGCTTGAAATCTTGCACACAGACATGTAACAAATATTATATCTGTTCTACTTGTAGTCAAATAAAGTTGAGATCCAGTCATTCCCCTATAACTTGAAATGTCTAAACTTTTTCCTTTATTATCTTCACCTAATTTGGTATCTATAGACATAGGAGTGGATGCAGATGAATAATCCTTCATTCCAAATTTCTTTAGAAAATCTTTGACATACTTAATTTGACTGATAAAAAAGTTATCACTTCTTTGACTAAATTGAAGACCAAGGAAGTAACTTAATTCTTCCATCATGATCATCTCATATTCACTTTGCATGAGTTTTGAGAATATTTGACAAAGCTTCTCATTAGTAGAACCAAAAATGATATCATCCACATCAATTTGAACTAGGATAATGTCATCACCAAGTCGCTTGTAATAGAAATTTTTATCAATTGTGCCTCTAGTGAATTCATTTTTTATCAAAGATTCTCGATAAGGTGTCATACCATGCTTTTGGTGCTTGCTTCAAACCATAGAGAGCCTTGAGAAGTCTACAAACAAAATTTGGAAATTCTGGATCTTCAAAACCATGAAATTGTTGCACATAGACTTCTTCTTCCAATTCACCATTAAGGAATGCACTTTTCACATTCATTTGATACACTTTGAAATTTGAGTGTGCAGCAAATGCAAGGAAAATTCTTATTGCTTCAAGTCTAGCAACTAGAGAAAAAGTCTCATCATAATCAATTCTTTCTTCTTGTGAGTAGCCTTTAGCAACTAGTCTTGCTTTGTTTCTAGTAACAACATCATTTTCATCCATCTTATTCCTGTACACCCACTTTATTCCAATAATGCTTCTACTTCTTGGTACGAGAACCAACTCCCAAAATTTGTTTCTTTGAAATTGATTTAGCTCTTCTTGCAAGGTAGTTATCTAATCGGGATCAAGTAGAGCTTCTTAAGTTTTCATGGGCTCTATTTGAGATCAAAAGCAGGCATGTAGACATTCATTTGCAGTTGTACTTCTAGTTCTCACACCAGCATTTGGATCACTAATAATAGTGTCTCTAGTGTGACACTTATCCCATTTTCTGGTGTGTTAATATTTATGATTATAAGTATCCACATTTTCTTCATTATTAGCATGACTTGCAGAACTGTCATCTCTTTCTGCCCCTTACTTTGTGCTATCAAATTTAGGTGAGTTTTTATCTTGAGATGAATCCTCATGCATTGAAACTACTAGATCACTAGCTTCTTCTCTATTGTCTGCATTCTTTCTATCATCATCTTCAGAATCACTATCAAGGCTGAGATTTTCAAAACTTAAAGCTTTAGCTTCACTTTCATCAAGACATTCCAAACCAGGGTACTTGTCATCTTCAAAAGTCACATTTATGCTCTCCATAATTTTTTCTTTACTCTAGCACATAGACCCTGTAGACAGTCCTTTCCAATGAATAACCAATAAAAATAGCTTCAAATACTTTTGAGTCAAATTTTCCAATATATTCAGGGTTGTCTATTAACACAAAACATTTGCTTCCAAACACATAAAGATTATTAACTGTAGTCTTCTTCTTAGACATGATTGAGTAAGGTGAATTGCCAATGCTTTTATTAACCAAGTATTTGTTTTGAGTATAACATGGTGTATTAATAGCTTCTTTCTGAAAGCTTATTGGCTACTTGACATCCTGCAACATTGTTCTTGCAGCTTCAACTAGAGTTCTGTTCATTCTTTTGATCACGCCATTTTGTTGTGGTGTTCTTGGAGCTGAGAACTCTTGGGTGATACCCTTGTCTTTACATAAGTCACTTAGGATAGAATTTATGAACTTAGTACCATTTTCATTTCTCAATATTTTCACAGAATTGTCATCATCAGCCTATTTCTCAATATTCTTTATGTGCTCAATAATAATGTATGGAGTTTCATCTTTATAATGCATAAATTCCATCCAAGTGTACCTTAAGTAGTTATCCACCATTAACAATGCATATCTCTTCTTAGAAATGGACATGACATTTACATGACCAAATAAATCCATATGGATAAGTTGTAAATGAGCCTTTATAGAGTTCACAGTTTTGCTTTTGTGACTTTATCTCTTTATTTTTCCTTTATGACAAGCTTCACTAACTACATCTTGGATAAATTCCAAAGATGGCATGTCTCTCACTAATTCTCTTTTCACAAGAGTATTGATTGCTTTGAAGTTTAGGTGAGAGAGCTTTTTCTGCCAAATTCTGTATTGTTCACTTGATGTCTTAGTGTAGAAGCAATATACTTTATCCTTGCTTGCTAAAATCATATCTGCAACAAATAGGTTTCCTTTCCTTACTCATTTGAGAGTAACTTCACCAGTCTTCTTCTTTGAGATTGTACAATCTTCTTTTTCAAATTCAACTTTGAATCATTTCTCCTCAAACTGTGATAACAGGGCTTTATCACTTGTCATGTGCCTGGAACATCCACTATCAATTATCCACATGACCTTATCCTTCATGACCTGCACACAATGAGTTTTAAGTGTTTTTAGTTACCCAAGTTGTGTTTGGCATATTCTTCTTCTTTGCAGAGTTAGCAGGAGTAGAACTTGAGCTATCAAAAGAAACAATTTTCTTAGGTTGATTAGCATTCTCATTTTTGACCTCAAAACCAAGATAGATTTCTTTTAGATCATTTCTTAGTTTATGACATCTAGTAATAACCTTCATGTTGCAGGGAATGCAATCAAACTTGTCACAAAAAGAATAAGGATCATCAGTTTGTGCTTCATGTACTTGCATGCCCCATATTTTGACTCACCAACAGTCTTTTTACAAAGATGAGTTAGGTGATTTGTTGATGTAATGCCCCCAAATCTTGGGTTAGAAATCTGGGTTGTCACATAATCATCCAATCATCTGAAACATGTATTACCTTAATACTCCAACAATTCACATCACAGACCCCTAATATCTCACACACATAAGTGATAGTCTTACAAACGATATACAAAATATAACATTTGTCATTACAACTCAAATGTACTTTAAAGGATCTCAAATTATTATTCATAACCTCTACATGAATTTATAATTATTTATACTAATATCTTATACCTATCTGAAAGCTCTGGCCACCCGAGCCAAAACGGAAAGGACTTTCCGGAAAGCCTATGTGATCTCCCCATGGTTGTAGCTGATTAACTCCCTCACCAGCATACAGGTTATCTGTTGTGTTGTGACATTTAAAGAAAACAAGAGTGTGCAATAATGCTCAGCCATAATAGTCAACAGTTTGAAAAGACTGTTAAAGAAATTATATAATCTCGTATAATAATATATTTTTAGGAAATAGCTTTCTTGGTGATATATACCTCTTTTAAAAACAACATCTTTATCTTCTCAGATATTCTGCGAATACATCCAATAAACCCAATACCTAGGCTTGAGTTAAAATATTGAATAACAATTCCAATTGGAAGAATAAGACTTTCACAGCAGCCCCCCAAGATACGATGATCATTTATATGATGGTAATTATTTATTGTTTTTTACTAGTACAAGGATGACTCTAATACATTCAGTTGTCACCCTTCCCGCATTCGGGCATATTATGCGTGACCCATACATCCAGGCTTTCCACATATTTCACATGTTTACATGTGGCACACCAGTAGTCACTCCAATTCACGTAGCACTAAAGTCTACCCCTCCTAGTCCATTAAGAATCCTATAATATCTTTAGAACTTATATTCAAGTTCCCCAAGCGAGTTTTTTTATAGGAATCATACAATTTGTATATATATATATATACGTACTTCCATGAAATGTTTGAAAAAAGTATTATAATAGTGTGGATTGACTGTTATCAACAGATAAATATTTAAGGGGTGGCAATATCGTCAAATTATTTGAAATAAGTCAAAATAATATCTTTGAGATATTTGTAAGTACTTTAATTATTTTCTGAAAGTCAGAAAATATTTTAAAATAGGATTTAAGATTTTTAAATCATACAAAATATTTAATAAATATTTAATAATTAATAATAATTATTAAATAATAAACCTTGATTAAATTCCTTTTTAAAATGAATATTCGAAATAATATTCATTGTATAGATAATATTTAATAATAATAATATTACTCAAAATGACATTTTGGAAACTCTCGATAGATGAGCTTAGTATATTTCCCATCTCATAAATCTCTTTTTAATGAATATTCAAAATAATAATCATTGACTACATAATATTAAATATCGAATAATATTTATTATTCAAAATATAGATTTTGAAATTGTTTGATAAAATACTTCGTATAATTAATAATCTTAAAGGAACGTCTTGTCCTTGAAATATTCGTATATTTATCTAAAACAAATATATGTCCAAAATATAATCGTCTCCGGAATGCTTCCAGATTTTTAATGACTTTTACTGACCCACTCTCGGTCTATAATATAACATCTTACGGTACTCACTAGCATTATCATTTCAAATCCGGTATTTTATAATACCAATATCATCAACAATCGAGTAGAAAATTTATCTACTATCGTAAACCAATATATTTCAACTTGCAAAACAATTTATATCTTTTGCATGCATACATAATAGCATTTATAATAATCACAACACAACAGTTTTAAAAGGGTAGGATTCGTAAACTTACCTGGACTCCATGATATCTTTTCCGAATTCCACCCGTTCCGGGTTTTCTAATCCTCAATATAATAATCTTAATTAATATTCATAATCTCATCAATGACTTATATTTCTAATAAGTACAATACTTTACGATTTTTGATATTCGACCGAGTCGAAATAACTATCAATCCTTGATCGTATTGGACGGTCAAAGTGGTCTCCTGGAGTTCACTTTACCAAATATAATTTTTATGCCACTCGCACTCTAATATTATGAATAATTTGAAAAATTAATTTTTAAATGTGAAACTACCTCAAGGATATTCTTGAGTATTTTTAATATTTATCATATAAGTTTCAGTTTCAAAACATGAATTTAGATAGGTGAAAAATATTTTAAAAGTCCGGTCAACTACAGAGTTTTACTATTTCCATCTCTTTCGCAAAAACATTAATTTCTTTCAAACCGTTAACTCAATCGACGCACATTCCTCCCGTGCACGATCTAGAGAACATTTAGAACACATTAATTGAAAATAGTTTTCAGGGCAGAGGGGTAAAAATCCCGAAGTAACAGTTTTATGCAGTGGACTAGAAAAATTGGAATTTTAATCTTTTAAGCTCAAATTTTACATAGGACTTCCTAACTGCAAAGTTCAGCTACAAACCATGTTTTATAATTTTTAAAAATGTTTAAGGGCCTCCTTTTAACCCTCAAAGTCAGTACCACATAACAGTTTTTTTTTCTCGACTACGTTCACTAAAACGAACTTTTCTCCTAAACCGTAAATCGCCTCTGTAACGCCCCCAAATCCGGGGTCAGGAATCCGGGTTGTCACACAATCATCCAATCTATGAAACCTGTATTACTTTAATAATCCAACAATTCACATTAAAGACCCCCAATCGCGCGCACACAAGTTATAGTGTTAGAAATGATGTACACCATTTAACTTCTTTTATTAAAACTCAAATGTACTTTACAGGATCTCAAACTATTATTCGTAACCTCTACACGAAGTTACAATAATCCTACAATATCTGAAATCTATCTAAATGCTGTTAGTCGCTAAACACGCACTAATATTACACGCAAGTATACGATTTCGCAAGTAGTATAATATAATATCTGGGATATATCGTATAATTATTTTTGCTGATAGACAATTATTATATTTGTTCAGTATCTATTCTCTGAATTATTTGTTAAGTGTTAAATGTGTTTGGATGTTTAAAAATAATATTAATTGAGTATTTTAATTTTTATATGTCCAAAATAAAATATAGATAATTGTCATATCTTTCTAATTAATTTTATGTTGATTTTTGATTTTATAGGAAATATATGGATTTTATAAAATCTTTTTCCGAGTATTTAAAAACTATTTTATACAATCGGGAACCAACCGACGTCATCCGTTGTTGCGTTTTTATAACCCGAAACTCTTTCGAAAACTCCTTCCAATATTCCGAGCATTTTCCATGTTTTGACTTTTTCGATCCGGCATACGGTTTGTCCTACGCGGGTCCCGGCGCAACATTTTCGCTACATAATTCGTTTCGGTAAATCAATAAAACTCGTTTTTTTGATAAACGGGATCTTTTTATCAAAATATCACAATTATCACCTCGTAATACGTGTAACCAGGCGCTGAGACCAAGACCGGAGTACAAATTGTACTGGTTTGGATAATTATCCCGAAAATCGATACCGTTTGGATCAGTTTTTATAAATAAATGTACCATTTTGTATCTAGAATGATCCAACGGGATACTAATTTTCCGTAATTATAAATAGCCTTTACCGTATTTTATTCCGTATCAAAAATCATTTGCACACAATAATTATATAATTTTCCAGAGAAAATACCTATATTCATAAACCTTTCTGAGAATCAAACTACTATTTGGAGGTGTTATTGAAATCTGCTCGGGAAGCTCTAGTAACCAAAACGGAGGTTTTGAAGAGTACTATCTGATTATACAAGTTCCAGAACTGCAGAATCAAAGGTTTATTTTCTGGAAATTTATTTATTTTCGAATTATTTTTATTAAAAATATGAATTTTTGTTCGGATGATTGCTTAAATGATTTGATGATTGCATCTTGTAGAGCTTGTTTTCCCGATGATTTTCATATGTCATATGACTAATTTGGAGTTCAATAACATGTTCAAAATTGAGTTTAATCTTCGAATTTTAAAATTAGGGTTTATAACCCGTATGAATGTTTTCAATTAAATTTGGGCCTTTTTGATTTAGGGGTTATTAGCTGTTGTATTATAGTGGGTTGTGTTTCTTATGAAATTTGCAATAGATTGGTATATAGCTCGTTAATAGAGGATTAGTGAATCAGAGGGAGTTGTGTTTTGAAGTTTTCGTCGGTTCACCGGAAACCGGTGATGTTCTTGGCCATTTTCCGGCCAGGTCAGGGGTTATTGATGTGATTTGATTGTATGGTTGTGTTCCTGGTGTTGTGTAGATCATATCTGGAGTAGATGGTGGGGTGAGGATGCCGGAATCGTGTTCTCCGGCCATCCCCGAAATTTTCCGGCGACTAAACTGTAAAATTGCAGTTTAGTCCCTGTACTTTTGAAGATGGTGAAGTTCAGTCCCTGAACTTTCAAGAATTTGCATATTTTGGATTCCTGTTTTAAAATTATTTAAAAATCATATTTTCTATTTATTTTAATTATAAAAATCCGTTTTTAATTTCTGAAAATTCCAAAAATTATTATTTTAATTCCAAAAATTATTTTTAATCCAAAAATAAATATGAATTAATTAGTTAATTAATTTCAGTTAATATTTAATTGATTAATTGGTCAATTAACTCGAAAATTAATTGATTAATTGATTTAATTAATTATTAATTGATTGATTTATTTATTTAATTAGATTTAATTATTTAAAAATGATTTAAAAATTCCGAAAAATAGTTTTGAGCTTTAAAATATTATTTTAAATTATTTTCAAGGCTCGATAATTATCAGAAAATTGTTTTGAAGCCAGATTTGGCCAACCGAACCTTGTTTATTACTCCGAAATTGATCCAACGACCCGTTTTAATTCCGGAAAATGTTTTAAAAATCATCTTAAATATATGAAAGCCTGTTTATGAGCCGAGACTTCTTTATAAATGATATATCATTGATTGTTTGACGTGTTATGCGCTATATGTTACTTGTTGGTTAACTGTCGGTCTATATGTTCGGTGTTTACTTGGTTATAGCATAACTCTCAATCCGTTAATCGGATTTGGGTGAAACGAAGAGTAGATAGAAGTGTGTTTCGAATAGAATCGTATGAGTCAAATATTGATAGATGCTTATAATATATGAGCAGAAGAGGCAAGGCGTAGGAATGAGAAACAGATAGTCGAGGAGTAAGACGGTTGTGATTGGAAGATAGTACAGTATAGCAAGCTAGTACCAGGAAAGTGTTCTGAACTTTCTCGAGATATATTATAGTTGATTGATAATCCTGTTTTATATTGCAAGTGCTTTGAAGCACTGAACCCTAAATCCTGATTCTAGTTATTGATCTTGAGCCGTAAACCTTATTTTTTCTAAACCATTGATTATTGTACACCCGGATACGAACCACAAATATACGATACTACTCCACAAATACATACAATCTGAATACCAAGCACTGAACCGGATTACTTACATATTCAACCTATTTTACCTTATGCTTTGAAATACCAAATCCTTGTAACCCTGAAATATTGATTCCTTTGTTATCCAATTCTTTCATCACTTAACAGTCAAGCTTTGAAATTGCCATACTGATCCCTTGTAAATATTGAAACCATTTCCTTATTAAATATCCAATGTTGCTTATGATTCTGTTAATTGTTTTAAATTGTTTATTCTGTTGTTATGTCAGAATTGGATTGTTTTATAAAATTATGGACCAGATTCGTGGTCAGACCATATAAATGGTCAAGTTAGGCCAATGTGTGCCTTGGATCCAGTAGTTAGAGCAGTGTTGTGTGCTTTGCTCGGGGTTAGTGCGTGACTGATCAACAGCCTAATCTTGGTTTTTAAAATGAAAATGTAATATTCAATTCTAAATCATAATTCATTTCTCACTTGATATCATAACCCTTTTCATTTGATGATCATTATTCTCAGTTTTGTCATTGTGACTTGTTGAGCTAGTTAGCTCATTTGTGCGATATTGTTTATGTTCTTTTCCAGTTAAGAAGGAACCAGTTGGTAACGAGGATCCCCAGTCCAGCGCGAGAGCTAGGGGTTCAGGTTGATCGAGTTAAGCTAGTAGGCACCTTTTGGAGTAATTTAAGTTTATAATAATGTTTAATACTCAGTTCTGAGTTTGGATAGTTAGGATTTGAATGGTTTGTAATATAAGTGTATGTTTGGCTTGTGTGCATACTTTAACCTGTTGCGGTCCGTGGTAGTTGGTAAGTAGGGTCACTGCACATTACTATTATCTTTATTATTGTTATAAGCAGGTTATAAATAAGGTGTGTGTGTGTATGGACCCCAAACTTCTGACCCGGGTTTGGAGGGCGTCACAGGTTTGGTATCAGAGCTACAGGTTATAAGTCACTGACACAAGCCTAGGTTGACGGGAATGGGTAGAGGGTTAGGATTAGAAGTAAGGAATAGAAAGATAGAACGTCGAGAGGTCGAGTGATACGGTATAATAGGTATTAGTATGATTCGCGTTGTGGTTCGAGATTCTTATATTACAATATGATTTCAGATATCAGCGATGGCCGACTCTTTCATCCTCGTATCAGCTGATCACTCAGAGCCTTCAGTTGGAGTACCATCTTCAGATCCACGTCCTGTTGTTCCACCAGTGTTGGCTATTCTACCCCCACCTGTGTTGCAGCCCGTGCCACTGCAGGCTATTTCACCCCCAGGCATGAGGCCACCTATTAGAGGACTCCCACCTGCTGATTCAGGCTTTACTGGTCATTCAGTTGTAGGAGTACCTTTCCAGTTCTCTTCATATCATGTCCCATATCATCAGTTTGAGGCTTGCCTTATGGAGCAGCGATTCTTACAGGTTCAGATTCAGGAATTATTACATATCATGCGTACCAGAGAGGTTGGGAGTGGTGAGAGGCGACTCAGAGAGAGGCTTCAGGTGTTTCGTAGAGCAGCTGCTGTGAGGATTACTGAGGCTACACATGAGGACATCACCCCTGATTTTCTAGTGGAGTGGGCTAAGTGGGTTCTAGAGGAGCTTGAGGAGATTGGAGGTCCAGACTTTCCATGAGTCAGAGATCCAGAGACGGAGATGCTGATCAGTGTTGTTATGGTTATGTAGTATGTACAGTAGTGTGTAGTATGTATCAGTAGACTTTTGAGTTGTATTTATAGACTATATCTGTTGACTAGTGAGTAGGTTGTTGTACCCCTTTTTGCTTTTACTTCAGAAGCGTCTTTACGCTTGTACTACCCAAAACTTTTGATATATGTATACCAGTACCTTTTCTTTTCCAACATTGTCATTTATTTTACTGCACCTGTTTTACTTTACCTTATTTATTGCACCAGTTATACCCCTGTAATACCATGTACCCTGTTCTCTTAACTGTTTATATTATGTAAAGAAGCATGCAATTTACTTAGTTCAACTGTTACAAATGTTTTCAAAAAGAGATATCTCTGTTTTACAAAATTATCTTTTATGCAAATGATTTGATTTAAAAGCTAAATAAGTTGTTTGATTCTTTACAGAAAATGCCTCCCAGAAGAAATACCCGCACCAACACCCAGAATGAAGAAACCAACAACAACAACAATAACAACCAAGATGATACAAACCAAAATGCAAACCCAGGACCCATAGACCCAACAATAGCCCAGATTCTCCAAATCTTGGCCCAACAAACAGTTCACCTATCACAACAACAACAAAGACAGACCAATCCCCAGGTAACTTTTAAAACTTTTCAGGCAGTAAACCCACCAGAATTCAAGGGTTCCTTAGAACCGATTGAAGCAAATGTTTGGTTAAAGGAAATAGAGAAGTCATTTGCCTTAGTGAAGGTAAAGGAAGAACATAAGGTTGAGTTTACAAGTTATTACTTGAAGAATGAGGCCACCTATTGGTGGGAGACTGTGAAGACATTAGAAGGTACAGATGATATTACTTGGGAGAGATTTAAGGAATTGTTTTTAGAAAAGTATTTTCCCCGGTTTGTCCAGGATCAGATGGAGCTGAAGTTTTTAGAGTTAAAGCAAGGAAATATATCGGTGGAAGATTATGAGAGTAAGTTTGAAGAATTGTCAAGGTATGTTCCGTCATATGTGGATACTAACAGGAAGAAGGCTAAAAGATTCCCGCAAGGCCTGAAGCCATGGATAAGAGGGAAGGTAGCCATTTTTGAGTTGGATACCTATGTAGGAGTTGTACAGAAGGCCATGATCGCAGAGACAGAGAGCGAAATGTCACAGAAGGAGAAAGAAAGCAAGAAAAGGAAATTTGAGGGAAATGAAGGTCAGTCACAACCAGGGAAGTTTCTAAATTTTAAGAAGGGCAAGTTTGAGCCAGGGAGAAATTTTAATTTCAAGAGACAAAATGCAGGCGACGGAGGCCAGGGCAACCATCCAGTTAATGTGAATCAGCCGAATCAGTTGAGGTTAACTTTTCCAGATTGTCAGGTATGTGGGAAGAAATATGGAGGAGTTTGTAATAAGCTAAATGTCGTTTGTTTCAAGTGTAATCAGAAAGGGCACTATTCGAGGGAGTGCCGAAGTTAGCCAGCAAGAGAGCCAGCAAACAAGGATCAGCCTATCCAGAATCCAGCAGTTAAGGTTCCAGCTATAGGATTTACGTGCTTCAAATGTGGAAAGCCAGGACATATAGCCAAGGATTGCAAGACACCAGGCCCAGTCAGTAATGCATTGAGGATTATGGGATCTACCCCAGCAGTGAATGAGACTCCAAGGGCTAGAGTTTTTGATATGTCTATGAAAGACGCTATCCATGATACTGACGTCATGGTAGATACGCTTAATGTGAATTCTTTATGTGCCAAAGTGTTAATAGATTCGGGAGCAACTCGATAATTTGTTTCACAAGATTTTATTAATAAGATAAATTGTCCAGTTGAGTATTTAAATGAAATAATGACCGTGGAATTAGCAAATCAAGAACGTATATCTGTTAATTAAGTTTGTGGGAATTGTGAGGTTAAGATTTCTGGTAGTAAGTTTTGTATAGATTTGATACCCTTTAAGTTAGGAGAATTTGACGTTATCTTAGGCATGGATTGGTTATCTAAGCACAATGCCCAGATAGATTGTAGAAATAAGAAGGTAATAGTGAAGACGCCAGATGAAAGGATAGTAACATTTAAAGGCCAGAAGCAGGTAAAGAAATTCTTAACATTGATTCAAGCCAAGAAGTTACCACGGCAAGGATGCGAGCATTTCGTTGCATATGTGATTGACAAAAGCCAGGAGCCAGCAAAACTTGAAGATATCCCAGTCGTCAATGAATTTTCAGACGTGTTTCCCGATGAGTTACCAGGACTTCCTCCAGACAGAGAAATTGAGTTTGCAATTGACTTAGCACCTGGAACAGAACCAGTATCCAAGGCCCCGTATAGAATGGCACCGGTTGAGATGAAGAAGCTAGCAAAGCAATTACAAGAGTTGTTAGAGAAAGGAGTAATCAGACCCAGTATATCACCATGGGGTGCACCGGGTATATTTGTCAAAAAGAAGGATGGAAGCATGAGACTGTGCATCGACTACAGGGAGCTCAACAAGCTTACAATCAGGAAAAAGTATCCGTTACCCAGAATTGATGATTTGTTTGACCAATTAAAAGGAGCCAAGTACTTCTCCAAGATTGATTTAAGATCAGGATATCATCAACCAAAGATCAAGCCAGAAGATATACCAAAGACAGCTTTCAGGACAAGGTATGGACATTATGAATTTTTAGTGATGTCTTTTGGATTAACCAATGCCCCAGCAGTGTTCATGGACCTGATGAATAGAATTTCAAGGAATATTTAGATAAGTTCGTTATTGTGTTTATAGACGATATTTTGATTTATTCAAAGATGGAAGAGGATCATGCAGCACATTTAAGAACAGCTTTGGAGATTTTAAGGAAAAAGAAGTTATATGCTAAATTCTCGAAGTGTAAGTTTTGGCTATAGGAGGTTCAGTTCTTAGGACATATAGTCAGTAATAAAGGGATCAAAGTGGACCCAACAAAGATTGAGGCCATTACAAATTGGGAAAGACCGAGAACACCCACAGAGGTAAGAAGTTTCTTGGGATTAGCGGGATATTATCGTCGATTCGTTCAAAATTTCTCAAGGATTGCAACACCATTGACAGAGCTTACGCGGAAGAATGAAAAGTTTATGTGGAACGACAAATGCGAAGAAAGTTTTCAGGAATTGAAGCAACAATTAATCACGGGACCTGTTTTGTCACTTCCCGACGATCAAGGAAATTTCATAATTTATAGCGATGCTTCTCATAAAGGACTCGGATGTGTTCTAATGCAGCACGATAAAGTGATTGCATATGCGTCAAGGCAACTGAAACCACACGAACAGAAATATCCTACTCATGATTTGGAGCTAGCAGCCATAATTTTCACTTTGAAGATTTGGAGACATTATCTATATGGAGAAGAGTGCGAGATTTACACGGATCACAAAAGCTTGAAGTACATATTCATACAGAAGGAGCTTAACATGAGGCAAAGGAGATGGTTAGAATTAATCAAGGATTATGACTGCACGATTAATTATCATCCCGGTAAAGCGAATGTTGTAGCAGACGCGTTGAGTCGGAAGAAAAAGTTAAATGTGTTATCAGTACCCGAAGAAATATATAAGGAATTTTAGAAATTGGAATTGGAAATTAGAGTTTGCAAGCCTGATGAAGCAAAAGTTATAGTATGACTTTCCAGCCGGAGTTGTTAGAAAAGATAAAGAAATGTCAAGAAGAAGTAATAGATCATGACATAAATCGTTTGGTAGGTGAGGAATTGTGCACGAAAAAGGACGATCAAGGTATTCTTAGGTTTTCTTCTAGAATTTGGATTCCACCAGTGACAGAGCTGAAGAATGAAATTTTACAGGAAGCTCATAGTTCAAGGTATTCAATCCATCCAGGGAGTACCAAAATGTACAGAGATTTAAAGGAAAATTATTGGTGGCCAGATATGAAGAGGGAAATTGCGGAATGGGTTAGCAGATGTTATACATGTCAGAGAGTTAAAGCAGAGCATCAAAGACCAAGTGGATTGCTACGGCTATTGGAGATTCCATAGTGGAAGTGGGAACATATTGTCATGGATTTCATAGTTGGATTACCAAGGACAAGGGCTAATCATGATGCCATTTGGGTTATAGTGGATAGACTTACCAAGTCAGCTCATTTTCTGCCTATAAATGAAAGATTTTCGCTAGAGAAGTTAGTCCATATGTATCTGAAGGAAATTGTAGTTCGTCATGGAGTTCATGTATCTATTGTATCTGATCGAGATCCAATATTTAATTCAAGATTTTGGAAGAGTTTTCAAGAATGTTTGGGAACAAGACTGAATATGAGTACAGCTTACCATCCACAGAAGGACGACCAGAGTGAAAGAACGATCCAGACAATTGAAGATATGTTACATGTTTGTGCTATTGATTTCAAAGGGAGTTGGGACGAGCATTTACCTCTGGTAGAATTTGCTTACAACAACAGTTATTACGCCAGTATTGGGATGCCACCCTATGAAGCCCTTTATGGATGCAAATGCAGATCTCCAGTATATTGGGATGAAGTAGGAGAACGCAAAATACATGGACCTGAATTAGTGCAGCAGACAAAGGAAGTTGTTGAAGTTATCCAGAAGAGATTGATAGCAGCACAAGACCGTCAAAGGAAATATGCAGATCAATCAAGGAAAGACATGGAATTCAAAGAAGGAAGCTTAGTATTACTGAAAGTATCATAGTGGAAGGGATTAACGAGGTTTGGAAAGAAAGGAAAGCTGAGCCCAAGATATGTCGGACCTTTTGAGATTTTAAAGCGCGTTGGCAAAGTAGCTTACGAGTTGGCGTTACCTCCGCACATGGAGCACATTCACAATGTTTTTCACGTATCGATGCTTAAGAAGTATAATCCAGACTCCAGGCATGTAATAGAATATGAGCCAATAGAGCTTCAGGCAGATTTGTCATATGTAGAGAGACCGATAGAAATTATAGAGGAAAGAGAGAAAGTATTAAGAAATAAAGTGGTAAAGTTAGTAAGAGTATTGTGGAGAAACCCAAAGGTTGAAGAGTCAACCAGGGAGTTAGAAAGTGATATGAAAGAAAAGTACCCTCATTTATTTTCTTAGGAGATTCTGAGGACAGAATCCTTTTAGGGGGGAAGGATGTAATATCCGGGATATATCGTGTAATTATTTTTGCTAATAGACAATTATTATATGTGTTCAGTATCTATTCTGTGAATTATTTGTTAAGTGTTATATGTGTTTGGATGTTTAAAAATAATATTAATTGAGTATTTTAATTTTTATATGTCCAAAATAAAATATAGATAATTGTCATATCTTCCTAATTATTTTTATGTTGATTTATGATTTTATAAGAAATATATGGAATTTATAAAATCTTTTTCCGAGTATTTAAAAACTATTTTATACAATCGGGAACCAATCGACGTCATCCGTTGTTACGTTTTTATCACCCGAAACTCTTCCGAAAACTCCTTTCTAACCTAATTGCAATATTCCGAGCATTTTCCATATTTCGACTTTTTCGATCCAGCGTACGGTTTGTCGTGCGCGGGTCCCGGCGCAAAATTTTCAATACATTATTCGTTTCGGTAAATCAATAAAACTCGTATTTTTGATAAACGGGATCTTTTTATTAAACTATCACAATTATCACCTCGTAATACGTGTAACCAGGCGCTGAGACCAAGACCGCAATACAAATTGTACTGGTTTGGATAATTATCCCGAAAACCGATACAGTTTGGATCAGTTTTTATAAATAAATGTACCATTTTATATCTGGAATGATCCAACGGGATACTAATTTTCCGTAATTATAAATAGCCTTTACCGTATTTTATTCCGTATCAAAAATTATTTGCACACAGTAATTATATAATTTTCCAGAGAAAATACCTATATTCATAAACCTTTCTGAGAATCAAACTACTATTTGGAGGTGTTATTGAAATCTGCTCGGGAAGCTCAAGTAACCAAAACAGAGGTTTTGAAAAGTACTATCAGATTATACAAGTTCCAGAACTGCAGAATCAAAGGTTTATTTTCTGGAAATTTATTTATTTTTGAATTATTTTTATTAAAAATATGAATTTTTGTTCGGATGATTGTTTGAATGATTTGATGATTACATGTTGTAAAGCTTGTTTTCCTGATGATTTTCATATGTCATATGACTGATTTGGAGTTCAATAACATGTTCAAAATTGAGTTTAATCTTCGAATTTTAAAATTAGGGTTTATAACCCGTATGAATGTTTTCAATTGAATTTGGGGCTTTTTGATTTAGGGGTTATTAGCTGTTGTATTATAGTGGGTTGTCTTCCTTATGAAATTTGCAATTGATTGGTATATAGCTCGTTAACAGAGGATTAGTGAATCGAAGGGAGTTGTGTTTTGAAGTTTTCGTCGGTTCACCGGAAACTGGTGATTTTCTTGGCCATTTTCCGGTCAGGTCATGGGTTATTGATGTGATTTGATTGCATGGTTGTGTTCCTGGTGTTGTGTAGATCATATCTGGAGTAGATGGTGGGGTGAGGATGCCGGAATCGTGTTCTCTGGCCATCCCCGAAATTTTCTGGCGACTAAACTGCAAAATTGCAGTTTAGTTCCTGTACTTTTGAAGATGGTGAAGTTCAGTCCTTGAACTTTCCAGAATTTGCATATTTTGGATTCCTGTTTTAAAATTATTTAAAAATCATATTTTCTATTTATTTTAATTATAAAAATCCGTTTTTAATTTTTGAAAATTCCAAAAATTATTATTTTAATTCCAAAAATTATTTTTAATTCAAAAATAAATCTGAATTAATTAGTTAATTAATTTTAGTTAGTATTTAATTGATTAATTGGTCAATTAACTCGAAAATTAATTGATTAATTGATTTAATTCATTATTAATTAATTTTAATTAATTATTTAATTAGATTTAATTATTTAAAAATGATTTAAAAATTCCGAAAAATAGTTTCGAGCTTTAAAATATTATTTCAAATTATTTTCAAGGCTCCATAATTATCAGAAAATTGTTTTGAAGCCAGATTTGGCCAACCGAACCTTGTTTATTACTTTGAAATTGATCAAACGACCCGTTTTAATTCCGAAAAATATTTTAAAAATCATCTTAAATATATGAAAGTCTGTTTATGACCCAAGACTTCTTTATAAATGATATATCATTGATTGTTTGACGTGTTATGTGCTATATGTGACTTGTTGGTTAACTGTCGGTCTATATGTTCGGTGTTTACTTGGTTATAGCATAACTCTCAATCCGTTAATCGGATTTGGGTAAAACGAAGGGTAGATAGAAGTGTGTTTCGAATAGAATCGTATGATTTAAATATTGATAGATGCTTATAATATATGAGCAGAAGAAGCAAGGCATAGGAAAGGGAAACAGATAGTCGAGGAGTAAGATGGTTGTGATTGGAAGATAGTACAGTATAGCAAGCTAGTACCAGGCAAGTGTTCTGAACTTTCTCGAAATATATTATAGTTGATTGATAATCATGTTTTATATTGTAAGTGCTTTGAAGCACTGAACCCTAAACCCTGATTCCAGTTATTGATCTTGATCCGTAAACCTTATTCTTTCTAAACCATTGATTGTTGTACACCCGGATACGAACCACAAATATACGATACTACTCTACAAATACATACAATCTGAATACCAAGCACTGAACCGGATTACTTACATATTCAACCTATTGTACCTTAAGCTTTAAAATACCAAATCCTTGTAACCCTGAAACATTGATTCCTTTGTTATCCAATTCTTTCATCACTTAACAATCAAGCTTTGAAATTGCCATACTGATCCCTTATAAAGATTGAAACCATTTCCTTATTAAATATCCAATGTTGCTTATGATTCTGTTTATTGTTTTAAATTGTTTATTCTGTTGTTATGTTAGAATTGGATTGTTTTATAAAATTGTGGACCAGATTCGTGGTCAGACCATATAAATGGTCAAGTTAGGCCAATGTGTGCCTTGGATCCAGTAGTTAGAGTAGTGTTGTGTGCTTTGCTCGGGGTTAGTGCTAGACTGATCAGCAGCCTAACCTTGATTTTTAAATTGAAAATGTAATATCCAATTCTAAATCATAATTCATTGCTCACTTGATATCATAACCCTTTTCATTTGATGATCATTATTCTCAGTTTTGTCATTGTGACTTGCTGAGCTAGTTAGCTCATTTGTGCGATATTGTTTATGTTCTTTTCTAGTTAAGAATGAACCAATTGGTAACGAGGATCCCCAGTCCAGCGCGAGAGCTAGGGGTTCAGGTTGATCGAGTTAAGCTAGTAGGCACCTTTTGGAGTAATTTAAATTTATAAAAGTTTGTAATAATATTTAATACTCAGTTCTGAGTTTGGATAGTTGGGATTTGAATGGTTTGTAATATAAGTTTGTGTTTGGCTTGTGTGCATACTTTAACCTGTTGCGGTCCATGGTAGTTGGTAAGTAGGGTCACTGCACATTAGTATTATCTTTATTATTGTTAAAAGCAGGTTATAAATAAGGTGTGTGTGTGTGTGTGTGGACCCCAAACTTCTGACTCGGGTTTGGAGGGCATCACATATAAGATATAAATCAGATTCGATCCCACAAAGACTGTATTGGTTAACTATCTAAATTACACACCTAAGCAACAATGTATGGTTATTATTCAATGCTAAGACGATAACAAATTGAGAGTATTTATAAATAAGAATTACTCTAATTATTATAACTACGAGAATAAGCTTGACTGAGTTAATATATATGACAGACATAGGATTCTAACTTCATTAAATACTTCATTCAATAGCCGTATTATTCTTGACCTTAGCATGTAATGGTGATGACACTAATCAGACAACATAAAACTGATAAACGCCAACTTTCGTTGCACGAGTACCATTCTACCAGACATCCACAAAAGAGATAGAAGCTGAATAAACACCAATTATATTGAGACCCTATATGTCTATAAAATTTGACAACATAATGGTTTAAGCATAAGTTATCTATCTTGATTACATAGGGCAAGTAAGATGGTTAAAATTACCTACGAATCAAGCAATAACAATACATGAACCTATGCTGGCATGGCAAGTTCTAAATCCTTAAATTTACTTTCGCTTCATTAAGTTAACCCGCTATTTTATAAGTTCACGACACTCACAAGACGAATATGCACAACCAATACTAGGATATCATACTCTCACTACATATTAAGGTATCAAACAATTTTACTAAAGAAATCCATAAGTAAATTCGTGAGAACCCCACGATAACGATTAGCCCATAATCGAACTCATCGCCAATGTGGGTTCCAATGAAAACATGATATAGCAAATGTAGTCTTTATACGAATAAATAACCAAAGTACAATCAAGAATATATAGGTTCCACAAAACAAGAAACAAGCATCCAAATTACAACTCAAAACAAAGATTCAAAAGAATAAACTAGTTCGTCTTCGCCTTTGTTGAATTGTGCCAAGAGGTCTCTTGCCGTCTTCTCCCTCCTTGATATCTTGATATCTCTGAATATCTCCTGAAAAATGACCTAAGTTATGTTTATATAGCAGTCCATATATCCCAGGAGTCCAGTAATTCGAAATGTAGAAAAATCAGGATTTTAATATCCCGACCCAGCGCGGCCGCGCGCTTCACCAGCGCGGGCGCGCTGCCTTTCTGTACTCCCAGCGTGGCCACGCGCAACACCAGCGCGGGCGCGCCAGCCTTCTGCCAAAACTTCATTTCTTCTTCTTCTTTATTCCTTGCAGCTTCGAGCCAATCATTCAAGCTTTTATTCCAACACATCCTAAACACCATATTAGCATCAAAATAATGCTAATTTACCTGATTCACGAAATGAAGCCTGAAATGCAAAAACACATGAAAACACGTTAAAACACAAATAACTTGAGTACAAATACACCAACTCAAAGCTTATTAGAGCTTAAATAAGTGTCATAAATGCCACTTAACACACCCCCAAACTTGAATCGATGCTTGTCCTCAAGCATAAACAGACTCAAAGAACAAAAAATAAAAATGCATGAATGCAACTAATAAGAATGCAATGATCCCCAAAGAATAACTAAACCAATAAACTAGAAACACGTCAACAAATGCAATTATTCGCATAAAGATCCATTAAATCTTACAAATCAATCTACACACCATAGACGTGCATGTGTGCAAATGCTTACAGATATACTGTTGCAACTAGATCGACAGTCATAACTCACTACTTATCAAAACAATCGCAAGTTTATAAACAGAATAAAATAACTTATAACACTTCAATTCTTATATCGAAGTTAACATGGATTCGCACTTTTATTCACAACAAAACAACACAAATATGCTTATTTGATCGTGCAATGAGTGAGGTCCACAAAAGACTTATACAATAGTACCTATGTAGCGAGCGTTAGGTTAGCGGATTCCAGACTATAGAAGCCTTAGGTCACTAGGCACAAAGTCCCCTAAGAACTTAATAACTCGAGTACTAAAGAGCCCACTCTTGATCAATTATACATAACACTTATTAGTTTTTTTTCTCTTTTTTCTATATTTTTTTCTCTTTTTTCTATATTGTTTTCTCTTTTTTTCTTTTTTTTTTCAATTTCTGAATGAGTGCATTTCGCTCCATCTCATTCAACCCTAGACTACTCATAAAACTATGAGCTGGCTACTAGCCATTTGACACCTAACAACACAACTAGCAATGAAATCCAATTTTTCCAATTTCTAAATATCCATGTCTTTTATTATTAAGAAAATACCCTAAATTCTAAATATAAATAAGCGATTAAACCTCGACAAACCAACAAATCATGACTATGATCTAAAAATGTAGCAACCTATAAGACTTAGTGAAATACAAATGTCTCTAGCATGCAAATCAATCCAATAAGACTCAACATTACTCAATACGACATCACTGCATCAATATCACCAATTAATCAAAAAATTATCTAAGGGAATCATAATATAATGCAAATGCATGAAACTACATAAACTAACTATCATAAAAACTACCAAAAATAAAATAAAATAAAATTACATGGCAAAATATATGCAACTATATGAAATAAAACTATCATGAACATGCAAACTATATGAGACTCACACAAACATATTCCTTCAAAAACTACCCCCAAACTTAAAATATTCACTGTCCTCAGTGAAGGTAATAGTAAGGAATCAGGTATACCTACTCTGAATCAGAATCCTCACCCTCAAAGGGTGGAGTGTCAGGTGTGTCTGGAGGTGGATACATGGAATCCTCACCAAAAACTGGCCACTGAATGTCAACTCTGGTGGCTCTAAATGCAGTCCCAAGTGCCTGGGTGAGATCGCGTGCAAACCGACTGTGGATGTCGTGCATCGCATCCATCCTCCTCGCAAGACGCCTATACTGCGTCAAACTCAAACCAGCTCCCATCTCTGCTCCTACTGCCTCCTCCTGCTACTGCTGCTGTGATGGACCGGCCTCCTCGCCCAACTCGGCTCTCCAAGCCGCCTTTCTAGTCTGCTGTGTACCACTGGCATATGACTGAGGGGCTGGACATCCTCCTGGTAGATGATAGTATGAATAACCAAGCCCCTTAGGATCGGGCTTCCCTCCATACCACTCAACCATGCTGTGTAGCGTAGAATTGTCAATAGGGGCACTGGAAATCTGAAGCTGCTCATGTGCGGGGCAATAAACACCAACTGCCATGCATAACTTCATCACAATGGACGCCTATGGAATCGCCCAAGTAGTACCTCCTCTCAAAAACCTCAGGATCCCCTAATATATCACCATCCCCAAATCAATATAATCACCCTGCAGAATGCCCCAAAGCAGACGAGCACGCTCCACCGTAATCTCATGCACATGCGAATATGGCATGATGTTAGCACAAATAAACGAGTTCCAAGCCCGTGCATACCTGTTCATGCATGAAGCAGGGAATATGGAGTAATCAGTAGTGCCTTTCTTGAACTTCCAATGAGTTTCAGCCACACAGAGAGTAGCAACAATGAGATCCAAATCGAAGTCCTCAGAAGTCTTATTATTCCAAGTGTCCTGGCCCACCTTCCTCGCAGGCTGCTTGATCACTGTCCTGATAGCCTCAGCACAGTACTCAACAGTCCTCCCCTTCACCATCGTAAAACCGTTCTTCTCCGCCTTGGCATTGGCGTAGAACTCCCGCACAACACTCATGGGCACAACAGCGGGGGCCTCACAAAAAGGAATCCATCCCATCTCCAAAATCATCTCCAACAACCTACCATCTTTTCCTGATGGCAGAAATCCTCTCTCCTTCTCAATAGGCTTCAAGAGAAGCCTCGTGTACTCCTCCTCAGCCTCAGGAGTAGAGAACCTGTGCCTCACACCACTCGCAGTAGAAGAATCAGTGGTGTTGCTTCCAACTTGAGTTCTCTGTCTTTTGGGTGCCATTGGATTGAAAAAGAGTGAATAAAAGCTTAAGTGTTTATAGAGAATATGTGTTTGAGAGTTTGTGAATTGGTGGAGAAGATGTATACAAGTGTATGTATTTATAGGTGGAGGGGTATGAATTTGATAAGGAATAGAAGTGGGATTGATTATGGGAATCGTGGGAATAATGGAATTGATTAGGAGAGGGAATTATGGGATGTGGAAGAGTAAAAATCGGGTTAAAATTGATTTTGGAATTAAAATGCCGATTTTTCTCTAATAGCACTGTTGTTTTTATTTTTTTTCTGAACAGGGACTCGGCGCGGCCGTGTTCACATTCTGGAAAACCAAAGCGGGCACTTTAGGATAGTGGGGGCGCGCTTGGTTACTGGAAAAACGACGCGGCCGCGCGCATGGCCAGCGCAGGCACGCCCAACTTCTGTACTTGGCCCCAAATTTTTTCCTTTTTCTGATTTTTTTGTGTTTTTCTCTTTTCTTCTTGCTTCCTCTTCCTACTAATGTACAACATACTTGGGTTGCCTCCCAAGAAGCGCTTCTTTTACATCGCTAGCTCGACGTAGAATCTCAAGATTAAGTGGACAATAAAATGACACTAACCACCTCGCGGGTTGCCGTATCACTGTATTAATACTTGAACCGTTGACCATTTACCTTGAATGCTTGGCCCGGATCATTCTAAAAAATTTCCACCGCTCCATGTGGAAACACAGTTTTGATTATGAAGGGCCCTAACCATCTTGACTTCAACTTTCCAGGAAAAAGACGCAGACAAGAGTTGAATAAAAGAACTTGTTACCCTGGCACAAATTTCTTGAGCACTAGACCCCGATCGTGCCACATCTTGACTTTTTCCTTGTACATTTTGTTGTTCTCGTAAGCTTGAAGTCGAAATTCTTCAAGTTCATTCAATTGAAGCATCATTTTCTTTCCAGCTCCATCCAAGTCCAGATTCAATTTCTTCAAAGCCCAATAAGCTTTATGCTCGAGCTCCACCGGCAAATGACACCCCTTGCCATAAACCAAATGAAATGGAGACTTTCCCAATGGAGTCTTATCTGCTGTTCTATACACCCACATAGCTTCATCAAGCTTCAAAGACCAATCCTTCATTGATGGACATACCAATTTCTCAAAAATGCACTTTATCTCTCTATTAGATACCTCAGCTTGACCATTTGTCTGAGGATGATAAGCCGTAGCAATGCGATGATTCACATTATACCTCTTCATCATGGCAGTGAAGTTGCGGTTGCAAAAATGTGACCCCTCATAACTGATTATGACTCTTCGAGTCCCAAACCTTGTGAATATCTGCTTGTGAAGAAAATTAAGCATAACTTTCGCATCGTTCGTTGGCAATGCCTTAACTTCTACCCATTTTGACACGTAATCAACCGCCAACAAGATATACTGATTGTTGCAAGATGAGACAAATGGCCCCATGAAGTCAGTTCCCCAAACATCGAAGTCCTCAACCTTGAGAAGCACATTAAGAGGCATCTCATCCTTTTTAGTCATATTACCCACACGTTGACATCGATCACATTTCAAAACGAACTGATGCGCATCTTTAAACAATGTTGAACGAAAGAAACTTGCTTGAAGAACACGAGTTGTTGTCTTTTCTCCACCATAATATCCTCCATAAGCCGTTGAATGGCAATCTCGCAAGATTCCCCCTGTTTTGCTGTAAGGAATACATCTCCTGATGATTTGGTCAGCTCCCTAGTGAAAAAGAAATGGCTCATCCCATATATACCGCTTTACTTCATATAGAAACTTCTTCCTTTGAGCATAAGATAAGTCGAGAGGCATGATGTTACTCACAAGGTAGTTCACAATGTCTGCAAACCACGGCTCTTCTTCTTGCACTCCAAACAGCTGCTCTTCGGGAAAAGACTCATTTATCAAGGTCTTATCCAATGAAGTAGCATTAGAATTCTCTATATGCAAGAGATGATCAACGACTTGATTTTCAGTTCCTTTTCTGTCCTTGATCTCTAGTTCAAATTCTTAGAGCAAAAGAACCCATCTAATCAATCTAGGCTTCGAGTCCTTCTTCAAGACGAGATATCGAATGGCAGCGTGATCAATGAAAACTGTCACCTTAGTCCCAAGTAGATAAGATCGAAATTTCTCAAAACCATAGACAATAGCCAAAAGTTCTTTCTCCGTAGTAGTGTAATTCAGTTGAGCACCATTTATAGTCTTACTTGCGTAGTAGACTACATGAAATATGTTGTTCTTCCTCTGCCCTAGAACTGCTCCAACTGTATAATCACTTGCATCACACATCATTTTAAAAGGTTCATTCCAATCAGGTGCAGTTATGATCGGTGCCAAGATTAGACTCTTCTTCAATGTCTCAAAAGCCGCAAGACACTCGTCATCAAACTTGAAAGGGACATCTTTCTCTAACAGAATGCGCAAAGGCTTTGAAATTTTCGAGAAGTCTTTGATGAAACGCCTGTAGAAACCCGCGTGATCAAGAAAACTGCGAATTCCCTTGACAGAAATAGGTGGGGGAATATCTCAATGACCCCCACCTTGGCCTTATCCACCTCAAGACCCTTACTAGAAACCTTGTGCCCGAGAATTATGCCTTGACGCACCATAAAGTGACATTTCTCCCAATTGAGAACCCAATTGGTCTCAACGCACCTCTTGAGAACTCGTCCAAGATTTTGCAAGCATTCATCAAAAGAATCGCCAAAGACTGAGAAGTTGTCCATGAACACTTCCACATTCTGGCCAATCATGTCAGAAAAGATGGCCATCATACATCATTGAAATGTGGCTGGTGCACCACACAGACCAAAAGAAACTCGTCTAAAGGTGAACGTACCGAATGGACAAGTGAAGGTAGTTTTCTCTTAATCTTCGGGAGCGATACAAATCTGATTATAACCCGAATACCCATCTAGAAGAGAATAGTACTCGTGACCAGCCAACTTGTCAAGCATCTGATCAATGAAGGGCAAGGGAAAGTGATCCTTCCTAGTGACCTTATTTAGCTTCCTATAGTCCATACAGACTCTCCACCCCGTGACTGTCCGTGTAGGAATAAGCTCATTCTTCTAATTTGCTACCACAGTAATACCACCTTTCTTTGGTACACATTGAACCGGGCCTACCCATGAACTGTCAGAGCTAGGATAAATGATCCCTGCATCTAGCCACTTCAGAATTTCCTTCTTTACTACTTCCTTCATGATTGTATTAAGTCTTCTTTGCTGCTCGACTATAGGCTTGCTACCTTCTTCTAGCAAAATTTTATGAATGCAGTAAGAAGGGCTAATTCCCTTGATATCTGCTATAGTCCATCCAATTGCCGATTTGAACTCTCTCAGAATTCTTAAAAGCTTTTCCTCATCGCTACCTGAAAGGTCAGATGCAATAATAACAGGCTGAGTAGATGCATCACCTAAAAAAGCATACCTCAAATGTTCAGGTAAAGGCTTAAGCTCAAGAGTAGGAGCTTCCTCAATAGAAGTCCTGAGGCGTTTAGGAGTTTTGCTCAATTCTTCCATTCCAAGAGATTTAAAAGGCATATCGATCTTCCTCTTCCAGGGAGACGCATTCAAATATTTCAATTGGTCATCTCATTCGTCGTCTTCACTGTCTGAATTTCCCAGCAAGGCTTTTTCTAAGGCATCAGACCTTAGCATTTGATCAAGTTCCGATGTGACCACCAAATCGACCAACTCGACTTTTAAGCACTCCTCATTATCATTAAGAAATTTCATAGCATTGAACACATTGAAAGTCACATCTTGATCCAACACTCGCATTGTAAGCTCACCCTTCTGCACATCAATCAAGGTTCGGCCATTTGCCAAGAAAGGCCTTCCCAAGATTATGGGAATCTTCTTATCCTCCTTGAAAAGAATGACGAAATCAGCAGGGAAGATGAGTTTATCCACCTTAACCAAGACATCCTCCACAATACCTCTTGGATATGTAATAGAACGGTCGGCCAACTGCAAGGTCATGTAAGTTGGTTTGGGATCTGGTAAGTCCAATTGCTTAAAGATTGCCAAAGGCATCAGATTGATGCTAGCTCCCAAGTCACATAAGCATATGTCAAAAGATACTTTACCAATAGTACATGGAATAGTAAAAATTCTTGGATCTTTAAGCTTCGGAGGCAACTTCTGCTGCAGCACAGCACTGCATTCCTCCGTGAGAGCGATAGTCTCTAAATCATCTAGCTTCATCTTCCGAGAGAGAATACCTTTCATAAACTTTGCATAACTAGGCATCTGCTCGAGAGCCTGAGCGAAAGGTATGTTGATATGAAGTTTCTTGAACACCTCTAGAAACTTCTCGAATTGCTTGTCCAGCTTTTTCTTCTGCAGCCTCTTAGAAAAGGTGGTGGAGGATATATCTATTTCTCCCCTGTATCATCCTCAGGCAGAGTATGCTCAACAGTAGTCTTCCTTGGTTCCACTTCTTCATCCTGCTACTTTGCTTCTTCCTCAACCCCAGCTTCTTCAGTCAACTCTTGAGTTTGATCGGGATTTGCAACCTTCCCAGACCTCAAAGTGATTGCCTTTACCTGCTCCTTAGCTTCCTTCTTTCCTGGTACTTCAGTGTTACTAGGCAATGTACCAGGTTGACGATTTAGCAAGGCATTGGCAATTTGTCCAATTTGATTTTCCAAGGTCTTGATAGAAACAACTTGACTCTTGCACATGAGCTTCAACTCCTCTAATTCAAATTTTTCATTAGCTTGTTGTAGCTGGAATTGTTGTTTTGGTGCATAATGCGGTTGCTGAAAACTAGGGGGGTTGAACTACTTAGCTGGATACTGCTGATAAGGTTGTTGAACTGTATTCTAAGCATTGCTCTAACTGAAATTAGGATGATTGCGGTTGTTTGGATGATAGGTGGTTGGCACAGATTGCTGCGATCGCTGAAAGTTGGTCATGAACTTAGATGATTCATTAGAAATTGCGCACTGATCCGTCTCATGGGCACCCGCACAAAGCTCACAGACACTAGTGATTTGATTAACTCCATAATTAGCCAAAGTGTACACCTTCATTGTCAAAGCCTTAAGTTGGGCAGCTATAGCAGTTGCTGCATCCAACTCCAGAATTCCTGCTACTTTTCCCTGAGTCAGTCTCTGGGAAGGATTCTGGTACTCATTAGCAGCCATCAGGTCAATAAGTTCATAAGCTTCATCGTAGCTCTTAGCCCACAAGGCTCCTCCTGATCCTACATCAAGCATGGGCCTAGAAGTAGGACCCAATCCATTATAGAAACAATTGATAATCATCCAATCAGGCATGCCATGGTGTGGGCACTTCCTTAGCATCTCCTTATATCGATCCCAAGCCTCACACAGAGATTCTCCAGTTTGCTGCGCGAACTGGGTAAGAGTATTCCTGATTGCTGCAGTCTTTGCCATGGTAAAAAATTTAGTGAGAAACTTTTGAGCAAGATCTTCCCAAGTTGTGATAGACCCTGCCAGTAGAGAGTGTAACTAGCACTTAGCCTTGTCCCTCAAAGAGAATAGGAAGAGTCACAGCTTGATAACATCTTCAGTCACACCATTGAACTTGAAAGTGTTGCAGATCTTGATGAAATCCCTGATGTGCATATTGAGGTCTTCGGTAGGAGAACCCCCAAACTGAACTGAGTTATGTATCATCTGGATTGTGCTTGACTTGATCTCAAAAGTGTTAGCCGTGATGGCTGGTCTAATGATGCTAGACTGAATGTCATTAATTTTAGGCTTAGAATAGTCCATCCAAGCCTTCGGATCACCCATAGCTACTGTAATTTTCTCTTCAACTTTCTCTTCTTCTTCTACCTTCTTTTCTTCCTCAAAAACTTCCCTACGAATTACCACAAGTTCTTCCTCGGCTTTATCCAGTGTTCTCTTACGAGTACGCGAACGTGTATGCATACACCCTCGCTAGATCACCTGAAATAAAACAAGGAAACAAATAAGTAACAATGTCCGAGTCAATGAACTTTAATGACCACTGATGGAAAGCACATAAACTAGTAATTAACACTGCAGTCCCCGGCAGCAGCGCCAAAAACTTGTTAGTCGCTAAACACGGACTAATATTACATGCAAGTATACGAGTTCGCAAGTAGTATAAGATATAAATCAGATTCAATCCTACAAAGACTGTATTGGTTAACTATCTAAATTACGCACCTAAGAAACAATGTATGGTTATTATTCAATGCTAAGACGATAACATATTAAGAGTGTTTATAACTAAAAATTACGCTAACTATTATAACTACGAGAATAAGCTTGACTGAGTTAATATATATGAGAGATATGGGATTCTAACTTCATTAAACACTTCATTCAATAGCCTTATTATTCTCAACCATAGCATACAATGGTGATGAAACTAATCAGACAACACGAAACTGATAAACGCTAACTTTCGTTGCACGAGTAGCATTCTACCAGACATCCACAAAAGAGATAGAAGCTGAATAGGCACCAATTATATTGAGACCCTATATGTTTATTGAATTTGACAACATAAACGGTTTAAGCACAAGTTATCTATCTTGATTACATAGGGAAAGTATGATGGTTAAAATTACCTACGAATCATGCATAACAATACATGAACCTATGCTAGAATGGAAAGTTCTAAATCCTTAAATTCACTTTCGTTTCATTAAGAATTAACACGCTATCTTATAAGTTCGCGACGCTCACAAGACGAATACGCACAACCAATACTAGGATATCATATAATCACACATACTAAGCCATCAAACAATTTAAATAAAGAAATCCATAAGTAAATCCACTAGAACCCCACGATAACGATTAGCCCATAATTGAACTCATCGCCAACGTGGGTTCCAATGAAAACATGATATAGAAAACGTAGTCTTTATACGAATAAATAACCAAAGTACAATAAAAAATATAGGTTCAGCAAAACAAGAAACAAGCATCCAAATTAAAACTCAAAAAAAGATTCACAAGAATAAACTAGTTCGTCTTCGCCTTTGTTGAATTGTGCCAAAAGGTCTCTTGCCGTGTTCTCCCTCCTTGATGTCTTGATATCTCTGAATATCTCCTGAAAAATGACCTAAGTTATGTTTATATAGCAGTCCATGCATCCCAAGAGTCCAGCAACTCAAATTGTAGAAGAATCAGAATTTTAATATCCTGACCCAGCGCGGTCGCGCGCTTCACCAGCGCGGCCGCGCGCTTCACCAGCGCGGCCGCGCGCTTCACCAGCGCGGGCGCGCTGCCTTTCTGTACTCCCGGCGCGGCCGCGCGCAACACCAGCCCGGGCGCGCCTGCCTTCTGCCAAAACTTCATTTTTTCTTCTTTTTTATTCCTTGCAGCTTCGAGCCAATCTTTCAAGCTTTTATTCCAACACATCCTAAACACCATATTAGCATCAAAACAGTGCTAATTCACCTGATTCACGAAGTGAAGCCTGAAATACAAAAACACTTGAAAACACGTTAAAACACAAATAACTTGAGTATAAATACACCAACTCAAAGCTTATTAGAGCATAAATAAGTGTCATAAATGCCACTTAACAAATGCTTCCGGCCTTCCAGAGGCAAAGCTTCAAGGGCTTCTCCTTACGGTTGCAAGTGACTAAGTCCCTCACCGGCATACTGGTTATCTATTGTATTGCGAAATTTAAAAGAAAGCAAGAGTGAGCAATAATGCTCAGCCATAATATAAAATAATTTGAATGACTTTTAAAATGAAGTAATACTTCCATACTTTATCATATAATAAGAAGATTAAATTCTTGGTGATATACACATTCTCTTTTTAATTCACATCAGAATTTACTTATATCAAAATATATTGCTAATACTCTCGGTAATTAAGCACCTTAGCTTTAATTACAGTATTGTTCAACAATTCCAATTGGAAAATTTTTAGGACATTCACCAAGGCCATCGTTATACGATGATCAGTCGTATATCGGAATATCTGTAACCTTTTCTACTAGTAGAAGGACGACACCTTTGTATCCCGGTTATCACCCTGGCCACATTCGGGCTATGTGTACAATTTTGGGTATATACACACTTAACAGGTTCCTGAGTACACATATTACCTTCGCTTGCGGTACCTTTGGTAGCCTCCCGAGTACCCGTAGTACTAGAATCTACCCCTCCCATTCATTTTAAAGAATCTTATCATATACTTGGAATTCGAACTATATCAGAGTTTCCCAAGCGTTTGGCTTGTTGATAGGCACAACTCATCTTATATATGTATATATGTACTTCTGAGAATTTTTGGAAAAGTATTGTAATAAATGTGAGTTGACCGTTGACAACAAATATATATTTAAGGGGGGTTTCTTTTGACATCATAGTCAAACTATTTGAAATATGTTGAAATGTTATTTTTTGAAGTTTTGGATATATCCAAATAATTTTCTGAAAGTCAGAAAATATCTTAAAATAAGAGGTATGGTTTTTAAATCAAATAAAACCTTTAATAGGTATTTAATAATAAATTATATATTATTAAATAATAAATTCTAGAATGAATCCCTTTTGATGAATATTCAAAATAATATTCATTACTCCAATAATATTCAATAAAAGTTTTGTTACTTAAAATAATATTTTTGGAAAAATATTAAATAAAATAACTTATTATATTTTTCATCTCGTAAAGGGATATCTAGTCCTTAGATAAATTTGAACTATTATTTAAAATAAGTATATACGAATATATAATCGCTTCCGAATGCTTCCGGCTTTTTAATAACCTTTATCGACCGACTCTCGGTCTAAAATATATCATCTTTTGCTACTTGCTAGCGTTATCATTTTACATAGGTATAATACTTATACTGAATCCTCAACCATTGAGTAAGTAATTTATCCGAACTCATAAATATATTAGTATTATCACTAAAAATACATATATCCAACATATAATAATCTCCGGAATACTTCCGGGTTTTTAATAACTTTTACCGACCCTCTCTCGGCCTATAATATATCATAAGACGCTATTCTCGTAGAGCTATTATTTTAAATCAAGTATATTACATATACCAAAAAGTATCAACAATTGAGTAAGACAGTATATCCCAACTTCGTAAAATAGTTTAAAGCAATATCATGCATATATCCTAATTTCGTAAAATAATGTATGTAAAACCCGAATTTTTGACATCGATAAAAGAACTTTATTAATAGTAATATGGCGGTTTAATAAAAACTTTTGCGACCACACTATATATTAGTATTTAATTTAAATTTTCGAGTTGATATTATGATTATACGTAACAAATGAGTGTATGTAAAAGTCGTTTGTTCCCGAAGAAAACCGATATTTTACGAGCCATTGAGGAGTTCTAGAACTACACTACGACCAAGAAAATCATGAGAAAATGGAGTTCTATAAATTATAATCAAATATTAGTACTAGAAACGGTAGGAATTTTGATAAAAGGATTTATAGTGCAAACCACTTATGAAGATTGATCAAGATTACGAGGGAATGATTCAATATTTATGTAAGTAAAAGAATAACCGGATGAGACCCTTGCAACTTCCATGCAAACCAAGAAAGTAGAAGAAAGAACCAAGTAAGTTGATCAATTGGAACATTGCTAGGAACATAGTTCCTTAAGTTAAAGATCCAAGTACATGATGATGATGATGATGAAACTTATACTAACCTAGCTCTAGTTGTGGAAAATTATCACAAGTTGATTTATAGAAGATATATACATATCAATACACTCTATAAAGTAGACAAATCCAAGAAGAAACCAAGCAAAATCTCTCCCTCTCTCTTGCAAGCTTCAATTCGGATTTTCAAGAACAAGGAAGAAAGAAAAATTTAAAACTCATGTCCTAGAGCTTAAAAAATCACCAAATTTTAACCAGAGCTCCTCCATATCATAGATAAGGTACGTACCAAGTTTCAAGTTCATCCATTGAATTTTAAATTTATGAAAAATATTTGAAGATGAGGGTGAATAGTAACTCCAAAAATTTCTAACTAGTTTCTGATTTCTTTTGCACGTTTAAGAAGGATAAGCATAGTTCAAGATTCTCCTAAAGCTTACAAACTCTTTTTAGTATTTTTAAGGATTCAAGAAAGGTATAAACCTCCTCCACCCTTTGTATTTCTTTGAAATTTAAGCATAGTTATAAGATGTGTTCAAGTATAACATGATTTTTGGAGAACGGAGTTTGGATTGTTAAATCTTGATGGTTAATTGTTATGGTTGATTTTGGGTGAGGATTTAATAAACTGAACTTGGAATTAATATTTTGGATTTGAGGATTGGGTTGTAGTTAAATGGATTTAACATAGTTTTTAACCATATAAAAATCATGTTGAGACGATGGTTTAGGAGAAAAGTCCGTTTTAGCAAACATTGTCGAGAAAACAAAACTGCTATAAGGTACTGACTTTGAGGATATAAAAGAGTCCCTTAAGCATTCTTTAAATCATGAAACTTAGTTCGTAGCTGACTTATGCAGTGAGGAAGCCCCCTTTAAAATTTTATATGAGTATTTCGATTTTATAAAAATGTTGGAGCTGAAATCGCTCAAAGTGAAAACACCGAAACTGCCTACTGCATAAAACCTGTTACTTCGGGATTTTCACCCCTCTGCCTAGATTTTTTTCAATTAAATATTTCTAAATGTTATCTAGATCGTGCATGCAAAAACGGTGCATCGATTGAGTTAACAGTTTGAGAGAAAACAATGTTTTAGTGAAAGCAGTATGAATAGTAAAACTCCGTTCTTAGCCGAACTTTTAAAATAATTTCCACCTATTTAAATTCATGTTTTGAAGCCAAAACTTTAATGATAAATATTAATAATACTCAAAAATCTCTTTGAGGTGGGTTTACATTTAAATATTAATTTTTCAATGATTAAAAAGGTTAGAGTGTGAGTCCCGTAATAGTAACTTTCGGGAAAGTCAACTCTAGGAGACCGCTTTGACCGTCTATTAAGACCAAGGATTGATAGTTATTTCGAGTCGGTTGAATGAAGAAAACTATAAAGTACTACATTTAGCCTAAAACTCATGCGATGCACGAATTGTTTTTAATATTATATATTTTTTAAATTTAGTTTGAAGTGCAAATTTTAAGCTCTGAAATTTATTTATTAGAAACTTTTGATTATAATTTTAAATATGCATGTGTATAATTTAACAAAATTTTTAAAGAAATATCACTGATTGAAAGATTTAATTTTGTTAAAATTCATAGGTGTGTTTACAAAAGATAATTATGTTTAATTAAAAGATAAATTTTAGCTAACATCAATAGTAAACGAAATATCTTTACTTTGGTATACCGAACAATTCTAATTAATTATATTTAAATTTATTTTGGGTTAATTTGTTTAAACCCGGATCAATGATAAAAAGTTTATGTATAAATGATAAACCCAGATAAAAGTACATATTATTTTATGTTAGCTGGTATAATTATTTTCTTATTTTAATTTTGATTTATCATGAATCAATTGTATAATTTTTTAGCCCCGATGAATAACATGTATTGATTTATTTTAGTCTAACACAATTATACTTGTTAGTCCCAAAGTATCGTAGAAGGGGGGGATTGAATACGATACCTACAATCTTTTTTGATTCATTTACAAGTTCTTCGTTATAAGTACGGAATCAAAATAGACACAAACCAATTCGAGGAATATATTATTTTATTAATATAATCCTTGAGTTTGCTACAATCTAATCAATAAATTTATTAGCTACAATAAATTCAGCAGCACAATACTATGTTTACAAGCTTAATAAATGAGGTTCTTTAATGGAGCTCCCGTAAACACTCTCTGTTGAACTGAAGAAAATTACCAAATAAATACAGATTCATTTTGTTGCTTTGTAGACTTCAAATTCAATTGGACATGTGGTTTAATTTGAACCACTTGTTTTAATTGTTTTTGCTTCATTTTACTTCTAAAAAACCTCAAGTGCTAACTGGCGACTGAGTATTTTGTATAACCTGCGACTATTTTCTGCTAAGTTGCGACCATATAGTCGATTTGCGACCACTGGCTTTAGTGGCTAACCTGCGACCACAGAATCAACTTGCAACCATAGACTTAGTTGGTCAACATGTGACAACTTGGGACTACAAACCCAACTTGTGACTACAAACCCAACTTGCGACTTCATGCACAACTTGCAACCACATAGAGGTGTTGATTTTTCCTTAGAATATTTATGTATAATTCCAACCTGCGACCTTTAAAGTGTTGAGTTTTGCCTTTGTTTATTTTCTCTATCTCCAATAGCTGTAATTAAAGAACCATTTCTTCTGTGTTACTGAATTAAATCTTTTATGTGATATTGATGTTTAGTGCACTGGTCTGGTTCACAAACAACTAACATGAACTGATTTAAATCAATTCCTTTTGCACTGAAGAGCTGATACTTCTTGGATGGTTATTTCTAGCTTCAACCACTGAACCCCTGATATTCAATACTTCAAATCAAACCATGTAACTGATACTGGAAGTCCTTTAATGTCTTATTCTTCATGGATGCTTGAACATGTTAATGAACTTCTTCTCATGTCTTGATTGTGGACTTAGAGAGTCATTTACATCTTTTGATTCTTTTTATATTATTTGTCTTCATCTTTAGGGTTCCTGTAATATCCTATGTTTTCAGATATTAGTATTGTTAATATTGGAAATTGATTGTGTGATTTTTGTGTGAATTTTAATGAATTATATGATAATTGGAATTGATGTTTGGATGTTTATATATGATATTCTTTGAGTATTCTAATTTTTCAATGTCCAAAATAAAATATAGATAATTGTGATATTTTTATGGTAATTTTTGGACTATAATATGAATTTATAATGATTTATGGATTTATAAATTATTTTCTGAGTAATTATAAAATTATTTTATAAAACCGGGAATCGTCCAACTTCAACCATTTTGGCGTTTTTACAACTCGAACTCTTCCGAAAACTCCTTCCTAACCTAATCTGGTAATTCCGGACATTTTTCGTGTTTTAACTTTTTCAATCCAGATTACGGTTTGACCTGTACGCGTCCCGGCATACAATTTTCGATACGACAATCGGTTTGATAAATCAGCAAAACCCGTATTCTCGAGAGACGGGATATTTTTTGTTATTTTCTCGTAGGGTGTTTTATAAGAAGCTCGGTTTTGATAATTATCCAAATCTGATATTAAATTGTATCGTTTTATAGTTACTTAGCGGCTAAGTAATCTATTTTCAGATCCGATATGATCCAATATGATACTTGTTACGTGTTTAAAATGCATTTATATGAATCGACCCCGTTAGATATATTTGATAATGTCATGGCTAATATGATTTATGTTTAGTTTTCAGATCTTACTTAAACAGGATAAATCAGTACTTACTGGAAGTCAGGACTTAAGGATATCAGTACTTATATTATCAGGAGATAATCATCAGAAGATGGATATCAGAACTTAAGTGCTGAAGGACGTTCAGATAAGGACAGCAGCTGATTAAAGGAAAGAAGATCGAGATAAATATAAGAAGAGATATGCATGAAGAAGGAGTTCTATGAAGAATAGAATACTTGGAAGAAAAGATATCTGATTGATATATTTTAGGAAGCAGAATTATATTTCATATCAATTAGCAATTATCTTGTAACTGTGTAGTATATAAACACAAACATAGGGTTTACACTATAAGTGTTATCATATTCGAGAAGATTATTCAATATAACCCTAGCAGCTCTCGTGATATTTGTTCATCACTAAGAGGTAACAGTTCCATACTGTAACAGAGTTTATTGTTTCAATAAAGTTTGTTTTCTGTTACTTGAGATATTAAAGTTCGATTTGATTGTACTTTACACAGTATTCTCCCCCTCTACAGTGTGTGTGACCTAATAAGTGGTATCAGAGCCTATCTGTTAACGCACATACAGTTTAAGATCCAAACACAATCATGTCTGACACAGAAACTCCAACTAAGCCTACCAAAACTGAAGAACCTCCAAAGACACAAATTCAAAGTCGGTATGAGACCATCAAAGTTCCCATACTGAGACCATCTGAATATGCCATATGGAAGGTGAGGATGACCATGTTTCTGGAAGCTACAGATCCAGAATATCTTGATAGAATCAAGGAAGGACCTCACAAACCAACCAAGCTCGCTATTGCAGTTGTAGGTGAAGCAGCAAAGACTGTACCAAAGGAGAAGAGTGATTATACTGCTGAAGATATTGCATCAATTGCTAAGGATGCTAAGGTACGACACTTACTGCATAGTGCCATTGATAATGTAATGTTAAACAGGGTAATTAACTGTAAGACTGCAAAGGAGATATGGGATGCTCTGGAAATAAGGTGTCAGGGAACTGATACAATTAAGAAGAACAGGAAGACAATACGCACTCAAGAGTATGAACACTTTGACTCAAAGGCTAATGAGTCATTGACTGATTTATATGATAGATTTGTCAAACTCTTGAATGATCTGTCACTGGTTAATAAGGAGTATGATCTTGAAGATTCAAACCTTAAATTCCTGTTAGCTCTTCCTGAATGTTGGGATTTGAAGGCAACAACAATAAGAGACAACTACAGTCTTGATGAAATAACTCTTGATGAAATTTATGGAATGCTCAAGACTCATGAACTTGAGATGGAACAAAGAAGCAATAGGAAAGGAGGAAAGTCAAGGACAGTTGCTCTTAAAGCTGAAGAAGAATCCCCCAAGGCAGCTACCTCAAGGAAAGACAAGGGTAAAGCTCTTTTCACAAAGTCTGATACTGAGTCATTAATTTCTGAAAGTGATGATGACTCAGATTCTGAAAGCTTGCCTGAGACTGATGCTGATGAGGAGATGATGAAGCTGTGTGCTCTTATGGTGAAAGGGATCACAAAGATTGCATACAGGAAGTTCAGGAAGGGAAAGAAGTTTTCCAGGAAAGGCACAAGTTCTGATAAGAAGAATTTCAGAAGATCTGAGGGCAGAGGTGGAAAGTCTGATAGAGGAGATTATACCAATGTCAAATGCTATAACTGTGGTGAGAAAGGCCACATATCTCCTGATTGCGAGAAAGTGAAGGGTGACAAAGGCAAGGCTCTTGTCACAAAGAAGAAAAGCTGGACAGACACCTCAGACTCTGAAAGTGAGGAGAACTATGCTTTGATGGCAAATGCTGATAAAGCAAGTGTTGAGAGCAGTTTTAAAGCTGCTGAAACAAAGGTACCTCTGACTACTTATGCTTTTCATACTGATGATATTAATGAGTTGAGAAGATATCTTAAAACCATGTTTTTTAGTTATAGAGATCAAACTTTAAAATGTGAAAGATTAACTTCTGAAAATCTTGCTTTTAAGAAAAGAAATGATTTCTTAGAAAAAGAGTTAGTTATGTTCCATCAAACTCAGAAGGATAGAGATGATGCTTTTTATGTTAGGGATGAAGTGCTAAAAATGAATGAATCTCTAAAAACTGAGTTAGAAAAGGAAAGAGAGATTATCAGGATTTGGACGAACTCTGGCAGATCAACTCAAAATTTGCTAAGTAGTGAAAATTGGAAAGAGGGCTTAGGTTATGGAGAGGATAAGAATGATAAAGGAACTGTAGAAATTAAGCCTGTTGTTAAGCAAAAGCCAAAGTTAAAAACTGTTAAGTTTGTAACTGTAAAGTCTGATAATGAGAAATCAGAAGTTAAAGAGGGATTAACTTCTGACAAACTAGAACAGGAAAAGACAGCTGAAGTTAACATAGGCTTAATGACTAAGAAGCAGCTTAAGCATAAGCTGAAAGATATTAAGAATGCAAACAAGGTAAAATCACCTAAGAAAAATAGGAATGGAAAGGAAGGTGTGAATAAAAGCAATGATTATAAGCCTATTCCTGAAGCTCCTAGGAAAACATGTCATAACTGTGGAAGTTCTAACCATCTGGCTTCTTTTTGCAGGAAGAATAAGAACATAAACTCCTTACCTTCAAAGTCAGGAGTTAAGAGTCAGTCTGTTAGATATAAGCCATAAAATACTTGTTTTCATTGTGGTAGTTTATGGCATTCCATTTATACTTGTAAGGAATATCATAGTTTGTACTATGATTATTATCAAATAAAACCTTCTTTAAAGAAAATTTCTATTGTTCCTTCTAGTGTAAATTCTGATTCAAAGTCTGATAGTGTAAATTCTGATAAGAAAAATGTTAAGATAAACTCTGATGCTAAATCCGCTGCAAATGTTAATAAACTTGATAAGGCCAAAGGATCAAAGCAAGTCCGGGTCCTTAAAACTAATCATTAGTGGTCTTTGTGATTGCAGGGCAACAGGAAAAATATCCTAGTCCTGGACAGTGGATGTTCAGGACATATGACTGGAAATAAAGCCCTGCTATCAGACTTTGTGGAGAAAGCTGGCCCAAGTGTTTCTTATGGAGATGGCAATATTGGAAAAACATTGGGATATGGCAATATCAATCTTGGGAATGTCATCATTAAAGAAGTAGCTCTAGTCGCAGGACTTAAACACAATCTGCTGAGTATAAGTCAAATCTGTGACAGAGGTTATCATGTTGATTTCTTTGAAGAACACTGTGAAGTAGTGAGTAAATCTAAAGGAAAAGTTGTTCTGAAAGGATACAGGCGTGGTAACATTTATGAAGCCAAGCTTTCAACAAGTACTGATGGTTCTGCAATCTGTCTGATGAGTAGAGCATCAAGTGAAGAAAGCTGGAATTGGCACAAGAAACTCTCTCATTTAAATTTCAACAATATAAATGAACTAGTCAAGAAAGATCTTGTGAGAGGACTGCCAAAGTCAGTATTTGCTCCTGATGGCCTTTGTGATTCTTTTCAGAAGGCTAAACAAAGAAAATCCTCATTCAAGAGCAAGACTGAATCATCAATTCTTGAGCCTTATCATCTTCTACATGTTGATCTATTTGGTCCAGTGAATGTCATGTCTATTGCAAAGAAGAAATATGCCTTGGTCATAGTAGATGAGTTCACTAGATACACATGGGTGTATTTCTTGCACACAAAAAGTGAAACTGCATCTATCTTGATTGATCATGTCAAACAACTGGATAAATTGGTCAAAGACTCTGTGAAAATCATAAGGAGTGATAATGGCACTGAGTTCAAGAATTTGATAATGGAAGAGTTCTGCAAAAACCATAGAATTAAGCAGGAATTCTCTGCTCCTGGAACTCCACAGCAAAATGGAGATGTTGAAAGAAAGAATAGAACTCTCATTGAAGTTGCACGTACAATGCTTGAAGAAGCAAAGCTTCCAACCTATTTTTGGGCTGAAGCTGTGCAGACTCCTTGTTTTACTCAAAATGCAACACTCATTACCAAGCAAGGAAAGACACCATATGAGATGGTGAAGAAAAAGAAGCCAAATCTGAAGTATTTTCATGTATTTGGATGCAAGTGTTTTGTTCTCAAGACTCATCCTGAACAGCTATCCAAATTTGATCTAAAAGCTGATGAAGGAATCTTTGTTGGATATCCACTTTCCACAAAAGCCTTCAGAGTCTATAATCTGAGAACAAGAGTGGTCATGGAATCTATCAATGTCTCTTTTGATGACAAGAAGATTACTGGACTTGAAGATTTTATTGATCATGATCAGCTGAGATTTGCAAATGAAGACTCAAATTCTGATACTGAAAATCCTGACAATCTAAGTCCTGATACTGCAAACTCTGATGGATTAAACTCTGATGTTATTGAAACTGTGGTAACTACGCCAAAGGAAGATGCATCTATGCAGGGGGAGCATACTCAAGATCTTACCACATCTCAAGAAGCATCAGAACATACATCTGGCTCTTCAAGTTCTGATTCATCAAGTTATGATAAGCCAAGTTCTGATAGTTCTGAAAATCTAAATTCTGAAGAATCCAACTCAGAGAGCATAGTTTCAGGGGGAGCATCAGAAAATGAAAATGAAGATAGCATGGATCATGGGGGAGCATCCAGTTCTAGAGAAAACCTTCCATCTGCAAGGAAGTGGACTAAATCACATACACCTGATTTGATAATTGGAAATCCTGATGCAGGTGTCAGAACTAGAACATGTACTTCAAATGAATATCTTTACAATTCTTTTCTTTCTCAGACTGAGCCAAAAAAAGTGGAAGAAGCTCTTCAAGATGCTGATTGGGTGCAAGCAATGCAGGAAGAGTTAAATGAATTTGAAAGAAACAAAGTCTGGACCCTAGTGCCAAGACCAAAGAATAGATCTGTTGCTGGTACAAAGTGGGTATTCAGAAACAAAACTGACAGTGATGGCATAATTACAAGAAATAAGGCAAGGCTGGTTGCAAAAGGATATTCTCAACATGAGGGAATTGATTATGATGAAACATTTGCACCAGTTGCTAGGTTAGAAGCCATAAGGATATTTTTGGCTTATGCTGCTCACAAAAAGTTTACTGTCTTTCAAATGGATGTGAAAAGTGCTTTTCTCAATGGAGAATTGGAGGAGGAAGTATATGTTGAACAACCTCCAGGCTTTGTAGATTCCAAATATCCAAATTATGTCTACATGCTAGATAAAGCACTTTATGGACTTAAGCAAGCTCCTAAAGCATGGTATGAGACTTTAGCTCAATTTCTTCTGGAAAGTGGATTTAACAGAGGAACAATAGACAAAATATTGTTCTACCTCAACCATGGAAAGGACTTACTTCTGGTCCAGATCTATGTTGATGATATCATTTTTGGATCTACAAATGACAGACTTTGCAAGAAGTTTGCCAAACTGATGCAGTCAAGGTATCAGATGAGTATGATGGGGGAACTTAGCTATTTTCTGGGCCTTCAAGTCAAGCAGAATGAAGAAGGCATTTTTATTTGTCAAACTAAGTACACCAGAAACTTGCTGAAGAAATTTGAAATGCAAGATTGTTCAAGTGCATCCACTCCCATGGCCACTGCAACAAAACTGGATAAGGATACTGGTAAATCAGTAGATATTACTGATTACAGAGGTATGATTGGCTCTCTACTCTATCTAACTGCTAGTAGACCTGATATCATGTATGCTAGCTGTCTTTGTGCAAGATTTCAAGCAGATCCAAGAGAACCTCACTTAACAGCTGTGAAAAGAATTTTCAAGTATCTTAAAGGAACAGCTGATCCGGGATTGTGGTATCCCAGAGAATCAGATTTTAAACTAATAGGTTACTCAGATGCAGATTTTGCAGGTTGCAAAATTGACAGGAAGAGCACAAGTGGAAGCTGCCAATTTCTTGGAGGCAGATTGGTTTCTTGGTTTAGCAAGAAACAAAAGTCAATTTCCACATCAACTGCAGAAGCAGAGTATATTGCTGCAGAAAGCTGTTGTGCACAGATTCTTTGGATGAAGAATCAGTTACTGGACTATGGGTTAACATATTTGAAAATCCCTATTTACTGTGATAATTAAAGTGCTATTGCTATGACAGGTAATCCAGTTCAACACTCTATGACAAAGCACATCAGCATCAGGTACCACTTCATCAGGGAACATGTGGATGAAGGTACAGTGGAATTGCACTTTGTTCCAACAGATCAACAACTAGCAGATATCTTCACAAAACCATTGTGTGAAGCTACTTTTACAAGATTGGTAAATGAAGTTGGAATGGTTTCAGGTTCTTTCTCTATATCTGCTTAGTTTTGTTCTGATGCATCAGACTTTATGATCAGTATTTACAGAATTTACTCTCCTTGTGTATTCTGTGCTTAATTGAACAATGTGCTTAAGTACTGACTGTTGTCTGATATATGTTTCTAAACTCTAAAAATGATATGTCTGTTTGTATAACTATTCAATCCTATGAGGATAATTGTGCTAGATGTTGACCTAGTAGTCTTCAATAAATAAGGGATCCCATGTTAGAAGTAATTATTTCTGTGGAAATTCATTGACACAACCAAATTCTGATATTGAGCTTAGTTGAGTTTACTTTGTCTATCTTATTACTAAGTCACAAACTAGAATATTGCTTCTCATCTGTTGAGTTCTGATGCTAGTAAATCTGTTTGGATGTACTAAGTCCTGATAAACCTCACTTATCAAAAGAAAAAGAATCAAGCATTAAAATTCAGGTACTCCTTTGAGATCTAGAGTACAAATGTGGAAGGAACGACCCAAGTGCATTGCTGGTATTAAGTAAATATGCATCAGAAAAGCAAAATATTTTCTTGGTGACTTTTTCACACTCAATGATTACTGGAGAAATACTCTGATAATAGCATAAATTCTGATAAGCAGACGTGACTCACTTACACTGAGAAGCCACTGTAAAATGGAATTTAAAAAGATGCACAAAATTAGCACAAAATAGTTGAGGTGGACTCCAGCATGAACTCATTCAACTGTAGGTTTCAGAATAATGACAGGTTTTTAGTAAAGTTTTAGTTATGCCTTATTTCTAAGATGTACTGAAGTGAATCAGACTTTACTCTTTGTCTGATATTTGGCTTAATGCACACATTAAACACTCCATATAAATGATGAAAATTATTGTGATGATCTGTGTTGTTTTAGATGAACAGTTATTGTGTCACATTGAACAAATTCTGAGGACAAGTTCTGATTGCATGCTCTGATGATTAAGTTCTGAAGAATCTAAATCAGAATTTGTGTGAGGACTTACTAATATAGGCATTCATTTTTCGAGTTAAGAAATTATGTTCTGATGACTGTTAAGTTCTGATATAAGTCTAAGTTCTGATATTAAATTCTGATTCTTTACTTGACTTATTTGTGGATAAAATTTAAAAACAGTCTCAGTTTAAACCAGAATATATTGAAGTGGAAGATTAACGGTCACTATATTTAGGGATAGTGGTACTCGTACATGCACAGTCAATTTTTACTTGCTACTTGTGCGCATTAAACCATGTTTTACATTTCCAATGACTGTTTTTCTTTTTCCAAGTCTGGGGAGACGAGATAGAATTAATTCTACCTGTCAGCATTAAATTTCTTTGCGTCTCATGACATTCTCTTGCCTATATAAACAACCACTTCACATCAGCCTTCCCATCAAATCTTTTATCACAAACTCATCTTCATAATCTTTCTATCAAAAACAACATGGTCAATTACAATATGTTTTTGAACTATGAAACATTTAACATGGAGCTGAGCTGTGCCGATTGGCAGCAGGAATGGCACGTTACTGCCATTCCTGATGAGATATGGGACTCCGTTCCCCAGGAGGTACTTACCCACCTCCTGTTCTTCTATATGGACTACCATTGCCATCTGGAGCGATTAGAGGAGGAAAGGCTGGAAGCTCTCCGCCAGCAAGAGCGAATCATTCGACTCGTTATTCTGTTTGTCGAGAGTAGGAAGAAGAAATGATTTATTTTCTTCTTCCTATTTTTCTTCATCATCAGCCTTGCCCTGCTTCTTGAGCTAGGACAAAGGCTGTTGACGTTAGGCTTAGCAGCTTAGGGCAATCTTGTAAAAGTTCTGATGTAATTTAAATTTCATGAATGTATTCTCTTGATATATTAATGAAATTTATTTTTTTCAAGATCTTGTCTCTGAGATATTTTTTAATGCATTGATAAATCCTGATAAATATTCATATTCTGTTGACCATATAAATTTTATTTTAAATTAAGTTCTGATTTTACTTTATCAGTACTTGCTCATCTGATTTATTTTGGTCATTTTCACTCAAATTTTTTTTCCAGAATATTGGTGTTGAAATTGAATAAGTGGGAACAGTTTCAATTTTGAATTAAAACTGATTTATCTTGATTAATGGAATAACTGGGTAAGTGGAACGGTTTTTCCTTGAAAAACTGCAAGTGGGTAAGTAATGATTACTGTTTTCTCGTGCCCATTAACTATTCGTTTTTCCTGCATGTCTGACAGGTGTCCAACGGTTACATTTTTTTTTCAAAAGTATAAGTAAGACAGAGAGAGGATTTTTTAATCTTTTATTCACTGTTATACTTTTTCTCTCTATTTGCTTTTACTCTCTTTCTTCCTCTAACGTTGGTTTTTCAAATAGACATTCTATCAAACACCAAACAGGCACTCATAAATCTCGATTATTTTCATGGCACCTAAGGATTTAATCATTGATGGAGCTAAATTTGTTCCAAACAACTATGCTGTAATTCTTGATAATGCTGAAGCTCCGTCTGAATTGCATTTTGTGCAAGATCTTCTTGCACACAGTGAAATCGGGTATGTATTGACCCAACCTTCAGTCTTCTCAAGCCAACAAGTTCTGACACTTTGGAGGACTGGAAACTTTGATAATGGTGGTCAAAATGGTACTCCTAGTATTGTTTTCAAAGTGGGTGATTCTCCATATGCAGTCACTCCTGGTACAATACGCAAGGCTCTACATCTACCAGAAGGATGTACTTTTTCAACTCCAGAGGAATCAGCTCTTCAGGAGTTAATGGCCAGTTTGGGGTATGAGCAAAGTTTGGCTAAGCTTGGGCAGTTGAAACGGGCTCATATCAGAAGGGAATGGAGCTTCTTCTTCGACTGCATCACTAAAGCTTTTGGGAACAAGTGTTCAAATTTTGATGTCATCCCCATAATGAGTCAGCACATCGGGTATGCCATTATAAACCAAACTCATTTTGATTTTGCAACTGCTATAATAGGTTTTATTGGGGATAGGATGACAGAGGATAGGAATGTTGTTTACTTTGCTAGATTCTGTCAACTTATATATACTTTTTGTACTGATGAACCTCGACTAGCCAGTACCTTAACTCCACCTTTTAAAGTTGCAAAACATTACTTTAATGACCTGGTAAATGCTGACACTAAGAAACAAGTGGTTAGACCTTTACAGATTCCTCAGTCTGTAAAATAGATCTTAGTAAATGCTGATCCTGATTCCTATAGATCTGTTTATCCTGATGTCCAACCATCAACCACCTCCCAACCACTACAACAACCATCAGAACATACCACCCATACTACTCAACCAACCCCCAGAAAATATCTCAAATCATATCTCTCCACTTCACCGAAAGTTCAATCTTCATCCTCAGAACCTCCTGTGAAGCCTTCATCTTCCAAGCCAAAGAGGAGAAAGACTGTTCCTCAAACACCTCAAAAGAGAAGGAGGATTGCTTTGAGAGATGAATCTGATAGTGAGGAACAGGTTCCTACTTCAGAACCTGTTGTAAAAGAAGCTGAGAAAGTGACTTCTCAGAAGGATTCTGGAATTGGGGGATCTAAGCTTCTCAAAAGGCTTAGAAGAATGACTGTTGCTGAAACTCCCAAGGAATCTGTCTCTTCAAAGATATACAAGAAACAGAGGGCAAAAAGGCCAGTTTCAGATGATGAAGAAGCAGCAGCTAAGGAAGGAGATCAGGAATCTCTGATCTCACAAGAAAATGAATCTACTACAGTCACTACTTCTCCATCAACTCCAACTCAGGAAGCTGTTACTGAAAAGGCCAACACACCATCTGTGTCTCCTGTTTAAACGTCTGTATCTCCTGTTAATACAGGCACAAGTGCTGATATAGATATCCAGACCTTGGTTGTGCCTGAAGTAATTTGCTTAAAAGCACCAACAACTAATCCATCAACAACACCTGTAACTGATGCTGCTCAAACTCCTGAATTATCTACTACACCTTCTCTGCATCTAGATACTGATAATCAGAATATAGGTGAGCATCAGGATATGGCTGTTGATCAGAACTTGGAACCAGATCAGCAATTAGAGGATGATGATGCCTCCATTGCTACTCACACTGTTGTTTTATCAGAAGATACTGATTCTATAAGTTCTGATGCTGCAAATGCTGGAGATACTGGTGATGCTGCTCCAAAGGCAGATGCTGATGAAGCAGGTCCTTCAGGACATGCCCCTCAACAAACTGTTCTTAAAACTGAATTTGTTAAGAAGTTTGTTACAAGAAAAGCACCAGTGCCTTGGAGTGAAACTCCTGCAGGACAGGAGTGGACTAAGGAATGGAATTCAGTCACATGTGCTCCATCTGCAAAGCATCTTGCTGAGCACTTGACTAAAGCTGATGAGATGTTAATTACTAATGATTTCAAAACACAGCTTAGAGTCACTGCATTGAGTATTAAACATCTACAAGGTCTCCATTCAACTACTCATGCAGAGCTACACAAGATTCAGGAAGAATTTATCAAACAAGAACAAGTTCAAAAGATTGATAAGAAAAAGTTCTTCCAACCTACCTTTGACAGGATTGCTTATATTAAGAAGACTCAAGAGACCCAACAAGCTCAGATTGATGATATTCTGAAAAATCAAGCTTCTCAGCAATCACAACTTAATGAAATCCAAGCCTCAGTGGAATTGCTTGTCTCTCTTCTATTACCTGCTGATGCCAAAAAGGGGGAGAAAGTAATTAAGTCCAAATGCAAGATTGATAAGACACTGAAAGGGAAGGATGATTAAAAGGATGATCAAGGAAACTCGGGAATGGGTAGAGGTCATAGTCAAGGTAGAGGTTTCTCATCAAGAAAAGCTGAAATCACAAGTCACAGGACAAGTTCTGATACTGGGAAAAGAATTAGTTCTGCTACTGGTAAAAGGATAAGTTCTGATGAACTTTTAGATCTTGATGAAGAAATGTCAAGACAGTTATTTCTTCAGGAAAATCCAGGAATGGACTTGGAGAGCTTAATGGAAGAAGAAGCCAGACTTAAATCAGAGAAAGTCACATCTAAATCTGAAGCTTCTGGTAAAAAGACACTTCCAAAACTCAAAGGCATTGTGATAAAAGAAAGGACAAATACTGAAGGAACATTGGCTAAATCACAACTGCAAATAGATCCAAGATCCAAGGGTAAAGAAAAGGTTGGTGAACCTATCAAGGTTTATGTGCCTCCTGAGAATGGAGAAATCACTGATGAAAAGGATGATCTTGCTCTGACTTCAAGAAAAGTTCTTAAAACAACCTCTGACATGGCTCAAGTTGTTCATAGTCAAGAGACTATAAGTTCTGATATTTTGAAGAAGCAAGTAACCTCTGACACAGCTCAAGTTAACTCGATATCAGAAGATAGATCAAAGAAACTCCTACCAGGATTCACTAAAGCAAAACAGACTCAACCTTTGAAGACTGCTGCAAGTGGTTTTGAAGCAAGAGTAGTTACTGGAAAGGAAGCAAGAGATAAAACTGGGTTGGGAAGTGCTGATGAAAGAAGAATACAGAACACTACCAATGATCCAACTTCCTTGAGTGAACCAGGTATTGGAGCAACTCCTGAGAGATTGAATCGACTGGAATCTGTACAAATGGTTTACCATACCTACTTGAAAGAACACATCTTGTTGTACTTCATGACAGATGGTAGGGTTTATCATATAAGGCAAAATGCCATTCCATTGAAGTATTTTGAAGAATTGGAGCATGTACTATTCTTACTTCAAGTGGATGACAGATTGACAGGAAGTGCTGCAAACTATTTGAAGGATCAGATTCAGAGACAGAAAAGGCTTTATTCTGTTAAGTCTGACAGCACATATGTTCCAAAGTACAGAGATCACAAAGGTGATATAGTTGAAATGAAACCCAACACTGCTAAGATTATAACTACCTTTCTGGGTTACAGGGCTGTGGAATTCAATCTTGAGTCTGATAAGGCATATTTGATCAGACTGAATCAGGATATAAGAAAAGCTAAGATTAATGATCTCAGGGCTGTAATCTTTCAAATTGGTGAAGATACTGCAGAGCTTAAAGATGCTAAAAGGAGGATGATTGATGAACTTAGATATGCTGAGAGATGTTTGTTGAAGAACTATCACAGAACAACTCCTGACATCAGAGAGATCAGAAGATGAAGCCAAGTCAAGATCTACAACTGATTAAATTCTGATATTTGTACAGACTGAAGCTGTTATCAGAAGTTAAATATTGGTAAAGCTTTAAGGACTGTAAGTTGTAGTTATCTAGTCTAATTCTCATGCATTTGTACTTAATATTTTTGACATCATCAAATATCTATTAAACTTGTACATTATTCTAATTTACAAGTTGGGGAAGATTGTTAGATAAATTTGATAATGTCATGGCTAATATGATTTATGTTTAGTTTTCAGATCTTACTTAAACAGGATAAATCAGTACTTACTGGAAGTCAGGACTTAATGATATCAGTACTTATATTATCAAGAGATAATCATCAGAAGATGGATATCATAATTTAAGTGCTGAAGGACGTTCAGATAAGGACAACAGCTGATTAAAGGAAAGAAGATCGAGATAAACATAAGAAGAGATATGCATGAAGAAGGAGTTCTATGAAGAATATAATACTTGGAAGAAAAGATATCTGATTGATATATTTTAGGAAGCAGAATTATATTCCATATCAATTAGCGATTATCTTGTAACTGTGTAGTATATAAACACAGACATAGGGTTTAAACTATAAGTGTTATCATATTCGAGAAGATTATTCAATATAACCCTAGCAGCTCTCGTGATATTTGTTCATCACTGAGAGGTAACAGTTCCATACTGTAACAGAGTTTATTGTTTCAATAATGTTTGTTTTTTGTTACTTGAGATATTAAAGTTCGATTTGATTGTACTTTACACTATATTCACCCCCTCTACAGTGTGTGTGACCTAACAGACCCGGAATTTAGACGCGTATTTATTTGCATCTTTATCAAGATTTATCTCGTTTTATGTGCATTTGAATGTATTTTATATGTTTTGGGGTTTTTGGGAAATTTTGATACAAACTTTATATATTATCGCTTTAAAATTATTCTCCGTAATTACTATTTTGGGGTTTAAATATTTTAATAATGGGGATAAAAACACCCTTAATTTATTTTGGGGATATAATTTCTGTAAATATAAATAGTTGTGTTAATTTTATTTTATTCATTTAATTCATTAAAATCCAGGAATTAAAATGAATATCCAAGAACATTTTTGGGGGTAAAATTTCTTCAAGAACAAAGAATCAATGATTTTGGGAGTTCTAAGAATCCAATCTTGATGTTCTACATACCAAATTGATCTTTGTTTCAATCCCATTATATTGATACCAATTTCAGAATCTGAGGTAATGTATTGTGTAAAATCGATTTTTTTAGTATTCTTGATCTTGAAATTCGATTTTGATTTGTGAGGGTTTTTGATTGATTTCGATGTTATAGATAGTTTCCCCATGAGTTTTAGAATCGTTTTCATGTATTACTTGAATCGTTTGATTACCGAAAGTATAGGTCGATTTCTTATTATTTTTTTTCGATTTTAAATTCATTTTTCTGAGTTAATTGATGATTATTCAAGGCTATTGTTGATTGTAATGGATGTGGATTGTACGAGCTTGATTTTAGCATCTAAATCGCGAAGTTTGGTTTAGGAATGATTGAAATCGAGTTTTCACTGGTAAATTCAAGGTCCTGCCGGAAATAATGGTTTCTTTGGCCGAAGTAATCGATCCCAGACTCGATTAATATTACTGTTATTATTTCCGTATTGCTGAGATGTTAGTGAAGGGATTTAGACTGATTTATGCTTTCAAATGATCGAACTAGATAAGTCTTTTAGGTCGCGGGAATTTCTCCTAAGGTTCGCCGGTTTCTGGAGGTTTTCCAGATTTCGGTACCCTCAAGAACTTCCCGACGGCTTATCTTTAGGGTCCGGATTTTAACCCGTTTCATTTTTATTTCGACCCACCTTTGATCTGAAAACCCCAATTCAGTTTTCCAAATTTGTTTCTATTGAATTATTTTTGAAATTAATCCAAAAATCTTATTATTATTTCAAAATTCATTTTAATTCCAAATTTAATTTAGTTAATTATTTTAATAATTAACTGAATTATTTTAAATTCCATAAATTATTTTCTTTTATTAGTTTTCTAAATCCAAAATTTCATTTATTTATTATTTATTTAACTTGATTAATTATTTTGATAATTAATCTGTTTATTTATATAATTTTTATTAATTTGATTTTAATTAAAAAAATGGAAAAATCATTTTAATTCTGATTTTTCCTAGATAATAATTTAAAAATTACTTTCGAGCTTTTAAAATTTATATTTAGGTATTTAAAAATTAATTAATATTATTATTAATTAATTTATACGTATTTTATTCGTAAAAACAGATCGTTATCCGTTTAATACGAAACGAACGCATATAGACTCAGAAAAATATTCTGTTTTCATTAAAAATACTTTCAAGACCCAAATTCTTTTGTTTCAAAAGGTCGATAGTTTTACGAATCATTCTGAGTCGATTATTGATCGATAAATCATATTTTTGACCCGATTTCAATTTTAAACGTACCGAGTCAAATATTTTGACGAACCGAGTCATATGTGATATGAATTATGTGATACGTGGATTATGTGCTTACATTCTATGTGAATTACGTGAGTAAGTGGGTCAATGGTCTTGTGTTTGACTGTCTTCTTTATATGCGGACTATCGTATGGGTAGACAATAGGGTTTTGACGTGCAGTTCGTCGAGTAATTATCATTTAGACGATTAAAGTTGTATCTTTTAATTATAGATACAAGTCTTTCAAGACGATCAGGACCAGATGGAATGGATGAAGACTAGAGTTGAATAGTATGGAATAATGGGTTGCAGCACTGCATGAGCAGCAGATCAGAGATTTAGCGAAGTAAAAGATGGTAGTGCCTTGATGTAACGACCGAGGAATTACGCTTGTATTATATTATAATAATAATAAATTATGTGTATTATTATGTGATTAAATGTGTTAAGTCGTTGAACCCTAACTGCTATGTGTTATGTGTTGGTTGTTTTGATCCAGACGTGTTTTGGATAGTTATTGAACGTTTTATCGTCAGTTATATATATTATATCAAAACCCGTATAGCTCAAACAGTATTTTAAAAGCCCAAATTTCAAACAAAATCATTGGCTCTGTTTTATTAAAAATGCCCTGTACCGTATTGCTATTCTGAACCCCTAGACGTTTTACCAATTGACCTTTTTCGCGAAAAACGACTTTTCCGGACCCCTTCGGGTACCAAAAACCCCACAAAAATCACATTTTTATTTTTATATGATCATGAAATTATCATATATCATTTTTCTTTGTATTTTTGTATTTTTCACAATTTTTGGGAATTTTTAGTATTTATTTTATATTTATTGGATATTTAAAAAATTAAATTTTAATACCCAAAAATTATGAAAATTAGGGCCAAATATTTTTATTAAATGTATAATTAGCCCCTTAATTTTATTTAGGGGTATTATTTTTCACACTATAAATACCCTAATTATTATTAATTTAATTAATTAAAATCAGAAATTCAGCAATTATTCCCCAAATTTCCAGAATTAGGGTTTGGTGTTCTTGAGATTCAAGCAGCGATTTGATCGTGATTCCGACCTCCAAATCAGACATGTGAGTACTCAATCGAAAGCTTTTGATCTCTACTTTCGATTTCTGTCATCAATTTCGTGTTTTGTTGCTTCGATTTTCAATTCGATTTTTAGGGTTTATGTTTGATTTAGGCGTTTTTGATTCTGGAATCGTTTGATTGTTTTGATGATTTGAATAGCTTTGTCTTGAATTCAGGAATGATTTTGCATAGCTAATTAACTCGTATAACCCCAGAAGGGTATGGTTCGAGTTCATGGGTTTAGCCGAATTTTTGATTCGTTTTTCTATGATTTTGGTGAGGTTATGATTGTTGTTGAGGGCTGGGATTGATTGTAGGAGTTAATAGCTTTATTTTCGTATATTAAACATTGAGTTTGGTTTCCGTTTAAGCCAAACCCGTTTTTCCGATTTAACCCGCCGGAAAAGCCTTGTTTTTGGCCGGAGTAGACGACGGGGCTATAGTCGGTGGTTGCTGAGTGAGTGGTTGTGACGACGGAGTTGAGGGGATTATATTGGCAGCAAGAACGGCGTCGAACCATCACGTTTTGGGCTCCGATTGAGCTTCGCCGGAACCGGCCATCAGCACCGGATTCTGGGTTGTTCTTGGACGACCCGGGTGACCCGGTTTCAACCCGGTGTTCGACCCGGTTTCGATCCAAAAACCCCCAATTCGTTTATCTGATTTCTGTTTCTGGAATTAAAAATTATTTACTTTTATTTTGATAATACAGAATTTAATTTTGTAAATTATAAAAATCAAATAAAAATCAGATTAAAAATCTGAAATATTTTGTAAATAATTCCTCAATTATTTTCCTAAATTATGAAATCGAATTTAGTAATTTAATTAAGTATTTAATTAGTTATTTAATCACTTATCTATTTATTTATTAATAGTTAATAATTCATAATTAAGGATTAGATTTATCGAATATTACAGGGAACGATTCGATAAATAAAGGAATAAATCAAATAACTCGTAGTTATACGAGTAATTGAACGATAAGTTCGATTATTAATATTCAGACGATAGATAATTATTCGTATAATACCGTAATAATTATTCATAATGAATAATTAAATACAGATAATTAATTAAAGTGTATACGTGTAATAATAACAGTAATGTTTCGATAATTATGCAAGAAACGCGAATAACTCGTAGAAATACGAGTAGTGGATCGTTGCGTTGAAATATGATTCGAATAATGACTCATTTATCCAGTAATTAACGTACCAGTTAATGATATCGATTATTTACTTGTAAATAATCGATCTAATCGAATAAATACCGATAAGTTATAAACATTTGCAATAAATTGTGATTGATCCTAATAATTAGGGATTAATTATTTTAAATTAGTAAATAATTATCTATTAGTTATTTAAATATTAAATATTTTAAAAAGTGATTAATTATTTCGATAATTGGTCACAAAATTTTCGATAAATCATAACTTCTTCGTTTTAACTCCAAAAATTATAAAAAAATTATTTTTGACTTTGATTTTTCTTAAATAATTATTTAAAAATTATTTTAGGATTTAAAAGGTTATAATAATTATCTATATTGAATAATAAATTGAATTATCAGTGTTTAATTCATAACAATTCAACCGTTAATCCGATTTGAGTGAAACGAAGACCCCTAGACTCAGAAAAATGAGACGAATCCAATAAAAATAGTTGTAAGTTATAATTTATTCTGAAAAAGAGTGGTTTGGTGATAATTGATAGTTCGTAGGTCCTAGTAGGGATATAATTGAGCCGAATAAATCCCGAAAAATTATAATAAAATCAGATACGACTAGTAATGCAGGTATAAGTCTAGAATTGATTCTAAAAATAATTATAAATCTAGAAATTAATTATGTGCTTTACGTGCTACGTGCTTTATGTGATTATGTGAATGGATGTGCTGTATAAATGTATGTATATATATATATATATATGCGAGTCAGATAGAAACGCATGGGTAGACTGATAAGGCTGCGTGATATCAATTCAAGATACACGTATGTAGTAAATTATATAAACACCTATCTTTCCATGATTTGTTCAGTGTTAGCAAGGCAGAACAAGCTAGAGTCAGAAGGCAGTGAGTTAAACCAGGTTAAGTACACGAAAGGCAAGTACCCCTAACTTCACTTATTGTTCAAGTGATGTTCATTTCGAATTATATTATGCAAGTTTTTCCCCTATTCTAAATTCAGAATAGTGATTTATAATTCCTTTCTATCGTATCAATTCTCTTTGATAATTATTGTTCATATACACTGTTACCCATTTATATCACTTGTTCCATTTCATTTAAATTCTTGATTTACCCAATTTATGGAATTCTTGTTCATATTTCAATTCCTTTACCTTGTTACATATAGTCTGGTATATCCTGGTGTTAGGATATATCAATAGCATTCCGATTATTCCGGATGCTAAGCCTTGGACTGGATGGTTACTTTACGAGCTGGGTTTTACCCAGGTCATTAATTAATAGGCCATAGTTGCCTGAGTACTCCTAATGTTGGTTGGGTCTATGCAGTTGGGTATAGATTCGTACTATATTCTGACTGATCAGCAGATTATAGTGCATATGTTGGTTCTTGTTTCCAGTCTTATTCATTTGGCACTCGCCATCATGGGCAAATTATTATCATATACAGATACAGATGATTATTCAAACCAGCAACTTCTTGGTTCATTTATTTTTCTCTCTTTATATATATATATTGTTGCAGGCTTGTTGAGCAATTTTGGCTCATCCCTTTTTATTGTTACTCCTATTGTTTTACAGTTAAGGTAGAGAATGAAACCCATCAGGACCCGCGTAGTCAAGAAGCGAGTCAAGCAGCGGGACCCTCTTATACCAAGAGTGTTCCTTCCTATTCCCGAAGAGAGTTTTGAAGTGCCAGATCAGGTGTAGCAGGATAAGTAGTAATGTTGGGTTGAATAAAAGTTTTGTGTAGTTTGAATAAAAGATTATGTAGGGAAACTGTAGATAGAATAAAGTTTTGTAATAAAGAGAGTTCTTGAGACAGGTTTTATTTAGTTGGGTTTGTAATAAAGTGTAGTGCATGATTCTTGTTTCCAACCTCAAACCTTAAAAGATCCTGAGTAGTGATAGTTCGGGGTAATTATTATATTTATATTCCGCTTGTGCAGGTATAGTTGGTAATTGTTGTTAATAATGCCCCAAATCTATACCCCGGATTTGGAGGGTGTTATAGTTGGTATCAGAGCTTAGTTTTGACCTTGGAAAACAAGAATGTTAGGATTGAGATAAGATAGGAAAATAAGATAGGATGAGAGTGGGAGTGTTAGGACTGTTTGTCTATGTGATTAGAAGTTATGAGTTATAGGATTGTGATTTGATTGTTTTTGTGTTATTATTTTTATGTATATTAGATGGCTTCTTTATCATCATCTACGGAGAGGACCGAGACAGATCCAGTGGATGCACCGGTAGTAGCCCCAGTGTCAGAGCAGATCTTACCCCCATTGCCACCTGAGCCAGCACCAGAGATACCACTTCCCCCGGAGGTACCAGGTTTTGCAGATTATTTTCCATATGTTGAGCCAGAGATACCAGATATTCCACCATTAGATTTTCCGATGTTTGATATTCCTGATATGGTTGATCTTCCGCAGTGGGAGGATTTAGAGCCTCAGATTCCTATGCCACCAGTTGAGATTCCAGAGATGCCACCGATGGAGCCAGAGGCAGTGCCGCCTGTGTATGCGCCTATGGAGCAGCCTGTCTTATTTCCTGCCCCATTAGCCATTTATGCACCTGTTCCAGGAGTTTATCAGTTTCCTCAGCCAGAGTTTATGGATGAGATCGTAGTAGATGGACCATTACCTTCTCGAGGTTCCAGCACTGATCTTCATGAGCATCATACCGTGACTTACCAGCGCTTTCAGGCAGAGAGGGAGGAGAGGATTAGATGGCAGAACCAGTGTAGAGAGATCCTTGGATTGTATGAGACACAGACGGATGGTCCTGTCAGAGCATTACGACCGGATTATATACTGAGAGAGAGACTACATCATATTCACCGGGTTAGCTCGCAGCAGCTTACTGATTTGAGACAGCAGGATCTTAGTGCGGAGACAGCATATCGCAGAGCATTGGGACTTACCGAGGCAGTGCTAGAGGCAGTGCAGGAGGAGTTGAGCCACGTACCACCAGGATTTTGAGATCAGCAGGGCGATGAGTGTTGTATTATGTATAGTTTGTAGATAGAGGCAGCATAGTATTGTATGACCAGTTTGTATGAGTGTAGCTACTGACTCTGACTGATAGTAGTAGCAGTACGACTGTTATATCATAGGATTTTGTATCAAGCACTGACACCTGTAGCTGGTGTTCTACCTATATATATATATATGAGATAATCTTTTGCACGTTTTCTTTATTTTATTTCCAGTCATTTAAGCATTTACATTTATTTCAGTACCATTGCATATTTACAAATGTAGTTTTATTTACGATCTTGTTATAAAAAAAAAAAAAAAAAATTTAACATATCATACTGTTTTATTTATTCAGTTATTTAATAAGTTATTTTCTGGAATCGACTGTTTTAATATATGTTTAATATACTGTTATTAAATAAGGTCCATTATTTATTTATCAGAAAAATGGCACCTAAGAGAAAAGCGCAGCCCGACTCATCGAATGGAAACACCGAGGGCCAAAACAATAATAGACAGATGGATCAGATGTTTAATCTCATGCAACAGCAGATGTTGATGATGCAACAACAAATGCAGCAGCAGCAACAGCAGTTTCAGCAACAGATGTTACAGCAAGCCGCTCATCCAGGACATCAAATACCACCAGCAGCACCTACGACTACCTTCAAGCAATTTCAGTCGGTGAAGCCACCGGAATTTATGGGTTCCACAGATCCTACGAAAGCGAGAGCTTGGCTGAAAGAGATGGAAAAGGCTTTTTCGTTGGCAAAGGTCGAGGAAGAACAGAAGACAGATTTTGCTAGCTATTTTCTAAAAGGCGAAGCTAATTACTGGTGGGAATCAAAGAAAGCTTTGGAAGAAGGTGTGGTGAACTGGAACAGATTCACTGATCTTTTCTTGGAGAAATATTTTCCTCGTTTTATGAAGAACCAGATGGAGATCAAGTTCTTGGAGCTGAAACAAGACAACTTATCGGTTACAGATTATGAAACCAAGTTTACTGAATTGGCAAGGTTTGTTCCAGAGCAGGTGGACACGGACGAGAAGCGGGCCAAGAGATTTCAGCAAGGATTAAAACCATGGATTCGTAGCAGGGTAGCTGTGTTTGAATTGACAACTTATACGGCTGTTGTTCAGAAAGCTATGATTATTGAAGGAGAAAGCGAAGCAGCTCAGAAAGAGAGAGGACCAGGGAATTTTCAGAATCGTTTCAACAAAAGGCCAGGATTTCAAGCTCGGGGAAAAGTACATTTCAAAAGGCCAGAGCAAAACAACCAGAGGATGGGTAATCGACTACCTGCCCCAACTCAGCAAAGGCTTATCCGACCGCCTATACCTGATTGCAGAACGTGTGGTAGAAAGCATACAGGAGTTTGCAACAAGCTAAATGTTACGTGTTTCAAGTGCAAGCAAAGGGGACACTATTCTGGAGAATGTCCAATGGGAAAAGCAGAAGTTACTTGTTTTCAATGTGGAAGAAAAGGGCATATCGCCAAAGACTGCAGAGGAATTGCAATGGCTGCCAGTATTCCAAGAATTTTAGCATTACCTCCACCCCCACTACCACAGCAAAATCAGCCCAGAGCAAGGACTTTCAACATGTCAATGAAGGAAGCGGTACAGAATCCGAATGTGGTTGCAGGTACACTTCCTGTAAATTCCGTAAATGCTTTGGTATTGATTGATTCAGGAGCTACTAGATCTTTTATTTCTGAAGCCTTTATCTCTAAGATAGATTGTGAGATTCAGTGGTTGGATGAAGTGTTAGTCATAAAATTAGCAAATAATGATCAGGTTGCAGTAGATCGAATATGTCCGAGCTGTGATATTGAGATAGGGAGATGTCATTTTTCAGTTGATTTGATACCTTTTAGGTTAGGGGAGTTTGATATTATTTTAGGAATGGATTGGCTGTCTAGTAATAATGCTCAAATTGACTGTGCGAATAAGAGAGTGAAATTGCAAACTGAAGAAAAGGAAACGGTAATATTTAAAGGTGAGAAGCAAAAGCAGAGATTCCTATCAATAATGCAGACGAGAAGATTGCTACGTCAAGGATGTCAAGCTTATTTAGCCTATGTACGGGAGGTTGATAAGGGAGATTTGAAGATTGAAGATATTCTTGTAGTTTGTGAATTTCTTGATGTTTTTCCGGACGAATTACCAGGACTTCCACCAGATCGAGAAATCGAGTTCACTATTGACTTGCCGCCAGGGACTGAACCAATTTCGAAAGCTCCATATAGAATGGCACCTGTTGAAATGAGGGAATTAGCAAAGCAGTTGCAAGAACTTCTTGACAAAGGAATTATAAGGCCAAGTGTATCCCCATGGGGTGCGCCAGTATTGTTCGTGAAAAAGAAGGATGGTAGTATGCGACTGTGTATTGACTATCGTGAGCTGAACAAGTTAACTATCAAGAATAAATATCCTTTACCTCGCATTGATGATTTATTTGATCAACTAAAAGGAGCAGCATGGTTTTCGAAAATCGACTTACGATCAGGCTATCATCAGTTAAAGATCAAGGCCGAAGATATTCCAAAGACAGCGTTTAGAACAAGGTACGGACATTATGAATTTCTTGTAATGGCTTTTGGATTGACGAATGCACCTGCAGCGTTTATGGATTTGATGAATCGAATATTCAAGAAGTATTTGGATAAGTTTATCATTATATTTATTGATGACATCTTGATCTATTCAAAGACGGAAGAAGAGCATGCAGCGCATTTAAGAATGACATTGGAGATATTACGGAAGGAGCAGCTTTATGCAAAATTTTCCAAATGCGAATTTTGGTTGAAAGAAGTGCAGTTTCTTGGGCACATCATCAGCAGAGAAGGCATTCAAGTTGATCCAACAAAGATTGAAGCTGTGTTGAATTGGGAAAGACCAAAGACGCCGACAGAGGTTCGAAGTTTCTTAGGTTTGGCAGGATATTATCGAAGATTTGTCAAAGATTTTGCGAAGATAGCTACACCGTTGACCAAGTTAACTCGACAAAGTGAAAAGTTTGAATGGAATAGTAAGTGTGAAGAAAGTTTTCAAGAGTTAAAGAATCGGTTGGTGACGGCACCAGTATTGGTATTGCCAGACGAGCAAGGAAATTTTGTTATCTACAGTGACGCTTCATATCGTGGTTTAGGATGTGTATTGATGCAACATGGTAATGTCATTGCATATGCGTCAAGACAACTTAAACCCCATGAACAGAAATATCCTACGCATGATCTGGAACTAGCAGCGATTGTTTTTGCATTGAAGCTTTGGAGACATTATCTGTACGGTGAAAAATGTGAAATCTACACGGATCATAAAAGTCTGAAGTATATCTTCACGCAAAAGGAACTAAACATGCGACAACGTCGATGGCTGGAATTGATTAAAGATTACGATGTTACAATCAGTTATCATCCAGGAAAAGCAAATGTTGTAGCGGATGCGCTAAGCAGAAAAGAAAGGTTAAATCGGTTAACTTCGTGCGAAGAATTGGCCAAGGAATTCGACAAGTTGGAAATCGAAATTCGTATTCCCGATGAATCTGCAGAAACTATCTACGCTATGACTTTCCAACCAGAATTGCTGGAAAAGATTCGCCGTTGTCAAGAAGAAGTGATGAGTCAAGACGACAACTTAACAGGAGAAGAGATTACAACTCAGAAAGATAATGAGGGAATTTTACGTTTTGCGTCAAGAATCTGGATCCCTAATGTAGCAGAATTAAAAGAAGAAGTTATGCGAGATGCGCACAATTCGAAGTATTCCATTCATCCAGGAAGCACGAAAATGTATCGCGATTTGAAGGAAAACTTTTGGTGGCCGAATATGAAGAAGGAGATAGCAGAATGGGTGAGTAAATGCTACACATGCCAGCGAGTTAAAGCAGAACACCAACGTCCGAGTGGATTATTGCAACCATTAGACATTCCAGAATGGAAATGGGAACATCTAGCGATGGATTTTGTGGTAGGTCTACCGAAGACTAGGGCAAATCATGATGCGATATGGGTAATCATTGACAGACTTACGAAGTCGGCACATTTTCTACCAATTAATGAAAGATTTTCGCTCGACAAATTAGTGCACATATATCTCAAAGAAATTGTAATGCGTCATGGAGTACCAGTATCGATTGTATCGGATCGAGATCCTCGTTTCAATTCAAGATTTTGGAGGCAATTTCAAGAATGTCTAGGAACGAAGTTGAATATGAGTACAGCTTATCATCCGCAAACTGACGGCCAAAGTGAAAGGACAATTCAAACCATTGAAGACATGCTACGAGTTTGTGCGATCGATTTTGAAGGCAGTTGGGATGAACATTTACCCCTAGTGGAATTTTCTTATAATAATAGCTATCACGCCAGTATTGGAATGCCACCGTATGAAGCATTATATGGGAGGAAATGCAGATCACCCGTGCACTGGGATGAAGTTGGAGAACGCAAGATTTTGGGTCCAGAATTAATTCAGCAGACAAAAGAAAAGATTGATCTTATTCGAAAACGAATCGAGGCAGCACAAAACAGACAAAACAGATATGCAAACCAAGCCAGGAAGGATATGGACTATCAGGAAGGAGAACATGTATTGCTCAAAATATCGCCATGGAAAGGATTGACCAGATTTGGCAATAAAGGGAAATTGAAGCCACGATACGTTGGACCATTTGAGATTTTGAAGAAAATTGGGAAGGTTGCGTACGAGTTAGCTCTACCACCCCATATGCAGCACATTCACAACGTATTTCATGTATCTATGCTTAAGAAGTATAATCCTGATACAAGGCATGTAATAGAGTATGAACCAGTAGAACTTCAGGCAGATTTGTCATATATAGAACAGCCAATAAGAATTCTAGATAGGCAAGAGAGAGTATTAAGAAATAAGTCTGTGTCATTAGTGAGAGTTTTATGGAGAAACCCAGTGGTTGAAGAATCAACCTGGGAGCTTGAGAGTGAAATGTTAGAAAAGTATCCTCAGTTATTTGTATAATTAGATTCTGAGGACAGAATCTTGTTAAGGGGGGGAGAATGTAACGACCGAGGAATTACGCTTGTATTATATTATAATAATAATAAATTATGTGTATTATTATGTGATTAAATGTGTTAAGTCGTTGAACCCTAACTGCTATGTGTTATGTGTTGGTTGTTTTGATCCAGACGTGTTTTGGATAGTTATTGAACGTTTTATCGTCAGTTATATATATTATATCAAAACCCGTATAGCTCAAACAGTATTTTAAAAGCCCAAATTTCAAACAAAATCATTGGCTCTGTTTTATTAAAAATGCCCTGTACCGTATTGCTATTCTGAACCCCTAGACGTTTTACCAATTGACCTTTTTCGCGAAAAACGACTTTTCCGGACCCCTTCGGGTACCAAAAACCCCACAAAAATCACATTTTTATTTTTATATGATCATGAAATTATCATATATCATTTTTCTTTGTATTTTTGTATTTTTCACAATTTTTGGGAATTTTTAGTATTTATTTTATATTTATTGGATATTTAAAAAATTAAATTTTAATACCCAAAAATTATGAAAATTAGGGCCAAATATTTTTATTAAATGTATAATTAGCCCCTTAATTTTATTTAGGGGTATTATTTTTCACACTATAAATACCCTAATTATTATTAATTTAATTAATTAAAATCAGAAATTCAGCAATTATTCCCCAAATTTCCAGAATTAGGGTTTGGTGTTCTTGAGATTCAAGCAGCGATTTGATCGTGATTCCGACCTCCAAATCAGACATGTGAGTACTCAATCGAAAGCTTTTGATCTCTACTTTCGATTTCTGTCATCAATTTCGTGTTTTGTTGCTTCGATTTTCAATTCGATTTTTAGGGTTTATGTTTGATTTAGGCGTTTTTGATTCTGGAATCGTTTGATTGTTTTGATGATTTGAATAGCTTTGTCTTGAATTCAGGAATGATTTTGCATAGCTAATTAACTCGTATAACCCCAGAAGGGTATGGTTCGAGTTCATGGGTTTAGCCGAATTTTTGATTCGTTTTTCTATGATTTTGGTGAGGTTATGATTGTTGTTGAGGGCTGGGATTGATTGTAGGAGTTAATAGCTTTATTTTCGTATATTAAACATTGAGTTTGGTTTCCGTTTAAGCCAAACCCGTTTTTCCGATTTAACCCGCCGGAAAAGCCTTGTTTTTGGCCGGAGTAGACGACGGGGCTATCGTCGGTGGTTGCTGAGTGAGTGGTTGTGACGACGGAGTTGAGGGGATTATATTGGCAGCAAGAACGGCGTCGAACCATCACGTTTTGGGCTCCGATTGAGCTTCGCCGGAACCGGCCATCAGCACCGGATTCTGGGTTGTTCTTGGACGACCCGGGTGACCCGGTTTCAACCCGGTGTTCGACCCGGTTTCGATCCAAAAACCCCCAATTCGTTTATCTGATTTCTGTTTCTGGAATTAAAAATTATTTACTTTTATTTTGATAATACAGAATTTAATTTTGTAAATTATAAAAATCAAATAAAAATCAGATTAAAAATCTGAAATATTTTGTAAATAATTCCTCAATTATTTTCCTAAATTATGAAATCGAATTTAGTAATTTAATTAAGTATTTAATTAGTTATTTAATCACTTATCTATTTATTTATTAATAGTTAATAATTCATAATTAAGGATTAGATTTATCGAATATTACAGGGAACGATTCGATAAATAAAGGAATAAATCAAATAACTCGTAGTTATACGAGTAATTGAACGATAAGTTCGATTATTAATATTCAGACGATAGATAATTATTCGTATAATACCGTAATAATTATTCATAATGAATAATTAAATACAGATAATTAATTAAAGTGTATACGTGTAATAATAACAGTAATGTTTCGATAATTATGCAAGAAACGCGAATAACTCGTAGAAATACGAGTAGTGGATCGTTGCGTTGAAATATGATTCGAATAATGACTCATTTATCCAGTAATTAACGTACCAGTTAATGATATCGATTATTTACTTGTAAATAATCGATCTAATCGAATAAATACCGATAAGTTATAAACATTTGCAATAAATTGTGATTGATCCTAATAATTAGGGATTAATTATTTTAAATTAGTAAATAATTATCTATTAGTTATTTAAATATTAAATATTTTAAAAAGTGATTAATTATTTCGATAATTGGTCACAAAATTTTCGATAAATCATAACTTCTTCGTTTTAACTCCAAAAATTATAAAAAAATTATTTTTGACTTTGATTTTTCTTAAATAATTATTTAAAAATTATTTTAGGATTTAAAAGGTTATAATAATTATCTATATTGAATAATAAATTGAATTATCAGTGTTTAATTCATAACAATTCAACCGTTAATCCGATTTGAGTGAAACGAAGACCCCTAGACTCAGAAAAATGAGACGAATCCAATAAAAATAGTTGTAAGTTATAATTTATTCTGAAAAAGAGTGGTTTGGTGATAATTGATAGTTCGTAGGTCCTAGTAGGGATATAATTGAGCCGAATAAATCCCGAAAAATTATAATAAAATCAGATACGACTAGTAATGCAGGTATAAGTCTAGAATTGATTCTAAAAATAATTATAAATCTAGAAATTAATTATGTGCTTTACGTGCTACGTGCTTTATGTGATTATGTGAATGGATGTGCTGTATAAATGTATGTATATATATATATATATATGCGAGTCAGATAGAAACGCATGGGTAGACTGATAAGGCTGCGTGATATCAATTCAAGATACACGTATGTAGTAAATTATATAAACACCTATCTTTCCATGATTTGTTCAGTGTTAGCAAGGCAGAACAAGCTAGAGTCAGAAGGCAGTGAGTTAAACCAGGTTAAGTACACGAAAGGCAAGTACCCCTAACTTCACTTATTGTTCAAGTGATGTTCATTTCGAATTATATTATGCAAGTTTTTCCCCTATTCTAAATTCAGAATAGTGATTTATAATTCCTTTCTATCGTATCAATTCTCTTTGATAATTATTGTTCATATACACTGTTACCCATTTATATCACTTGTTCCATTTCATTTAAATTCTTGATTTACCCAATTTATGGAATTCTTGTTCATATTTCAATTCCTTTACCTTGTTACATATAGTCTGGTATATCCTGGTGTTAGGATATATCAATAGCATTCCGATTATTCCGGATGCTAAGCCTTGGACTGGATGGTTACTTTACGAGCTGGGTTTTACCCAGGTCATTAATTAATAGGCCATAGTTGCCTGAGTACTCCTAATGTTGGTTGGGTCTATGCAGTTGGGTATAGATTCGTACTATATTCTGACTGATCAGCAGATTATAGTGCATATGTTGGTTCTTGTTTCCAGTCTTATTCATTTGGCACTCGCCATCATGGGCAAATTATTATCATATACAGATACAGATGATTATTCAAACCAGCAACTTCTTGGTTCATTTATTTTTCTCTCTTTATATATATATATTGTTGCAGGCTTGTTGAGCAATTTTGGCTCATCCCTTTTTATTGTTACTCCTATTGTTTTACAGTTAAGGTAGAGAATGAAACCCATCAGGACCCGCGTAGTCAAGAAGCGAGTCAAGCAGCGGGACCCTCTTATACCAAGAGTGTTCCTTCCTATTCCCGAAGAGAGTTTTGAAGTGCCAGATCAGGTGTAGCAGGATAAGTAGTAATGTTGGGTTGAATAAAAGTTTTGTGTAGTTTGAATAAAAGATTATGTAGGGAAACTGTAGATAGAATAAAGTTTTGTAATAAAGAGAGTTCTTGAGACAGGTTTTATTTAGTTGGGTTTGTAATAAAGTGTAGTGCATGATTCTTGTTTCTAACCTCAAACCTTAAAAGATCCTGAGTAGTGATAGTTCGGGGTAATTATTATATTTATATTCCGCTTGTGCAGGTATAGTTGGTAATTGTTGTTAATAATGCCCCAAATCTATACCCCGGATTTGGAGGGTGTTATACTTGAGATGCCAGACTGAGATAATTCTGTTTCTACGAGTGCGACTAACTGCTAAAAACCCAAAGGCAAGTATCCCTATCATTACTTATTGTTCAAGTGATATTTATTTTGAATCTTATCATACAAGTATTGTTTTCCCTATTCTCAGTTCGAAATAGATAAATGTTTTACATATCGCTGAATTAAATGATTTTGTTTATGTAAAGTATTCTTCTGCTATTCTATGTTCAGAATAACTTGATGATTTTACTTATCAAATTACTGGACTTATAAAATGATTTGGTTGCAAATATTCCTACCCAAGTAAATTGGGGGAAATAAAATTATTTTTGATGTCAATTATTATGACCCCATTTCAATAAAAGGTTTTAAGATTGGATCAATGCATAAGTGACCGGGGCGGACGATCCAGCGGAGGGCTATTGCTAAGTGTCATATGAAATATTATGACACAATTTGTGCCACAGGAAGATATATTGCCTTTTTGTTTGAGTACTCGTGTTTTTGGTACATGTTTTTATGAATCATGACCTTGTGCTATCACACGGGCTGATCAGCATGTGATAGTACGTCCGTCGGTGAATGATCCCAATCTAAAGTATTATATTAATTTTGATAATCATAGATAAATGATTTATCAATTGTTTCTCTTTTTGGATTAATGGTGAAATGCAGTTTTGATTCAGTTTCTGATTTATGCTGATACTTACTTTGTTGTTAAATATCAAAGGTGGTATTAATATAGATGATTGATGTTGACTTCAATATGGGATGTTGTGAGCATCAAAGTTGGTATTGATATCTAATTTGATATGACAACAAAATGAGTATTATTATCAAGAATTCGTTTTTGAATAAATTTTATGATTCAATTCGTAATCATTGCTTCTTGTTATTGTTGTTTAGGAGTTTTATCCTCATTAAGATTCAAAGTATTGCAGAAGCATTTCATTCAAAAATATCAAAAAGATTTTGAATACAGTGAGAAACAATTATTCGATTCTTTAATAAATATTCTTTTTCAGCAATTATGATTTTAAATGTTCTGCTCTAATGCAGATGTCGGTTTTATATCAAAAGACCCTATATATGATATAATGAACTTGCTGAGCATTTCTTCCGCTCATACTTGCCTGTTTTCATATTTAACCACTAGTGAGAATTAACTTGCACTATTTAGCCGCGTAATTCGAGGAAGCAAAAAAGAAGCATTTGGAAGGTGGTTGGTCCAGGGTTTGCGGACTAGTGTAAGTTTTATTATAAAAAGTTGTTTATATTATATTATATTATAATTGTGCTATTTTATAGTTGGGCCTAGTATACTTCTTTTTGAAGTTATACTAGCGGGTTAGTATTAAATTGGAATTTGTTGAAAAGAGTTTTAAAAGGAAGTGAAAAATTTATTGGTGGAATTTGGATATCTTGTTTCTAGAACTGTAACCTTAAAAGATCTTGGATTAGTTTGGGTTCATAGATGATAAATATTTTGCACTGGCATTTATTTATTGATTTAACAGGTTATTTTGGATTGAGGTTTCATAGTGACGACCAAATCATCTGACCCTAGATTTGGGGACATTACAGGTCATGTGCTTCACAATTTAATATTGTTTATCTATTTCTATTTTTGTTTCATGTTGAGTTATAATTCCTCGATTACATATTATATTACATTATGCTTTACAATCTCTCCCTACTTTATTATTAGAGTTCGACAAGCAAATCCCTAAGGATGACTCAATTGACAATAAGAAAAAGTACAACCACAAAACAGATAAAGATATTAAATACATTATGTATTACATATTTAATTCCAGATTTCTTAAATTACAAATTACAAAGAAGTGTTCCTCTAGCCTGGACAAATTACCTAGGTCTTCTTTATCTTCTTAGACTTCTTGCCTTGACTACCTTCTCCTTTTTGAGTGGATCAAGTCTGAACAGACTTTCTCTTGGGAGCTTTTTTTAGATCTATTTATTTTGTTGATTCTGGGAGAGATGATCCTTTATTTCTATTCAGAAGGTCATCCAGTCTAGCTTGGACCAAATCACGAGCTTCTATTTCTAGTGCATTAATGGGAGGTGGATTGTTCAGTTCATCAAGCATCATCTGAAGATATTTGACTTTAGAGCACTTAGGAATAAGATCAAATGACATTGTAAATCTTTTTTACATAACAAAGACTGTTATCCTTTTAGGACGTCCTTGTACTCTTTTGGTGTCATTGATTGATTCTTATTCCACCACCTCATCAAGTATCTTTATGATTGGAGTCAAAGCAATCTTGTCCTTCTTACATGTGGAGAGTTCAACATCCATCAAGGCTTGATGTATTGCTTCTGATCCGCTTGTTCTAAAATTATTGATCTTAATCTTTGCTTTGTTAATCTCAAAGTCTAGTTCCCCTTCACTATTAGTGCTGATGATAGGTTCACTATCTTTTAGAAGATTAATCTCTGGCTCTCCATTGATGAACACCATCTCATGATAAGCTCTTCTAAGTTTTTTTATGTCCTTCTCTGAATTCCTGATCATTTTGTCATTGAGCCTATAAACATATAGGACTTCAACAGATTTAAGGCCTACTTCTGATCTTTTGACTCCTGGTGCTTCCAGATTTGCTCTTTTGCTCCTGAGTTAACTTTCCAGGAAAGTGAGTTATAGAAAATGAATGGTTCTTTTGTGTTGATCAGACATGGTGATGTTCTGTATTCTGCCATCTACAAATACTTTGATCACAAATGGATGAAGAAATGCTTGAGGAGATATATCTATCATCATCTTCCGAAAATTGTCTCTGAAGTATTTAATCTCATTCGATTTCAGATTTTTTATGCTAAGACAAACGGTTCCACTATATTTAGCTTATTTAGCACACTAGCAGAGATTTTCATTTAGAGTCCATCTATGTGGTTGACCGTGATTTTCCATCCATTCTTTAGAATATTCACAGTGGTTCCAGTGATTATCCTATTGAATTGATCATATAACTCATAAATATTTGGATTATCCATTATGTACTTCTCTATATTGTTTAGAAGATTCCTGTTGTCAGGGTCTATTTTATGATAGCTTTCAGGTTCGTCCATTTTCCTTTTAATCTCTTCCCATTCCCTTCCTCTCCTGCCCGAATATATGATTCTCTTACTTCTCTGGCTTCCCTTCTTTGTATTTCTCTCTGCACTCTAGCTCTTGATCTTTCAATGTCTTCTTGAATTTCTTGATAGGATCGATTGAGCTTTTTTGACAATCCATAGATCAAACAGTCATCCGAGAAAGCATCTTCATCTTCAAATTCTCCATCCTCAGATATAACCTTTCTCTCTTTCGTCATCACTTCTTCAACTCTGGTTTCAAAACCCATTGGAACATCGCTCTCATCTGTTTCTCCTTCCTCTAGCTCATACTCTGAGAACATATATCTCCAACAGAAGGTCCCTTTGAGTCGTAATGACTTTGCTTAGGAGATCTTGTTTTGAAGTTGATTGATCCCCCTGAGTTGAAGAACTCTTCTCAATATCATGTCTTTCTTTTAACAACACCCTTTCATCAATACTCTCTTCTTCTTCCTTTTCTTCCTAAATCTCATCTCCAAATAGACACTTGTTTCCTGACTGAGGTCTTTGGCCCAGTACTGGCAAGAGCTGCTTCAGTGGAGACAGTGATTGGCGCTTGCTTGCTAATGGAGATCTTTGGCTCAGTATTGGAGAGAGATTACTCCACGAATTCTCGTAAACTAGCAAATGATGCTTGTTGAAGTTCAAGTTGTTCGAAAAGACGAGCAATCTGATGATCCCTTACAAACAGTTCATTTTTGATATATTGATCCTTGAGAGCCAGTTGTTCTTTGAGAGAGCTATCTTTAAATGCTAACTGCTCTTCAAGGTAAGATTTGTTACATACTGTGACATGTCTATAGGTGTTGTTTGGGAGGTAGGTGTCTCATAGGTTTCTCGAAGTGTATCACTCAACACTCTGTCACTCGGTTTAGGGATTTGTCTTTCACTCACCTTCACGGATACACTCCGCTCATAACTCCGAGATCGAGAAGATGTACCTACAGAAAACACTGGAACCATCCTTGAGGAGGTCAGCAGTGGTGCAATGGGAATTCGCGAGTCCCGATCCTTGTTCAAGACAAGTTGCCTGTCATCATGAGATGACTGGTCAAGAGTTGGAATCTCTGGAAGGATCACTGAGGCCGTCATATTGGGCATCTGTTCCTCAGCTTCCTCTAGAGTCGGTGAAGACACTTTCCCCGCAGGCTCACCAGTCGAATCTGGTTCATTGCCAATGGGTTGCTGATCCGCACCTATTGCGAATCCCCTATCCGCAGATGTATCTAGGTTTATTAATCCTGAGGAGGTAAGTGATGTGCTAGATGTGGCAGTGATTACCGCACTCTCTCCTAACACCTGTGAAGGCAGTTGATCCATTGAAGGACCTTGAATAGGATATTCTAACCTTAATATGGTTGAATTCACTGTTTTCGTCAATACTTCCTCACCAAATATTGCTCTTCTAATCGAATGATTTAACTCTTCAAGAGCTTGAATATTTGGTAGTGTGTTTGACTCATTACAGGATGTCGTGGTCGAGGGGCGAATTTCAATAGACCCACTTTGTTGAGAAGATGGATCCAGTAACTGTTTATGTGCCTTTTCAGCCATTGTATCATTTTGGGAAGATACATGGGAGGTTACAGTTATCTCAGGGGGAATGGTACTTTGCTTCATTGGAGACAGAGCTGTGGGTTCACTCAAAGTACCTTCCTTATTTGTTGCATCATGTGCAGTTTCTCCATTACACTTATAGGATCATTAAACTCCAGGGTTTGGGCTAAGAGATTTTGTGATATGTTTATTGGATCTAGAGGGCGATTATGAATTTGAGGGAAAACAAACTCATTGCCCTGATAGTAATTGCTCTTGAGCAAGTTGTGTGTGAAATTCAGCAAGATTAAGTGAATCTATATCATTTAAATCATCAAAAGTAGTGCTCATAGAAGATTCATTCATACCTGCGAAGTCTGGCCTATAAACATTAGTCTCTAATTGATATGGCTCAACTTCTACTTGATGTTCAACATCTTCAGGCTGAGAAACCTTTTCTGGCAGTTTAGCAACTACAGATTCTTGATCAACATTCATTGGTTGAGCATCAGGAGTAGGATGAGGATCTTCTTATTGTTCAGCTTCTGCTCCTTCAGCATCCTCATTTACAATATCAGGGGCTTGATTCTCAGGGACTTAAGCTTCTTCAAACTCAAAAGTAGATGCTTCGATAATGGAGTCAAAGAATTCTTGCATGAAGTCCGTCACATAATTGGCATTGTTGTTAGAATAAAGATTCTTTCTTATAAGGGTAGCCACCAGTTTGGAGGTCAATTATGCAGATGGTTCCATGCTTTGACTCAGAACTGCTTCTTTCTGAGCTTCTGTGAGGTTACCATTGAGAATAATCTGGAGAAACCTGACATAAAGAATGTGTTCTTGGTGTTGAGCTTGGTTCTTCAGAATTTCTCTCTTGAACATCCGGCCAAAATTGATTCAAAGATTACTAGCAACAGCTACGCCAACTTCCCTCATGAATTGTGTAATTCCATAAAATCCACTAGTCTTAGGAGCCAGACAGTAGGATAGAATATTAAAGAATAAGTTCCCGGGTTTTGTAATATGGCTCTTGTTGAAGTGTTTGGAAAAATTATCATTTTGCACGGTGTTGTGGATGTCTCTGAAGAAGATAAGTAGTTCTTCTCTATCTGGTAAGGATCAAAATTATCCCGAGAAAGTTGTAGATATTCATTAAGGTCATCCTCAGTGATTTATATTGCTTCATTACCACTAAGAAATGAGAATCCGAGCCTGTTGTCATCTGTTATAGCTTGTGCTAACTGTGAATGTGACTGAGGAGGTCAACATTCAGTTGGACATTAGTAACTAAGGCATAATGTACAATCGAATGCTCGATTAGAAAATGTATCCATTTTTCAAAATCACCTAAATGAGTTGGATCACGTTTTATAATCGAGACAAAATTTATTTTTAAAATCTTAATATTATCCCCCATTTTTCAAAAAAATGAGAATAAAATTTTGATTTATAAAACAAATTGATCGTGCACGAAAATTAAAACAATTAACTAATATCAACCACACAAAATATCGAACAAAAAAACTATTACGAACAAACCCTAGAGATCCAACTAACTTAGTTAATTAAGTGATTAAAGAGTATTTAGACAAACAATGCCTTTTTCAAAATTAGCACAATCATGGATCTCCCTTTTTAACCGGTGAAAATGCTAGATTTTACACTCAATAGAAAGATCCAGTGATGGGCAACAATAATCTGTGATTCGAATGAAATTTGGGCAGAGTTTTGGCACTATTTTAATAAAAAAACCGAGTCTCTTTCTCTCCTATTCGAACTATTATTTGTATGTGTTTCTAACTTGCGAAGGGGATATATATACATACACATAGACTGGTAAAATAAAACAAAAAAAGTAAAGTGTCAACTTGCGACTGAAAGAGATATGTCCTAAGTCCAATCATGTATGAGGATTTAGGAATAACTTTTATGTAATATGTTTTAATTTCATTGATATTAATAAAAGGCTTGTTTTGTTTTTATTGCGGGCTCTATCTATTTAATTGTTTAAATAAGATATACCACAGTTTAGAGTAAAGCTTTTTATGGATTGTGATGAGATCATAATTATGAGACCTAAAAGATGATAACTCTAAACTTAAATAGTTCCTGGTCGTAGGATTACTAACTGGTAATTAATAATCCGCAATGATCGGTACATACTATGCTTGCTTCATTATGAAGGATGTCTGTTCTCATAGACATTTGTGTGGTAACAATATAGCTAGTATGTAGGTGCTTATTATAGAATAAGTTCACTGAACATGACTCACACAGCTGAACAATTGATGGAGTTCACTCACGTGTCAGCAGTTGTTCACATAGTGATAGTTGTACAAGTATCCCTAGACTTGAGGTCACCATAGGCATCTTGTGTATACTGAACTATGCTTTGGTTTAGTTCTTAGTCTTAAAGGACAATTATAAGGGCTCTACTGGGTATAGGAATTTGTACACGAAGATAGTGTATGATCAATAAAGGATCTACCCCTTCCAGTGTAGGAAGAGAATGTTCAATGCTGATCCACTTATGTTAGTTCAAGAATCTCTGGCCAGAGTGAATGAAATTAGAAAGGAGTTTCTAATTTACATTAAATAGAACTAAGTATAGTGAGTGGGAAAGCAAGTGATTAAATAAGATAGGCTTGACACAAGTTCCATGCCTTGTATTTAATCGTGACATTGCAGGGTAGAAGGAATTAATTGTACGGTAACTACTCACAGAATAGGTTCTTGGTATTCTAAGCAGTGAATTCGTATTATCCGGATAGTCGCGATATGCTGAGAAGTATCCCTCACGATGTAGAATAAATATGATTAATTAATTAATCATATTTAATGAATTAGAGAATTTATATAAATAATGATAAAATAGTTTTATTATTATTTATTTCTACTACCGGCTTAATATTGAACCTACAGGGTCACACCATAAAAGAGAATGAGTTAATGGTGGAGGAATAAATTAATAATGGCTGATAATTATTTATTTATGAAATAAATAATTAATTGGCAAATTTAATAATTGATTAAATGAGATTTAATTGATTATAAATTAATTAAGAAAAGGTTCTTAATATTATTAATTAAGAATTTAATTTTTGAAAATTAAATCAAGTGAGAGAATTATTTCTAAAGAGTTTAGAAAAAGGATTAATATGAATATACCACACTAATTCGTTATGTAATTCAATCTTCTCTGAAGATACAAGGGGAGATAATAAAAATCCGAAAACTTTTCTAATAATTAAAAGGTGTTTTAATTATTAGTGAGAATAATAAAGGGTTAATAATAATAATATTTTATGGGAAAATTTTCAGCTAAAAATTTCGCCTATAAATATACTATTATAAACCCTATTTTTGCCTAAAACCAAAAAGATTTACAAAACCCTAATTCTCTCCATCTCCTCCTCCTTCATTACATCATTTTCTTGGTGGATACCGGTGGAGTGTTTCACACTTGAGGAGCAGCTATTAAGAATCTCCGTTCATCGTTTATGGATCGCCATTAAAGACCTCCATATTTCCATTAACTGTAATAACCCCAATTTTTGAGAAATTTTGAAACCCTTATGAATAGTGTTTTTGCTGAACGAGAAAACTTTTCATGCCACGCTATGTAGGGGTTCTGTTATTGATCTTATGGGATATTATTAGTACTCTATATGGTATATAAGTGTATGTAAAGATCGTCAGAATCCAATTCCGAACACTATGATTTTTCCCGGAAATCCACTAGATACGGAAAGAATTGAGAAAAAGGTAACAGGATAAAAAGGATTTAAATTAAAGGATTATAAGAGAGGATCATAGAAGGAATACAATATATTGAGAAAGGTTAAGGGAACCTAAGTAATAAGATCCCGGGTATGATCCTTCAAACGATAAACGAGAACGAAGTTAAGCGAACCGTATAACAGATCAGCGGTCAATAAGCAAACGATTAGGAAGTTAATCAAAGGGATTGTGACATCATCAAACCACAAGGTGTGGACAAGTGGGAGCATTATGACATGTGCAAGGTGACATAGGCATGACAAAAAAGGAAGGAGATGTGGTGACTTTTTAACCACACAAAATCAAGGGCAACTAGGTAATTTACTAAATCAAACACAAAAATAAGCCAACCAAGCCAAGCAAATCATTTTCATCAAAACACAAAAAAAAAAAAACCATTCTCTCATCCAAGCAAGCTTGCTCTCGGCTTTTACTATTGCAAATGGAGGAGAATTTCAAAACTCAAGATCCAAGCCTCCTAAATTGGTAAGATAATTCCCTAATCATCTTCATGCTTAGTTAGGACTATATCATGAGTTTAAGCCATTAATTCCTTCTCAATCTTCTTCATTTAATCAAAGAAGAAGACAATGAATAGTGTTTTCAAGTTTTTAACTTGAAGTTTTTCTTGTTTTTCTTAAAGATCCAAGCTTTCTTAAGACTTCTCAAAGCTTCTTAAGGCTTCCTAGCTCCTCCCACCACTTCAAGGAAGGTATACCATCTCCAAACCCTAGATTCCTATATAATATAAGATGATTTTGATTAGTAGGGTGCTATGGTAGCTTGTTGTTGTGATTAGAGTTTGGGATTTGAAATGGTAGCGAAATGGAATGGTAAATGTTGTGGTTTTGATTAAAAGAACTTAAGTATGATTAAAGTTAAGTTTAGGCATAAGTATGAATGATTAAATTGAATTGGTTGGGGTTGTTATGATGTGATAAGGATGGATGTTTGTTGTATGATGGATTTGAGGTTGGATTTGAGGTTGATTTGGAATGGGTTTGAATGGTTTAAAATATTGGAAATCGCGTAAACATAGCCGTCGTAACGTCCGATTTTCTTTAGACTGTTTTTGTGCATAACATTAGGACCCGAGAATACCCTGCTAGATTATGACCACTGCCATGTTTAGATAGCTCATGTTACGAGCTTCGTTTTGATATGTAGTTCGTTCGATTCCGATGCACGATTTAGGAGAAACGACCGTTTCAAGTAACGGCGTTTCGCGAACGAAACTTTTCCCCTCGCCTTACTTTGAAACATAGGTTAAAGACCAAAAAGGGTTAATTAATGTATGAAACATTTATGGTAAGTGTGTTAGGAAGTTGGTAAGACACTCGCGAAGGAATCGCCTTAAAACTCATAAAGGTTAAATTATTAAAAATGGTGGAGCCGAGGGTACCCGAGTGACTTAAGCGAATCAGTGAGCGCAAAACAAGCGTTAGAGTCTAAGTTAGTTAAAGTATAGATTTACAAGTGATTTTGGTTTAATTCCAACTTACTTGTTGTTTATAGGTTACCAGACTCGTCCCAAGCCTTTTATCACCCCAAGTCGCTCAGGCAAGTTTTCTACCAGTTATAACTGTTGTTGTGATGTATATATGTATTTGCATTATCTTGCGATAGATGCATGTTGGTTAATTAGCAAATGTTGCAATATATTGAAGCATGCTGCTATGGTATATATATATGCATGCCTGTTTCGTATTCTTTCCATATATATCTGTTGATTCAGTTGATAATACCTATGCTAGAGAATAGCGGTAATTTGCATATACCCTTAGTATAGGGACCCAAAGGTGAAAATATTTTCTAAAACCGGGAGTCGAGGATCCCGAGTAGATTTTGTATATATGGATATGGATATATATATATATATATTTATATATATATATGGTTATAGTTTTCCAAACTATTAATCGAATAAGGTTTATTCGATAACTTTAACTTTATTTTATTATTGAATATTATTTGAATATTCATTCGAAGGCTTATGACTCAGTTTATATTATTTATTGAATATTATTTGAATATTCATTTGAGGATCTATGACTCCGATTATTTGCTGAGGTATATTCTTTATTTTATTAAAGAATAAGATGTCAATAATCAAACTTATTTTCGATTATTCAAATAAAGATAATACTTTCATATAAGTATATATTTGGTTATTTAATACTCGTTTCAAGTATAAGTTTTAATACTTCTACTTCAATTATTTTTATAAAGATTATTCTTTATGGGAATATTATTTAAATAATAATATTCAGTCATTTTCTAAATATTCTGGGGACTGATTTACTTCATTAAATCAGCTTTACTCCAAACACTCTATAAAGTGTTTTCGAGTCTTCAAAATGATTTTTAAAGTTAGAGCGGATCCCAAAAAAAAAACTCATTTTTATATTTAAGATCTTCTTTTTTTAAGGGGATTTAAATACTCACTCAAAACCTGGGGAATCCGGCTCTGTGGTGTATTTTATATTCGCAACGAGGTTGCAGTTTTGGTAAATGAATTGATTACTTGCCCAATGTTCGGGAAGTAAGCCCATCTAATTGAGTCGGCATAAGCGACAGGCCGGGGTACGGTCTATTATTGTGTAAGTGGCTGGGTGGCAGTCCATCAACGCGTAAGAGGCCGGGTGGCGGTCCAGCACAAGGTCCTTATGAGGCCAGGGTGATGACCGGTGGGGGATTCATCCATCTACTAGTAGAAAAGGTTACTTATTAGTATCTTTGCCTGATCAGCAAGATATCGGGTTTATGCCAAAATTCTTTTCCTTTCCAAATTTATTGGATATTGCAATTCTGTTCATACTTTACATGACAGAGGTTTCAGGATATGTATGGGAGATATATATGAATATATATATATATCAGAACTTAATGAAGTATGTCATAACTTCATTTCCTTTAATAATATTTTAAAGATTTAATCTATTCAAATCTTGTCTTGTAGTCTCATCTATGTGATGAACTTTTGAAACTGATTATAACTTGAACGGTGGTAGTTCAAGTAGTATTGGGAAAGATATAAGTATATTGGGGTATTTGGTAACCTCATCTTTTAAACTTATATCTAATTAATGATTATCTTATGCATGACAAAGATTTTCAGAAAAACATTGAGACAAGGTTAGATATATGAGATCACCTTGCCACGATATTTTTATACAGTTATACACTGGGACTTTGTGTATATTATGCATGGAAGAGGACTTCCAATATTTTGAAAAGTATATATGTATATATACTGAATATTTTGCGACTTCATCGCATTAAGATATCAAACTTGGTTCATTTCTTTTGACCAAGACTTTCATGAGTATTATGAGTAGGCTCATATATTGTAAATCATTATACATATTATTTTGGTGGGCTTCCTGCTCACCCTTGCTTTATTTCTTCATCACACAACAACAGTTAGGAAAGATGGCCAGACTCCAGCAGACCCAGCGCAAGCGCGTGGGAAGCGTCCCGCGTCTTCCCGTTGATGTTGTAGCTGCTATAGCTGCAGAGGTAGATCTATTGTAGATCAGACCATCTACTTTTGAGAATCAATTATGTATAATTATAACTTGTGGCAGATAATGGCAATTAACTGTAAATTTATCAAGTAATCATTTTGGGTTGTAATAACTTTTAAATTGTGGATTCAAAGACTTGTACTTATTTAAATTTCATCTCTGAGACTATAACGGGTTGTGGTGTGTGTTAGTGTGGGGTCACAGCATAAGGTTATTTATTATTAATTAAGTGAAGTGATATTGTGGAAAGAAAGACTGTGACGACCCGGATCCCCGACCCCGGATCTTGGGGTGTTACAGAAATGGTATCAGAGCCAAGCGTTATAAACCTCAGAGATGATGGGACGTTAAGATAATAAGTTCACTAAGATAATAAGAACTCTTGCCAAGTTCATAGTCGGACTACCTAACGTAGTACTGACAGTTAAAACCCTTATGGGAACCCTTATAAATGTAGCGATAGAAGCGTAGTTCGTTATCGTATATGGTAGCGGGACTCCGAACCTTGAAGTTGAGGAACATCAACGCAATGATGTTTTATTACTAATTGGAGATCAGATTGTGGATCCAATAGAGCGTCCTAACGCAGGACCAAATGATGTTGATATTGAGGATTTAGCGGTTGAGGATGTTGTCCTAGAAGGGATAGTTGTTGAGGAGGATCCCATGGAGGATCCTGACAGGATTGGATAAAGGACCACTGATGAATTGATGACCATGGTTTGGTCGACTACCAGAGGTAGGATTGGCCGGTCACTACCGGAGGTTCGTTCAAGTTTGTAAAGATAGTAACCCCTTTAACGCGGCTTACTCGTAAGACTGAGAAGTTCGAATGGACAGAGAAATGCGAGAACAGCTTTCAAGAACTGAAGCAGAGGTTGGTGATGGCCCCTATGCTGGCATTGCCGGATGGAAAAGGAGATTTTGTGAAGTGTAGTGACGCTTCGCACAAGGGCTTAGGGTGCGTGCTTATGCAGCACGGTAAGGTAATCGCGTACATGTCAAGACAATTAAGGTAATATGAAATTCGATATCCCCGCCCATGAGCTTAGACTCGTGGCAATAGTTTTACCCTAAAGATTGGAGGCACTACTTGTATGGAGAGAAGTGCGAGAATTACCTAAGCCATAAGTGCTCTAGTACATTTTCACGTAGAAAGAGCTCAACATACGCCAGAGGAGGCGGTTAGAGCTAATCAAGAATTATGATTGGGAGATTCTTTATCATTCGGGGAAAGCCAATATGGTGGCTGATGCCCTTAGTAAAAAGGAGAGAGTCAAGATGATAATGTCTTTTGGAGAGTTTATAAGAGAAAATGGAAATAGATATGAAGGTAACCGGAGCCGGTACCGAAAAGTTGTTTGAGATTGCAATACAGCCCGAATTATTGGAAAGGAACATATTGTGCCAGAAAAAGTGATGAATGAAGGCAGAGAGCCAACAAATAGATATGAGATTAATACCGAGAGAGATGATAAGGGAATAATGAGGTATTCCTATAGAATTTGGGTTCCGAAAGTTCAAGAGCGTAAGGATGAGAACTTAGATGAGAGCCATAGTTTGAGGAATAAGATTTAGAGCAAACCCTGAACGTGATAGTCAGGGAGGTCGCCATCAAGATAGAAGGAACCCATGACATAATGGAGTGGAAAGGGATATAAAGGCAATAGAGTTTGAGAAATGATAAGGGAGTTGGGTATGAGGAAACCCTAAAGACTCGTAGCAATAGAAATAGAAAAGTATGTAATCGTCAGGATGATGATGATCCACCATGAGTTAAAATTGATGGTTGAAGGCATAAGAGATACATATATTGTACCCCCTTTAAGTTGGGAGGATTCGAGGAAACCTTGAGATAGTTCGAAGGATAAATATTGAGACACGGATAGACTGAGGAGACAAGAAAGTAAGAAATCAGGAAAAAATTGGATGAAGGAAGTGACCTTCAATAATGTGAAATGTAAGACCGGTGGCTCGATACCCAGAAAGGGAGACGCCAGGTATGAGAGATATCCCAACATTGAGATGACTGTTGAGATAAATAACAAAAGTAAATAAGGATTTATTAAGAAGAAGTTCACGTTGAACACGACCAATATCTTCCAGATCATCCATGTGATCATTACCAAATCAGGAAAGAAAAGCGGATGACCATTGTTATCTTTTGGAAGCCATATTGATTGACCTCAATTTGAATAAGGATGCTATTATGAAGTTAGGTATAGACTATCGAGGTGGGAATGATTGAATAAGACACCCTTATCAGGGATATATGACTTGATTTATCCATGGAAGGATGCAGGTACCTTTTAAAGGTGGAATTAAGAATAGAACATCGGTAACTTAAAATGAATCCTAGGGGAATGCATAAAGGTTGGCATTTCACCCTTAATAGGGACAGTATGAGTTTTGACAGTATGATTGGGAAAGGGTTAAGGTAACAACAACCTTTAAGAATCAGTGGAGAAATTTTGCAGAAGTATATAGACAATGGTTCTACTATTAGTAAATGGTATTGTGATATGCCCTGTATCTAGGGAATACAGGAGGAACGATTGAAGGATAACCTTAGAGGTTTTATAAGGAAAAAGGTAATATTCAAAATTCTCAAGAATAGAAATGTGGATAAAGGAAATATGACGTAATTATAATGATGCCAAGTGTGGCACGTGTTAAACCACGAAAAAGTATGGATCGAACCAGTAATGGTCGAAATTGTTCAGGGCAATTAGGACTTAAGATAAAAAAAAATGTTCTAAGTATGATTGAGAGTCAGTCTTGACAGTGATTAGCCTCTAAAGACTGAGGCAATAACTTATGGAAAAATGGTGATATTTTTTTTTTCTTTTCCCATCTGATTTTAAGGAAAACATCTTCACTCAAGCAGTGATCGGAAATAAGGTAGAAAATTTATTTGGAGGTGGTTAAAATGACATTGACTGTAAGGAAATTTTACTATCAGGAAAGGCCAAAGTGGTGGCCGACACTTTAAAGGTAAGAGGATAATTATAGGCGCGTGTGCCAAAAGAATACAGTGATGATGGTTAAAAATTTGAAGGTTGAATTATGGTTTGGAAGATTGACATTCCTTCTGATGACTGTGCAATATCCAACCGTAATAGTAGTTGGTAAAAGTTTAATTCGTGTAATCGCCATGAACGGGCTATCTATCTTAGGAGGTCCTATCTTGAGAATAATCCAGGACCATGTTTCAAAAAGGACTAAACGAACCTTTGAGTTAAGTCTTCTATTTAAGGAATATGACTAAGAATGGTATTAACCTGCTATCGTTGCTTTGATTGAAACTCTTCTGCAATTTTATCTGCTTCACATCATGAATGAACGTCAGGATCAGGAGTGTTCTTCATGAATCAAGAACGGTGATCATGTTACCTCCTTAGAAGAATTCGATATGATATGAATGGACTCCGTATGGTTAGCTATTAAAACTTTATGGAAAACGAATGACTACAGTAGGTCAACGGTGGGCCATAGTAATGTAGGAATGATTCTGAGAGTAATGAGCTGATTACTTACAACCGTGAGAGTTGTATTGGAATGGATGTTGAGAGTAAGTACCACTAATCGGGTCGTGGTGGTGTATAAGTTATCATTGATAGACTAATTAAGTCAATTATCTACCTATGATATATTTATTCCTTCTTATCGATAAAGAGTAGTATTACCCATACGAAGAAGGTTGCGGTATAGAAATGGATTCTAGTAACGATGAGGTCTAGAATGAGATCCCAGATTTGATTTTCGATATCGAGGGAGTTTCAAAGGTGATTGTGTATAAGCTCGAGGAAGAGCATTGGTCCATAGAATGATGGACGGAATAGAAATATTTAGGCATGGGAAATACGATGCTATAATACTTGATGTTGATTTATATACGTATATGATTTGTTCTCCTATGACAAACCTCTATAGTTCAGAGGTAGGTTCAAAGCCAGATATTTTGTGGCAGTATATTTTTTTTCATATATACAATTCTCTTCAATTCGTTCTTTTCTCTTCTTTTCATTTCATGTAAGCTGAGAAGAACAACCCTTCTAGAAAGGGGAGGTATTTCCGAATGACTATCTATCTGTGTGATAGAAGCCTAGTAGGATACCAGCTATTGTTTAATTGCTTGTCAAGTACTAAAGGCTGGCCACCTTCTGTACTAACTAAGCGATATAACAAGTGTTCATGATCATAGTGATCTCTCAACAAATTCCTTTACTTCTATTTGATTGATCAAATTTTGGAAAATAGAAACAACTGAAAAAGGAGTAATAAAGTGGTGGTAGTATGCAGAATGGGAACACATTCGTGATACTAAGGTTGACGTGGTTATTAAAAGGTTATAGAACGCTAACGAGCAAAAGTATAACCAGTATAATATTAGGAACGGAAGGTAGTAGCGATTACGAACTCGATAAAGATTGGGTATTGAGAAGCAGAAGCTCTAATGCTAAAAGCTATAATGAGAATCTGTGCAATAGACTTGAAAGAAATTGGAATGATCACTTAACACGGATTGAGTTTTCTTACGACAATAGATCGTATGTCAGGTATCGAGATGTCGTCTTATGAGATCCTTGAGGGAAGACAACGTGATCTCCCTTATGTTAGGATGAAGTTGTAGAGCGCAAGATGCTCGGACCAGCAGTGGTCCAAAGGACCAAGGATATGATAGATCTAATCAGAGGACGGCTGGTAGTAGCCCAAGATGGACATGACACGAAAGGACAAAGAGTATGAAATAGGGGACCTAGTAATGTTATAGGTATCCCTTGGAAAGGATTGATGAGGTTCGGAAAGAAAGGAAAGCTAAGTCTACAATTTGTTGGACCCTTGGATATATTAAGACGTTTGTGAAGTTAGCATATGAGCTAGCCCTAACCCCGAAATTGTAGCAGGTCGTAACATGTTTCACGTATCAATGTTAAGGAAGTGTAATTCAGATGCCAGATAAATAGAGGCATATGAGCGTATAGATATGCAACCCGACGTAACCTATATGGAGCAACCAGGAAGGGTTATAGATTGAAAAAGGAACAAGTGCTTAGGTGAAGGATTATCAAACTAGGCAGAGTTTGGTGGTAGAACCTCAATGTGGGAAAATTGACTCGAGAGTTAGAAAGTGTAATGCTAAGAAAGTATCCCCATTTGTTTTCTATCTGATTCCGGGACGGAATCCTTTTAAGGAGGGGAGACTGTAATAACCCCAATTTTTGAGAAATTTTGAAACCCTTATGAATAGTGTTTTTGCTGAACGAGAAAACTTTTCATGCCACGCTATGTAGGGGTTCTGTTATTGATCTTATGGGATATTATTAGTACTCTATATGGTATATAAGTGTATGTAAAGATCGTCAGAATCCAATTCCGAACACTTTGATTTTTCCCAGAAATCCACTAGATACGGAAAGAATTGAGAAAAAGGTAACAGGATAAAAAGGATTTAAATTAAAGGATTATAAGAGAGGATCATAGAAGGAATACAATATATTGAGAAAGGTTAAGGGAACCTAAGTAATAAGATCCCGGGTATGATCCTTCAAACGATAAACGAGAACGAAGTTAAGCGAACCGTATAACAGATCAGCGGTCAATAAGCAAACGATTAGGAAGTTAATCAAAGGGATTGTGACATCATCAAACCACAAGGTGTGGACAAGTGGGAGCATTATGACATGTGCAAGGTGACATAGGCATGACAAAAAAGGAAGGAGATGTGGTGACTTTTTAACCACACAAAATCAAGGGCAACTAGGTAATTTACTAAATCAAACACAAAAACAAGCCAACCAAGCCAAGCAAATCATTTTCATCAAAACACAAAAAAAAAAAACCATTCTCTCATCCAAGCAAGCTTGCTCTCGGCTTTTACTATTGCAAATGGAGGAGAATTTCAAAACTCAAGATCCAAGCCTCCTAAATTGGTAAGATAATTCCCTAATCATCTTCATGCTTAGTTAGGACTATATCATGAGTTTAAGCCATTAATTCCTTCTCAATCTTCTTCATTTAATCAAAGAAGAAGACAATGAATAGTGTTTTCAAGTTTTTAACTTGAAGTTTTTCTTGTTTTTCTTAAAGATCCAAGCTTTCTTAAGACTTCTCAAAGCTTCTTAAGGCTTCCTAGCTCCTCCCACCACTTCAAGGAAGGTATACCATCTCCAAACCCTAGATTCCTATATAATATAAGATGATTTTGATTAGTAGGGTGCTATGGTAGCTTGTTGTTGTGATTAGAGTTTGGGATTTGAAATGGTAGCGAAATGGAATGGTAAATGTTGTGGTTTTGATTAAAAGAACTTAAGTATGATTAAAGTTAAGTTTAGGCATAAGTATGAATGATTAAATTGAATTGGTTGGGGTTGTTATGATGTGATAAGGATGGATGTTTGTTGTATGATGGATTTGAGGTTGGATTTGAGGTTGATTTGGAATGGGTTTGAATGGTTTAAAATATTGGAAATCGCGTAAACATAGCCGTCGTAACGTCCGATTTTCTTTAGACTGTTTTTGTGCATAACATTAGGACCCGAGAACCCCCTGCTAGATTATGACCACTGCCATGTTTAGATAGCTCATGTTACGAGCTTCGTTTTGATATGTAGTTCGTTCGATTCCGATGCACGGTTTAGGAGAAACGACCGTTTCAAGTAACGGCGTTTCGCGAACGAAACTTTTCCCCTCACCTTACTTTGAAACATAGGTTAAAGACCAAAAAGGGTTAATTAATGTATGAAACATTTATGGTAAGTGTGTTAGGAAGTTGGTAAGACACTCGCGAAGGAATCGCCTTAAAACTCGTAAAGGTTAAATTATTAAAAATGGTGGAGCCGAGGGTACCCGAGTGACTTAAGCGAATCAGTGAGCGCAAAACAAGCGTTAGAGTCTAAGTTAGTTAAAGTATAGATTTACAAGTGATTTTGGTTTAATTCCAACTTACTTGTTGTTTATAGGTTACCAGACTCGTCCCAAGCCTTTTATCACCCCAAGTCGCTCAGGCAAGTTTTCTACCAGTTATAACTGTTGTTGTGATGTATATATGTATTTGCATTATCTTGTGATAGATGCATGTTGGTTAATTAGCAAATGTTGCAATATATTGAAGCATGCTGCTATGGTATATATATATATATATGCATGCCTGTTTCGTATTCTTTCCATATATATCTGTTGATTCAGTTGATAATACCTATGCTAGAGAATAGCGGTAATTTGCATATACCCTTAGTATAGGGACCCAAAGGTGAAAATATTTTCTAAAACCGGGAGTCGAGGATCCCGAGTAGATTTTGTATATATGGATATGGATATATATATATATATATTTATATATATATATATGGTTATAGTTTTCCAAACTATTAATCGAATAAGGTTTATTCGATAACTTTAACTTTATTTTATTATTGAATATTATTTGAATATTCATTCGAAGGCTTATGACTCAGTTTATATTATTTATTGAATATTATTTGAATATTCATTTGAGGATCTATGACTCCGATTATTTGCTGAGGTATATTCTTTATTTTATTAAAGAATAAGATGTCAATAATCAAACTTATTTTCGATTATTCAAATAAAGATAATACTTTCATATAAGTATATCTTTGGTTATTTAATACTCGTTTCAAGTATAAGTTTTAATACTTCTACTTCAATTATTTTTATAAAGATTATTCTTTATGGGAATATTATTTAAATAATAATATTCAGTCATTTTCTAAATATTCTGGGGACTGATTTACTTCATTAAATCAGCTTTACTCCAAACACTCTATAAAGTGTTTTCGAGTCTTCAAAATGATTTTTAAAGTTAGAGCGGATCCCAAAAAAAAACTCATTTTTATATTTAAAATCTTCTTTTTTTAAGGGGATTTAAATACTCGCTCAAAACCTGGGGAATCTGGATCTGTGGTGTATTTTATATTCGCAACGAGGTTGCAGTTTTGGTAAATGAATTGATTACTTGCCCAATGTTCGGGAAGTAAGCCCATCTAATTGAGTCGGCATAAGCGACAGGCCGGGGTACGGTCTATTATTGTGTAAGTGGCTGGGTGGCAGTCCATCAACGCGTAAGAGGCCGGGTGGCGGTCCAGCACAAGGTCCTTATGAGGCCAGGGTGATGACCGGTGGGGGATTCATCCATCTACTAGTAGAAAAGGTTACTTATTAGTATCTTTGCCTGATCAGCAAGATATCGGGTTTATGCCAAAATTCTTTTCCTTTCCAAATATATTGGATATTGCAATTCTGTTCATACTTTACATGACAGAGGTTTCAGGATATGTATGGGAGATATATATATGAATATATATATATATATATCAGAACTTAATGAAGTATGTCATAACTTCATTTCCTTTAATAATATTTTAAAGATTTAATCTATTCAAATCTTGTCTTGTAGTCTCATCTATGTGATGAACTTTTGAAACTGATTATAACTTGAACGGTGGTAGTTCAAGTAGTATTGGGAAAGATATAAGTATATTGGGGTATTTGGTAACCTCATCTTTTAAACTTATATCTAATTAATGATTATCTTATGCATGACAAAGATTTTCAGAAAAACGTTGAGACAAGGTTAGATATATGAGATCACCTTGCCACGATATTTTTATACAGTTATACACTGGGACTTTGTGTATATTATGCATGGAAGAGGACTTCCAATATTTTGAAAAGTATATATGTATATATACTGAATATTTTGCGACTTCATCGCATTAAGATATCAAACTTGGTTCATTTCTTTTGACCAAGACTTTCATGAGTATTATGAGTAGGCTCATATATTGTAAATCATTATACATATTATTTTGGTGGGCTTGCTGCTCACCCTTGCTTTATTTCTTCATCACACAACAACAGTTAGGAAAGATGGTCAGACTCCAGCAGACCCAGCGCAAGCGCGTGGGAAGCGTCCCGCGTCTTCCCGTTGATGTTGTAGCTGCTATAGCTGCAGAGGTAGATCTATTGTAGATCAGACCATCTACTTTTGAGAATCAATTATGTATAATTATAACTTGTGGCAGATAATGGAAATTAACTGTAAATTTATCAAGTAATCATTTTGGGTTGTAATAACTTTTAAATTGTGGATTCAAAGACTTGTACTTATTTAAATTTCATCTCTGAGACTATAACGGGTTGTGGTGTGTGTTAGTGTGGGGTCACAGCATAAGGTTATTTATTATTAATTAAGTGAAGTGATATTATGGAAAGAAAGACCGTGACGACCCGGATCCCCGACCCCGGATCTGGGGGTGTTACATTAACGTAAAGCTTCTTAAGGTAAACATAATGAACTACGAATTAAATATTATTTTTCGCATGGATCCTGCGGAGGGTTGCGGTTTTTTTTTAAGATTTAAATTTATGTTTTCGCTGCGTTTATGTGCTAAAAACCCTTCAATGGCATCAGAGCTACTTGCGAAAAGTTTTAATTCGTTTATGTGTTTAACTGTTTTCGATATATGAGCATGTACGTGATTCGCCATGATTTGATGTTGATATAATATGGTTATATATGTATGGTTTTGAATATATGATATTCATGTGAGTTGTATAATCATAAGATGATTATGTAATCTGTATATATACTGATATATACATGATTTATGTTTGTTCTAATTATGAGAATCATATTAGATACGGATTCTGAATTGGCTGCTGCAGATTTGCTGAAATCTGGGTCTGGTGTCCGATTTACGCAAACGAATACCCTATTCCATAGGTAAACGAGCCTCTGAACAAAACTGATAGCTAAAACTATCAACGACTCGTCTGTAAGGCGTTTGACGTCGTTTACTTCCCGTAAACAGTAATTCTTGTTTTTCTGATTTGATTCTGATTTTTGTCATATTTTCTTTTTATGATTAGATCATGGATAATATGATATGTTAAGATCAGATTATGTGTTTTAACATGCTTTTATGTGTTATATGAGCATGGTGGATGGTTATGGCCTTTCGACCTTAGTGTAATGGTTTTGGTTTTGGTTTTAAATACGACTTGCATGTCGTCAATCTTTGTAATCATAAATCTCGAATGTAACTCGAGTTATTTTTGTAAGTTCATTAGATTAGTTTTACTTTCAATCATGTAATGTAATTGAAGACTCAAGAAGGCTATCCAATGGAGGTGATACAAAGAAGAAGACGAGGCATACAAGAAGTCTAAACAAAGAAGAAGACTTATGTAATAAGTAGTTGTATTTATTTCCATCACTATATTAGATTGACCTTGATCTTTATCATGAGCTTGATAAAGATCACATAGGATTGGGCCATAACCAAACACATTTACTTTATTGCACTTTACATTTACTTGTTTATTTCATTTTATATATGAGATATATGCCTATGTTTACCATGCGATGATAGATTTAGGTGAACTTAAATCAATATAAGGCGTGCTCTAGAAAATCTAGAATAGGAATCGTTTATTGCCTTAACAATAAATATTATGAATACGATCATGAGATTCTTGTGTTTATGAAACACGTAATTGAATATGAATTTTTCAATATTGAGAGAAAGGATGATTCTGTCAACAACAGTTTTCTATCTGTAAGAAAGGGTTATTAAGTAATGCCTCTTGACAATGCTCAACCCGATCTGGGAATCATCTGATTATCGATTATTGATTGGAAATATTTAATTTAAAAGGAAGAATCTCTTTATAATATGATTATGATTGTAACGTAATATAATCCCTCTAAAATTAAATAATATCAAGTAGTAATTGGTCAATGACACAACGGGCTTGTGTCGTTCATAGCCTTCCAACATGGTAGAAAGTGATTCTTATTTTTAAATCATTGTCGTTTCGTGCTACAGCCGAGGGCTTTGATTTCGAAATAAGAAATACTTGTCTATTACATAGAGATGTGTACATTGAATTAGAATCTAAAGGTCGGTACGCGCTACAACCGTGGGCCGTTGGAGACTGATTCAATTATACGAAATGTTGGGTTAGACTTGACTTAGAATATTGAGTTTTTCGTGCCACAGCCGTGACTCAATTATTCAAGAGGCTAAACTTATATTAGGGAATAACATAAGATGTAATTGACAAGAGTTGTCTGCCTATTGAACATCACATGACGTTTCGTGCCACAGCTGAGGTTGTGTGATAGAATGTAGGATCCCTATTCCCACTAGCATTATGAATGCTTAATTTTCACTTAGGGGGTTGAAAAAATTAGATAAACTAGTGGGAGACACTTATGAATAAAGACCCGATTCATATAGTGTTTTGAAATTAAATTGAATATTTGCTAAGTGTTGTTATGTGTTTATCATTTACAGATTTACTATATTCGTCATGTCTTCTGCACTATCACTCCGGAGCATACTAGATGCTCACAAGTTGACTGATCCTAATTTAGCTGTTTGTTTTCACTGTAACAAGTTGGGGCACTGGAAGAGGAACTGCAAGGTTTACCTTGCAGAATTGAAGAAGAAGAAGGGTAGTGAGACTACCGCTTCTGATTTAGGCATGTTCGTGATCGAAGTTAATATGTCACTAGGTCAAATTTCTACTTGGGTATTAGATACCGCCTGTGGTTCTCATATTTGCAATTCGTTGCAAGGACTAAAGGGAAGTAGGACTCTTGAAAAAGATGAGGTAATTCTACGTATGGGAAATGGAGCAAGGGTTGCGGCCATATCTGTAGGATCATTTAGTTTACATATGCCTACGGGCAAGACTATTATTTTGAATAATTATTATTACGTTCCCTCTATTGTGAGGAATATTGCTTTTATTCCTATGTTGGATGTAGATGGTTTTTCATTAATTATTAAGAATAATGAATGTTCTATTCTTAGAGATAATGTTTTTTTGGACGTGGCATTTTAAATAATGGTCTGTATGTATGTAACGTAGAGCATGATTTACTTCAGATTGAACAAACTAATAAAAGAAAACGAGATGATGAAAATTTGACCTATTTATGGCACTGTAGGCTAGGTCATATTAGTGAAAATAGACTGCGGACATTGCATAAGGAAGGGTTACTTGATCCCTTTGATTTTGAATCATATTCTACATGCGAGTCTTGTCTATTGGGTAAAATGACCAAATCTCCATTTAGTGGACATGGAGAGAGGGCTGCAGATTTGCTAGGATTGGTACACACAGATGTATGTGGACCAATGTCTACGCAAGCCATGGGTGGATTTTCGTACTTCATTACTTTTATAGATGATAGATCTAGATTCGGATATGTGTATTTGATGAAACACAAGTCTGAAGCCTTTGAAAAGTTTAAAGAATATAAACATGAAGTGGAGAAACAAACCAAACACAGTATTATAACTCTTCGATTAGATCGAGGTGGTGAATACTTGAATGGAGAGTTTCTAGATTATCTCAAAGAAAATGGTATAGTCTCCCAGTGGACTCCTCCATATACTCCACAGTTAAATGGGGTATCTGAAAGGAGAAATCGAACTTTGTTAGACATGGTTCAGTCCATGATGAGCTATGCGAATCTTCCAGTATTCCTATGGGGTTATGCATTGGAAACCTCAGCATATTTACTGAATAAGGTGCCTTCCAAATCTGTTCCTCAAACACCATATGAGATATGGAAAGAAAGGAAACCGAGTCTTAAACACATTAAGATTTGGGGATGTCCAGCTTATATCAAGAAAGTTGACCCAGATAAGCTGGAATCTCGATCCGTAAAATGTAATTTTGTGGGATATCCTAAAGAGACTTTGGGGTATTACATTTACACCGATCATCGGGTGTTTGTCTCCAGACATGCTACCTTCTTGGAAAAGGAGTTTATCCTTGAAGGAAACAGTGGGAGAAAAATTGAACTTGATGAAGTTCAAGAAGCACAAACTACTACGGATCAAGTGCAAACACCTGTTCAGACTGAATAATCTTTTATGGAACAACCCATTCGTAGGACAGGGAGAGTGTCTTGCCAACCTGAGAGGTATTATGGCCTTGTCATTGAGAATGACAATGAGTTGTCAATCATTGATGATGACAACCCTGTGACCTATAATGAGGCTATGAGTAGTGTTGACTCAGAGAAATGGCATAGTGCCATGAAATCCGAAATGGAATCTATGTATACCAACCAAGTATGGACTCTGGTTGAGGCGCCTGAAGGTGTTAAGCCTATTGGGTGCAAGTGGGTATACAAAAGAAAGATTGGAGCAGATGGACAGGTGGAGACCTATAAGGCCAGGCTCATGGAAAAAGGATTCAAACAAAGGCAAGGGATTGACTTTGATGAAACTTTTTCTCCTGTAGCCCTGTTAAAATCAATTCGGATTTTGCTTGCGATTGCTGCTTACTACGACTATGAGATCTGGCAAATGGACGTGAAAACGGCCTTCCTCAATGGGGAACTTGAGGAGGAAGTGTATATGACACAGCCAGAGGGTTTTCTTTCCAAGGGAAATGAACAGCTAGTGTGTAAGCTGCTGCGAACCATATATGGTTTAAGGCAAGCTTCTCGTAGATGGAACATCCATTTTGATGAGATAATCAAAGAGTTTGGTTTTATCAAAAATATAGATGAACCATGTGTCTACAAGAAGGTTAGTGGGAGCACGGTAACATTTCTTGTATTGTATGTGGATGACATACTTCTTATAGGAAATGATATACCGATGCTACAATCAGTCAAAGTATGGCTATCAAAGGACTTCACCATGAAGGACTTGGGAGAAGCATCCTACATTCTCGGTATGAAGATCTATAGAGATAGATCTAGAAGAATGATAGGTCTTACCCAGGGTACATACATCCAGAAAGTGCTTAAAAGGTTTAGCATGGAAAACTCCAAAAGAGGTCTCATACCGATGAGCCATGGAGTGTCCCTTTCCGAAAAAATGTCTCCTAAGACACCTGAGGAAAGAGAGTGTATGAGTAAGATTCCCTATGCTTCAGCAATAAGATCTATCATGTACGCGATATTGTGTACAAGGCCTGATGTTGCTTATTCAATTAGTGTGACGAGCAGATATCAGTCCAATCCAGGTGAAGACCACTGGAAAGCAGTGAAAAATATCCTAAGTACTTGCGAAGGACTCAGGACATTTTTCTTGTTTTTGGGGGTGAATCTGAGTTGAAAATAGAGGGTTGTACTGACTCTAGTTTTCAATCAGAAAGTGATAGCAAATCCATGTCAGGGTACGTGTTTACTCTGAATGGTGGTGCAATTCAGATTGTTGAAAGAGGAGATGTCAACGTCGAGAGAGTTGACACACATAACAACGTAGCAGACCCACTCACAAAGCCACTTTCTCAGAGTCACTTTGATCATCATAAAGACAAGATGGGTATTAGATACCAGAGTGATTGGCTTTAGTACAAGTGGGAGATTGAAAGAGATATGTCCTAAGTCCAATCATGTATGAGGATTTAGGAATAACTTTTATGTAATATGTTTTGATTTCATTGATATTAATAAAAGGCTTGTTTTGTTTTTATTGTGGGCTTTATCTATTTAAACGTTTAAATAAGATATACCACAGTTTAGAGTAAAGCTTTTTATGGATTGTGATGAGATCATAATAATGAGACCTAAAAGATGATAACTCTAAACTTAAATAGTTCCTGGTCGTAGGCTTACTAACTGGTAATTAATAATACGCAAAGATCGGTACATACTATGCTTGCTTCATTATGAAGGATGTCTGTTCTCATAGACATTTGTGTGGTGACACTATAGCTAGTATGTAGGTGCTTATTATAGAATAAGTTCATTGAACATGACTCACACAGCTGAACAAGTGATGGAGTTCACTCACGTGTCAGCAGTTGTTCACATAGTGATAGTTGTACAAGTATCCTTAGACTTGAGGTCATCATAGTCATCTTGTGTACATTGAACTATGCTTTGATTTAGTTCTTAGTCTCAAGGGACAGTTATAAGGGCTCTACTGGGTATAGGAATTTGTACACGAAGATAGTGTATGATCAATAAAGGATCTACCCCTTCCAGTGTGGGAAGATAATGTTCAATGCTGATCCACTTATGTTAGCTCTGGCCAGAGTGAATGAAATTAGAAAGGAGTTTCTAATTTACATTAAATAGAACTAAGCATAGTGAATGGGAAAGCAAGTGATTAAATAAGATAGGCTTGACACAAGTTCTATGCCTTGTATTTAATCATGACATTGCAGGGTAGAAGGACTTAATTGTACGGTAACTACTCACTGAATAGGTTCTTGGTATTTTAAGCAGTGAATTTGTATTATCCGGATAGTCGCGATATGCTGAGAAGTATCCCTCACGATGTAGAATAAATATGATTAATTAATTAATCATATTTAATGAATTAGAGAATTTATATAAATAATGATAAAATAGTTTTATTATTATTTATTTCTACTACCGGCTTAATATTGAACCTACAGGGTCACACCATAAAAGAAAATGATTTAATGGTGGAGTAATTAATTATTAATGGCTAATAATTATTTATTTATGAAATAAATAATTAATTGGCAAATTTAATAATTGATTAAATGAGATTTAATTGATTATAAATTAATTAAGAAAAGGTTCTTAATATTATTAATTAAGAATTTAATTTTTGGAAATTAAATCAAGTGAGAGAATTATTTTTAAAGAGTTTAGAAAAAGGATTAATAATTAAAAGGTGTTTTAATTATTAGTGAGAATAATAAAGGGTTAATAATAATAATATTTTATGGGAAAATTTTCAGCTGAAAATTTAGCCTATAAATATACTATTATAAAACCTATTTTTGCCTAAAACCAAAAAGATTTACAAAACCCTAATTCTCTCCATCTCCCCCTCCTTCATTACATCGTTTTCTTGGTGGATACCGGTGGAGTGCTTCACACTTGAGAAGCAGCTGCTAAGGATCTCCGTTCATCGTTTTTGGATCGCCATTAAAGACCTCCATCTTTCCATTAACGTAAAGCTTCTTAAGGTAAACATACTGAACTACGAATTAAATATTATTTTTCGCATGGATCCTGCGGAGGGTTTCGGTTTTTTTTTAAGATTTAAATTTACGTTTTCCCTGCGTTTATGTGCTAAAAACCCTTCCGCGACTAAGGGTTAAGGTCGCAAGTTAGAAACTTAGAATATTACTAAGTACTAACTTGCGACACAGGTCGCAGGTTAGAGAATAGTATATTCCAAGATCTAACTTGCGACTAGTAAACAAGTTCGCAAGTTAGAAAATGGAATATTCCTAATGGAATATTCCTAATTTCTAACTTGCGACCAGTAGACCGGTCACAAGTTAGGAGATGAGAAAAATTCTTATTTCTAACTTGCGACCAATAATCACAGTTGCAGGTTAGAAAATATCAACCTTTTTATTTTCACAACTAATTATGTTTAATATTTTATTAAAATTCTTCTTTTTCAGAAAACAATAATAAAATTAAAACAAAAAATTGTGCTACAGTACAAAATATCAACTAAATGAATTCTTTTAAATATTGAATTATTTAAAATCCATTTCATTGATAATTCACAATTTTATTTATAATTATACAATTGTTATCATTTACTTGATAATCTTGTATTTTTAAATTATTCTACCACTATCAAATTAATTTTAATGAATCTCTTGAAATATTAAATAATTTAGAGTTCAACAAAATTAATAAATCACAACTTTGATTTATTACTTATTGAATCTTTTATCATTGAATTGATAAAGTTTCAATTAGTTAGATCAAAATTATGCTGCAATATTTTGTTCATAACATAACCAATTATGATTAAATTATTTTCAAACAATTTAATAACATAACTGTGCTAAAATATTTATCAATTAAATACAAGCACATAAATATTTAAAATACGAGAAATAAATAATGACACATAAATCCACATGTTCATAAAATATAAACATTAAATAACAAGTGGATTTATTTAAAATAAATTGCAGTTATTGATTCCTAATTTGTTAATTAGAAAGATTTAACATCCCAAGTTCACTGACCAACTTAAAGAAAGTGTTTTCATCAAGTGGTTTTATGAAGATGTCTGCAATTTGGTCCTCTGTGGGTACAAAATGTAATTCCACAGTGCCATTTGTGACATGCTCTCTGACAAAGTGATACCTGATATCAATGTGCTTAGTTCTTGAGTGCTGAACTGGGTTGTTTAAAATTTATATGGCACTCGTATTGTCACAAAATATTGGAATCTTTGACACCAGTAGACCATAATCCCGGAGTTGGTTCCTCATCCACAAGATTTGGGCACAACAGCTTCCAGTAGCTATGTATTCAGCTTTAGCAGTTGAGGTGGATATTGAGTGCTGCTTCTTGCTATGCCAGGATACCAACCTTCTTCCAAGAAACTGCAGCTCCCTTATGTACGTTTCCGGTCAATCTTACAATCTACAAAATCAGAGTCTATATAGTCAACTAGATTAAAACCTGTACCTTTAGGGTGCCAAATTCCAAGATTTGGAGTCCCCTTAAGATATCTAAATATCCTCTTAATAGCTATAAGATGAGACTCTTTAGGGTCAGCTTGAAATCGAGAACATAAGCATGTTGCAAACATAATATCTGGCCTACTTTCTGTGAGATAAAGTAATGAGCCTATCATACCTCTGTAGCTTGTGATGTCAAATTTCTTACCAGTTTTGTCCCGATCAAGCTTAGTGGCTATTGGCATTGGAGTCTTTGCTAGAGTTGAATCTTCCAGATTGTACTTCTTGAGAAGTTCTCTGATATACTTGGATTGACAGATGAATATACCATCTTTCCATTGACTCACTTGTAATCCAAGAAAATAGTTCAACTATCCCATCATGCTCATTTTATACTTACTCTGCATTAGCTTAGAAAATCTCTTGCAAAGATCATCATTAGTAGAACCAAATATAATATCATCAACATATACTTGAACTAATATCATATCAGATTTATGCATTTTGTGAAACAGAGTTTTATCTATAACATCTCTAATAAAACCATTTTCAAGTAAAAACTCAGAGAGAGTGTCATACCATGTCCTTGGAGCTTGCTTAAGACCATAGAGAGCTGTGAATATAAAGTATACAAAATCAGCCATATTTGGATCTTCAAAACCTGGAGGTTATTCCACTTACACTTCTTCTTCTAGCTCCCCATTCAGAAATGCACTCTTCACATCCATTTGATAAACCTTGAAATCTGAATGTGCTGCGAATGCCAAAAACATCTTGATTGCCTCAAGTCTAGCTACTGGTGCATAGGTTTCATCATAATCTATACCCTCTTCTTGAGAGTAACCTTTAGCTACCAGTCTGGCCTTGTTTCTCATTACAATGCCATCTTCATCTTACCTGTTTCTGAATACCCATTTAGTGCCTATCACTGACTTGTCCTTTGGTCAGGGTACCAACTTCTATACCTTCTGCCTCTCAAACAGATTGAGTTCCTCTTGCATAGCAATAACCCAATCTGGATCTTCAAGTGACTCATCCACTTTTTAGGTTCCATTTCTGAGAGAAACCCTGAAAAGTGAAATTTATTTTGAGTGGCATGTCTAGTTCTTTCTCCTGTGTCAGGATCACCAATGATCAATTCAAAGGGATGGTCTATATTCCAAACTCTTTGTCGATGCAGGTAAGATCTTGATGTTTAACATTGTTCAGCATAATGTTGAGTGCCAACTGTAGATCCTCTTCCTGCTCCCCTTGAGTTGTTGCCACCATGACTTGATTATTCTGATCTTTGAGTAGTAGTTCTTGAAGGTGTTCCTGTATGATTATCATAAACATTGTTTCCACCATTATGACCACTTGATCCAGAATCAGCATTACCATGTACTGTATGTATAGAACTAGCAATCTCAGGTTCTTCTACATCCAAAGGATCATCTGACAGATTCTCAAATTTCAGAGATTCAGAATCCTTTTCTCTTTGCAAGCTTGCCAACTTGGTGTCGTCGAATGTTACATTAAAGCTTTCAATCACCTTCTAATCAGCAATCATATAAACCCTGTAAGCTTTAAATTCCATAGAATAGCCAAGAAATATACCTTCTTCTGCTTTAGCATCAAACTTTCCCAGATGCTCATTTCCTTCTTTTAGCACAAAACATTTGGCTCCAAACACATTAAAGTATTTCAGCGTTGGTTTCTTGTCAGCCATAATCTCATAAGGAGTCTTGTCCTAATCTTTTTTTACCAGGGTACGATTTTGAGTGTAACACACCGTGTTGACAGCTTCAGCCCAGAAGTAGGTAGGAAGCCTTGATTCACTCAGCATAGTCCTTACTGCTTCAACCAAGGTTCGATTCTTCCTTTCTACTACTCCATTTTGGTGTGGGGTTCTTAGAGCTGAGTACATAATTCATTTAGAAATGCATTCCTGAATTGTGTCCCATAGTCGGATCTGATCTTTCTGACAGGTAATTTCGCTTCCATCTCAATTTTCTTTATATGATCAACTATCAAATGTGGTGCTTTATCCTTAGATTGCAAGAACAGCACCCATGTGTACTTGGAGTAAACATCGACTATCACTAAAGCATATCTTTTCCTTGATAGTGACAGCACATTCACTGGACCAAATAAATCTATGTGAATTAACTGAAGAGGTTCAGTTATGCTTATCATTTCCTTGCTTCTGTATGATGTTTTCTTTGATTTCCCTTTTTCACATGCTTCATATAGTCCTTCTTGATGAATTCCATACGTGGCAGTCCTCTCACCAATTCTCTCTTAACCAAAGAGTTCATTGTCTTGAAGTTCAAGTGCGAGAGCTTCTTGTGCCATAGCCAACTTTGTTGTGATGAAGCTTCGCTATAGAAACATCTCATTATTCCATCACAGGTAGAATTCAATTCAACTACGAACATATTACCTTTCGTTACTCCCTGTAAAGCAGGCTTCTCATCTTTCCTGTGAGTGATCAAACATCTTTTTGTTCTAAAGTCAACATTGTATCCTTAGTCACAAAACTGACTGACATTCAGAAGTTTATGCTTCAATACTTCCACAAGAGAGATGTTTTCAATGATGACATTCCCAATTTCCAAATTGCCATATCCCTTAGTAAATCATTTGTTATCATCTCCAAAGGTAACTATAGGGCCAGCTTTCTCAACCACACTTGTGAGCAGGGACTTTTCTCCTGTCATGTGCCTAGAACAACTATTGGGTTTCGAGCACATAAACGCAACGGAAACAGTAATTAAAAAATGTAAAAAATTAGGATTTTCGAAACCCACCGCAGGATTCACGTGAAAAACATATATTTAATTCATAGATCAGATTGTTTACCTTAAGAAGCTTTACCAACTGCTTGACTAATGGAGATCCAAAGCTTGTTCAATCACCACGCATCCCGCTCTCGTGATCTACGCTCTATCGGTATCCATACGAATGCTTGAACTCAAGGATTGGATGTGTACTAGTACAAACTCATTTCTTCTTTCTATCTCCATCTTCTCTCTTGGTGGCTAGGGTTTTAGTAAAAGTCTTGCACACCAAAAAAAATTAGCCACACAAGAGATATTATATAGAGAGTAGAAAAACGAATTATAACTCTTAACTAATTAGGAGTTATTATTAATTTGAAATTCATATTTGTATTATAATTAAGTCTCACTTAATTATTTAACAAATAAATTTCATAATTAATATTAGTAAATTTGAATATCATTATTTATCTAATTAATTAAGTCAAACTTAATTAATATTATAAATAATTCAAATTACTTTAATTTAATTTAAATCCAATTTAAATTAAATAATTCTTCAAGCATTCTTTGTGTGTGACCCTATAGGTTATTATTACATTGGCAATGAATTGTAAATCTAATTTAAAATCGTAAACAATGAGTGGCATCTAGTAATACATCATTGCTACCCAAGTAATAATAATTGAATCAGTGACCGATTAAACCTTTCGTGAATAATGTACAATATAATATAATCCCTTTAACCATATATTATAGATTAAACTAGAGGCATGTAATGTGTCATCCTCATCAATGTGTAATCCAGGTTTCCTTGATCAATGAGTAGACTATCATATCAAATCAACATTTGAGTGTGGCCACGCATTTCGTAGTCTAGCTCACACAAGAGGCCAATAATATCACTCCTAAAATAGGAGGGTTAAATCCATTCTAGATCATTCATATTTCTCATGTGATTTATATATACCCAATGTCCACTTTAATCAATACCCGATCAATGATAACTTTTAATGGAATCAGTGTATAGTAATTCTCGTATAGAAATATAACGACTTCAGGTGTAAGGACCATTACATCATTATCACTGTGAGAATTACTTATGACACAACGGACATGTAGAAACTCACATCGGGTCTGTCCAGCACCATGTACATGAACATCTGCCGGTGACTTTGACTTTAGTATCACTATACCTATGATCAATGAGATGTGATTATAAGTCAACAAACACACTAGTCTTAATGCATTATTATTGTCCCTTAATAATAATACTCGACTAGGGACCTTTAGGAATATTGATACTATTCTCTTAATCTCATTTCTAAGTCACGTACTTAGAGATATAGAATTGCTTATCATATTCCAAGGACATTTATTAAACTAACATTTATATCGTAGTAAATAAAGAATTAATAAATTATAAAGGGAATAATCGATAGAACATAAAATGTCTTTTACTAAAACATCATAGTGTTGTCTCTAGGGCACAAACACTAACAATCTCCCACTTGCACTAGAGCCAATCACTCATGAATCTAATACTCATGGAACTAGTATGACCATCATGCTTATGTTGCGACAAAGCCTTAGTCAGTGGGTATGCAACATTATCATTACTATGCACTTTATATTTATATCTTCTTGATCATTAATCTCATTAATAAGGTGATTTCGCTTACATGCCTAAACAGTCTCCTTGGTTGTTTTGAAAATGTCAATATATTCAGCTTCCATAGAATCATTAATGTTCTTGCTGTGAACTATTCTAGCTAACATCAATTATATTTAGACAAAACACAAACCATGCATAGACACATAATTATCCATGTCTATCCATAAATTAGGTTAAGAAACTAGTATCGGTGTAACACTTCACAACTAGTTTCCTATCTTCTCCTTACACCAAATATAAATCTTTAGTCCTCTTTAAGTACTTAAGAATATTCTTGACAACTATCCAGTGACCCTCACCTGGATTAGACTGGTATATGTTCATCATGCTTAAAGCATACGAAATATCAGGACTAGTACATATCATTGCATACATTATAGGTCCAATTACCGAGGCATATGGAGCTTTTCTAAGACGGCCCTTATCATCTAATGATTTAAGCAATTATCTTTTGAGATCACTATCCCATGAGACATCGAAACATATCCTTTCTTTATCTCCTGCATCCTAAAATGATGCAATATTTTATCATGTATGTACTCCGACTAGGTTGATTAATCTTTTCAATCTATCTCTATAGATCTTGATCCCTAATATATAGGTAGCATCGCCTAAGTCTTTCACCGAGAAACTATTTCTCAACAAAGTCTTAACAGCCTGCATAGAAGGTATGCAATTCCTTATTTGTTATATGTTATCTACATATAATAATAGGAATATCACATGGTTCCCACTAACCTTCTTGTAAGCACATGGTTTATCTTCATTTTGAATAAAACCAAACTCTTTGACCGTTTTATCAAAATAAATATTCATTCTCCTTGAGGCTTGCTTCAATCTATAAATAGATAAAATCAACTTACAAACTGTTAGGTCACACACACTGTAGAAGGGGGTTGAATACAGTGTATAGTATAATCAAATCGAATTAAGAACACAAGTATGAAACACAAAATAATCTTATTAATAAAATAGTATTGCAATGAAGTCGTTCTCTCTCAGTGATGAACAAATATCACGAGAGCTGCTAGGGTTACAATGAATAATATTCTCGATTAAGATAACACTTTTTGTGTAAACCCTATGCTGTGTTTATATAGACACACAGTTACAAGATAATCTTCTAATTGATATCGAATATAATTCTGTATCTTAAATATATCAATTAGTTATCTTTTCTTCCAAGTCTTCTATTCTTCATAGAATTCTTCTCCATGCATATCTCTTCTTGTTCTAGTCTTGATCTTCTTTCCTTCCAATCAGCCGCCTTCCTTATCTGAATGTCTTCTTAAGTCCTGATATTATCTCTTGATGAATATCTTCTGATATCTTAAGTTCTGACTTCAGTATAAGTACTAATTTCCAGTTAAGTCCTGATTTGTCCTGTTAGTCAAGATCTGAAAACTAAACAGAAATCACTATTAGACATGACATCACAAATATATCTAACAATCTCCCCCAACTTGTAAATTAGCATAATATACAAGTTCAATAGATATTTGATGATGTCAAAAACATTAAGTACAAATGCATATACGAATTTGACTAGATAACTACAACTCGCAGTCCTTGTAGCTTTTACCATCCTTAAAGTCTGATATCAGCTTTAGCCGTATATACTTCAAAATTTAACAGTTGTAGTCCTTGACTTGGCTTCAGTGTGTGATCTCTCTAATATCATGAGTTGTTCTGAGATAGTTCTTTAAAAGAGTTCTCTCAGCATATTCAAGTTCATTCTGCATCCTCCTTTTTGCATCTTTAAGTTTAGCTGTATCTTCTCCTGTCTGAAAGATAGCAGCCCTGAGATCATTTATTTTTGCTTTCCTTATCTCCTAATCCAGTCTGATGACATAGGCTTTATCAGACTCTAGATTGAATTCAAGACCCTTAATACCAAGAAATGTAGTGATTTTGGCGGTATTAGGCTTCATCTCAACTATATCACCATTGTGAGCTCTGTACTTAGGATAGTATGGTCTGTCAGACTTTATAGAGTAAAGTTTCTTTTGCCTTTGAATATTAGATTTTAAGTAACTGGCAGCACCATCTGTTGATCTGTTCTTCACTTGAAGTAGAAATAACACATGTTGCAATTCTTCAAAGTACTTCAAACGAATAGCATCCTTTCTTATCTGGAATACCCTCCCATCTGTCATGAAATATAGCATGATATTTTCTTTCAATACAGAGTGGTAGACAATTTGTATAGACTCCAGTTGATTCAATCTTTCAGGAGTTGTTCCTACTCCTGGTTCACTCAAAGAGGTTGGATCAGATGTAGTATTATTTACTCTCTTTTCTTCAGAACTACCCAATCCTGATTTGTCTCTAGCTTCCTTCCCTCGGATAACTCTTGCTTCAAAACCACTTGATGTAGTCTTCAAAGGTTGAGTAGATTGTTGAGCTTTAGCAAACCCAGGTAGTAGAATTTTTGAAGGTTTAACATGAGCAATGTCAGAGGTTTCCTTTCCTTTATCTTCTGATATCAAGACAACTTGAGCTCTGTCAGAGGTTGCTTGCTTCATTGTAATATCATAATTTACTAAGTCCTGATCTTGAACAACATGAGCTCTGTCAGAGGTTGTTTGAATATTCTTCTTCTTCTTCAAAATTAAACTAGTATCTTCATCAGAATTTACTTGTTCATCCATAGTTGTCAGATAGATTTTTACAGAATCATCAACTTTAGCTTTGCCCTTGAACCTTGGATCTACCTCTACTTGTGATTTGGCTTTGGATTCAAATTTGGTTTCCTCAGAGTTTGTTCTTCTCTTTAATCACAATGCCCTTATGCTTTGGAGGTTTCTTTGCAGTAATAGAAGCTTTAGACTTGGATTTGACATTTTCTGCTTTAAGTCTGGCTTCTTCTTCCTTCATACTTTCAAATTCCATTCCTGGATTGTCTTTGAGAAATAGTCTTTTAGAAATTTCTTCATCCAGCTTCTGTAACTTGGGATCTTGATAGTAGACTGTTGTTTCCTTCCCCTTAAGCTTCAGTGTTTGCATAAACTTCTGTGATTCTTGACTTTCACCCTGTATCAGAACATCAGGCTTAGTCAGAACTTGTTTATCAGAACTTATTCTTCTATCAGCATCAGGAGAGAGAGAAGTAGTTCCACTGAAGATTGAATTTCATTTAGTTGAACTTGTTGAGAAGCTTGATTCTTTAGTACTTCAGCAATCTGAGCTTGCTGTTTCTCCTGAGCTTTCTCAATAGCCTCAACTCTGTTAAAAACAGGCTTGAAAAATTTGTTCTTGTCCAATTTGACATTCATGTCTTGCTGAATCAGTGTTTCTTAAATTTTGTTCACCTTGGCTTGAGTTATTGAGTGTTGACCTTGAAGCTTCCTTATACTCAATGCAGTAACTCTAAGCTGTCCTTTGAAGTCATCATTCACTAGCATCTCATCAGCTTTAGCCAGGTGCTCAGCAAGAATATTTGCAGTAGGAACAAAATCAACTTTGTTCCACTCCTTGATCCATTCTTTTCCTCTTGGAGTGTCACTCCAAGGTACTAGTGCATCCTCTCTAACAAAATTCTTGATTAAATCAGCTTTACCTAGAACTTGTTGAGGTGCATGTCCTGAAGGACCAGCTGCATCAACATTTAGATTTGTAGCAGCTTTACCAGTAGTGTCAACATTTGCAGCATCAGAACTTACAGAGTCTGTAGAATCAGCATCTTCTGAAAAAATGATAGTGTATGAGGCTATAGAGGTTTCAAAGTCATCCTCTAAGTGCTGATCTGCTAGTAAATTCTGATTAACATCCAAATTATGATGCTCACCTAATATCTTATCTTCATCATCTGGATTCAGAAGAGGTGTTGTTGGAATATCTGTATTGAAATCAGCATCTAAAATTGATGTTGTTGGTGGAGTATGTTGAGGAATGGTTGGAGCTTCCAAGTACAGAACCTCAGGCACATTCAAGTTGTGAATATCTATTTCAGCACTTATACCTTGATTATCAGCATGTACTTGACCAATGATAGGAGACACAAGAGGTGTAGGCATTGGTGATGTAGCAGTCACTAGCTCTTGAATTGGAGATTGTGGAGGTGTAGATTCAGTGGCTTCAGTAAATTCTGGTTATGTAGATAGAAGGGATTCAATCACTATTGGCTTATTTGGGATCATAGATTCCTGATCCCCTTCCTTAGCTGCTGCTTCCACATCCTCTGAATCTGACTCAACTATGTCCCTGTTAGCTCATTGTTTCTTCAATCTCTTCAAGGATGGAGAGACTTTGCGAGCTTTATCATCAGAATTTATCTTTCTAAGCCTTTTGAGGGGCCTAGAACTCCCAATTTCCTTTGTTTTTTGAGGAGACACTACCTCAGCTGCTTCAGCAATAGGTTCTGATGGTTGAACCTATGCCTCATCATCTGATTCATCTCTCAAAATCATCTTCCTTCTCTTTTATTGTGTCTGAGGTACAGTCTTTGTCCTCTTTGCTCTAGAAGAAGAAGGCTTCACTGTAGGTGTTGATGGTTGATTGGCATGTGCTGATGTTTGTGGTTGCTGTGTTTGGGTGGTGGTTGGTGCTGATGGTTGTTGTGTATTGGTGGGTTGGACATCAGGATATAGCAATGAATAGGTTGCATAGTCAGCATTTACAAGAGCTTGCTTTACTGATAAAGGAATTCTAAGGGGTCTCAGAACTCCCTTCTTATTATCAGCAGTTAAAAGATTAGTAAAATCCCTCTTAGCTAATCTAAATGGTTCTATCTGTTCACTTGCTAATTGTGGTTCTTCTGAAGTACAATGACTGTAGATTAAATGATGAAACCTAGCAAAGTAAACTACATTCCTGTCCTCTTTCATTCTATCTCCTATAAAATATAACACAGTCTTTGCATAATCAAAATGAGACTGGTTTAAGAGTGCATACCCAATTTATTGTGTCAGAATAGGAATGGCATCAAAATTTGAGCACTTGTTGGAAAACGTCTTCGTGATGTAATCGAAGAAGAAGCTCCATTCCTTTCGAATATATGGGCATTTGAGTTGACCCAACTTAGTCAAACTCTGTTCATACCCAAGATTAACCATCATTTGCTGTAGCAGGGGCTCTTCAACAGCAGAACTAAACTCGCAGTTTTCAGGTAGATGTAAAGCTTTTCGAAATGTCGATGGAGTAACAACGTACTCAACCTCCCCTGCTGTAAACACAATGCTTGGTGACCCAGCTTTACCACCATCATCATACAAACCAATTCGCCAGAACGTCAGAACTTGAGTTCCAGAAAAAGTTGCTGGTTGCGTCAAAGCGAACCCAATTTCACTATGAGATAAGAAATCCTATATAAAATGAAGTTGTGAAGGAGCTTCACTCTTAGTGAGAATGGCAACAAAGTTGTTGGGGACGGACTTTTCTCCATTAAAGATTATATCCTTGGGTGACATTGAGAGATAAGTGAGAAAGAAGAGTTCCTGAAAGGTGTTTGATAAAAGGTCTGTATAGAAAACTGTCAGAGATAGATTAAGAGAAAAGAGAGAGAAGATAGAAAGATATGTAAATAAAAGATTTTAAAATCTTTTATCTCTTTTACTTATACACTCCACTTGATAGCAGTTATTGAGAAGTAGAACAGAAGTTACTCCTGTCAGCCATGCAGCAGTTAAGACAAAAGTTAATGGGCACCGGAAATAAGTAATGATTACTATGCACATGCAATTTTCAAAAAAAATTGTTCCCACCAAACAAATGATTATTACTATCTTTATCTCACTTAAACCAATATTCTGATAAAATATAACCGTTCAAGTATTGACCTAAAAATAAATCAAGGAAATAAATACTGCCACGTCAGCATCAGAACTTGATTATTATCAGAATTTAAAAGTCATCAGAATATGGCTCCTTCACTCAAAAAGTGAATGTTTATTTCTGTAATTCTTCACACAAATACTGATATAGTTTCAACAGAACTTAATCATCAGAACTTCCATCCGAACTTGTCCTCAGAATTTATGCAAATTACACTTAAACTGTTCATCTAAAACAACATTGATCACCACAGTAATTTTCATCATTCATATGGAGTGTAAGTTTGTGCTTTAAGCTAAATATCAGACAAGGAGTAAAGTCTGGTTCACTTCAGTATATCTTAGAAATAAGGCATAACTAAGAACTTTGCTCAAAATCTGTCATTAGTCTGAAGTCTACTATAGAATGAGTACATGCATGAGTCCACCTCAACTGTTTTGTGCTCATTTTATGCATCTTTTAACATTCTTTTTCACAGTGGCTTCTCAGTGTAAGTGAGTCACAACTGCTATCAGAATTTATGTTATTATCAGAGTATTTCTCCAGTAATCAGAGAATGTGAAAAGTCACCAAGAAAATTTTATTTTGCTTTTCTAATGCATATTACTTAATACCAGCAATGCACTTGGGTCTTCCCTTCCACATACATTTTTCTTTAGATCTCAAAGGAGTACCTGATATTTATTTATTTTCTCTTTTTTTACTTTTGATAAGTGAGGCTTATCAGCACTTAGTACATCCATAAGATTTACCAACATCAGAACTTAACAGATAAGAAGCACTATTCTAGTTTTTGACTTAGTAATAAGATACACAAAGTAAACCTAACCAAGCTCAATATCAGAATTTTCTTGTATTAATGGATTTTCACATAAATAATTACTTCAAATATGGGATCTTTAGTATATTAGAGACTACTAGGTCAGCATCTAGCACAGTCATCCTCATTGGATTGAATAGTCACAGAAACATTCATATCACTATCAGAGTTTAGAAATTCACATCAGATAACAATCAGCACTTAAGTAAATTTCAATTTAAGCACAGATTTCATAGGGATAGTAAAATCTGTAAATACTGATTATAAAGTCTGATGTATCAGAATATAAAATAAGCAGATTTAGAGAAAGAACCGGAAACCATTCCAAGTTCATTTACCAATCTTGTAAAAGTAGCTTTACACACAGGTTTTGTGAAGATATCTACTAGTTGTTGTTCTGTTGGAACAAAATGCAATTCCACTGTACCTTCCATCACATGCTCCCTTATGAAGTGGTACCTAATACTGATGTGCTTTGTCATTGAGTGCTGAACTGGATTACCTGTCATAGCAATAGCACTTTGATTATCACAGTAAATAGGGATTTTAGAAAATTCTAACCCATAATCCAGTAATTGATTCTTCATCCAAAGAATCTGTGCACAACAGCTTCCTGCAACAATGTACTCTGCCTCTGCAGTTGATGTGGAAATTGATTTTTGTTTCTTGCTAAACCAAGAAACTAATCTGCCTCCAAGAAATTGGCAGCTTCCACTTGTGCTTTTCCTGTCAATTTTGCACCCTGCAAAATCTGCATCTGTGTAACCTATTAGCTGAAAGTCTGATTCCCTAGGATACCACAATCCTAGATCAGTTGTACCCTTAAGGTACTTGAAAATTCTTTTCACAGCTGTTAAGTGAGGTTCTCTTGGATCTGCTTGAAATCTTGCACAAGGATATGTAACATAGATGATATCAGGTCTACTTGCAGTTAGATAGAGTAATGAGCCAATCATACCTCTGTAATCAGTAATATCTACTGATGTACCACTATCCTTATCCAATTTTGTTACTGTGGCCATATGAGTGGATGCACCTGAACAGTCTTGCATTCCAAATTTCTTCAAAAAATTTCCGGTGTACTTAGATTGACAAATAAAAGTTCCTTCTTCATTCTGCTTGACTTGAAGACCCAGAAAATAGCTAAGTTCTCCCGTCATACTCATTTAATATCTTGACTGCATTAGCTTGGTAAACCTTTTACAAAGTCTGTCATTTGTAGAACCAAAAATGATATCATCAACATATATCTGCACCAAAAGTAAGTCCTTGTCATGGTTGAGATAGAATAAAGTTTTGTCAATTGTCCCTCTGTTAAATCCACTTCCCAGAAGAAACTGAGCTAATGTCTCATACCATGCTCTTGGAGCTTGCTTAAGGCCATAAACCTGGAGGTTGTTCAACATATACTTCTTCTTCCAATTCTCTATTAAGAAAAGCCCTTTTTACATCCATTTGAAAGACTGTAAACTTTTTGTGAGCAGCATAAGCCAAAAATATCCTTATGGCTTCCAATCTAGCAACTGGTGCAAATGTTTTATCATAATCAATCCCTCCTGTTGAGAATATTCTTTTGCAACCAGCCTTGCTTTATTCCTTGTAATTATGCCATCACTATCAGTTTTGTTTCTGAACACCCATTTTGTACCAACAACTGATCTGTTCTTTGGTCTTGGCACTAGAGTCCAGAATTTATTTCTTTTAAATTCATTTAACTCTTCCTGCATTGCTTGCACCCAATCAGCATCTTGAAGAGCTTCTTCCACTTTCTTTGGTTCAGCTTGAGAAATAAAAGATTGATAGAGACATTCATTTGATGTTGCTGTTCTAGTTCTAACACCTGCTTTAGGAGTTCCAATAATCAAGTCTGGTGTATGTGCTTTAGTCCACTTCCTTGTAGATGGAAGGTTATCTCTAGAATTGGATGCTCCCCCATGATCCATGCTGTCTCCATCAACATTTTTTGATGCTCCCCCTGAAATTATGCTCTCTGAGTTGGATTCTTCAGAATTTGAGTTTCCAGAATTATCAGAACTTGGCCCATCAGAACTTGATGAATCGGAATTTGAGTTTCCAGAATTATCAGAACTTGGCCCATCAGAACTTGATGAATCAGAACTTGAAGAGCCTGTTCTAGGTTCTGATGCTTCTTGAGATGTGGTTGGATCTTCAATATTCTCCCCCTGCACAGGTGTATTTTCCTTTGGCGTAGTCACCACAGTTTCAATAACATCAGAGTTTAACCTATCAGAGTTTGCAGTATTAGGATTTAGACTATCAGAATTTACAGAATCGGAATTTAAAACTTCATTCTTAAATCTCAGCTGATCATGATCATTGAAATCTTCAAGTCCAGTAATCTTCTTATCATCAAAAGAGACATTGATAGATTCCATGACAACCCTTGTTCTTAAATTGTAGACTCTGAAAGCTTTTGTGGAAAGTGGATATCCAACAAAAATTCCTTCATCAGCTTTTAGATCAAATTTGGATAGTTGTTCAGGATGAGTCTTAAGAACAAAACACTTGCATCCAAATACATGAAAGTACTTCAGATTTGGCTTCTTTTTCTTTACCATTTCATATGGTGTATTTCCATGCTTGTTGATAAGTGTTGCATTCTGAGTAAAACAAGCAGTCTGCACAGCTTCAGCCCAAAAGTTGGTTGGTAACTTTGCTTCATCAAGCATAGTTCGTGCAGCTTCAATAAGAGTTCTATTCTTTCTCTCAACAACTCCATTTTGCTGTGGAGTTCCAGGAGCAGAGAATTCCTGCTTTATTTCATGGTCTTTGCAGAACTCTTCCAAAATTATATTCTTGAAGTCAGTGCCATTATCACTTCTTATGATTTCCACAGAGTCTTTGACCAATTTATCCAGTTGTTTGACATAATCAATCAAAATAGATGTAGTTTCACTTTTTGTGTGCAAGAAATACACCCATGTGTATCTGGTAAACCTATCTACTATGACCATATCATATTTCTTCTTTGCAATAGACATGACATTCACTGGACCAAATAGATCAACATGTAGTAGGTGATAAGGCTCAAGAATTGAAGATTCAGTCTTGCTCTTGAATGAAGATTTTCTTTATTTTGCCTTTTGACATGAATCACAAAGGCCATCCGGAGCAAATACTGATTTTGGCAGTCCTCTCACAAGATCTTTCTTGACTAGTTCATTTATATTGTTGAAATTTAAATGAGAGAGTTTCTTGTGCCAATCCCAGCTTTCTTCAATTGATGCTTTGTTAACATTTGCAGTGGATTTAACATCAGAGTTTATGTCAACATTTTTCTTATCAGAATTTACAGTATCAGACTTTGTATCAGAACTTACACTAGAAGGAATAATGCTAACTTTCTTTAAAGAAGGTTTTATTTGATAATAATCATAGTACAAACTATGATATTTGTAACACCCCCAGATCCGGGGTCAGGGATCCGGGTCGTCACGGTCTTTCTTTCCACAATTATCACTTAACTTAATTAATAATAAACAACCTCATGTTGTGACCCCACACTAACACACACCACCACACGTCATAGTCTCAGAGATGAAATTGAAATAAGTACAAGTCCTTGAATCCACAATTAAAAGTTATTACAACCCAAAATGATTACTTAATAAGTTTACAGTTAATTGCCATTATCTGCCACAAGTTATAATTATACATAATTGATTCTCAAAAGTAGAATGTCTGATCTACAGGTAGATCTACCTCTGCAGCTATAGCAGCTACGATCTCAACGGGAAGGAGCGGGGCGCTTCCCACGCTCTTGCGCTGGGTCTGCTTGAGCCTGGCCATCTTTCCTAACTGTTGTTGTGTGATGAAGAAATAAAGCAAGAGTGACCATTACAGCTCGTAAGATAATATATAGTGTAATCAATAATGCAAGTATCTAATAGATAACTTACTGAAAACCTTTATCAAGTGTAAGATAATTACTTACTGGATATAAGCTTAAAGGAAGATGAAGTTACCAAATACTTCACTATACTTATATCATTTATAAGGCTACTTGAACTACCACTGTTCAAAGTATTATAGGTTTAAAAAGGTCATCCCATAGATGAGACCACAATTTAAGACTTGAATAGATTCAATCTTTGAAATATTATTGAATGAAATAAAGTTACGAGATACTTTATTTAGTCCTGATATATATCCATATATATATATATCTCTTAACATTTCCTGGAACCTCTGTTATGTAAAGTATGAACAGAGTATGTAACATCCAATGAATTTTGGAAAGGAAAAGAATTTTGGCATAAACCCGATATCTTGCTGATCAGGCAAAGACACCAATAAGTAACCTTTTCTACTAGTAGATGGATGAATCCCCCACCGGTCATCACCCTGGCCACATAAGGACCTTGTGCTGGACCGCCACCCGGCCTCTTACGCGTTGATGGACTGCCACCCAGCCACTTACACTTTGATAGACCGTATCCCGGCCTGTCGCTTATGCCGACTCAATTAGATGGACTTACTTCCCGAACGTTGGGCAAGTAATCAAATTGTTTTCTCAAAACAGCAACCAAGTTGCGAATGTAAAATACACCACAGAGCCGGATCCCCCAGGTTTTGAGCGAGTATTTAAATCCCCTTTGAAAGGAAGATCTTAAATATAAAAATGAGTTTTGGGGTCCACTCTAACTTTAAAAATCATTTTGAAGACTCGAAAACATTTTTAAGAATGTTTGGAGTACTGCTGATTTATTAAAATAAATCAGTCCCGATATATTAGAAATATCTGAATATTATTATTTAAATAATATTCTCATAAAGATAATCCTTATAAAAATATCGAAATAGAAGTTTTAAAACTCATACTTGAAATGGATATTAAATAACCAAAGATATACTTATATGAAAGTACTATCCTTATTTGTATAATCAAAAATAAGTTTGATTATCGAAATATTATTCTTTAATAAAATAAAGAATATTATTAAATAATAAGCGGAGTCATAATACCTCGAATGAATATTATAAATAATATTCATTAAATAAAATAAACGGAGTCATACATCCTCCAATGAATATCCAATTAATAATCATTAAATATAATAAACAGAGTCATAAGTCCTCGAATGAATATTCAAATAATATTCATTAATTAATATAAAGTTATCGAATGAACCTTATTCGATCAATAGTTTTGAAAACTATATCCATATATATATAAATATATATATATATTATACTCGGGAGCCTCGCCTCCCGGTTTTAGAAAAAGTTCACCTTTTTATCCCCTATACTAAGGGTATACTCAAATACCGCTTATCTCTAGCATAGGTATTATGCAACTATAAGCATTGAACCAACAGATATATAAATCAAGAATATGAAACAGGCATGCATATATACCATATCACATGCTACAGTATATCGCAAGATCATGCATATACACATATACATCACAACAACAGTTATACGGGTAGAAAACTTGCCTGAGCGACTGGGGGTTACAAATGGCTCGGGACGAGTCTGGTAACCTATGAACAACATGTGAGTTGGAATTAAATCAAAGTCACTTGTAAATCTATACTTTAACCAAATTAGACTCTAACGCTCGCTTTGCGCTTACTGATTCTCTTAAGTCACTCAAGTACCCTCGGCTCCACCATTTTTAATAATTAACCATTACGAGTTTTAAGGCGATTCTTTCGCGAGTGTCTTACTAACTGCCTAACACACTTAACATAATTGTTTCATACACTAATTAACCCTTTTTAGGTCTTTAACCTATGTTTCAAAGTAAGGCGAGGGGTAATGTTTCGTTCGCAAAACGTCGTTACTTAAAACGGCCGTTTCTCCTAAACCGTACATCGGAATCAAACGAACCACATATCAAAACAAAGCTCGTAACAATAACTATCTAAACATGGCAATGGTCAAAACCTAGCAGGGAGTTCTCGGGTCCTAATGTTATGAACAAAATCAGTCTAAAGTAAATCGGACATTATGACGGCTATGTTTACGCGATTTCCCAATTTTATACCATTCCAATACAACCACCAATCAATCCCAATCCATCCATACAACCAACATCCATCCAAAATACATCATAACAGCCCCAATCAACTCAATATTAACAATTATACTTATTCTTAAACTTGAATTTAAACTATACTTAAGTCCTTTAACCAAACCATAAGATTTCAACATTCAATTCACCACCATTACAACCCAAACTCTAAACCAACAAGCATTAAGATACTCTATTACCATAACAACCAAAATCATCCTAATATACAAAGTAAAGCTAGGGTTTGGAGATGATATACCTTCCTTGAAGTGATGTGAGTAGCTAGGAAGCCTTAAGAAGCCTTGAGATGTCTTAGGGATGCTTGGATCTTAAAGGAAAAACAAGAAAAATCAAGTTAAAAACCTTGAAATCACTATTCATTATCTTCTTCATTTATTTCTTGGAGAAGATTAAGAATGAATTGGAGGCTTAAACTCATAAGATAGCCATAACTATGCTTAAGGAGTACTAGAGAATTATCTTACCAATTTAGGAAGCTTGGAACTTGGATTTTGAAAAATCTTCTCTTTGAAAATGGAAAAAGCCGAGAGCAAATGTTCTTGGTGAAGAGAAATACAATTTTTGTTTTGATGAAATGATTTGTTTTGGCTTGGTGGATGCAGTTTTGATTTTGTTTTGGTTAATTACCTTATTAACCTTGTCTTTGTGTGGTTATAAACCAACCACATCTCCTCCCTCCCTATTTCATGCTTACATCACCTTATTGTGTCATCATCTCTTACTTGTCCTCTCCTTATTGGTTGGATGACCTCATCATCCCTAACCTCCTTGATTAACTTCCTAATTGTTTGCCTAATGACCGCTGATCTGTTATACGGTTCGCTTAACTTTCATTTTCGTTTATCATTTGAGGGATTATACCCAGGATCTTATTACGTAGGTTCCCTTAACCTTTCTCAATATATTATATTCCTTTTATGATTCTCTCTTATAATCCTTTAATTCAAATCCTTTTTATCCTGTCACCTTATACTCAATTCTTGCCGTATCTAGTGGATTTCCGGGAAAAATCAAAATGTTCGGAATTGGATTCTGACGATCTTTACATACACTTATATACCCTATAGAGTACCAATAAAATCTCAGAATATTCATAACAGAACCCCTACATAGTGTGGCATGAACAGTTTTCTTATTCAGCAATATCAGCAAAAACACTATTCATAAGGGTTACAAAGAGTTCAAAATTTTGGGGTTATTACAGTCTCCCCTCCTTAAAAGGATTCCGTCCCGGAATCAAATAGAAAACAATTGGGGGTACTTTTCTAGCATTGCGCTCTCTAGTTCTCAAGTTGATTTTTCCACAATATGATTCTGCCATAGCACTCTGACTAGCTTGATCAGTTTGTTCTGAAGCACCTGCTCCTTCTTATCCATAATCTTTACTGGTTTCTCCCCTTAAGTCAGATCTGGTTGCATATCCACATGCTCGTACTCCACTATGTGTCTGGCATCCCGATGATACTTCCTTAGCATTGACACATGGAACACATTATGAATTTGTTGTAGGTTCGGGGGTAAGGCTAGCTCGTAAGCCAACTTCTCAATCCGTCTTAGTATCTGAAAAGGTCCAATGTATCTTGGGCTTAGTTTTCCTTTCTTTCCGAATCTCATTAACCCCTTCCAAGGGGATACTTTTAGTAGTACTAAGTCCCCTACTTCATACTCCTTGTCCTTTCGGGCTAGGTCTGGATATTTCTTCTGTCTGTCTTGGGCTGCTACAAGCCGCCCTCTGATAAGATCCACTATATCTTTGAGATCAAACACTTCACTTTCTTGAACAGCACTTCACATCCTTTGTCACAGAATTGACTGATACTAAGAAGATTATGCATAAGACCTTCAACCAGAGAGATTTCTTCAATGATGAAATTGTCAATTTCCAAACAGCCATATCCCGTAGTATAACCTTTGCTGTCATCTCCAAAAGTAACCACTGGACCAGCTTTCTCAACCACCTTTGATAGCAGGGCTCTATCTCCAGTCATATGCCTTCAACATCCACTGTCCAGAATCCACACGACCTTCTTCTGCTTTATGCCCTGAAAACAAAAGTGATTAAGTTTTCTTTGCTACTCAAACTATGTTGGGTCCAGAAGACTTAGAAGAATTTGAATATATAACATTTCTTTTAACAGAGTTGACAGGCTTAACAGTTTTTACTTTATCATTGACTGTTTCCTTGTCACTTTCAGAAGCACCAACAAACTTGCTCTTGGGCTTGGTGACAGGTGCCACTTTCCTAGCTTTAGGAGGGCTTACAGTCTTTGATCTACCAGTGTTCTTACTAACATGCTTATCATGATTATGAGATGTATTATGTGAGTGTGTGGAATCAAGATAAGTGTGCATGAAAGATACTATATATGGCATGCAAACAGATTTATTACACTTAGAAACTTTAGGCATGTTAGGCATGTTATGCACATAAGCATTCTTAACATTATCTACTTTAACCTTTCTACAAGCATGAGTAAGGTGACCAGCAGAACCACAGTTATTGCATAACTTCCTAGGGCCATTATTTCCTATCCTGCCATTTCTACTTCTATTCTTCTTATTCTTGGAAGTAAAACCTAGTCTGGAAAAAGATAAATCAGAGTCACTAGCAACATACGTAGGTTTCTTTTCCTTTTATCTCCTTGAGAGCTCGAGATCCTCAACAAGCATCTCATGATGAATATAAATATTATCTTCATCAAAGGGCTCAACAGTAGCTTTCTTAAAAAGAGGCTTCTTAGCTTCCTTAAGAACATGAGGTGTACTAGGGGGATTAACAACTTTCTCTACAGGCTTATTTTCAAACTCGTTTCTTAGAAGCTTTTCTAAGTTTGTCGTAGTCTAAGCCTATCCCAACCTTTCCACCTACTACTTGAGCAGCTATGAGCTTCTTAACAAGATTTGCAGAATCAGTAAAAGCATGCAATTTAGTTTCTAATTCTGCATTCTTGTTCATAAGCTCTTCCTCTGTCTCAAGGTGCTTAGTAATCTTAAGCTCTAAAAATTTATTGGTTTTCTTAAGATTCTCAACACTGACCCTATCTAGAACTAACTTATCATTTTCATCTTTAACTTTCTTTAGTTCTACTTTAAGGTCTTCGACATCAAGCAGAATACATCTCGGTGTAGTACTAACGTTTCTATACACTTCTTTTATGGCATCATGTTGCTCAATGCATTCCTTTGTATTGCATCGTGCCTTAAGATAGTGACGAGAAACATCATTTCCATACACTAGGACAGTCTTCCTGAAGGCGACACGGTGTTCATTCTCACAAAAGTTATCTGGAGGTAAAGCACGAATAGTTGGAAATGTTACCTGAGATGAAGATTCTGCCATAAATGCAAGATTTCCATATTTCTCTTCTTCATCATCAGTGTCATCCCAGCTCTTCCCCTCAGCTATGTAAGATTTCACCGGATACTTCCTTGAACTACCTGAGTCCTTCTTCTGATAAGCTTTGCCTTTATCTTTTCCTTGCTGAGACTTTCTACAATCAGTGGCAAAGTGCCCAACCTCATCATAGTTATAGCATTTGAACTTGCTTCTATCAACCATCCATGTCTTGTAACCTGATCCAGAAGATGAACTTGACCTTTGACCTCGGTTGCTGCTTCCAGAACCCCTAAAACCTTGCTTTCTTCTAAACCTGGTGTTACTGAACATCCCAGCTAAGTTGGCCATAGTAGGATCCTCCATACTTTGTAGCTCCTCAGTGGTGTAGTAATCACTTGGACTCCCAGAGCGGTTTCCATCATCCATCTCAGCTTCAAAGAGCATTTCAGCTTTAGACTTAGGCTTTTCAGCTGTAATGTCAAGCTCTTTGATTCCACTGGCTACAAGAGTAGTTGTCTTGAGTAGTTCAGTGTTCTTGTTATCAACTGTTCCTCCACCATAGATATTTTTCCTTTGTTCCTGCTCCATTTCATGAGTTTTCAGCTTACCATACAACTTCTCAAGTGTCATGGTTTCGAAGTGAACACGCTCACGAACAGATGAAGCCTTGTTCTCTAGATGGTGAGGTAAGACAAGCATAAACTTCCTGTTGACTTCTCTCTGAGGATAAGTCTTGCCATGAATACTTAATTCGTTTAACAGCTTGTTCAGTCTTTCAAAGACTTGAGTAATACTTTCTCCAGGCAAGGACTTAAAGGCCTCATATTGTGAAGTCAAGATATCCAATCGATTCTGCCTGACATCTTCAGTTCCTTCCGTAAGCAGTTCTATGGATTCCCACATGTGCTTTGCACTCTCACAGACCATAATTTGGTGACTCATATCATCATCCATCGAATCCACCAAAATAAGCTGCAGGCCTTCATCCAGAGCTATCAGTTCTTTGTCACGTGCACTCCATTCAACTTTAGGACATGACATTCTCATATTAGGAAACTCCGGATGATCCTTCATTGGCACATGTCTTCCTTCTCTCAATACTCTCATATACTCTGGATTCGATGCCCGAATATACAATAGCATTTTCTTTTTCCATAGATTATATCTCAATTTATCAAACTGAGGAACCTTGATACTACTAACTTTCTGAGAACTCATATTTTCAGAAAAAATTGTAATAAACCGTCTCAAAATACGATAACCCAGTCAGTCAATAATACCAAACCAGTCAAGTCAAAACCAACAAACCCAAATCAAATCTACACACCGAAAGCACTCCCAGACTCCGTACAACCAAAATCAACAACAAAACTTGCTAATCTAACATATCAGATCTGTATATCGATCAACAGACTCTGATACCAATTGTTAGGTCCAAATATACATACAGAAGGGGGGTGAATGTATATTTTTCATTTTTCGTTAATTAATCGCAGCGGATAATAAACCTCGAAAATGAAATAAAAACACTAAGAGATTCACGGAATAATTTTTTTATTAAGAAATTAAACCGTAAAGGTTTGCTTACAACTCCGAATATAAATAATTTGAAGCAACAAATATAGAGAGAACCAAAATAATAACAATCAATTTGGGGTCTTATCTATCACTCTAAAAATTCAAAGTTTCTATCAAAAGATTTTAAATACAATCAAGAGAGTTTTAAACAATGAGTGTTACAAATTTGTAAGGCTTTAATGGTGTGAAATAGATTGGGCAGCACTTCTCTCCGTAATTTTAATAAATGAAATCAACCCACTCTACAAGAAAAATTCTACAGAGCTTTAATGGTATTTTGCTGAGAGGTAGTATTTTCAATCTGCTGAAAATTAGTTTTGTAGTGGTAAAATTGTTGGAGAGATAAAGAGACTACGTGGTTATTTTCAGTCCTTTCATTCTTTTTGTATCAGGAATATTATGTGGCGATCAGGATATAAACCAACAATAAGTACTCAATTAATTTCTCTATGGAGATTAAGAACATGCAGCTGTAGGGAGAAGAGAAGGCAAGTTGCCACACAGCAAAGAGCCAGTCGCCTTTGCCTTAACACTTTCAATGGCCTATGGCGATTACATTTCTATGACGACACTGAGGGAACAGAGGAATAGAGTTTCTTTGAATTAAATAAATAACTATGCATGCTTTTGACTCCATGTGCAGCTGCCAGGAGAGAGAGATTCTCGTGGGAAAGAAAAGGATGCTAGGGGAAATGAGATGGTAGTGCGCCACACGCCCGAGTGCTTGCACCTCTGATTAACATAAACAAACCCTGCCAATTCTGTTTCTTTTCCTTGAATTTGTATATGTTTCCTTTGTTCTCAACCAGGAGGACCCCGCCATGTGGAAGCTTACAGACATGGTTTTTATTTGACTGAAACAAGTGAATAATGCACCTGATTCATTTGTTTATTAGATTCAAAAGAAAGCGTACAACCTAGTTTCTTTTATTTGATAAACCAAATAAATCATGTCCTCCTTTTAATCAACTCGCATGCATGCAATGTAATGGTGAATTTATTTTCATGTACTCGAATTAAACACATAAGATTTAGTTTATTTTATTAACTAAATTATTTTATAAAATGAACTTAAACATAATTTATATAAATAAACTGATTTAGATTTATAAAATAAACTTACTCAAAGTTTATAAAATAAATCATTTTAAGTTTAATAAATAACTTATTTAAAGTCCATATAATAAATTAGTTTCAGTTAACAGTTAAACCTAGAGTTTGGCCAATTCCTCGAGTTGTTTAGATGTACCCTTCTGTATCTGCAAGCCTTCTAATCTCAGGGGTTTGTACCTTAAAATATTTCCAGACTCCTCGAGTACAAAATCTACTTAACAGTATTCCTTAAAAATAATACTCTGTTTACTTTCACGGATCACTGACGTCTTGTGCACAGGTCTGGTTCACAAGCGACTAGTTCCGCTCTTAGGCCTTCGTATTATACCCGTATAAACCGCTGTTAAGATTTCTACCAAATATAACCAACTAAACTAGGAATCCTTGAGGTCTTCACACTGATTCTGACAACTGCTTCGAATGACTCCAACCTTATTCTTCCGATGCCTGAACATATTAATGAACTTCATACGGGTCACTGTTGACGTCTTCTTCACTGCAGCTAACACAACATTTTGTGCATATACCCAATAACCAATCTGTACTAATTCCAGTGAAGTATAGATTATTTCAAAGTCCTTGTCCTATGTTGAGTTATCCAAACCAATATTGTTGAGATAACCATACAGCTTCAATCTTGTTCAACAAGTGTGTATCAGAGTTTATGAATAAGGATCAAAAGAGTGCAAGCGTGATATGAATATGAAGAAATATCACTATTCCGAAATTACAATAGGGGAAAAACTTGCCTTCTACGCAACTCACTTCAGATATGTCACCTTCGTCTATCACCGGATCAACTTGACTTGCTGTTTTGGCTTCTGCTAGAGAAATAAACTGATTTTGTCATCTCATACTTCAATTACGTCTCAAACCGACTTCACGTCATTCCTATTGTCTACCCATGCACGTATTATTGACTCATATATTATTTATTAACAAGAAAGACTCGATTAACCACATAGTACACATAAGAACATAAGCCACATAATCATTTTTATGGTTAAAATAATTTTTAGAATTAAAATCGACTCGATGTTCGCTTAACCGATCATTATCTGACTCGTTTCCTATTTTTCGGGATTTATCAGATTCGTCTCTGCACGCGATTCGGCTTATAATCAGATAAATATCAAAGGTTAACTAATTTCTGAGTCAAAGGGCTTTCGTTTCGCTCGAATCGGATTAACGGTCTAATTAATATCAATTAAACACAGATAAATCAATTTATTATTCAATATAAATAATTATTACTAATTATTAAACCCTAAAATAATTTTTAAATAATTATTTAGGAAAAAACAGAACTAAAAATGATTTTCTATAATTTTTGGAATTAAAATAAAATTTATTATGATTTATTGAAAATTATTTGATTAATTATCAAAATAATTAATCATTTTTAAATAATTAATAATTAATAAATAATAAATAAATAATTAAGAAAATAATTAAATCTGATTTTTAGAAAATATTTCAAAATTATTTATAATATAAATCAATTAATTAAAATAATATAAATCAATTTATAAAATAAATAAAACTGATTTTTATAATTAAAATAAAATAAAAATAAAATAATTTCCAGAAACATTGGTCAGAAATCAAACTCTGACCGAGATGGATCAAAATCGGGTTAATTAAACGGGTCAAACGGGTCGATTCCGGGTCATGAAGAACATGAACGAAATTTTTCCAGAAATCGGCCACCGGAGCAGATTCCGGCGAGTCAATTCCAAGGCAAAAACGATTGGGTTTGGTTCATTTTTCACAAGGTTTCGATTCCAGTTAACTCCAGCAATTCATTCCCGGCCAAAATAGACCACAAACATCACTGAATCACCATCTCCGATCACAACCGCCATTAACTCCGGCCAAAATACGAAATCACAGAATCGTACATGAAATCAAATGTTCTATAATGCAAATTAAAGCTAAGAACACATACAATCAAAGCCGTAAACTTTCAAGAACCATATATTCATAGAAATTACGGAGTTGTGATTTGAAAATTAAGCATAAACCCTAATAATCGTGAATCACTATCCCGGTATCGTTTATTCAATTAAACACCATGAATCGACTGTAAGTCATCTAGCAAAGCTATATCAATCATCAAAACATCATAATAACCCTAGAATCAAAAAGCCCTAATACGAACATAAACCCTAGAAATCGAAAATCAAAAACTACGAATTAAAACATGAAATTGATGCTAGAAATAGAAAGAACAAATCAAAACCTTCGATTTGAGTACTTGAATCACACGATTTGATGTATAAATCAACTAGAAATCACGGCTTGAATTCTTGACCCGAACTGGTTATTCCCGACCCGAATTTAGAGAATTTTGTGATTTTTCAGAATTTTAATTAATTAATTAATAATAATTAGGCTATTTATAGTAGTAAAACTAATACTCCTAATTAAAATTAAGGCCCTAATTCTACATTTTTTAAAATTAATTGACCCCTAATTTTATAATTTTTGAGTATTAAAATTTAATTTGTAAATATTTTATATATACAATATATATGCCAAAATTTCCCAAAAATTGTGAATAATACAAAAATACAAAGAAATGGTATAAATAAAAGTCCTATAATTTTATAAAAATAAAAATGTGATTTTTGTGGGGTTTTTGACACCCAATGGGGCCTGAAAAAGTCATTTTTCGCGAAACAAAAAATTTTGTAAAATACGAGTACAAGTCGTTTGATGAAAAATAAGGCCCATTATTTTATTTGAAATATCAGCTATAAAATCATGATTCGGGTCGTATAACTTTTGATATGAAAGCTATAAATGTAAAATAAAATATCTGAAAACTACCCTGAAAATACCTGGACAATACAGAATGCACATAACACATAACAATTAGGGTTTTACAGCTAATTACACATAAATGACACATTAATACACATAATTTATTATAAATATGATATAATACAGACGTAATTTCCCCAGACGTTACAACAGTGCTCGTAAAGTAAAAGCGGATTGATAAGGCAAGTGTCCCTGAACTTTCTTGTAGTATAATTGCAAGTGTTCCTGCCCTTCCTTATAATATATTACAAGTATTCTCGAATTTTCTGGTTATATTGCAAGTAATTTTTAACTCTTTTCAGTATATTGTAATTATTCCAAATAGTTCTTGTTCTATATTGTAAGTACTTTGAAGTACTTAACCCTAAACCCTGATTCTTATTGATCTTGAGCCGCAAACCTGATTTCTTGTAACCATTGATTGTTGAATTATTGGATACGAACCACACATATACGATACTACTCCACAAATACATATCTACCATATACTGATTCTTGATATGAGATTGCTTAACATACGAACTTTTATGCTTTGTATAACTGAAGATCAATCCTTGTAACCAATAAGTCCTTGTTCTTCTACATTCTGATTCTTTCCCTGGATTGAAAGTCAATATTCCTGTTTACCTTGTATACCTTTAGGGTATTGTGAATCACCCTATGCTTCATGATAAATGTTGTTTATGGTTCAGTTTATTGAATTATATTGTTTATCATGTTATTACTATAGAATTGGATTGTTTTTTAATATGAACCAGATTCATGGTCGGACCAGATTCGTGGTCATGATATGCCAATGTGTGCCTTGGATCCAATATATAGAGGAAATCTGGGAGCCTTGCTCGGGGTTAGTGTGTGACTGATTAGCAGCCTAAACTTGTTTTTTTAAAAATGAAAGTGAATATCCAATTCTAATCATTGCTTACCTGGAAACTTGATTCCTTATATCATTTCAATTGATCATTACTAATCTCATTAACTGTCATTATGACTTGATGAGCTAGTTAGCTCACTCTTGCAAATCTGTTTATGTTATTTTCCAGTTAAAAAGGAAACTGGTGGTAGCGAGGATCCTCAGTCGAGTGCTCAAGCTAGGTTTCCAGGTTAAAATGGAATAAGCTAGTGGAAGATGTGTGGCTTAGTTTGTGTTGAAAGTTTGTAATAAAGTTTTACTTTAGTTGTAAGATAATTAAATTGGGATTTGGTACGTTGTAATAAATAAGGTTGTGGCTTGTGGACATACTTTGAACTGTTGCGATCCGTGGTCATGGTAAGTAGGGTCATTGCATATATTATTATTATCATAAACATGTTTATATATGGTGTGTGTGTGTTGTGGACCCCAAGCTTCTGACCCGGGTTTGGAGGGCGCCACAGGTTTGGTATCAGAGCTATAGTTTAAAAGTCACTGCCACAAGCCTAAATTGTCGGGAATGGGTAGAGGGTTAAGATTAGAATTAAGAAATAGAAAAATAGAACATCGAGAGGTTGAGTGTGATTAAGTGGTAGGTTTTAGTATGATTCGTGAGGATATTTGAGATTCTTATCTAGCCGCGTAATTTCTAGATAGCGGCCATGGCAGATTCCTTTATTCTAGTATTATTTGATCATTTGGAGCCTTTATTCGGAGGACCGTCATCTGATCCACGCCCTGCTCTTCCACCAGTGACAACTATAATACCAGTTGTGATGTGTAACATCTGGGAAATATCGTATAATTATTTATATCAATATATGATTATTATGTGAATATTATATGAATTTTTGGTGAATTATCTGGTGTTTGATAATAATATTTGGATGTTTGTATGTAATAAAATGTGAGTATGTTAATTTTAATATGTCCAGAATAAAATATAAATAATTAAGGTATTTTTCTGGTAATTTTTGGAGTATTAGATGATTTTATAATAATTTATGAAATTATTAATTATTTTCTGAATAATTACAAAATTATTTTATAAAGCCGGGAATCGTCCGACTTCAATCGTTTTTACGTTTTTACAACCCGAAACTCTTCCGAAAACTCCTTCCTAACCTAATCTGGTAATTCCGGACATTTTCCGTGTTTTGACTTTTTCGATCCGGATTACGGTTTAACCCGTGCGCGGCCCGGCGCAAGATTTTCGATACGATAGTTATTTCGGTAATCAATAAAACCCGTATTTTCGAGAGACGGGATATTTTTATATTATTCTCGTATATAATATTTTATAAAAAGCTCGGTTTTGATAATTATCCAATTTCGGTATTAAATCGGATCGTTATTGCAGTTACTTAGCGGCTAAGCAACTAATTTAATGATCCAAAACGATCCAAAACGATCCAAAACGATCCAGAACGATCCAATATTCCATAAATATAAATAGCCTATTTCTTATTTCGTTTATTCCGTTTATTCATTTGCAACCAGTTAAAACACCGTAAATACAGAGAAAAACCCGAGAAAAACCGATACGTTCCCGAGAATCAAACACACCAACGAAGGCGTTATCGAACTCCGATTCGGGCGTGCAGCATATCAAAACGAAGCTCTCGAAATCTTCTTTCTGAATCAATCATCAGTTTCTGCCCAGAAATCATGGTAATTTTCTTATTTATTTATTTATATTCGAATTATTTGGCAATTAAATTATGAAAATTTGTTCTTGATGTTGTTGATGTGATTTGATGCTTCCATATTGTAGAGCATGTTTTTCTGGTCGATTTGGTATATTATACTTCAAAAATAGGGTTCAGTATCATATAGAAAGTGAGGTTTAATTTTCTGAAAATTTCTTGAATATGTGTTCTTGGTGTTCTTGAAGAGTTCTGATAATCAAAGTCAATTTTGGAGGTGTTATTGAACACCAAATCACAAGTATGAATACCCGTTGTGAAGCCCTCAATCTGTTCTATCTGATTTTAGCATCAAAATCAACTGAGGATTGGTAATTTATAAATTCATAAATTTAGGGTTTATGCTCGATTTGGGGATTTTAATTTGGTTGATTCTGGGAAGATTTGGAGGTTACAGGAGTGTAGATCATTGAATCCTCGTTCGAACGGCACCGGTTTTGTGCCTGTTGGGTTCTGTTTTCGCGTCGCCGGAGAACCGCCGCGGCGGCGGCGTTCTTGAAGCTTCCCGATGTCGGGGACGACGAGGAAGGAGGTGGATGGTGGGGGAGACTGCTGTGGACTACTGTGGAACGAGAAAACAGAAGAAATCAGTCTGGAATCACGGCGTTTGACCGTGTTTTCTCGCCGGAACGATCACCGGCGGCGGAGCCGCGGTGATGTTCTTCGTGACCCGATAACCCGGAGTCGACCCGGTTTACAACCCGGTTTCGACCCGGGGTTTGATCCCCAAAACCTGAAACCAATTCCCTGAATTGTGTTTTTGATTTATTAATTATTTATTTATATTTTAGTAAATCAAAATCAGATTTTAAAAATTCTAAATATTAAATAAAAATTAGTTTTAAATTCTGAAAAAAATAGTATTATTAATTTCTAAATTATTTTATTAAATTATAAATTCGAATTTATTTATTTATTTATTTATTTATTTAATTATTTATCTAATTATTTATTAATTATCTAATTAATTAATAATTGGGTAATTAATTAATAAGTAGGTAATTAATTAGTAAATAAGGATTAAAAATAATTAAGTGAGGTAATTAATAATCTAATAATTAGTTAATATTACGAGTAGTGATTCGATAATTAGAGTTATTATTCGAGCAATAGTTATTCGAATAATATTGCGGTAATTATTTGTATTGTATAATTAAATACCGATAATTAATTGATTAACGAATCGTTTAAATTCCGATATTAATATATTAATTCGGTAGTATTCGAGAATAGTGTGTAGCTCGTATTTATACGAGTGATTAATCGTTGAGTTGATTTATAATTTGAGTAATTCGTAGTTATTCGATAAATAGCGTATCAGTTAATTAAGTTGATTGATTATTTGTAAATAATCGATCTAATCAAATAAATAACGATGAGTTGTAAATATTTGTAATAAATGGTGATTAATCCTAATAATTAGGGATTAATTATTTTAAATTAATAAATAATTATCTATTAATTATTTATTAGTTATTTATTTATTAAGTGATTAATTATTTCAATAATTAATCACATAATTTTCAATAAATCGTAACTTCTTCGTTTTAACTCCAAAAATTATAAAAAAATTATTGTTGACTTTGATTTTTCTTAAATAATTATTTAAAAATATAATTAAGGATTGTTTAATTATAATTAATTATTTATAATTAAGTATTAATTAATTAAATCTTGTTTAATTTATAATAAATCAACCGTTCGTCCGTTTAATACGAAACGAACGCTTCTAGACTCAGAAAAATATTCTGCTTCTATTAAAAATATTTTCAAGACCTAAATTCTTTTATATTAAAAGGATGTTTATTTCACGAATCATCCTGAGTCGGTAATTGATTGATAAAATGTTCTTTTTGACCCAATTTCAACTCTAAACATATCGAGACCTATCTTTGGACGATTCAACTTATATGTTACGTGAATTACATGATTACGTGTTATCTGGATAATATGATTGCTTGTCCTATATGTATGTATTATGCAAATAATGAGTCAGCATGTCTTTTAAATGCTATCTGAATGAGATGTGATTCTTATATATTATTATTATCGGACGGGTAGACGATAGGGATAAGTGTATAGACTAGTCAAATATATATTGTCAGTTCATTGAATAGTATTATTTGTGATAAAGGCATATAGTATGAGACGTTCAAAGCCAGATAGAGATGGTAGAAGTGAAGCCTGATTCCGTGTAATACTGAAACAAGTGGATTTGGGATAAAGATAACCTAAGAAGGTAAATGATAAGAAGGGTCAAGTAGCTCGTCAAGGGTAGTACAGAGGCGACAGGACTGAGTGATATGTCAACTAGTTAAAGATCAGAAGGATTCTCAATTGAGGCAAGTATTCCTATCATCACTTATTGTTCAAGTGATATTTATTTTAAAGCTTATTATGCAAGTATTTGCTTTCCCTATTCACAGTTCGAAATAGATAAATGTTTTACATATCGCTGAATTAAATAATTCTGTTTATGCAAGTATTCCCGAACTTTCTTTTAAATACTGCAAGTATTCCTAACCTTTCTCTTTAAATACTGCAAATATTTATTCGCTCCTATTCTAAGTTCAGAATAGTTAACTGTTTTATATTTCGCTGCAATTACTCTTATTTATGCAAGTTCCTTTCACTATTATTTCTTTATCATCGATGGCTCTCTTGAGCAAGTACCCAAAGTGATTTGACATCAAAATACTCCACGGACTGGATGGTTACTATATATATATATATATATATATATAAGGACCAGTGATGAGCTGGATCCTATGGGCCGGAGATGGACCGGACCCTTTAGGCCATAGTTGCCTGAGTACTCCTAATGTTGGTTGGGTCTATGCAGTTGGGTATAGATCCGCACTATCTCCTGACTGATCAGCAGGTTATAGTGCATATGTTGGTTTCTAGTGTTCAGTCCAATTTATTGTTGTTCACCATTAATGGCATTCCCTCTTGAAGTAAAATGTGATTATGGGTTAAAGTTATTCTTTCTTAGCCCTCAGTTTCGGAAAATTACAGTGTTTATAAATGAATTCGAGGTTCAGAGTGTTGCTGCAGCATTTGTTGCTCAGTAATATTTAGAATCTTGAATGAATTGGGATTTTCTTAATTATTCAACCCGTCCTTATCAGGCTGGTTTAGCAGGCTAAGTCTATGGAAACTTAGTCGATAATGATGGATACTGAATAGTTAGGAATTTCTTGAACGTCGTTTTATGAATAGTGAGTGCATCAATTGCTCAATTATGAGATAATACCAGAAGCTATTTTGAAAACACGCGATCTCTAAAAGCTCTGACAAAAATGTCATTATGTCCTTTGTGATTTATAGCAATACAAATCAAATTGATTTAAGCTGATAAAGTATATCCTTTAAATGATTTCGTGTTTCGCTCATCAAAATATTTCAGAGAAATTAATGTTTAAAGACTCAAATTATATACTTGCTGGGCATCTTTGGCTCACTCTTGCTTTGTCAATTCTTATTTCTGCCAGAAACAGATAAGGACTAAAGTGAATAGCTTTGATAGACAGCAGAAGTATGAGAAATTTCCGTTGCGAGAGGTTGAAGGTGTTAGAAGAATGTGACAAGAGCATTAGTTCAAAGATATATATACTTGTATTATAGTTGAAGTGAGTTGTAGAAGGTTAGATTCTTGTTTCATACCATGACCTGTAAAAGATCCGGACTTAAGGGGTTATTTATTTATTTCTTTACTTTATGTAATAATGGTTTAGTAACACCAAATCTTGACCCCGGATTTGGGGCGTTACATTTTGGTATCAGAGCTACAGGTTATTGGTCACTGAAATAAGAATAGGTGAGAGTAAGATAGGAATGATAGGTCGTACAGGATAGGAAAAACCCTAGGCAAATTCAGGATAAATTGAGTTGAGTGCGAATTAGGGTTAGCAGATCCGATAAGGAGTTGGTAAGATAGGATTGATGAGAAAGTGTAAGGCGAATATCACAACATCATAGGTATATTGAAACCTCAGATCATACAATAATGAGAAATCGACGGATCGACGGAGACTTGGTATGTTACCCTACTTTTCATGTGGTTTTGAAGAAAATGCGATTGATTTTGTGAGCACTTGTGAAAGAGATGCTAGGTGAGTTTTAGTACGAGTTGACTTAGGTATTAGGACGAGTTACACGTCGAAGGCAACCAGTGGATGGAAGCTGATAAAGAACTAACGTTGTGCGTTTCGAAGGAACCACCGTTGCGAGAAGATTCTTATCACTTATCGGGAGCTGCATGAGGAATAATATTTACCTTCCTAGATATAGGTAAGATTAGCAAGAAGATGCGACCCTATTCACATACAGAACGTCGAATTGCGTGCGTGGTTGTAAGCATAACGTCAAGGACGATGACATGAATATGAAAGACAATGGCAGACGTCAGCGTTGAGTCCAAGTTAGGAATAAACTGGCATATAACGGTGACTGAAGTTTCGTCGGCTAATAAGTGCATGTATAATCCAAGGAAAAGTGGAAGAGGCACCAAAGTGGAGAGACCCTTATATGGGCATTCTTTTAATTAGACATTTTATTGGTAAATCAGGAAGATAGCAAGTAATTTATATAGTAATGACGACCAAATATTTGATTTTTAAAACTTTAAAATTAGATTTCGGAAAAGATTTTCTTCATCAACTTTCAGAAGATTTTTGCATGAAATGAGTTTTACAAATTGGTTGTCAAATTACTACTTATGTTCTTGTTATTATAAACAGAAAATGATCTAAAAAGAAGAATGAAAGTAAACGTTGTTTAATAAAATCAATAATTGAATCAACGTATTAAAATATTATTTCCCCATTTTATAAGATTAATAAAATTTAACAAGATTCGTGAATCGAATGAATGAAGGATGATTGAAGGAAATGGTAGAATCTTCCAGATAGTTGGAGAAGAATCGTATTGTTATCGATGAAATTGAGGCATTACGTGATCAATGGGTATTTTACACGACATAGATGAAATCTGAAGCTGTGATTTTAACTTCGGAATGACACGATTAAGATTAAATTATTGAAGCATTTGGTGTGAGGGCATTTCCAGGAAACATTTCAAAGTAGTGATGTGAATAGAATCGTGAACCTGTATCCGCACGATCCTGAAGGCATACGTAAATGAAGCGTGGAAGGTGATCGGCATTGACATTCTTTTTTTTTTTTTTTTAGTATGATAACATATGTTCTTCTCGAATTTAAATATGTATGAGCTTTTTCTGTTGATAAATCATATGAGGCGGAAACGAAAGAACATTCTTGTGTCCCTCCTAAATTGTTGCTTTTCTCAAATTCTTGATTCCCAATTGAGACAACAGTGTTATGATATGACGCTTTGTCGAAGTGACGAAAAGTCGGGTGGGACGCCACCTAATCATGTGCTGTATGCCATATAGTATGAAAGACTGGCCATCTTAAGTACGAATATGGTTGTCTCATCCTTCACTCATTTTTCTTCCTTCAATCAGTTGTCGCATTGTTATTCCTTATTTCGTTTTTCAATCAAAATCATGTTTACAAACTCTCCTCTTGCATCGAGTCTGTTCTTTGACGATTCCAAAAGAAATAGAATAGTCAGTACAACAGGTAGAATTATGTGTCAAAGAAGAATATGATTGTAAGTTGATAAATAATGCACTTCAAACTAGAGGATTTCGACGCGAAATGAATGGTTAGTGAATCGTACATTTATTACAAAATAAGGAAGCAGAGTTGTGTGTGTCAGATGAAGTAAACGAGTATCGGGACGACGATCAAAGATCAAGGAAATTCTGAACGATGACTCAGACAGGCGGTTAACACACGAGGCATCCCTTCGTCATGAAAAGATACTAGTCGTCAAATAAAAATCGAACTTCGAACGTGCTCTTCAAGAATTTGTGAAGATCCCTAACTTAGACAATTGATTGTGAATACAATACTCATACCCGGGTCAGTAACGGAAGTTCGATGTGAAGCCGTAAGTGGAGATGAAGCATTGGTGACTCGATTATGAAACTTTTCAAGAAATAATAATCTAACGATTGAGTTTCTACCAGATTGTGATGGTAATAATGGAGACCATGCGCAGTTATTAAAAGATAAACCGATTAATAATGATCAGAAATAAATTAACAGAATCATGAAATCAAACCTTAAATTCATTAAGAACAATTCGTAATATTCTAAGAAAGGTATGGTTATATTAATCATTGTGGGTTTCAGATCCAATCCCAATTAAAAAGAGATATGCTATACTAGTTAGATGCTGATCAAAGGTGAATTGTGGGAATTGATGATTTGGTTGATTAATGGTGTCGGCTTGAGTCCGACTGGTAGTCAATGGTATAGGGGAAGTGCTGCCCAAATTTTCAGAAATTACCCTATAGTTAAGAACAAAGAAGTATAGGATCATTCTTGTCAGCATTCCAGAAAATTGTAATCTCGGTTCTTGAGAAAGTTGTTATGACCAAACTGACTTTATGTAATTGGTCTTTGATTCCAGTTAGCTAGTTAGCACTTGGTTTAAGTGATCATTTAAAGGAATTGATTGATCCACTTAGCCAACTAATGGTTAGTTAAATGGAAATCGATTCCAATTAGATTAAGTCAAACTCTAACATAATTTCCAGATCCGAAATGAAAGATATAGAAATTTGAGAAAAAGTAATGGCGTTACCGTAAATTAAAAAGGCCTAGTTCAATTAGCGTGATGTTATTGTAATCGGATGTAAGGTGTGATCCAGAAGAATATGCTCTTTTTGATGAATAAAAAGAATAGAAAGTTATTGGTTAATGCTAGTAAGAAGAATATTTTAAGACCTGAAGCGGTTGAATAGAAGTTGCTATAGAATGATGGAAAGCTCGCAAATTCAAGCATCCAATGAACGACGGAGATTGATGAAGTCCGCATGTGAACTCAGGAAAAAAAAAAAAAAGAAGATGAGAATCAATGAAGAGAAGTCAAACACGTGATTTGTGACACGTCAAGTAAGGCTAAGAAAATAGCTACCGAGGAAATTCGATAATTTTGTTAGTAAGAATTTAAATAGTATAAATAAAAGCCTTCATTCCAGTGTGAATTCCAGGAATGACCTATTCAATAATAAACAGAGTAATATTACTAAGAAAAAGAAATTCGTTATGTATGAAGAAGATAATGAATAATGAGAATAAAGAACTAATCAAGACAAGAAGTGGAATCAAAAGGATGATAAAGAAAGTTTATAAAATAATCCAGGATATACGCAAGGTATAAACGTCAGTTGGGCCAGAATTGATTGGAAATTAAAGTGAAACGTCGATAGTTGGAGATAGGAATTTCATTCAAGAAATGCGTGTAAACAAGAATGATTAAACAAAGAAATTAATGGCAAACGATTGTAGAAGCGCGTTACAATGAATCTCAAAAAGGGAATTCTTTAGAACTAAAGTAAATTCCCGGAGGTTTGAATGAATGCTTTATCAAGATTACCTCAAGGAATGAGGTGATGATTTCTCGTCGGTTACTGCATAGAGTCAAGCTGGTGACAAAGGCCCCATATCCTCTAACTCAATAGGGACGAAATAATAAGTAAGGGAAAACCTCAGAAATATGAATATGGAAAAGAAAATAGATATATGAGGATACGCGTCGATTATCAGAAATTGTAAGTTTGAAGGTTAAGTGAACACAATGTACCAGGAGTATTGAGATAGAGTGACCGTATTTATTGATAACATCCTCATCAATTCAAGGACTAAAGAAGAGACTAAGTCGAACGACTGAGGATATGCTTGCAAAGAATTGAGAAATAGCAGCTAGATTCTCAGCTTCAAAGATATGAATTCTGGTTATAATTGATTATGAGCTCCAGTGTGTGGTTAACTACCAAACAGGAAAGGTCCATTTAGGAATAGATTTTTAAGTAGAAATAAAAGAGTGAATGCCATTAAGATTGTTGAGAAATGGTTAAAAGAATTGGAAAAGTTAGAAATTGAAGAATAGGTTTTGATTCGTCTTCTAGGGTATGCTGATACTTACTTTGTTGTTGAATATCAAAGGTGTTATTAATGCAGATGATTGATGTTGACTTCAGTATGAAATGTTGTGAGCATCAAAGTTCGTATTGATATCTAATTTGATAGGACAACAAAATGAGTATTAGTACCAAGAGACCGGGTTTTGAATAAAGTTATGATTCATTCCATTCCAAATTAATATTTCCTTTCGGATAATAGCAGATTCTCGCCTGATGAATCTACTTGTTGGTGATTGAAAAGAAATTGAAATATACCCCAAAATGGTAAGTTAAATGCAATTGCCGAGAATTCCTTTAGTTTTTGAATAAATATAGAACATTCCTAATTATCAGGCGTCATGAGCTCAGGATATCGGGCACAAACGAATAGAAAATACAAGAGACCGATTAAAGATTCTCGAATATGATTAGAAACGATTATAGGTCAATTTAACCAAATAGAAGGAGACATGATAAGTAGAGAAAAACAGTCAGTGAAAATAGAAATTTCATGAACAGGAAATATTAGAATTAGGAAAGAAAAGAAGGGTAGTGTAAATTGAGTGAGTCCTTTGAAACAGTGAGATAGAAAGAATGATTGTGAATGAGTTGGTCTTGTTGTCACAGGTGTACGAGTCTATAAGGCATTCATGTGTGTATGACTATGAAGAGTAATTTAGCTCTCAATGTGAGAAGTAGAAGATTGAATTAGGAGTTGCATGAGCAACTGATAAATTTGATGACGGCAGGAGACCGTTGAAACGAGATTAGAGTAGTGAGTCCTAAGAAATTTTAAGTAGATACTCGAAATGTATCAGTGTCTGTTCTTTAGCATGATTCTGAGGACAGAATCCTTTTAAGGGGGGAAGGATGTAACATCTGGGAAATATCGTATAATTATTTATATCAATATATGATTATTATGTGAATATTATATGAATTTTTGGTGAATTATCTGGTGTTTGATAATAATATTTGGATGTTTGTATGTAATAAAATGTGAGTATGTTAATTTTAATATGTCCAGAATAAAATATAAATAATTAAGGTATTTTTCTGGTAATTTTTGGAGTATTAGATGATTTTATAATAATTTATGAAATTATTAATTATTTTCTGAATAATTACAAAATTATTTTATAAAGCCGGGAATCGTCCGACTTCAATCGTTTTTACGTTTTTACAACCCGAAACTCTTCCGAAAACTCCTTCCTAACCTAATCTGGTAATTCCGGACATTTTCCGTGTTTTGACTTTTTCGATCCGGATTACGGTTTAACCCGTGCGCGGCCCGGCGCAAGATTTTCGATACGATAGTTATTTCGGTAATCAATAAAACCCGTATTTTCGAGAGACGGGATATTTTTATATTATTCTCGTATATAATATTTTATAAAAAGCTCGGTTTTGATAATTATCCAATTTCGGTATTAAATCGGATCGTTATTGCAGTTACTTAGCGGCTAAGCAACTAATTTAATGATCCAAAACGATCCAAAACGATCCAAAACGATCCAGAACGATCCAATATTCCATAAATATAAATAGCCTATTTCTTATTTCGTTTATTCCGTTTATTCATTTGCAACCAGTTAAAACACCGTAAATACAGAGAAAAACCCGAGAAAAACCGATACGTTCCCGAGAATCAAACACACCAACGAAGGCGTTATCGAACTCCGATTCGGGCGTGCAGCATATCAAAACGAAGCTCTCGAAATCTTCTTTCTGAATCAATCATCAGTTTCTGCCCAGAAATCATGGTAATTTTCTTATTTATTTATTTATATTCGAATTATTTGGCAATTAAATTATGAAAATTTGTTCTTGATGTTGTTGATGTGATTTGATGCTTCCATATTGTAGAGCATGTTTTTCTGGTCGATTTGGTATATTATACTTCAAAAATAGGGTTCAGTATCATATAGAAAGTGAGGTTTAATTTTCTGAAAATTTCTTGAATATGTGTTCTTGGTGTTCTTGAAGAGTTCTGATAATCAAAGTCAATTTTGGAGGTGTTATTGAACACCAAATCACAAGTATGAATACCCGTTGTGAAGCCCTCAATCTGTTCTATCTGATTTTAGCATCAAAATCAACTGAGGATTGGTAATTTATAAATTCATAAATTTAGGGTTTATGCTCGATTTGGGGATTTTAATTTGGTTGATTCTGGGAAGATTTGGAGGTTACAGGAGTGTAGATCATTGAATCCTCGTTCGAACGGCACCGGTTTTGTGCCTGTTGGGTTCTGTTTTCGCGTCGCCGGAGAACCGCCGCGGCGGCGGCGTTCTTGAAGCTTCCCGATGTCGGGGACGACGAGGAAGGAGGTGGATGGTGGGGGAGACTGCTGTGGACTACTGTGGAACGAGAAAACAGAAGAAATCAGTCTGGAATCACGGCGTTTGACCGTGTTTTCTCGCCGGAACGATCACCGGCGGCGGAGCCGCGGTGATGTTCTTCGTGACCCGATAACCCGGAGTCGACCCGGTTTACAACCCGGTTTCGACCCGGGGTTTGATCCCCAAAACCTGAAACCAATTCCCTGAATTGTGTTTTTGATTTATTAATTATTTATTTATATTTTAGTAAATCAAAATCAGATTTTAAAAATTCTAAATATTAAATAAAAATTAGTTTTAAATTCTGAAAAAAATAGTATTATTAATTTCTAAATTATTTTATTAAATTATAAATTCGAATTTATTTATTTATTTATTTATTTATTTAATTATTTATCTAATTATTTATTAATTATCTAATTAATTAATAATTGGGTAATTAATTAATAAGTAGGTAATTAATTAGTAAATAAGGATTAAAAATAATTAAGTGAGGTAATTAATAATCTAATAATTAGTTAATATTACGAGTAGTGATTCGATAATTAGAGTTATTATTCGAGCAATAGTTATTCGAATAATATTGCGGTAATTATTTGTATTGTATAATTAAATACCGATAATTAATTGATTAACGAATCGTTTAAATTCCGATATTAATATATTAATTCGGTAGTATTCGAGAATAGTGTGTAGCTCGTATTTATACGAGTGATTAATCGTTGAGTTGATTTATAATTTGAGTAATTCGTAGTTATTCGATAAATAGCGTATCAGTTAATTAAGTTGATTGATTATTTGTAAATAATCGATCTAATCAAATAAATAACGATGAGTTGTAAATATTTGTAATAAATGGTGATTAATCCTAATAATTAGGGATTAATTATTTTAAATTAATAAATAATTATCTATTAATTATTTATTAGTTATTTATTTATTAAGTGATTAATTATTTCAATAATTAATCACATAATTTTCAATAAATCGTAACTTCTTCGTTTTAACTCCAAAAATTATAAAAAAATTATTGTTGACTTTGATTTTTCTTAAATAATTATTTAAAAATATAATTAAGGATTGTTTAATTATAATTAATTATTTATAATTAAGTATTAATTAATTAAATCTTGTTTAATTTATAATAAATCAACCGTTCGTCCGTTTAATACGAAATGAACGCTTCTAGACTCAGAAAAATATTCTGCTTCTATTAAAAATATTTTCAAGACCTAAATTCTTTTATATTAAAAGGATGTTTATTTCACGAATCATCCTGAGTCGGTAATTGATTGATAAAATGTTCTTTTTGACCCAATTTCAACTCTAAACATATCGAGACCTATCTTTGGACGATTCAACTTATATGTTACGTGAATTACATGATTACGTGTTATCTGGATAATATGATTGCTTGTCCTATATGTATGTATTATGCAAATAATGAGTCAGCATGTCTTTTAAATGCTATCTGAATGAGATGTGATTCTTATATATTATTATTATCGGACGGGTAGACGATAGGGATAAGTGTATAGACTAGTCAAATATATATTGTCAGTTCATTGAATAGTATTATTTGTGATAAAGGCATATAGTATGAGACGTTCAAAGCCAGATAGAGATGGTAGAAGTGAAGCCTGATTCCGTGTAATACTGAAACAAGTGGATTTGGGATAAAGATAACCTAAGAAGGTAAATGATAAGAAGGGTCAAGTAGCTCGTCAAGGGTAGTACAGAGGCGACAGGACTGAGTGATATGTCAACTAGTTAAAGATCAGAAGGATTCTCAATTGAGGCAAGTATTCCTATCATCACTTATTGTTCAAGTGATATTTATTTTAAAGCTTATTATGCAAGTATTTGCTTTCCCTATTCACAGTTCGAAATAGATAAATGTTTTACATATCGCTGAATTAAATAATTCTGTTTATGCAAGTATTCCCGAACTTTCTTTTAAATACTGCAAGTATTCCTAACCTTTCTCTTTAAATACTGCAAATATTTATTCGCTCCTATTCTAAGTTCAGAATAGTTAACTGTTTTATATTTCGCTGCAATTACTCTTATTTATGCAAGTTCCTTTCACTATTATTTCTTTATCATCGATGGCTCTCTTGAGCAAGTACCCAAAGTGATTTGACATCAAAATACTCCACGGACTGGATGGTTACTATATATATATATATATATATAAGGACCAGTGATGAGCTGGATCCTATGGGCCGGAGATGGACCGGACCCTTTAGGCCATAGTTGCCTGAGTACTCCTAATGTTGGTTGGGTCTATGCAGTTGGGTATAGATCCGCACTATCTCCTGACTGATCAGCAGGTTATAGTGCATATGTTGGTTTCTAGTGTTCAGTCCAATTTATTGTTGTTCGCCATTAATGGCATTCCCTCTTGAAGTAAAATGTGATTATGGGTTAAAGTTATTCTTTCTTAGCCCTCAGTTTCGGAAAATTACAGTGTTTATAAATGAATTCGAGGTTCAGAGTGTTGCTGCAGCATTTGTTGCTCAGTAATATTTAGAATCTTGAATGAATTGGGATTTTCTTAATTATTCAACCCGTCCTTATCAGGCTGGTTTAGCAGGCTAAGTCTATGGAAACTTAGTCGATAATGATGGATACTGAATAGTTAGGAATTTCTTGAACGTCGTTTTATGAATAGTGAGTGCATCAATTGCTCAATTATGAGATAATACCAGAAGCTATTTTGAAAACACGCGATCTCTAAAAGCTCTGACAAAAATGTCATTATGTCCTTTATGATTTATAGCAATACAAATCAAATTGATTTAAGCTGATAAAGTATATCCTTTAAATGATTTCGTGTTTCGCTCATCAAAATATTTCAGAGAAATTAATGTTTAAAGACTCAAATTATATACTTGCTGGGCATCTTTGGCTCACTCTTGCTTTGTCAATTCTTATTTCTGCCAGAAACAGATAAGGACTAAAGTGAATAGCTTTGATAGACAGCAGAAGTATGAGAAATTTCCGTTGCGAGAGGTTGAAGGTGTTAGAAGAATGTGACAAGAGCATTAGTTCAAAGATATATATACTTGTATTATAGTTGAAGTGAGTTGTAGAAGGTTAGATTCTTGTTTCATACCATGACCTGTAAAAGATCCGGACTTAAGGGGTTATTTATTTATTTCTTTACTTTATGTAATAATGGTTTAGTAACACCAAATCTTGACCCCGGATTTGGGGCGTTACATGATGGTTGCACCGCTGCAAGCTATTCCACTTCCTGGTGTGAGACCACCTATTCGAGGACCCCCACCTGCTGATTCTGACTCTACCAGACATTCGGTTGCGGGTGCGTCTTTTCAGTTTACTCCACACCCTGTTCCATACCATAAGTATGAGGCTCTTCTTTTGGAACGAGAAGCCATGTTGGCCCAGATTCAGGAGCTACAACACATCATAAGGACTATAGACGTTGACAGGAAAGTAAAGGAGCTTCAGAATGAGATTCAGGTGACCTGTAAAATACTTGAGGCTAGAATTCATGGAGCTACTTGCGAGTATGCAGCCCCAGATGCTCTTATGGGGTGGGCCAGAGAGGTATTGGAGGATTTTGAGAGGTTTGGTCGACCCGAGTTTCCATAACGCTAAATGACAGAAATGATGTGACAGCTGATATATGTATAATAGTGTGTAATGTGTAATATCAGACTTTTGGTGGGTGTTTAAATAAAATAGACTTGCTGAATAGTGGATATGCCTGTTGTACCTTTGCCTTTAATAAAATATTTTGTGCTTGTACCACCAAACTTTGGTATATATATCAGTACCTTTTATTTTCCTGCATTGTCATTTACTTTACCATACTTTTTTTTATCTTACTACACCAGTTCTAAAACTCTTGTGATAACATGTACCCTTTTCCCCTTTGTGACGGCCTCAACCCCGGGGTCAGGAGTTGACGTCACCAACAGCAATAATAATAAACATAATATAATCCAAATTACTAATTATACATCACCACGACCCCTTTACCAAGACCTTTTCCAGGTTCAAGTATGATTTAGGTTACAACTATTACAACACCAACCTACACAAACCGACCTAACACTACTAACTTAATACAACAACTCAATAAACCATCTTTGGTCCAACACACTACCTCAGAGGAGCCTGGCACGGAAGGCACTGGAACTCTGCCCTGACTACCGCGGAGGAATCTCTTAGGCATCTGCAATACATGTATAAAACATTCTGCAAGGGTGAGCAATTGCTTGCTCAGCAGTACCACTATATGAATAACAAATAAAACAATTTATGATAAAAAAGTGATAGAAACAGAGATTATAACTCATTTGAAAAACATGTAAAACATTCATAAACTGGATACTCAAAACTAGCATGCTTTCAACAAAACAAACGTAGTAGTGTGTTGTGTACAAATACCAGAGTTTAATTCTAGCATGTCATTTTCATTTCCAAATCCAATGTATAACTCACTTGTTCCGTTACAAAAATCACAAAGCCAAATCAGATACATACGGATATGTGAAGATAACTGATCAGGCTATCAACACCAGATGGCTCTAACTGCCATCTCATTTACCTGTTCCGGAACTCAAAGATAAGCTAGGTCTCTGACCTGCTGGACTAATCGGTTATATAATGCGCGCAACTGAATTAGCATCTTATGCCACCTTAATAGGCCTACTCTGGCCCCTATGTATCCCATATCTGATCATTTTATCTAGTTTTCAAAATCACTTGTTCCTATCTCATTTCCAAAACCATTCATTTTAACAGCACACATATAAAATCTAGTTCGCAAATCATTTCATTCGAGATAGGTACCTTTCGAAGCTACTTTTCCCCAATACAGATTTAAAAACAATGATTTATAATTACAGGGGATACATAACTTGAAACATTTCTGTTCCTTTACGAGATTAAAACATTAGCTATTCATATATACTGAACCATAAAAGAATGGTCAGGGGTACTTGCTTTGCAAAGCTTTACAGCTATTACTGATCGACCTTGGACTAACTTGGACACTCAGCTTTATCGCCTCACTATCAGAGTATCCTGGATCCGACTTCAACGTTTAAGTCCTTCGCTTGGAACCTTGATGCGCTTGTTGATTGATCACTAGGTTAACTTTAGTCCATTGCCACTCTCGGGCCTAACGACTATAACCTACATAGTCGAAATACCCTACTTTAGACTTTCGATTATACTTGACATATCCTCGCTAGCAAATTCGATATCAAATCCCGACTCGTAATTACACATATTAATACGATACACATAGCAATCATGGTTCACATACTTAAAACTCGGCCCGATATTCATTTTAGAAATCACGTATACTTGTCGCTGTAGGAAACAGGGTTGTCAGTTATAACTTATAAAATATATTCTTACAACACACAGACACATTTCATAAAAACAAGGTTATTAACCATTTATTACAATATGCAGGTAGGCACGTACAACATTTATTTATAGGTATATAACTATATACACTTGACGGATATCCCCCGATAATTTACAGGATATGCTCCCAAAATTTGGGCAGCGTCTCCTTTGTTTATCGGACTACCCGTCGAACAAAAATCGACGTCAAATCAATCACAACCAATTACAGCCATAATCCGAATACAATTCCCAACCTCCGATTCAACCCAATCATATTAATCAAAATTCCAAAATTTCCAAATTCCAATTTAATTACAATTATTATTTATTATTCGTATTTCATATTTATTTATTTTAAAATATTAGGACTCAGATACACATCATCATCGTCCACCGTTGACTCACCGAAGTTCATCGTCAACGGCGGTATAATTTATTGGTGCCCGTTATGTTACAGATTTCCAAATAAATTACGCCGATTAAAATTATTTTCTCACAACGAAAGTTTTTTATTTCACGAATATGACTCATTTATTTCCCTGCAGTAAAAGGAAATAAAAATAAATATTTCAATAACCAAGCCCAACTGCATAAACTGGTCCAATAGTAAATGCCCGAATAATCCGGCCCAAACTGCAAGCCCAAAGAACCAGCCCAACAGAAAATAATCGCAGAGAAACAAGAGCACAACACAGGAACCACGCGGCCACACTGCAGAAACACACACACACACATGAACGCACAAAACACACACACACACAAATGCACACACCAACATGAGACTGAGTGACAAACACTTGAGTGTAGAGTGGAGTGAAACACAAGGTGAGAACACTAAACAGAAATCACACACTTGCACTGTGAGGAATGGTTACCAAATAGTCTCTTCACTTGGTTGGTTGATCCTAAGGTTTTACTCTGAATACATTTTGAAGGATTACTCAACTAAGGGGGATAGATTATAAAGAGATTATGGAAAAAGATTATGGACTGATAGTCTTTCTATAACTAAGAAGAGGGATTTCTAACTTTATTGTACTAAGGAAGGGGTTCTTCATCTTAGGGGGAGAGATTATTGAGTTTCAGTTACAAGTTCCAAAATGTTGTCTATGTGCTTTATGGGAAGATCTGAAGATTATTGAAGACGGTATTTGGAAGACGTATCTATTTGCAACTTTACATAAGGGAGAGAAGAATTTGTTCTCTGCTGAAGCTGAATGTGTATAGAAGATGTGGTAGATATAAGATAGTATTATTTCCAAGTCCCGAAGCTAATTGAAGAGTTTTGGATAAGGTTAGTTGAGTTATCCTCCAAACTGTTGCTTCTCCATCATTATTTGACCGTCAAGTGTAACAGTCAAATAGGGGGAGATTGTTGAGCAAGAATGAAGCTGTATGGTTATCTCAACAATACTGGTTTGGATAACTCAACATAGGACAAGGACTTTGAAATAATCTATGTTCCACTGGAATCAGTACAGATTGGTTATTGGGTATATGCACAAAAGGTTCTGTTAGTTGTAGTGAAGAAGACGTTAACAGTGACCCGTATGAAGTTCATTAATATGTTCAGGCATCAGAAGAATAAGGTTGGAGTCATTCAAAGCAGTTGTCAGAATCAGTGTGAAGACCTCAAGGATTCCTAGTGTAGTTGGTTATATTTGGTAGAAATCTTAACAGTGGTTTATACGGGTATAATATGAAGGCCTGAGAGCGAAACTAGTCGTCTGTGAACCAGACCTATGCACAAGACGTCAGTAATCCGTGAAATGAAACAGAGTATTATTTTTAAGGAATACTGTTAAGTTAATTTTGTACTCGAGGAGTCTGGAAATATTTTAAGGTACAAACCCCTGAGATTAGAAGGCTTGCAGATACAGAAGGGTACATCTAAACAGCTTGAGGAATTGGCCAAGCTCTAGGTTTAATTGTTAACTGAAATTAATTTATTAAATGGACTTTAATATAATTTATTTATTAAACTTAAAATGATTTATTTTATAAACTTTGAGTAAGTTTATTTTATAAATCTAAATTAGTTTATTTATATAAATTATGTTTCAGTTCATTTTATAAAATAATTTAGTTAATAAAATAAACTAAATCTTATGTGTTTAATTCGAGTACATGAAAATAAATTCAGCCATTACATTGCATGCATGCGAGTTGATTAAAAGGAGGACATGATTTATTTGGTTTATCAAATAAAAGAAACCAGATTGTACGCTTTCTTTTGAATCTAATAAACAAATGAATCAGGTGCATTATTCACTTGTTTCAGTCAAATAGAAACCATGTCTGTAAGCTTCCACATAGCGGGGTCCGCCTGGTTGAGAACAAAGGAAACATATACAAATTCAAGGAAAAGAAACAGAATTGGCAGGGTTTGTTTATGTTAATCTGAGGTGCAAGCACTCGCGCGTGTGGCGCAGTACCGTCTCATTTCTTCTGCGCGTATTCGTCAAATGCTCCCCTGGCATCCTTTTCTTTCCCACGAGAATTCTCTCTCTCCTGGCAGCTGCACATGGTGTCAATAGCATGCATAGTTATTTATTTAATTCACAGAAAATCTATTCCTTTGTTCCCTCAGTGTCGCCATAGAATTGTAATCGCCATTGGCGATTGAAAGTGTTAAGGCAAAGGCGGCTGGCTCTTTGCTGTGTGGTGACTTGCCTTCACTTCTCCCTACAGCTGCATGTTCTTGATCGTCATAGAGAAATTAATTGAGTACCTATTGTTGGTTTATGTCCTCATCGCCACACAATATTTCTGATACAAAAAGAATAAAAGGACTGAAAGCAGCCACGCAGTCTCTTTATCTCTCCAATAATTCTACCACTACAAAACCAATTTTCAGCATATTGTAAATACTACCTCGCAACAAAACACCATTAAAGCTCTGCAGAATTTTTCTTGTAGAGTGGGTTGATTTCATTTATTGAAATTAAGGAGAGAAGTGCTGCCCAATTTATTTCACACCATTAAAGCCTTACAAATTTGTAACACTCATTATTTAAAACTCTCTTGATTGTATTTAAAATCTTTTGATAGAAGCTTTGAATTTTTTGAGTGATAGATAGAACCCCAAATTGATTGTTATTAGTTTGGTTCTCTCTATATTTGTTGCTTCAAATTATTTATATTCGGATTTGTAAGCAAACCTTTACGATTTAATTTCTTAATAAAAAGAATTATTCCGTGAATATCTTAGTGTTTGTTTATTTCATTTTCGAGGTTTATTCTCCGCTGCAATTAATTAACGAAAAACATACATTCACCCCCCTCTATATGTATATTTGGACCTAACAACACTTATTATTCTCTTGTTCATATTTCATTTCAATTCATGATTTCTCCTTTTTCTTTGAATTCCTTATTCTTATTCCAATTGTTACACATACACACTGGTATATTATGGTGATTAGAATATATCAAAGCATAACGATTGTTCCGGTTGCTACTCCATGGACTGGATAGTGATATTTTGGGATTAAGTTTTACTTGATCCTAAGGACTGGGACATAACCGGATCCTTGAGATAGGCCGTAGAGCCTGGGTGCCCGACTGGATCTATATAGGGATATATAGATCTGCACTGTATCCCGGCTGATCAGCAGGGTATAGATGCGAACTTGTGTCCAATTTAGTTCGTTTGTATTCGCCAGAAGTGGCATTCTTTCTATTCTCACAGGGTTATGTCTTTGCAGATGTACCCAGATTACCGATTCATTTAAAATGCTTTAACACTGTTTATGTTTCGCGGACTTGTTAAACAAATTTTGGCTCACCCCTTTTTGTGTTATTCACCTTATTGATTTCATTAAGAATGAATATGAAACCCATCAGGACTCGAGTGGTAAAGAAGCTGGTCAAGCCTCGGGATCCTCTCATACCCAAGGTGTTGATCCCAATCCAGGAAGAAAGCTTTGAGTTGCCCGAACAGGTGGAGTGTAGATAGTTAGTATGTGTGTGTGTGTGTTTGAATAAAAGATAAACTTAGTTTAAAACCGGTTAGACAATGGTTTGTAATAAAGAGAGTTTGTAAGATTTTAAATTTGGTTTGTAATAAAGTAGTTTGTGGTTCTTGTTTTCATACTTCAACCTAGAAAGATCCTGGTTAGTGTTAAAGGGGTTTAGATACATTTAATTATTATTGTTATTCAGATTGTACAGGTTTGGTGATTAGCTAGTAACCCCCAGACTTATACCCTGGGTCTGGAGGGCGTTACAGGTTTGGCATCAGAGTTGTAGGTTAGGTCCCTGAAAACAAGAACATTAGGAATAAGTTTAGATAGGGATATCACATAGGATATGAATAGTCAAATAGGAAGAGTAGTGTTAGGACATAAATAAATAGGGAAGTATAGGTTCTAGGAATTATTTAGTGACCTTTCTTCTTTCTTTGGTATATTATCAGATGGTGTCGTCAGGTTATTCGGGTTCATCTGAGAGGACAGTTACAGGTGCAGTTGCACAAGTCATTCCACCAGTGTCTGAGTATATGTTTCCACCTCTTCCACCTCCTCCACCATTGCCCCAGGAGCCAGCACCACCAGTGCCAGATCTGATTCCTGATCCAGTAGAGATGTTTGATCCACTAGAGTTCTTTGAGCCGATGCTTCCACCTCCACTTCCAGTAGAGCATCAGTTTATACCAGGGATTGAGCCAGAGCTTCCATCACCAGCAGTGTTACCTCCTATTCCGGTACATGCACCAGAGCCAAAGATATTCCAGATGGTTCCAGTTGAGGGTATGGGTGAGCATGAGGTAGAGTTACAGTTGGGATTACAACAGCAGGGTGCTGCAGGGATACAGAGAGTTCTGTTACAGGAGTCAGTAGGTCATATTGCACAGCCATATATGGTACCGTATCATGACTACAGTGTTGTGAGGGAGGATGCTGAGTACTGTAGAGCTCAGTGTAGAGAGATTATGCATTTGTTTGATCAGAGAGACCGATGACCATTAGCCGCACTACAACCAGATTATATGATGAGACATAGGTTATAGTCTACCCTGATGAGTGCTACATTTGAGTTAGATGCTTTGACAGATGACGGGCCGCCTTCCTTTGAGGAGTTTTATAGGGTTTTCCGTCTAGCACAGACAGTGGTTCAGGTACTCCAAGGCGAGTTGAGGCGTATACCGCCGGGGTTTTGAGGTTCTGACTGCAGGAGACAGATGTAGTGTAGATGACTGATGTACATAGATGCAGCTTGTATAGTATGGGTAGTACTGTATGTGTGTAGTATTAGCCTGACTTGTAGCAGCAGCCATGACCACTTGAGCGAGACTTTTTGTATATCAAGCATTCACACCTGAGGCTGGTGTTAAATATATAAAATGAACTTTTTCAAATTTTCTTTTATTTAAATTTCAGTCTTTACAGTTTTACAGCATTTACCTTTACTTTATTGTTTTTATAGCTTTTCATACTTTAAATTCTGTAAATATATATATATATATATCAATCAAATCATTTTATTTAACTGTTTATATTTCCTGTTTTTATATTAAGCAAACTATTTTACTTTTTTCCGAACCATTATCTAAATTTTGTTAATACAGGAGAAATTGTTTTCTTACCTACTGTCAATTGTTTAATAAACTGCCGAAACATCCAACAGCAACTCTGAAGAACAGACCTATTATAAGGACTCGTATATTTTGCTTTATTTAAATGTATAATTATTAAATAAATAAATAAATATGTGTATAGGTTCTGTCAGCTGGATATTATTTTATTGTTAATTATGTGTGATCGTTGGTGTACCGAGTATCATTTGTGTAATTCGTTGTGAAGCTGTGTTATTTTGTTTTGATATTTAAAAGTGATTTTATGCAAATTTATTTGCATAAGTATTTAGATTGTCTCTAAATTTTTTTTTGTAATTTTATAATTACAATACTTATTTTGGGATTTTATAAAATTAAAAATCAATGTTTTATTGATTATCTATACCTGAGTGATTTTCTGATTGTATTTATTATAAAATCAATATTAAATTTAGAAGTTCTTCAAAAATTACGAAACTCATATTTTTATTAATTTTATAATATTCTGAGAATTTTAAAATTATTTTAGGAATTTTTGGGATCAAATTCACCCGCACATTTATTCGCTATATTGTTAAATGCGAATGTAGTGCGCAGTTCAAAATTTCTTTGAAAATTTCAAAAATTCTATTTTATTAATCTTTGAATACCCCGGATATTTTAATATTATTTCAAAAAATTTCCAACTCATTTGTACTTACAAAATACATCGTGAAAATGCGGAATCGGGTCGAAATTAAGGCGTGCGGTTATAAAGGGGACACGTGTCCTTTATTTGGACACGTGGTTTGATAATATAACAGCCCGGTTTCTTTGTTCCAGACCCGATCCAAAAGCATCATCTCTCATTTACTTCCAATCCCTCAATTCACAGCTCTCTTCCGGTTTTAATTCCGGGTAATTCGTCCAAACATCCCTGTTCATCGTTCCTCTCTGTTCTCAGAACCTCTCCTTGTTGTTATATGGTAATTCCCCTGTCTATTCCCTTCGTATCATCGCCTCCGGCCTTGTTTTTCTGGCGGGTTATGGTGGCGTGTGTACTGGGGGTTTCTGCTCTGGTATTATTGTTGCTGCAGCGTGGGTGCGTGTTGTGTGTGTTTGTGTGAGTGTGTGTGCGTTATGTGTGTGTGTGTAGCTTAGAGGCTGTGCTTTTACTTACTTTTCTGGAGATTTGTCGCCGACTTCCTGTTCCGGTTTGTTGCTGATAGTTGCGCGTGTAGATTGTATATATCTGTACGCTGTATGCGCTGCTGTTGGTTCGGTTCTGTTTAATTCGATGCTTTCAATTTCTTTTTAAGGAATTCAAATTATTGAATAATTTATGGGAAATTTGGAATGAAATATTTGTGATTATTCGAATTTATTTTGTATTAAGTTTTGATGATTCTGAAAATTTTTATCAGTAAAATTCGCGTTGGAAACCCGAATTAATCAGGTACCCGCGAATTTCGTCGCCATCAGTGATAAATATTAGTGAGTTGACGGTGGACTGTGATGACGTGATTCTGAGTCCTAATGTAAATAAATAATAACAAATAAATTAGTTGTAAAGTTAGTTTCAAAGCGAAAAGTAGAATATTATTAATGTATTTGTACTGGTGTTTGGATTGTGAATTGGACTGATTGTGGATTATTGGTGTTGTGAACTTGGTTGTTGTGATGTTGAATTGTTCGACGGGATGGTACGATAAATAAAGGAAGTGCTGCCCGATTTCTGGGAAATCAAATTACGGAAATACGGGAGCGTATCCAATAATTATCGGGACGTCGAGCGAATATATATAAACACTTTATACGAAACCTGATTGTATGTTGTGGTGAAATGTTTTGCCAAAACCAATAACCCTAATTTCGTAAAATAACGAGTATACATATTTTCTGAAAATGAACACTGAACCGACTTTAGAGGTCATGAACCCCAATTAATACGTGTACTATAATATGAAGTATGTTACGAGTCGGGTTTTGTTAACGTACAGGTAGACTGTTAGTGAGGATAAGTCAAGCATATTCAGACATCTAATTTAGGGTATTTCGACTCTGTAGGTTCTAGTTAGAAGGCCCAAGAGTTGGCGTTGGTCTAAAGATAGCCTAGCGGACAGTCGACGAGCTCAGTAAGGTTTCAATCGAAGGACCTGAGTTTTGAAGTCGAATCTAGGGTGGTTTAGTGGTTAGGCGATAAAGCCTGAGCGTCTGAGTCGGCTCAAGGTCAATCGATAATATTTGTAAAGCTCTGCAAGGCAAGTATCCCTGAACAAATCTTTTATGGTTCAGTATATATGGATAATTGTTGATTTAAATTACGTACTAGAACAGAATGATTTAAGTTACGTATCCCCTGGGTTTCAAATTGTTTTGTTAACTTGTGTTTTGGGGAAAAATAACTTCTGAAAATACCTATCTCTAAATTCTAAATAAAATGAAAATGTTTTGGAAAGTGTGCTGTGATATAATTGTTTTGACAAGAGATAGATAAGTGATTTGGAAAACTGGATAAAAATGATCAGATAATTATATGAGTGTGCGTAGGAGGCCCGTAACGGCCTGGAAGATAGCATAAGAGGCGAAGTGGTTGCACACCCTATTATAACCACCAGCCCAGCGTGATAGGGACCTAGCTAGTCTCTGAGTTCTGGAACAAGTTTTCATAGGATAGCCAAGATAGAGTTATCCTATGGAGATAGCCAGATCAGCTGTCTCACCGGGGGTCATCCAATACTTTTATATCTGAGCAAGTGATTTTGAGGTTCCCGGAGAGGAACAAGTGATTTTCTGGGTCCTGTGATGGAACGGGTTTTATGGTTCCCGTAACGGAACAAATGATTTTGGGTCCCCGTAACGGAACAAATGGTTTTATGGGTCCTGTGATGGGAAGGAAGATTTGAAAATGAAAGTAGCATGCTAAAATTTAACTCTAGTATTTACACAGCACAGTTAATGAAATGTTTTATAGAGCATGCTAGCTATTGAGATCCAGTTTTCAACAGTTCATCAGTTTCATCGGTTTTCACATGTTCACTTGTTTTATAAATGAGTTATGATTTCTGATCCTATAATTTTTTTCATAAATTGTTTTTGATTATTATTCATATAGTGGTATTTCTGAGCAATTGATTGCTCACCCTTGAAAAATGTTTATATATGCATTGCAGATACCTAGGAGGTTCTTCAGTGGTAGTCTGGGCAGAGTTCCAGTTCCTTCCGTGTCAGGCTCCTCTGAGGTGGTTGTGACGGACCAGAAATGGTCTGTTGAGTTGCTATATTAAGATAGTATTGTCAAGGTGGTGGTAATAAATTAATTTTTGTGGTTAATTATAACCTAAAACATACTTAAACCTGGTAAAGATCTTGGTAAGAGGGGTCGTGATTATGTTTTATCAGTGAAACGAATTTTATTATGCTGGTTGTTGTGTTGTGGATGACGTCAACTCCTGACCCCGGGTTTGAGGCCGTCACACCAATGATACCATGAACCAAATGTTCCATCTGATGAAACAACAGATGGTAATGATGCAGCAGCAGATGCAGCAACAACAACAACATATTCAACATCAAATATTACAACAGCCACCTCGTCCTGAACCTCAGAAACCACCAGCTAAACCCATTGTTACTTTCAAGCAGTTTTAGTCGGTTAAGACTCCAGAATTTGAGGGAACAGCAGATCCTATTAATGCTACCACTTGGTTGAAAGAAATAGAGAAAGCGTTTGCACTTGTGAAGGTAGGTGAAAACTAAAAGACTGATTTTTCTAGTTATTTGTTGAAAGGAGAAGCGAACTGTTGGTGGGAATCTAAGAAGGCCTTATAAGGTGAAGATGTTGTAACCTGGGATAGGTTTAAAGAGCTATTTTTAGAGAAACATTTTCCCCGCTATATGAAGAATTAGATGCAGATTAAGTTTTTGGAATTGAAGCAAGGAAGTATGTCCGTGACAGAATATGAAGCCAAGTTTACTGAGTTGGCTAGATTTGTTCCAGAACAAGTTGATACTAAGGAGAAACGAGTCAAAAGATTTCAAGAAGGATTACGGCCATGGATTCGCGGCCAAGTTGCAGTTTTTGAACTAATGATTTATACCGCCGTGGTCCAGAAAGCCCTGATTACTGAGGGAGAAAGCGAAAGATCTCAAAAGGAAAGAGGACAGGGAAGTTTCCAAAGCTGCTCCAACCAGGAAGCCGGGATTCCAAGCTCGGAAAAATATGAATTTTAAAAGGATAGGAAAAGGCAACCAGCAGATAGGTAATCGTTTCCAAGCTCCCAGCCAACAGGGAATTTTCAGAGTCCCAGTGTTGTATTGCAAGACTTGTGGTCGAAAACATACCAGCGTCTGTATCAAAGCAGATGTGACGTGTTTCAAATATAAGCATAAAGGGCACTATTCTAATGAATGTCCAACAGGAAAAATAGAAGTTACTTGCTTCCGGTGTGGAAAGAAAGGGCATATCGCTAGGAATTGTAAAGGACCAGCAATGGGGTACACCGGTATTGTTCGTAAAGAAGAAAGATGGTAGCATGTGACTATGCATTGATTATCGGGAATTGAATAAGCTGACTATCAAGAATAAATATCCTTTACCGAGAATCGACGATTTATTTGATCAACTAAAAGGAGCCGCATGGTTTTCTAAGATAGATTTGAGATCGCGTTATCATCAATTGAAGATCAAAACTGAAAATATTCCCAAGACTGCTTTTTGTACCAGATACAGTTATTATGAGTTCCTCGTAATGGCATTTGGTTTGACTAACGCGCCAGCAACATTCATGGACTTGATGAACAGGGTATTCAAGAGGCACTTGGATGAGTTTGTGATTGTATTTATTGATGACATCTTGATTTACTCAAAGACTGAAGAAGAGCATGTTGAGCATTTGAGGATTGCTTTAGAAATTCTAAAAAAAGAATGATTGTACGTGAAGTTCTTGAAATGCGAGTTTTGGTTAAAGGAAGTACAATTTTTAGGGCATATCATTAGTAAAGAAGGCATTCAAGTTGATCCAGCGAAGATTGAAGCCGTGTTAAATTGGGAAAGGCTAAAGACACCAACTGAAGTTCGAAGTTTCTTGGGATTGGCAGGATAGTATAGAAGGTTTGTGAAGTATTTTGCGAAAATAGCAACGCCGCTGACCAAGTTGACTCGAAAAAGTGAAAAGTTCGTATGGAATGACAAATGTGAAGAAAGTTTCCAGGAACTGAAGAATTGGTTAGTAACCGCCCCGGTACTTGTATTGCCAGATGAGCATGGAAATTTTGTCATTTACAGCGATGCTTCATACCGCGGATTAGGATGTGTACTAATGCAACATGGTAACATCATTGCATATGCATCGAGACAATTAAAACCTCATGAACAGAAGTATCCTACACATGATCTGGAATTAGCAGCGATCGTATTTGCATTGAAACTTTGGAGACATTATCTTTATAGTGAAAAATGCGAAATCTACACGGATCATAAAAGTTTGAAGTACATCTTTGCGCAAAAGGAACTTAATATGAGGCAACGACGATGGTTAGAACTGATTAAGGATTACGATGTTACGATTAGTTATCATCCAGGGAAAGCGAACGTTGTGGCAGATGTGCTGAGCCGAAAGGAAAAATTGAATTTGTTAACTTCATCTGAAGAATTAGCCAAGGAATTTGACAAGTTGAAAATGGGATTCATGTTCCCAATGAATATACTGAAGTTATCTACGCGATGAGTTTTCAACCAGATTTATTGGAAACAATTCGACGATGTCAAGAAGAAGTGATGAGTCAAGATGATAACTTAACGGGAGAAGAAATCACAACCCAGAAAGATAATGAAAGAATTCTACGCTTTGCATCACGAGTCTGGATTCCGAATGTGAGCGAACTGAAGGAAGAAATATTGTGAGATGCGCACAGTTCAAAATATTCCATTCATTCGGGAAGTACAAAAATGTACCGCGATCTGAAGGAAAACTTTTGGTGGCCAAATATGAAGAAAGAGATAGCAGAATGGGTAAGTAAATGCTACACATGCCAGCGAGTTAAAGCGGAACATCAATGCCTCAGTGGAATATTGCAGCCATTGGATATTCCAGAATGGAAATGGGAACATCTAGCAATCAATTTTGTGGGAGGACTTCCAAGGACTAAAGCAAATCATGATGCGATATGGGTAATCATTGACAGACTAACAAAGTCGGCACATTTTCTACCGATTAATGAAAGATTTTCACTCGACAAGCTAGTACACTTATATCTCAAGGAAATTATGATGCGACATGGAGTTCCAATATCTATTGTATCTGATCGAGAACCCTGTTTCAATTCAAGATTTTGGAGACAATTTCAAGAATGCCTTGGAACCAAATTAAATATGAGTACCGCTTATCATCCGCAAACTGATGGGCTAAGTGAAAGAACTATCCAAACAATCGAAGACATGTTACGAGTTTGTGCGATTGATTTCGAAGGTAGTTGGGATGAGCATTTACCTTTAGTTGAATTTTCTTACAACATCAGCTATCATGCGAGCATTGGAATGCCACCTTATGAAGCTCTAAATGGAAGAAAATGCAGATCGCCGGTGTATTGGGATGAAGTTGGGACGCAAGATTTTGGGTCTAGAATTAATTAAACAGACTAAAGAAAAGATAGAACTTATTCGGAAATGACTAGATGCAGTGCAGAATCGACAACGCAAATATGCAGATCAAGCTAGGAAGGATATAGACTACCAAGAAGGAGAACATGTACTACTCAAAATATCTCCATGGAAAGGATTGACCAAATTTGGCAACAAGGGTAAATTGAAGCCACGATACGTCGGACCATTTGAAATCTTTAAGAAAGTGGGGAAAGTTGCGTACGAGTTAGCCTGACCTCCTCATATGCAACATATTCACAATGTGTTTCATGTATCAATGATTAATCGATATAATCTTGATTCTAGACATGTAATAGAATATGAACCGGTAGATATCCAACCTGACTTATCTTTTGTAGAACAGCCGGTAAGAATTTTAGATCGGTAATAGAGAGTGTTGAGGAATAAGTCTGTATCTTTAGTGCAAGTTTTGTGGAGAAACCCTATGGTTGAAGAATCAACTTGGGAACTTGAGAGTGAGATGTTAGAGAAATATCCTCATTTGTTTTCTTAGCGAGATTCTGAGGACAAAATCCTATCAAGGGGGAAGGATGTAACGTCTGGGGAAATTATGTATGTATTATATCATATTTTTAATAAATTATGTTTATTATTGGTCATTTATGTGTAATTAGCTGTAAACCCCCAATTGCTATGTGTTACGTGCATTCTGTATCGTCCATGTATTTTCAGGGTATTTTTTCAGATATTTTATTTTGCATTTATAGCTTTCATATCAAAAGTTATACGACCCGAATCATGATTTTATAGCTGATATTTCAAATAAAATAATGGGCCTTATTTCTCATCAAACGGCATGTACCATCGCATTATTCTGAACATCTAGGTATTTTACAAATTTTCTCGTTTCGCGAAAAATACTATTCTGGGCCCCATTGGGTGTCAAAAACCCCACAAAAATCACATTTTTATTTTTATAAAATTATAGGACTTTTATTTATACCATTTCTTTGTATTTTTGCATTATTCATAATTTTTGGGAAATTTTGGCATATATATTGTATATATATAATATTTACAAATTAAATTTTAATACTCAAAAATTATAAAACTAGGGGTCAATTAATTTTAAAAGATGTAAAATTAGGGCCTTAATTTTAATTAGGAGTATTAATTTTACTGCTATAAATAACCTAATTATTATTAATTAATTAATTAAAATTATGAAAAATCACAAAATTCTCTGAAATCGGGTCGGGAAGAACCAGTTCGGGTCAAGAATTCAAGCCGTGATTTCTAGCTGATTTATGCATCAAATCGTGTGATTCAAGTACTCAAATTGAAGGTTTTGATTTGTTCTTTCTGTTTCTAGCATCAATTTCATTTTTTAATTTGTAGTTTTTGATTTTCGATTTCTAGGGTTTATGTTCGAATTAGGGTTTTTTGATTCTACGGTTATTATGATATTTTGATGATTGATATAGCTTTGTTAGATGATTTACAGTCGATTCATGGTGTTTAATTGAATAAACGATACCGGGATAGTGATTCACGTTTATTAGGGTTTATGCTTAATATTTGGTTCTTGAAAGTTTGGGGCTTTGATTGTATGTGTTCTTAACTTTAATTTGTACTATAGAACGTTTGATTTCATGTACGATACTGTTATTTCGTATTTTGGCCGGAGTAGATGGCGGTTGTGATCGGAGATAGTGATTCCGTGATGTTTGTGGTCTGTTTTGGCCGTGAATGAATTGTTGGAGTTAACTGGAATCAAACCCTGTGAAAAATGAACCAAACCCAGTCGTTTTTGCCCCGGAATTGGCTCGCCGGACTCTGTTCTAGTGGCCGGTTTCTGGAAAAATTCCTGTCATGTTCTTCATGACCCGGAATTGACCCGTTTAATTAACTCGGTTTTGATCCATCTCTGTCAGAATTTGATTTCTGACAAATATTTCTGGAAATTATTTTATTTTTATTTTATTTTAATTATAAAAATCAGTTTTATTTATTTTATAAATTAAAATTATTTAATTAATTGATTTATATTATAAATAATTCTGAAATATTTTCTAAAAATTAGATTTAATTATTTTCTTAATTATTTATTATTTATTTATTATTTATTAATTATTTAAAAATGATTAAATATTTTGATAATTAATCAAATAATTTTCAATAAATCATAATAAATTTATTTTAATTTCAAAAATTATAAAAAAATCATTTTAGTTCTGATTTTTCCTAAATAATTATTTTATGGTTTAATAATTAGTAATAATTATTTATATTGAGTAATAAATTGATTTATCTATGTTTAATTGATATTAATTAGACCGTTAATCCGATTTGAGCGAAACGAAAGCCCTTTGACTCTGAAAAATGAATTATCTTCAATAAAAATAATATTAATACCTAATTTCTTCCAAAAATTAGTTGACCTTTGATATTTATCTGATTATAAGTCGAATCGCGTGCAGAGACGAATCCGATAAATCCCAAAAAATAGGAAACGAGTCAGATAATGATCAGTTAAGCGGACAGCGAGTCGATTTTGATTCTAAAAATTATTTTAACCATAAAAATGATTATGTGGCTTATGTGCTTATGTGTACTATGTGGTTAATCGAGTCTTGCTTGTTAATAAATATTATATTAGTCAATAATACGTGCATGGGTAGATAATATGAATGATGTGAAGCCGGTTTGAGACGCAATTGAAGTATGAGATGACTAAATCAGAATATTTCTGTAGCAGAAGCCAAGCCAGCAAGGCAGGTTGATCCGGTGATAGATGAAGGTGACATATCTGAAGTGAGTCGTGTAGAAGGCAAGTTTTTCCCTATTCTAATTTTGAAATAGTGATATTTCTTCAGATTCATATCACGCTTGCACTCTTTTGATCCTTATTCATTAACTCTGATACACACTTGTTATTCTCTTGTTCATATTTCATTTCAATTCGTGATTTATCCTTTTTCTTTGAATTCCTTATTCTTATTCCAATTATTACACATACACATTGGTATATTCTGGTGATTAGAATATATCACTACTAGAAATAGTGCCTACGACATCACCCCTTAGATATCGGTTAGAAATGTCACTGATGTTAAAAGCTGTTTTAACATCGGTTGCTTCAAAACCGATGTTAAAGGTGTTGTAAGACATTAGTATCTTAACCAACCGATGTCTATAATCATTTTTTAAAAAAATTAAAAAATGCCTGCTTCTTTCTTTCCCCTGTTAATAGACCAAAAAAATTCCCCCTTGACCAAAAATTATGTTCCCCCCTTCCTTAGGCAAACAAATTCCCCTTTTCCCTCTACCTTTTTCATCGACTACTCTCTCTCCCTCTACTCTCTCATTTTTCATTCTCTTCATCTCCATCTCTCTCTCTCCCTCTCTCTTTCTCTCTCTCTCTTCTCAATTCTCACTCACCTCACATCTCTTAAACTATTACAAACCCTAATTTCTTGAACCCATCCCAAATCAAGCTTGTAATTGTTCCAATTTTTGCTAAGCCCGGATCTTCTCAATAACTATATATTAATATATGTGTGAAATAACTATAGCTCAGTGTCCCGTTTGCCATAAAAATCACAAACCCACATCATCTCGTCGTGCTTTGAGATTTGTTAAGCTCAAGTAATGTTCTATTTTCCTTTATTTGTTTCTTGTTATTTCTATTACTTGCGTTTATGTATATCATGTGTATGTATTTTCATTATTACACTCACTCGAATTATGGGTCGATTGATATTGAACTTTGCCTTTTGATTTATGTAGCTATTTGATGATGGTATTTTCAATCTTATCATACCCTTTTTAACTTTTAATTATTTATTAGATTTTAGTTGGGCTTTTGTTTAGTGAATGTTATGTGTTTGACAAAAGTCCCCTAATAAATGTTTCGTAAGTATGTCATATACACTTAGGTATTTTTTTATAATTATACTTAAATGTAACTTGGAATGCAAAAACTTTTAGTTAATGTGTGTACTAATTTTCATTTGTTTCATCTTTTTTGACAGATCTTGAAATCCAATTTTTTCAATTATGCTTTGATTTTGACTCTTCGATTTGTTGAACTCCGCTTCATTCCTTTTATATTAATCCTGGTAAGTGAGCTTTTCCCTCAAATTTTGCGTGTTTACAACTTTTTTATGTAATTATGTGATTGATAATCCGATGTGTTTGTAAAGCAACCAAGTCCAAGGATGCCAAGTCACTTATCCCTATTTCCGCTACTTCTCAGAGGTTTTATCTCTTCTATTACTACTTTTATTTATTTTGTGTTTATGTCTGGACTAATTTTTACCAGCATTGACATTGACATGTGTATACCATTTATTCAGTATTAGATGCACAATATATCCCATTAAGTAAATTATATATGTTGTACTTCTAAAATTTGTCATCTAACATCATTTCTTTAGCTTGTAGTATATGCACAGAGTGATCGCAATCAGTGACATCATAATGGCATTGGAAAAGTTTTAAAAGCAGATAGTAATAGTTTAGAGAGAATAGGAAAATCAGTAATCTGAGTCTATGTACCAGCTTAGTTATTCTGTCAAAATCTTAAACAAACAACACTATCAACAAATTTGAAATAAACTATGGTCGTGCTTGTGCCTTAAAATTTGCAAATTTCTCCTCTTTTTAAAATTTTGCTTTTAGGTACTCTATTGATTTGGAATTTAATTATTGCTTCTGTACAGTTAATGATGAATATTCAAAAAATCAAAATGGTTTGTGAAAGACTGAAGTTTTAATGTCTAACCATGCAGGGAATGAAGCCTCTTAAATAGCACTTTCAAATGCCAGTGTAATGCATCAAGTGCAGAAGTGATCTTCTCTATTGTTCTGTAGTTTACAGATCTGCATGGTAATTAACTTAGTTGAAGTTGTATCTTATTATCAGTTTTTTTTGTTTAGATATAAAGGGTTCAATTTGTATCTATTTTGGCCCCGATGAATTGCAAATTTTATTTTTGATGCCAGAATCCTCATAGTATAACCAAGTAAACAAACTATTACCATTTGATTCCTTGACATGAGGCAGCCGTCATATCATAAACTGCTTTAAACAGGCAAACAAGTATCTTTAAACATGCGAAATAGTTTATTTACTTTTATAGATTGGTATTTCAGGCTTTAGTTTTTGCATAATGGTATTTTTGCATTCATCTAATGAAACAAGTAAATTTTCTAAAAAAGCTAAATGGTGAAGTTCAGGCAGAAAAGAATGCACCTTACACTTCAATGCAATTTGCACCACCGAAGCCGCTTTATATTGTAAGTTATTCCTACAGAGAGCTAACATTTTCTTGATCAATTATTTGCTGGCAGATTTTCGTGGATGGATTTCTTTGGACAAGTTGTGTCTGGTCACTTTGTAAAATGCTTTGAAGGAGAGGTTTTATTGAGGTATAATAGTTTAGCAAGTTATAAATCACAAATAGTTTGAAGGTGTCTCTTTTAGTTCTTTTTGTCCTACCTAAGGTCTTTATTGCAAACACTAGATGTGAACTTTTCTTGTGAAATTTAGGAAATTTAGACGTATCATGTTCATGTATATGATGCCTGAAACACGATTCTTAGGTTCTGATTCCCGAGTCTTATGCATAAAGTAGCACCACCGTTACATGGGAAACACGATCTCACCTATGTTTTCCCTCTAAATCGCAATTTAGTGTTGTTAGAGATCAGTATTATTTTAAAGTTTTTATCTGATATATATTGGTGCATATTGTAAAGGTTGGTTCCTTCTTGATAGGTTGGTTTGGTGTTGTTTTCAAAGCTCATATATCCTTCGTGTCTGATCAATTAGCTGTCGGATTGTCCACTTATTACTTGGGAAGTCTAACAACATTCAGCGGTTGGAATCAGAAAATGCTTAAACTCTGCGTTGAAGGGGAATGGGCGTCCACAATACTTTGTTATATTGTAGGTAAATTAACATTTTGTCATGATATTAGAAAAATGAGCCTTCTTACAAAGATCAAGGGCGCCTTCTCGGGTTGAGTTCTAATTTTAAGTAAAATACAGTGCCAATCCTGACTTGTAAAATTGCAGGACTAATGCTTGTTGCCTATTGCATCATTCTGGGGATCGAAACTGCCGAGGATATCAAATGGATTATGAGAAAGTGAAGCACAAGTTCCCAGTCGATTTATCAATGTTGCACTCAATGATGAACTCTTTTTTGGCATCCCAAACCATAGTCTTACAGTAGTTGAAGCAGATGCGATTTCTGTGATATTAGAATGAATTTTCGTATGTATGTATATGCTTTTTTGTTAACAATAATTATGTTACTAGCATTATTAATGACAATATCATTTTTTAATTATCTTTGTTTTAAATGTTTCTTTTATCTATGGCTTATATCATTTTCCACTCATGAATCTATGGAATGAAAATGATGTCTAAAATGATAAAACATATCGACTTGTGCAAGTGAAATCGATGTCAAAAGTAAAAGTTAATATTAAAATAATTGAAATAAACCGATGTCTTTCACTATAATGCACAACGGTTCCATTAAAAAATAATGTTAAATAGGAACTTTGGCATCACTACATCAAGGAAAACCGATGTGATATATAACATATAATGTGGCGCCCTCCAAACCCGGGTCAGAAGTTTGGGGTCCACACACACACCATATTTATAACCTGCTTATAACAATAAGAAAGATAATAATAATATGCAGTGACCCTACTTACCAACTACCACGAACCGCAACAGGTTAAAGTATGCACACAAGCCAAACACATCTACTTATATTACAAACCGTTCAAATTCCAACTATTCCAAACTCAGAACCGAGTATTAAACATTATTACAAACTTTTACAAACTAAATTTATCCCAAAAGAAGCCTACTAGCTTAGCTCGATCAACCTGAACCCCTAGCTCTTGCGCTGGACTAGGGATTCTCGGTACCAACCGGTTCCTTCTTAACTGGAAAAGAACAGAAACAATATCGCACAAATGAGCTAACTAGCTTAGCAAGTTACAATGATCATCAAGTGAACAAGGTTATGATATCAAGTGAACAATGGATTATGATTTAGAATTGGATAATTATATTTTCATGTTAAAAACCAAGGTTAGGCTGCTGATCAGTCACGCACTAACCCCGAGCAAAGCACACAACACTGCTCTAACTACTGGATCCAAGGCACACATTGGCCTAACTTGACCATTATATGGTTTGACCACAAATCTGGTCCATAATTTTATAAAAATAATCCAATTCTAGCATAATAACAGAATAAGCAATATTAAACCATAAACAGAATCAATAACAACACTGGATGTTTAATAATGAAATGGTTTTAATCTTCATGAGAATCAATAGGGCATTTCCAAAGCTTAGCTGTTAGGTAATGAAAGAATTGGATAACAAAGGAATCAACGTTTCAGAGTTTCAAGGATTTGGTTTTTCAAAGCATAAGATACAATGGTTTGAGTATGTGAGTAATTCGATTCAGTGTTTGGTATTTAGTTTGTATGTATTTGTGGAGTAGTATCGTATATTTGCGGTTCATATTTGGGTATATGACAATCAATGGTCTGGAAAGAATCAGGTTTCTGGCTCAAGATCAAAACTGGAATCATGGTTAGTGCTTCAAAGCACTTGCAATATCAACAAGACTACCAAGTACTATAATATCTCAAGAAAGTTCAGAACACTTGCCTGGTATTAGCTTACTACACGGCACTCGCTTCCAATCACAATCGTCTTACTCCTCAACTACCTGTTTCCCTTTCCTACGTCTTGCCTCTTCTGCTCATATATCATAAGCAACTATCAATATTCAACTCATATGATTCTATTCAACATATACTTCTATCTACCCTTCGTTTCACCCAAATCCGATTAACGGATTGAAAGTTACGCAATGAACAAGTAAATATCGAATATACAGACCGATAGTCAGCCAACAAGTCATGTATAACACATAATACATCACATAATTAATGATATATCCTTTATAAAAAGTTTCGGGTCATAAATAGGCTTTCTAGTATTTAAAATGATTTTTAAAATATTTTTCGGAATTAAAACGGGTCGTTGGATCAATTTTGAAGTAACAAACAGGGTTCAATTGGCCAATTCTGCCTTCAAAACAATTTTATAATAATTATCAAGCCTTGGAAATAATTTAGAATAATATTTTAAAGCTCGAAACTATTTTTCGGAATTTTTAAATCACTTTTAAATAATTAAATCTAATTAAATACTTAATTAAAATCAATTAATAATTAATTAAATCAATTAATTTTCGAATTAATTGACCAATTAATCAATTAAAAATTAACTGAAATTAATTAACTAATTAATTCAGATTTATTTTTGAATTACAAATAATTTTCGGAATTAAAATAATAATTTTTAGAATTTTCAGAATTTAAAATGAATTTTTATAATAAAAGTAAATAGAAAATATGATTTTTAAGTATTTTTAAAACATGAATCCAACTTTTGCAAACTCTGGAAAGTTCAGGGACTGAAATTCATCGTTTTCAAAAGTTGGGGTACTAAACTGCACTTTTCCAGCCATTCGCCGGAAAACAGTCGGGTTCGCCGGAGAACTCAACTCCGGCATCCTTCCACCACCACAAACTCCAGATTTAATCTACAATTCACCAGGAATCTAACCATACTATCAAATCAACCTAACAATCCCTGAGTTGGCCGGAATTTGGCCGAGAAGTTCACCGGGTTCCGGCGAGCTCGATGTAAACTTCAAAACACAACTCCCTTCTCTACAGACCTCGTTGATTCATGAAACTTATACGACTGGATTGCAAATTTCACAGAGAACACAACCCACTATACCACAACATCTATCTATTCAAAAATAAGAAACCCCCAAATTTCAATTAAGAACATTCATACGGGTTATAAACACTAATTTTAAAATTCGAAAATCAAACTCAAATTTGAACATGTTATTGAAGTCCAAATCAGACGTATAATATATCAAAATCATCAGGAAAACAAGCTCTACAACATGCAATCATCAAATCATATAAACAATCATCCGAACAAAAATTCATATTTTTACTAAAATTAATTCGAAAATAAATAAAATTATAGAAAAATAACCTTGATTTCTGCAGGTGTATGGATTACAGAATCTGGTAGAGCTCTTCAAGACCTTCAGATTGGTTACTCGAGCTTTCCAAACTTAATTCGATAACACCTCCAAAAGCTTGTTTGATTCTTAGAACAATTTATGAATTTAGGTTTTTTCTCTGAAAATTATATAATTATCTGTCTACAAATGATTTTGATACGAAATAAAATACGGTAAAAGGCTATTTATAATTACGGAAAATTAGTATCCCGTTGGATCATTCCGGATATAAAACGGTACGTTTATTTATAAAAACTGATCCAAACGGTATCGGTTTTCGGGATAATTATCCAAATCAGTACAATTTGTATTGTGGTCTTGGTCTCAGCGCCTGGTTACACGTACTACGAGGTGATAATTGGGATAGTTTAATAAAAAGCTCCCGTTTATCGAAAATACGAGTTTTATTGATTTACCGAAATGAATATTGTATCGAAAATGTTACGTCAGGACCAGCGCATAACAAACCGTACACCGGATCGAAAAAGTCGAAACATGGAATATGCTCGGAATATTACAATTAGGTTAGGAAGGAGTTCTCGGAAGAGTTTCGGGTTCCAAAAACGTAACAACGGATGACGTCGGTTGGTTCCCGTTTTTATAAAATAGATTTTAAATACCCGGAAAAAAGATTTTATAACTTTCATATGATTCTTATAAATTCATAAATCAACATAAAAATAATTAGTAAGATATGACAATTGTCTATATTTTATTTTAGACATATAAAAATTAAAATACTCAATTAATATTATTTTTTGAATATTCAAACACAGATAACACTTAACAATTAATTCACAGAATAGATACTGAACACATATAATAATTATTTAATAGCAAAATAATTACACGATATATCCCGGATTTTACATCTTTCCCCCCTTAAAAGGATTCTGTCCTCAGAATTTCCTAAGAAAACAAATGAGGGTACTTTTCTCTCATATCACTTTCTAACTCCCAGGTCGACTCTTCAACCTTTGGGTTTTTCCATAATACTCTTACTACCTTTACCATTTTATTTCTTAATACTTTCTCTCTTTCTTCTAGAATCTCTATCGGACTCTCTACATATGACAAATCTGCATGCAGCTCTATTGGCTCATATTCTATTACATGCCTGGAGTCTGGATTGTATTTCTTAAGCATTGATACGTGAAAAACATTATGAATGTGCTCCATGTGCGGTGGTAACGCCAACTCGTAAGCTACTTTGCCAACACGCTTTAGGATTTCAAAAGGTCCGACATATCTTGGGCTTAGCTTCCCTTTCTTTCCAAACCTCGTTAGTCCTTTCCATGGTGATACTTTCAGTAATACCAAGCTTCCCTCTTCAAATTCCATGTCTTTCCTTGACTGGTCTGCATATTTCCTCTGACAATCTTGCACGGCTATTAATCTCTTTTGGATAATTTTAACAATTTCCTTTGTCTGCTGCACCAATTCAGGTCCAAGTATTTTGCGTTCTCTTACTTCGTCCCAATATATTGGAGATCTACATTTGCGTCCATAAAGGGCTTTATAGGGTGGCATTCCAATGCTGGTGTGATAACTGTTGTTATAAACAAACTCTACTAGAGGTAAATGCTCGTCCCAACTTCCTTTGAAATCAATAGCACAAACACGTAACATGTCCTCGATTGTCTGGATCGTTCTTTCACTTTGGCCGTCCGTCTGGGGGTGATAGGCCGTACTCATATTCAATCTCGTTCCCAAACATTCTTGAAAACTTTTCCAAAATCTTGAATTAAATCTTGGATCTCGATCAGATACGATAGACACAGGAACTCCATGACGAACTACGATTTCCTTCAGGTACATATGGACCAACTTGTCGAGCGAAAATCTTTCATTTATAGGCAGAAAATGAGCTGACTTGGTAAATCTATCCACTACAACCCAAATGGCATCATGATTAGCCCTTGTCCTTGGAAATCCAACTATAAAATCCATGGTAATATGTTCCCACTTCCACTCTGGAATCTCCAATGGCTGTAGCAATCCGCTTGGTCTCTGATACTCTGCTTTAACTCTCTGACAGGTATAACATTTACTAACCCATTCCGCAATTTCCCTCTTCATATCTGGCCACCAATAATTCTCCTTTAAATCTCTGTACATTTTGGTACTCCCCGGATGGATGGAATATCTTGAACTATGCGCTTCCTGTAAAATTTCATTCTTCAGCTCCGTTACTGGTGGAATCCAAATTATAGAAGAAAACCTCAGAATACCTTGATCATCCTTTTGTGTGCATAATTCTTCACCTACCAAATGATTTATATCCTGATCCATTACATCTTCCTGACCTTTCTTTATTTTCTCCAACAACTCCGGCCGGAAAGTCATATTATACACTTTCGCTTCCTCAGGCTTGCAAATTCTAATTTCCAATTCCAATTTCTGAAATTCCTTATATATCTCTTCAGGTACTAATAACTCATTTAACCTTTCCTTCCGACTCAATGCGTCTGCTACAACGTTCGCTTTACCGGGATGATAATTAATCGAGCAATCATAATCTTTGATCAATTCTAACCATCTCCTTTGCCTCATATTAAGTTCCTTCTGGGTGAATATATACTTCAAACTTTTATGATCTGTATAAATCTCACACTTCTCTCCATAAAGGTAATGTCTCCAAATCTTCAAAGCAAACACTATGACTGCTAGCTCCAAATCATGAGTAGGATACTTCTGTTCGTGTGGTTTCAACTGCCTTGACGCATACGCAATCACCTTATCGTGCTGCATTAGAACACATCCTAATCCTTTGTGAGAAGCATCGCTATAAATTACGAAATTCCCTTGATCATCTGGAAGTGACAAAACAGGTGCCGTGATTAATCTTTGCTTCAATTCCTGAAAACTTCCTTCGCACTTGTCGTTCCATATAAACTTCTCATTCTTTCGTGTAAGCTTTGTCAGTGGTGTTGTAATCCTTGAGAAATTTTGAACGAATCGACGATAATATCCCGCTAATCCCAAGAAACTTCTTACCCCGGGGGGTGTTTTCGGTCTTTCCCAATTTGTAATTGCCTCGATCTTTGCTGGGTCCACTTTGATCCCTTCGTTACTGACTATGTGTCCTAAGAACTGAACTTCATGTAGCCAAAACTCACACTTCAAGAATTTAGTATATAACTTCTTTTTCTTTAAAATCTCCAAAGCTGTTCTCAAATGTTTTGCATGATCCTCTTCCGTCTTTGAATAAATTAAAATATCATCTTTAAACACAATAACGAACTTGTCCAAATACTCCTTGAAAATTCTGTTCATCAGGTCCATAAACGCTGCCGGGGCATTGGTCAATCCAAAAGACATTACTAAAAATTCATAATGTCCATATCTTGTTCGGAAAGTTGTCTTTGGTATATCTTCTGGCTTGATCTTCAGTTGATGATATCCCGATCTTAAATCAATTTTGGAGAAATACTTGGCTCCCTTCAATTGGTCAAACAAATCGTCAATTCTAGGTAACGGATACTTGTTCTTGATTGTAAGCTTGTTGAGCTCCCTATAGTCGATACACAGTCTCATGCTTCCATCTTTCTTCTTGATAAATAATATCGGTGCTCCCCACGGGGAGACACTGGGTCTGATTACTCCTTTCTCTAACAGCTCTTGCAATTGCTTCACTAACTCTTTCATCTCAACGGGTGCCATTCTATACGGGGCCTTGGATACTGGTTCTGTTCCAGGTGCTAAGTCGATTGCAAATTCAATTTCTCTATCTGGAGAAAATCCTGGTAACTCATCGGGAAACACGTCTGGAAATTCATTCACTACTGGAATATCTTCAAGTTTTGCTGGCTCCTGACTTCTGTCGATCACATATGCTACAAAATGTTCGCATCCTTGCCGTAATAACTTCTTAGCTTGAATCATTGTTAAGAACTTCTTTACTTGCTTCTGGCCCTTGAGCGTTACTATCCTTTCATCTGGCGTTTTCACCATTACCTTCTTATTTCGACAATCTATCTGGGCATCATGCTTAGATAACCAATCCATCCCTAATATAACGTCAAATTCTCCTAATTTAAATGGTATCAAAACTACACAAAACTTACTACTAGAGATCTCAATCTCACAATTCCCACAAACTTGGTTAACAAATATACGTTCTTGATTTGCTAATTCCACAGTCATTATTTCATGTAAATACTCAACTAGACAATTTAACTTACTAACAAAATCTTGTGAAACAAACGATCGAGTTGCTCCCAAATCTATTAACACTTTGGCACATAAAGAATTCACATTAAGCGTACCTGCCACGACATCCGTATCCTGGATAGCATCCTTCACAAACATGTCAAAAACTCTAGCCCTTGGAGTCTCATTCACTGTTGGGGTAGATCCTATAATCCTTAATGCATTACTGACTGGGGCTGGTGTCTTGCAATCCCTGGCCATATGTCCTGGCTTTCCACATTTGAAGCACGTAAATCCAATGGTTGGAATCTTCACTGCTGGATTTCGGATAGGCTGATCCTTATTTGCTGGTTCTCTTGCTGGCTGATTTCGGCACTCCCTTGAATAGTGCCCTTTCTGGTTGCACTTGAAACAAACTACATTCAACTTATTACAAACTCCCCCATGCTTCTTCCCACATACTTAACAATCTGGAAAAGTTAATCTCAACTGATTCGACTGATTCACATTAACTGGATGGTTGCCCTGGCCTCCGTCGCTTGCATTTTGTCTCCTGAAATTAAGATTCCTCCCTGGCTGAAACTTGCCCTTCTTAAAATTTGGAAACTTCCCTGGTTGTGACTGACCTTCATTCCCTTCAAATTTCCTTTTCTTGCTTTCCTTTTCCTTCTAGAACATCTCACTCTCTGTCTCTGCGATCATAGCCTTCTGTACCACTCCTGCATAGGTATCCAATTCAAAAATGGCTACCTTCCCTCTGATCCATGGTTTCAAACCTTGCTGGAATCTTTTAGCCTTCTTCTTGTCAGTATCCACATACGACGGCACATACCTTGCAATTCCTCAAACTTACCCTCATAATCTGTTACCGACATGTTCCCTTGCTTTAATTCTAAAAACTTCAGCTCTGCTTGTTCTTGGACAAACTGAGGAAAATACTTTTCTAAAAGCAATTCCTTAAACCTCTCCCAAGTAATAACATCTGTACCTTCCAATGTCTTCACCATCTCCCACCAATAGGTGGCCTCATTCTTCAGATAGTAACTTGCAAACTCAACCTTCTGTTCTTCCTTTACTTTCACTAAGGCAAATGCCTTCTCTATTTCCTTTAACCAAACATTTGTTTCAATCGGCTCTAGGGATCCCTTGAATTCTAGTGGGTTTATTGCCTAAAAAGTTTTGAAAGTTACCTGGGGATTGGTCTGTCTTTGTTGTTGTTGTGCCAGGTGAACTGTTTGTTGGGCCAAAATTTAGAGAATCTGGGCTATTGCTGGGTCCATGGGTCCTGGGTTCACATTTGGATTTGTATCATCTTGGTTATTATTGTTATTGGTTTCTTCATTCTGGGTGTTGGTGCGGGTATTTCTTCTAGGAGGCATTTTTCTGTAAAGAATCAAACAACTTATCTAGCTTTTAAACCAAATTCTTTGTAGAAAAGAAAAGTTTTGTAAAACAGAAATATCTCCTTTTTGAAAACAGTTATAACTAAGTAAATTGCATGCTTCTTTACAGAATATAAACAGTTATGAAAAACAGGGTACATGGTATCACATGGGTATAACTGGTGCAATAAATAAGGTAAAGTAAAACAGGTACAGTAAAATGAATAACAATACTGGAAAGGAAAGGTGTTGATATATATAGATCAAAAGTTTTAGGTAGTACAAGCGTAAAGACGCTTCAGAAGTAAAAGCAAAAAGGGTACAACAACCTACTCACTAGTCAGCATAGCTAGTCTATAAATACAACTCAAAAGTCTACTGATACACACTACACACTACTGTACATACTATACAACCATAACAACACTGCTCAGCATCTTCAAATCTGAATCTCTGACTCATGGCAAGTCTGGACCTCCAATCTCCTCAAGCTCTTCTAGAACCTACTTATCCCACTCTACTAAGAAATCAGGGGTGATGTCCTCATGTGTAGCCTCAGCAATCCTCACTGCAGCTGTCCTACGAAACGCCTGTAGCCTCTCTCTGAGTCGCCTCTCACCACTCCCAACCTCTCTGGTACGCATAATATGTAATAACTCCTGAATCTGACCCTGAAGGAATCGCTGCTCCATAAGGCAAGCCTCAAACTGATGATATAGGACAGGGTAGGAAGAGAACTGGAAAGGTACTCCTGTTACTGAATGACCAGTAAAGCATGAATCAGCAGGTGGGGGTCCTCTGACAGGTGGCCTCATGCCTGGAGGTGGAATAGCCTGCAGTGGTACGGGCTGCAACACAGGTGGAGGTAGAATAGCCAATGCTGGTGGAATAACAGGACGTGGATCCGATGATGGAGCTCTAACTGAAGGCTCTGAGTGATCAGCTGATACGGGGATAAAAGAGTCGGCCATCGCTGCTATCTGAAATCATATAGCAATATAAGAATCTCGAACCAAGATGCGAATTATGCTAATACCGGTTATACCGTAACACTCAACCTCTCGACGTCTTATCATTCTATTCCTTACTTCTAATCCTAACCCTCTACCCATTCCCGTCAACCTAGGCTTGTGTCAATGACTTATAACCTATAGCTCTGATACCAAACCTCTGGCGCCCTCCAAACCCGGGTCAGAAGTTTGGGGTCCACACACACCATATTTATTACCTGCTTATAACAATAAGAAAGATAATAATAATATGCAGTGACCCTACTTCCCAACTACCACGGACCGCAACAGGTTAAAGTATGCACACAAGCCAAACACATCTACTTATATTACAAACCGTTCAAATCCCAACTATTCCAAACTCAGAACCGAGTATTAACATTATTACAAACTTTTACAAACTTAAATTATCCCAAAAGAAGCCTACTAGCTTAGCTCGATCAACCTGAACCCCTACCTCTTGCGCTGGACTGGGGATCCTCGGTACCAACCGGTTCCTTCTTAAGTGGAAAAGAACAGAAATAATATCGCACAAATGAGCTAACTAGCTCAGCAAGTCACAATGACAAAACTGAGAATAATGATCATCAGGTGAACATGGTTATGATATCAAGTGAACAATGGATTATGATTTAGAATTGGATAATTATATTTTCATGTTAAAAACCAAGGTTAGGCTGCTGATCAGTCACGCACTAACCCCGAGCAAAGCACACAGCACTGCTCTAACTACTGGATCCAAGACACACATTGGCCTAACTTGACCATTATATGGTCTGACCACGAATCTGGTCCATAATTTTATAAAAACAATCCAATTCTAGCATAATAACAGAATAAGCAATATTAAACCATAAACAGAATCAATAACAACACTGGATGTTTAATAATGAAATAGTTTTAATCTTCATGAGAATCAATAGGGCATTTCCAAAGTTTAGCTGTTAGGTAATGAAAGAATTGGATAACAAAGGAATCAACGTTTCAGAGTTTCAAGGATTTGGTTTTCCAAAGCATAAGATACAATGGTTTGAGTATGTGAGTAATTCGATTCAGTGTTTGGTATTTAGTTTGTATGTATTTGTGGAGTAGTATCGTATATTTGTGGTTCATATTTGGGTATATGACAATCAATGGTCTGGAAAGAATCAGGTTTCCAGCTCAAGATCAAAACTTGCAATATCAACAAGACTACCATGTACTATAATATCTCAAGAAAGTTCAGAACACTTGCCTGGTATTAGCTTACTACACGGCACTCGCTTCCAATCACAATCGTCTTACTCCTCAACTACCTGTTTCCCTTTCCTACGTCTTGCCTCTTCTGCTCACATATCATAAGCATCTATCAATATTCAACTCATATGATTTTATTCAACATATACTTCTATCTACCCTTCGTTTCACCCAAATTCGATTCACGGATTGAAAGTTACGCAATGAACAAGTAAATATCGAATATACAGACCGACAGTCAGCCAACAAGTCACGTATAACACATAATACATCACATAATCAATGATATATCCTTTGTAAAAAGTTTCGGGTCATAAATAGGCTTTCTGGTATTTAAAATGATTTTTAAAACATTTTTCGGAATTAAAACGGGTCGTTGGATCAATTTTGAAGTAAGAAACAGGGTTCGGTTGGCCAATTCTGGCTTCAAAAAATTTTTATAATAATTATCAAGCCTTGGAAATAATTTAGAATAATATTTTAAAGCTCAAAACTGTTTTTCGTAATTTTTAAATCACTTTTAAATAATTAAATCTAATTATATACTTAATTAAAATCAATTAATAATTAATTAAATCAATTAATCAATTAATTTTCAAATTAATTGACCAATTAATCAATTAAAAATTAACTTAAATTAATTAATTATTAATTCAGATTTATTTTTGAATTACAAATAATTTTCGGAATTAAAATAATAATTTTTAGAATTTTCAGAAATTAAAACGAATTTTTATAATAAAATTAAATAGGAAATACGATTTTTAAGTATTTTTAAAACAGGAGTCCAACTTTTACAAACTCTGGAAAGTTCAGGGACTGAACTTCATCGTTTTCAAAAGTTGGGGTACTAAACTGCACTTTTCCAACCCTTCGCCGGAGAACTCAACTCCGGCATCCTTCCACCACCACAAACTCCAGATTTAATCTACAATTCACCAGGAATCTAACCATACTATCAAATCAACCTAACAATCCCTGAGTTGGCCGGAATTTGGCCGAGAAGTTCACCGGTTTCCGGAGAGCTCGACGTAAACTTTAAAACACAACTCCCTTCTCTACAGACCTCGTTGATTCATGAAACTTATACGACTGGATTGCAAATTTCACAGAGAACACAACCCACTATACCACAACGTCTATCTATTCCAAAATAAGAAACTCCCAAATTTCAATTAAGAACATTCATACGGGTTATAAACCCTAATTTTAAAATTCGAAAATTAAACTCAAATTTGAACATGTTATTGAAGTCCAAATCAGACGTATAATATATCAAAATCATCAGGAAAACAAACTCTACTACATGCAATCATCAAATCATACAAACAATCATCCGAACAAAAATTCATATTTTACTAAAATTAATTCGAAATTAAATAAAATTATAGAAAAATAACCTTGATTTCTGCAGGTGTATGGATTACAGAATCTGGTAGAGCTCTTCAAGACCTTCAGATTGGTTACTCGAGCTTTCCAAACTGAATTCAATAACACCTCCAAAAGCTTGTTTGATTCTTAGAACAGTTTTTGAATTTAGGGTTTTTCTCTGAAAATTATATAATTATTTGTCTGCAAATGATTTTGATACGAAATAAATTACGGTAAAAGGCTATTTATAATTACGGAAAATTAGTATCCCGTTGGATCATTCCGGATATAAAACGGTACGTTTATTTATAAAAACTGATCCAAACGGTATCGGTTTTCGGGATAATTATCCAAATCAGTACAATTTGTACTGTGGTCTTGGTCTCAGCGCCTGGTTACACGTACTACGAGGTGATAATTGGGATAGTTTAATAAAAAGCTACCGTTTATCGAAAATACGAGTTTTATTGATTTACCGAAACGAATATTGTATCGAAAATGTTATGCCGGGACCCGCGCAGAACAAACCGTACACCGGATCAAAAAAGTCGAAACATGGAATATGCTCGGAATATTACAATTAGGTTATGAAGGAGTTCTCGGAAGAGTTTCGAGTTCCAAAAATGTAACAACGGATGACGTCGGTTGGTTCCCGTTTTTATAAAATAGATTTTAAATACCCGGAAAAAAGATTTTATAACTTTCATATGATTCTTATAAATTCATAAATCAACATAAAAATAATTAGGAAGATGTGACAATTGTCTATATTTTATTTTAGACATATAAAAATTAAAATACTCAATTAATATTATTTTTTGAATATCCAAACACAGATAACACTTAACAATTAATTCACAGAATAGATACTGAACACATATAATAATTATTTAATAGCAAAATAATTACACGATATATCCCGGATATTACATATAACATCGTATCTTGGAAGAGAACTGATGTTTAAGCTCCTCTTTAACAACGCTTCCACAGACCGACCGATGTACTATAGAATTTAAGACATCATTTTTTTTAAGAATCTGATGTCTATCAATTAAAAGTTCTTCCCTGTTATATATTTATAGTGCTTTTTAACCTCCTAAATACTGTTTTTCACAATCTAGTTTTTACATGTTACTAAAAAAAGGACCAATTATACATCAGTTTGCTCAGAAAACCGATGTCAATGTTAATCTTTAACATCGGCTAAAAACCGATGTTAAAGACCCCTACCTTTCTCTACACATGCGAAGACATCGGTTTGAAAAAAAAAAGACATCGATTTATAACCGATGTCTAAGGGCATTTTTCTAGTAGTGTATCAAAGCATACCGATTGTTCCGGTTGATACTCCATGGACTGGATAGTGATATTTTGGGATTAAGTTTTAATTGATCCTAAGGACCGGGACATAACCGGATCCTTGAGATGGGCCGTAGAGCCTGGGTGCCCGACTAGATCTGTATAGGGAGATATAGATCTGCATTGTATCCTGGCTGATTAGCAGGGTATAGATGTGAACTTGTGTCCAGTTTAGTTCGTTTGTATTCGCCAGCAGTGGCCTTCTTTCTATTCTCGCAGGGCTATGTCTTTGCAGATGTACCCAGATTACTGATTCATTTAAACTGCTTTAACACTGTTTATATTTTGCAGACTTGTTGAGCAATTTTTGGCTCACCCCTTTTTGTGTTATTCACCTTATTGTTTTTAGTTAAGAAGGAATATTAAACCCATTAGGACTCGAGTGGTAAAGAAGTGGGTCAAGCCTCGGGATCCTCTCATACCCAAGGTGTTGATCCCAATCCAGGAAGAAAGCTTTAAGTTACCCGAGAGGTAGAGTGTAGATAGTTAGTGTGTGTGTTTGAATAAAAGATAAACTTAGTTTAAAACCGGTTAGACAATGGTTTGTAATAAAGAGAGTTTGTAAGATTTTAAATTTGGTTTTTAATAAAGTAGTTTGTGGTTCTTGTTTTCATACTTCAACCTAAAAAGATCTTGGTTAGTGTTAAAGGGGTTTAGATACATTTCATTATTATTGTAATTCAGATTATACAGGTTTGGTGATTAGCTAGTAACCCCCAGACTTATACCTCGGGTCTGCAGAAAATGGAAGAAAAGATCTACAATATTCAAGCATCAACTCATATAAACAACATCAACATCAAAATTTCATATTTCAATCGATAATTAAATAGAATTAAAATTAATAAATAAGATCAAAACCTTGATTTCTGCACTAAAATGGATGGTTGATTCTAAAAGAGCTTTTCGAGAGCTTCGATTCAGTATATGGCACACTCGATTCCGAGTTCGGTAACGCCTTCGAATTTGAGTTTGATTTTCAAGAACGCGTGGATTAATTAGGGTTTCTCTGTATTTTATCGGTTTTTACTGGTTGATTATGATTATACCAATAAAATGAAATAAGAAATAGGCTATTTATATTTATGGAATATTAATACGCATTGGATCGTATTGGATCGAAAAATAAGTTACTTAGCTGCTAAGTAACTACAAAAACGATTCGTTTTGGATAATTATCAAAAGTTTTGGATAACTATCAATAGTTTTGGATAACTATTAAAATCGAGCTTCTTATAAAATACTTTATATGAAAATAATTTTATCGAAATGATTATCATATCGAAAATTTTACGTCGGGCCGCTCACGGGTCAAACCCTAATCTGGATCGAAAAAGTTAAAACACAGAAAATGTCCGGAATTATCAGATTAGGTTAGAAAGGAGTTTTCAAAAAGAGTTTCGGGTTGTAAAAATGCAAAACGGTTGAAGTTGGACGATTCCCGATTTTATAAAATAGTTTTGTAATTATTCAGAAAATAATTAATAAATTCATAAATCATTATAAAATCATACAACAATTCAAAAATTCTCGGAAAAATGCCATAATGATCTATATTTTATTCTAGACATAATAAAATTAACATCCCTATACTTTAGCACATATAAACATCCACATATCAACACCAATTATCAGATAATTCATCAAAAATCACATAATAATTATTTATTGATAAAATTAATTACACACTATGTCTCGGATATTACAATAGGGGAGCTTAGTTACTTCCTTGGCCTCCAAGTTAGTCAAAGAAGTGATGACATCTTCATCAGTCAAACCAAATATGTTAAGGATTTATTGAAAAAGTTTGGAATGGTTGACTGCTCACCTGCATCTACACCAATGTCTACAGCTACCAAGTTGGATGAAGATAAGAAAGGAAAAAGTGTAGACATATCTGGCTATAGAGGAAAGATTGGATCCTTGTTATACTTAACTGCTAGTAGACGAGACATTATGTTTGCAACATGTATGTGTGCTAGATTTCAAGAAAATCCTAAAGAATCAGATTTAATAAAATTAAAGAGAATTTTCAGATATTTAAAGGGAACAACAGACTTGGGATTGTGGTATCCTAAGGGAACTGGTTTTGAAGCTGTTGGATACACATATGCAGATTTTGCTGGATGCAGGGTTGACATGAAGATTACAAGTGGAAGTTGTCAATTTTTTGGACAAAGACTTGTATCTTGGTACAATAAGAAACACCAATTTGTGTCAATTTCTACAGTTGAAGTTGAATATATAGCTGCAGGAAGTTGTTGTGCTCAAGTGCTTTGGATTAGAAATCAACTTTTGGAATATGGCCTAGTATTACACAAAATTCCTATCATGTGTGATAATTACTAGAGCCATATATATTGTTGTTAATCCAGTTAATTATTCTAGAACTAAGCACATTGATTTAAGGTACCATTTTATTAGAAAACATGTTGTAAATGGTACTAATGAGCTCATTTTTCTTCCAACAGAAAAACAATTAGCTGACATGTTCACTAAAACCTTTGGATGAAGCAACCTTCACTAGACTTGGTGGTGGAATTGATTTGTTAAATTCTACATCCTAAAGGCAAGAACTCAGCTAATATGTTGCAGTAGATTAATTTCTAATAAATCAAAATTAATTTGATTTAATTGGAAATTAACTGAAATATGATTTATAAATATTTCATAATTCTATATATATTTATTTTTTGATTTTTTTTAATTGTCAACTTGGAATTCTTCAAATTCTGAGAAAATTGTCTACATGTTAATTCACAATTTTAATATGTGAAGTTGATAATAAGACAAAAATGAAACATAATCAAAAGTATGTAAAGAATCGAGTTCTTGATAAGTCTAAAAGACTTATCGTTAAGTCTTTTTGAGACTTCTCGACAGAGTTCTCGATAAGTCTTTTTCCATGACTTCTCGAAGGACTTTTCGACAAGACTCTTTATGACTTCTCGATAAGTCTAAATGACTTCTCAAAAAGTCACTTTAAGGCTTCTCGATAGAGTTTTCGATAAGTCTATTTCTTGACTTCTCGGTGGACTTCTCGACAAGCTTTATTATGGTTTCTCGATAAGGATTGTAAAGATTCTGATATATGTTTATTCACAGAGTTCTCTAAAAGTATAAATTTTAGACTTCTCGATACCTTAGAGCTAAAATAATTTAATTCAATAAATTATTTTAGTAAAATACTTTTGATATAAAATTATTCTAATTTTATTTTGATTTATTCAAATAAAAATTGGAATAATTCAGTCCAATCAGGATAAACTAGGTAGTTATGTTATATCTCGATAAGTCACTATCTAGTTCTCGATAAGAGTCAGGAATAGTGACATCTCGATATGAGTTTACAATTCACGTGACTTCTCGATAAGCAAATCTGAATCTTTTATTCCTACTTCTCGACAAGTCACTTATCTTTTTTATAAATACCCAGACATCTCGACATAACCTCTCTTTACACTTTCGAGATCTCAAGTGACCTAGCTTTTATAAATCTTCACCATTCTCTCTCATTTCAAGCTCTTTCTCTCTAAAATCTCTTACCCATTCAGACCCATACACTCACAATGGATGCAAACAATGTTATAGCTGTTATTCCAAAGGAGGGTACCAACTACCTCGCTTTTACTGATGCTAACCAAGCTCCTGATAGTTTCAAGAGCTTTGTTAAGTTTTTGTCTGAGTCTTATCTTGCAGGAGTTTTGACTGCTAATCATATCATGTACCTGGATGTGCTCAATGAGTTTTGGAACTCAGCTATGGTTAACACTGTGGTGCATGAGAATCAAGTTGTGTCCCTGGTAGTAAACTGCTCAATTCAAGGAAAGTAGGTGGAAGTTGATGTAAATGATGTCAACCAAGCATTGGGCATTCCTACAAATAACATGGTCGAGGTGCCAACTCAATAGGAAATAAATGAGTTTATGGATTTCGTAAACTATAGTGAGAAGATCAACCTTGCCAGATTGAACAAAAGCATCTTAGGAGGGAGTGGTCTTTTCTGTTTGACTCCATTGTAAGAGCCTTCACTTGCAGGAAGACTGGGTATGACAATATATCCAGTGTGGTCCAAAAGCTGGTGTTCTCCATGGAATACAACAAGCCACTCAATGTTGGGGCATTGATCCTGGAAGAACTCAGCACAAGGCTTACAATGCCTTTGGCCACTAGAGGTAAGGAAATTTTCTTTCCTAGGTTTATTATGTATACTTTAAATCATAAAGTTTCAGACATGCATATAATTGATGGTATTGATAGAACTAAAATAGGCAACTGTAAGTAAGTGTCCAAGATTTTATTCGGGTCACTAATTACAAGAATAAGGTAAGGGTAGGCCTAAATCTCACTAACTTTATGTTGGAAAGATTTAGAACCTATCATTACCCCATGACTAACATGAGGTCAAGTGGCATAACTATACAGTTATGGCTCATGTGCCTGTGGAAGTACAAATACAGGAAAACCAGAAGGGGACTTTCACAACTGAAACCATTTTTTCTCTACCATTAGAAGCTAGGGAACCAACCACTTCATCCTCTCAACAGGGTGGAGTGAGTAAAAAGAAGAGAAAGAATGCACCCTTAACTGTGATAACTGAGAGTGGTGAGGAAGAAACAAAAATAGAGTCTAACATGGTCAGGAAACCAAATAAGACAAAGAAAGATAAGTTGACCACTCAAGTAGCCACCTCTACATCTTCCCAAAAGGAAGCAGTTGTAAAAGAGGTAATTAAACATACTCTAGACGCATCCTCTCAACATGGTGTCTCTATTGAATCAAGCATTCTCCTAAATGCAATTTGTAAAGAGTCTGCACCCCAAATTGAGCACTCTCAAGTTGGTGAAAGAAGAAATATGGCTAACACACACAAAGATGGCGCATCATTTTAAACTCCCTCATTTACTCAGGGGGTTGCCAACACTCAATTCTGATCTCACAAATCTTATTTCACAAATTTTTTCTTCCTACAATGAAAAACTTGATTCTTCATCTCAAGTTTTGCCAAAATCATGTGACACGGTTGAAGAAACTATGATCACCACCCAGACACAACATTCAGTTGGTGAGAGGCTACATGTTGGGGTAGACCTTGATGACACCAATAAAAAGACAGGGGTTTCATAAGTTTTAACTCAAGACCCTGTGCAAGTTACTCAAGCACCTTCATGTGCCAAATAATCTTCACAGGTTGATAGGTTTGTGAGTAGTACTCTTGAGGGTGAGCTATCTAAATCCTCTCCAATTTAATTGGAGGTGCCTCTAGTAGGGACAACTCCCCTCAAAACCCTAGCTGAAATTGCACTGTCAATTGAAACTGGGAGTAAAATTGCAAATGATCAAGCTATTGGGGAGGCAAGTACATCACATTTAAGTGCAAGTTCTTTACAAGAAGAACAAGGGTTTGAGATCATGGTACATGACAGTAACCTGGTCAAATCCCATCTAATTCAAATGGAGGTTTCCATTATTGGTGAACAACACACTATCACAACCACAGTTCCAACTGTGAGTACAACTGTGATTTCTGTCACAGGTGATGTTTCTATACCCTCTACCTCAAACACAACTCACCAAACACATATCCCAAACACCTCAAACACAACTGACCAACCTTATACTTCCAACACCAACCTTCAACCCTCTCACCTCATAGCTCAATGGTTGCAAGATGCTCAAGCCCAACCAACAACTTTGGTTGAGCAACTTACAGGTCTAGATAATATCACTCAATAACTCCTTACTATAGATATGTCAAACCAAGACTATCAAGCAATACTATTGTTGTGACGGCCACAACCCCGGGGTCAGTAGTTGACGTCACTAACACATCAAATCACAATTATAATACAACTAACTCATTCTTATTTTAATATAAACACAACCCTTTCACAAGATCTTTTCCAGGTTCAAGTATGATTTAGGTTACACCATTAATACAAACCAACTTATTTAAAAATGACCTGAAACATCTAACTTTCTACAGAAACTCATAGATCACACCTTGTCTGACACAACAATCTCAGAGGAGCTCGGTACAGGAGAAACTGGAATCTGACCCTACCTATGACAGAAGGGTCTCCTATGCATCTGCAATATATGAATATACAAAATATTTACAAGAGTGAGCGATCAATCGCTCAGCAGTACCACTATAAGAATAACAAGAAAAATAGTTTATGATAAACAGTTATAGGAACATAAATCATAACTCGTTTATAAAAAAAGTAAAACAGATATAAACTGGATATCAACAACTAACATGCTTTGTAAAACAATAACATCATTCGTGTGTTGTGCAAATATCATAGCCCAATTTTAGCATGCTATTTTCATTTCCAAATCATCTGTTTCATTACAGGAACCACAAAATCTCGCTCAGATATATATATATATATATATATCGGATGATCAATGATGAGACAGCTGATCAGGCTATCACCATCAGACGGCTCTATCTGCCATCCTATAAAGTTTGTTCCGGAACTCAGAGACTAGCTAGTTCTCTATCATGCTTGACTAAGTGGTTTAAATAGGGTGCGCAACCAACATAGCCTCTTACGCCATCTTCCTAGCCGTTACGGGCCCTCACGCACGCTCATCCAATTATCTGATCTATTTATCCATTTTCAAACCACTCATATCTATCTCTTTGCAAAATAGTTCTATCACAGCACACTTTCCAAAAACCTTTCCAATTTATTCACAATTTAGAGATATGCATTTTCAGAAGTTACTTTTCCCCGAAACATAAGTTAACAAAACATTTTTAAACACGATGGATACGTAACTTAAATTGTTCTATTCCAGTACAAAATTTAAATCAACCGTTATTCATATATTACTGAACCATAAAAGATATTATCAGGGGTACATGCCTCAATAAGCTTTAACAACTATTACTGGTTGGCCTTGAACCGACCGGAGTGCTTGGAATTTCGATTAGAACCTACAGAACCAAAATACCCTAAATTAGATGTCCGAATATGCTTGATATTTCCTCGCTAACAATCTACCCGTACGTTAAAAAAACCTGACTCATAACATACGCATAATTTTAATACACTTATCAACTAGGGTCCATGTCATCGAAATTCGGTTCGGTATTCATTTTCAGAAAATACGTATACCCGTCATTTTTTGAAATTAGGTTTATTGGGTATTTTTGGCAAAATATTTCACCACGACATGCAATCAGATTTCATATCAGATATATATATATATATATATATATTTGGCGCCCTCCAAACCCGGGTCAGAAGTTTGGGGTCCACACACACACAAACCTTATTTATAACCTGCTTATAACAATGATAAAGATAATAATAATATGTAGTGACCCGACTTACCAACTACCACAGACTGCAATAGGTTAAAGTATGTACACAAGCCACACACACATACTTATATTACAAACGTCCAAATCCCAACTATTCAAACTTAGAACTAAACATTAAACATTATTACAAACTTTTACAAACTTAAACTATCTCAAAAGCTGTCAGCAAGCTTAACTCGATCAACCTGGACCCCTAGCACTAGCACTGGATTGGGGATCCTCGCTACCAACTGGTTCCTTCTTAACTGGAAAAGAACATAAACAACATCGCACAAATGAGCTAACTAGCTCAGCAAGTCACAATGACAAGACTGAGAATAATGATCATCAAGTGAAAAGGGTTAAGGTATCAAGTAAACAATGATTAATGATTTAGAATTGGATATTATATTTTTATTTTAAAAACCAAGGTTAGGCTGCTGATCAGTCACGCACTAACCCCGAGCAAGGCACACAGCTCTGCTCTAATTACTGGATCCAAGGCACACATTGGCCTAACTTGACCACGAATCCGGTCCACAATTTTATAAAACAATCCAATTCAAACATAATAACAGAATAAATAATGTAAAGCAGTAAACAAAATCATAAGCAACATTGGATGCCCAATGATGAGATGGTTCCAATTTTCACAAATGAAATATAGCTATCAAATGGTGAAAGGAATGGATAACAAAAGAATCAAAGTTCCAAGGTTATAAGGATTTGGTCTTTCAGAGTGTAAGGTACAAGGGTTTGAATATGTAAGCAATCTGATTCAGTGTTTGGTATTTAGTTTGCATGTATTTGTGGAGTAGTATCGTATATTTGTGGTTCGTATTCAGGGATTCAACAATCAATGGTTCAGAAAGAATAAGGTTTACGGCTCAAAGATCAATAGCTGGAATCAAGGTTTAGGATTCAGTGCTTCAAAGCACTTGCAATATAGGACTATCAATAAACTATAATATATCTCGAGAAAGTTCAGAACACTTGCCTGGTACTAGCTTGCTATACTTCACCAATTTCCAATCACAATCTCTTACTCATTGACTATCTGTTTCCCTTTCCTACGCCTTCCCTCTTCTGCTCACATAACATAAGTATATATCAATACTCAACTCATATGATTCTATTCAGTATACACTTCTATCTACCCTTCGTTTTACCCAAATCCGATTAACGGATTGAAAGTCATGTAAAATAAATAAACACTGATCACATAGATCGACAGTCAAACAAAAAAGTCACATATAGCACATATCACAATAAACAATCAATGAAATTTCATTTATAAGAAAGTGTCGGCTCATTAACAGTTTTCGGGTATTTAATATGATATTTAAAACATTTTTTGGAGTCAAAACGGGTCATTGGGTCAATTTTAAAGCAATAGACCGGGTTCGGTTGGCCAAATCTGGTTCAAAATAATTTTCTAATAATTACTGAGCCTTGAAAACAATTTAAAATAATATTTTAAAGCTCGAAACTATTTTTCGGAATTTTTAAATCATTAATAAATAGTTAAATCTAATTAAATAATTAATTAAAATCAATTAATAATTAATTAAATCAATTAATTTTCAAATTCATTGACCAATTAACTAATTAATTATTAACTAAAATTAATTAACTAATTAATTCAGATTTTTTTTGAATTAAAAATAATTTTTGGAATTAAAATCATAAATTTTGGAATTTTCAGAAATTAAAAACGAAGTTTTATAATTAAAATAAATAGAAAATATGATTTTTAAATAATTTATAAACAGGAATCCTAAATTTGCAAGTTCTGGAAACCTGGGGGACCAAACTGTATCATTTTTAAAACTACAGGGGCCTGTTTGCAATTTTGCCAGCCCTGCCGTCGACTTCACCGGAGTGTGGCCGGAGAACACGATCCCGGCCACCTCAGGCCACCAAACTCTCCAGAATTAAAGCACAGACCACCAGGAACTTATACCAGTAATCAAAACACATAACCTATTTCAGAATTGGCCGGAAAACTTTAAAATACAACTCCCTTCGAACCAGGGATCGTCTGCTAACGAGCTATACACCAATCGATTGTAAATTTCAAGAGGAACAAAACCTACCCATCTAGAACATCTAATAACCCCTGGAACAAAAAGCCCTAAATTTCAATTAAGAACATTCATACGAGTTATAAACTCTAATTTCAAAATTCCAAAATCAAACTCAATTTTGAACATGTTATTGAACTCCAAATCAGTCATATGACATATCAAATCATCAGGAAAACAATCTCTACAACATGCAAGCATCAAATCATTCAAACAATCATCCGTACAAAAATTCATATTTTTAATCAAAATAATTCGAAAATAAATAAAAATATATAAAATCAACCTTTGATTCCGCAGTTTTGAAACTTGTATAATCTGATAGTACTCTTCAAACCCTTCATTTTGATTACCAGAGTTTTCCAAACGGATTTCAATAACACCTCCGATTTGCAGTTTCATTCTTGAAAGGTTATATGAATATAAGTATTTTCTCTATAAAATTCTATAATTACTATTTGCAAATGATGTTCGGTACGAAATAAAATACATTAAAGGCTATTTATAATTACGGAAAATTAGTATCCCGTTGGACCATTTTGGATATAAAATAGTACGTTTATTTATAAAAACAGATCCAAACGGTACCGGTTTTTGGGATAATTATCCAAATCAGTACAATTTATACTACGGTCTTGGTCTCAGCGCTTGGTTACACGTATTACGAGTTGATAATTATAATAGATTAACAAAAAGATCCCGTTTATCGAAAATACGAGTTATACTGATTTACCGAAACGAATAACGTATCGAAAATATTGCGCCAGGACCCGCACAGGACAAACCCTACGCCGGATCGTAAAAGTCGAAACTGGAAAATGCTCGAAATATTGCAATTAGGTTAGGAAGGAGTTCTCAGAAGAGTTTCGGGTTATAAAAACGTAAAAACGAGTGAAGTCGGCTCGTTCCTGATTATATAAAATAGTTTATAAATACTCGGAAAAAGAATTTATAAAATCCATAAATTTCCTATAAAATCATAAAACAACATAAAAATAAATAGGAAGATATGACAATTATCTATATTTTATTTTGGACATATAAAAATTAAAATACTCAATTTATATTATTTTTAAATATCAAAACACATATAACACTTAACAAATAATTCACAGAATAAATACGGAACATGCAAAATATTTATTTATTTGAAAAAATAGGTACATGATATATCCCAGATATTACTATATATATATTTGTTCGACATTCCGACGATTACAGGATACGTTCCCATATTTCCGTAATTTGATTTCTCCGAAATCGGGCAGTGTTTCCTCTATTTATCGGGCTATCCCGTCGAAACATAATTGACGTCAAACCCGATCACATCAAAACAACAAACCACAACTCGCAATTCCCAAACACTGATACAAATTCAATTATTAATTATTATTATTCGCATTTTTTTATTTTTATTCGTAGGACTCAGAAATGTTCATCACCGTCCACCGTCGGCGGTAAATTTGGCGGGTTCCCGTTTATATTGGACGTCCTACGCGAATTTCACTGATTAACTAAATAATTCCAACACAAAAATCTTTTTATTTCACAATTATTAATCAATTATTTATCTGCAAAAATAAAAATTTAATCAGTAAAATAGAATAAACTATTAGATATATTTGAGATGTCATGTGTAATATGTTTCATGTTTAGTTTTCAGATCTTAACAAACAGGAAATATCAGTATTTACTGGAATCAGTACTTACTGGAAGTCAGAACTTAAGGATATCAGGACTTAGATTATCAGAAGATAATATCAGAAGATGGATATCAGAACTTAAGTACTGGAGGACTAACAGTTAAGGAAGGAAGCTGATTTACAGGAAAGAAGATCGGGACTCATACAAAAAGAAGATATGCATGGAAAGAGTTAGAGGACTTAAAGAATTGTATAAGATATCTGATTGATATATTTTAGGAGACAAAATTATATTCCATATCAATTAGAAGTTATCTTGTAACTGTGTACTATATAAACACAGACATAGGTTTACACTATATGTGTTATCATTATCGAGAAGATCATACATTATAACCTAGCAGCTCTCGTGATATTTGTTCATCACTGAGAGAGAACAGTTCCATTGTAACAGAGTTTATTATATTGAATATATATGTTTACTGTTACATGTGTTCGAAATCGATTTGATTGTATTCTACACTGTATTCAACCCCTTTCTACAGTGTTGTGTGACCTAACATGTGGTATCAGAGCTTATCTGTTAATACACATACAGTAAAGATCCAAAACAATCATGTCTGAAGAAGCAGAAAATCCAACCAAGCCAGCCAAAACTGAAGGAACTCAAAAGACTCAAATCCACAGTCGATATGAGACTATAAGGGTTTCCATACTAAGACCTTCTGAGTACCCCATATGGAAAGTGAAGATGGCTATGTTTCTGGAAGCTACAGATCCAGAATACCTTGATAGAATTAATGAAGGACCGCATAAGCCAACCAAGCTCTCTGTTGTAGTTGCAGATCAGCCAGCAAAGACAATACGAAAGGAGAAAAGTGAATACATAGCTGAAGATATCTCATCCATTGCCAAGGATGCAAAGGTAAGGAATTTGATGCATAGTGCCATTGATAATGTCATGTCAAATAGGGTAATTCACTGCAAGACTATAAAGGAGATATGGGATGCTTTGGAGACAAGATGCCAGGGAACTGATGCAATCAAGAAGAACAGGAGGACTATACTCACTCAAGAGTATGAGCACTTTTACTCAAAAAGTGATGAGTCATTAACTGACTTATATGACAGGTTTGTCAAACTCTTGAATGATCTGTCACTGGTGAACAAGGAATATTGTAAGAACCCTGATTTTTGTAATATTTTAAAACTTCAGTGAATAGTAACTGGAACTAATTATGTAATACGTATGGAGTTCATCATGTAGGAATTTATACATCATGGAAGCATGGAAAAATAATTTTCTTGATATAAAATCCATATAATAGCATACAAATCGTGATTAAATCATATGGGATCGTTTCTAACCTTTAAAAGCGATCCAATAGCGACGAGCGGAGATCCCTAGCAGCTGCTCCTCAAGTGTGAAGCACTCCACCAGTATCCACCAAGAATACAATATGATGGAGGAGGAAGAGGTTGAGAGAATTAGTTGCCTCCCTCTATTTTCTACTTTAGAATTAGGGTTTGTATTTTGGGTTGAGGCAAATAGGGTTTATAATAGTATATTTATAGGCAAAATTTTCAGCTGAAAATTTTCCATAAAATATTATTATTATTAACCCTTTAATTGATTATTCTTATTAACCAATTAACTAATAATTAAAACACCTTTTAATCATTAATCCCTTTTCTAAACACTTTAGAAAAATAATTCTCTCACTTGATTTAATTTCCAAAATTAAATTCTTAATTAATAATATTAAGAACTTTTCTTAATTAATTTATAATTAATTAAATCTCATTTAATCAATTATTAAATTTTCTAATTAATTATTTATTTCACAAATAAATAATTATCAGCCATTATTAATTAATTCCTCCACCATTAAATCATTCTCTTTTATGGTGTGACCCTGTAGGTTCAATATTAAGCCGGTAGTAGAAATAAATAATAATAAAACTATTTTATCATTATTTATATAAATTTTCTAATTCATTAAATATGATTAATTAATTAATCATATTTATTCTACATCGTGAGGGATACTTCTCAGCATATCGCGACTATCCGGATAATACGAATTCACTGCTTAGAATACCAAAAACCCATTCAGTGAATAGTTACCATATAATTAATTCCTTCTACCCTGCAATGTCACGATTAAATACAATGCATGGAACTCGTGTCAAGCCTATCTTATTTAATCATATGCTTTCCCATTCACTATGCTTAGTTCTAATTAATGTGAATTGGAAACTCCTTTCTAATTTCATTCACTCTGGCCAGAGATTCCTGAACTAGCATAAGTAGATCGGCATTGAACATTCTCTTCCTTCACTTAAAGGGGTAGATCCTTTATCGATCATACACTATCTTCGTGTACAAATTCCTATACGCAGTAGAGCCCTAATAATTATTCCTGGAGACTAAGAACTAAACCAAAGCATAGTTCAGTGTACACAAGATGACTATGATGATCTCAAGTCTAAGGATACTTGTACAACTATCACTATGTGAACAACTGTTGACACGTGAGTGAACTCCATCAGTTGTTCAGCTGTTTGAGTCATGTTCAGCGAACTTATTCTATAATAAGCACCTACACACTAGCTATAGTGTCACCACACAAATGTCTATGAGAACAGACAGCCTTCATAATAAAGCAAGCATAGTATGTAATGATCTTTGCGGATTATTAATTACCAGTTAGTAATCCTACGACCAGGAACTATTTAAGTTTAGAGTTATCATCTTTTAGGTCTCATTATTATGATCTCATCACAATCCATAAAAGGCTTTACTCTAAACTGTGGTATATCTTATTTAAACACTTAAAATAGATAGAGCCCGCAATAAAAATAAAATAAGTCTTTTATTAATATCAATGAAATCAAAACAGATTACATAAAAGGTATTCCTAAATCCTCATATATGATTGGAATTAGGACACATCTTTTTCAATCTCCCATTTGTACTAAAGCCAATCACTCTTGTATCTAATACCCATCTTGTCTTTATGACGATCAAAGTGACTTTGAGAAAATGGTCTTGTTAAAGGGTCTGCTATGTTGTTATGTATGTCAACTCTCTTGACGTTGACATCTCCTCTTTCAACAATCTCCCTTATCAGATGAAAGCGTCGCAAAACATTTCCTATAAGAAGTATGTCATCCACATACAATACAAAAAATGTTACTGCGCTCCCACTAACCTTCTTGTAGACACATGGTTCATTTTTTTTTGATAAAACCAAACTCTTTGATTGTCTCATCAAAACGGATGTTCCATCTACGAGAAGCTTGCTTTAAAACATATATGGTTCGCAGCAGCTTACACACTAGGTGTTCATTTCTCTTGGAAAGAAAACCCTCTGGCTGTGTCATATACACTTCCTCTTCAAGTTTCCATTGAGGAAGGCCGTTTTCACATCCATTTTCCAGATCTCATAGTCCTAGTAAGCAGCAATCGCAAGCAAAATCCGAATTGATTTTAACAGGGCTACAGGAGAAAAAGTTTCATCAAAGTCAATCCCTTGCCTTTGTTTAAATCCTTTTGCCACGAGCCTGGCCTTATAGGTCTCCACCTGGCCATCTGCTCCAATCTTTCTTTTGTATACCCACTTGCACCCAATAGGCTTAACACCTTCAGGCGCCTCAACTAGAGTCCATACTTGGTTGGTATACATAGATTCCATTTCGAATTTCATGGCACTATGCCATTTCTCTGAGTCAACACTACTCAAAGCCTCATTATAGGTCACAGGGTCGTCATCATCAATGATTGACAACTCATTGTCATTCTCAATGACAAGGCCATAATACCTCTCAGGTTGGTGAGACACTCTCCCTAACCTACGAATGGGCTGTTCCACAGAAGGTTGTTCAGTCTGAACAGGTGTTTCCACTTGATCCGTAGTAGTTTGTGCTTCTTGAACTTTATCAAGTTCAATTTTGCTCCCACTATTTCCTTCATGGATAAACTGCTTTTTCAAGAAGGTAGGATGTCTGGAGACAAACACCCGATGATCGGTGTAAAAGTAATACCCTAAAGTCTCTTTAGGATATCCCACAAAATTACATTTTACGGATCGAGATTCCAGCTTATCTGGGTCAACTTTCTTGACATAAGCTGGACATCCCCAAATCTTAACGTGTTTAACACTCGGTTTCCTTTCTTTCCATATCTCATATGGAGTTTGAGGAACAGATTTGGAAGGCACCTTATTCAGTAAATATGTTGAGGTTTCCAATGCATAACCCCATAGGAATACTGGAAGATTCGCATAGCTCATCATGGACCGAACCATGTCTAACAAAGTTCGATTTCTCCTTTCAGATACCCCATTCAACTGTGGAGTAAATGGAGGAGTCCACTGGGAGACTATACCATTTTCTTTGAGATAATCTAGAAACTCTCCATTCAAATATTCACCACCTCGATCCGATCGAAGAGTTATAATACTATGTTTCGTTTGTTTCTCCACTTTATGCTTATATTTTTTGAACTTTTCAAAGGCTTCAGACTTGTGTTTCATCAAATACACATATCCGAATCTAGATCGATCATCCATGAAAGTAATGAAGTATGAAAATCCACCCATGGCTTGCATAGACAATGGTCCACATACATCTGTGTGTACCAATCCTAGTAAATCTGCAGCCCTCTCTCCATGTCCACTAAATGGAGATTTGGTCATTTTACCCAATAGACAAGACTCGCATGTAGGATATGATTCAAAATCAAAGGGGTCAAGTAACCCTTCCTTATGCAATGTCCGTTTTCACTAATATGACCAAGTCTGCAGTGCCACAAGAAAGTGAGATTTTCATCGTCCTTTTTTCTTTTATTAGTTTGTTAAATCTGAAGTAAATTATGCTCTACGTCACATACATACAGAACATTATTTAAAGTACCACGTCCATAAAGAACATTATCTCTAAGAATAGAACATTCATTATTCTTAATAATAAATGAAAAACCATCCAAATCCAACATAGGAATAGAAACAATATTCCTCACAATAGAGGGAACGTAACAACAATTATTTAAAATAATAGTCTTGCCCGTAGGCATATGTAAACTAAATGATCCTACAGATATGGCGGCAACCCTTGCTCCATTGCCCATACGTAGAATCACTTCATCTTCTTCAAGAGTCCTACTTCCCTTTAGTCCCTGCAACGAATTGCAAATATGAGAACCACAGGTGGTATCTAATACCCAAGTAGAAATTTGACTTAGTGACATATTAACTTCGATCATGAATATACCTGAATCAGAAGTGGCAGTCTCACTACCCTTCTTCTTCTTCAATTCTGCAAGGTAAACCTTGCAGTTCCTCTTCCAGTGCCCCACCTTGTTACAGTGAAAGAAAACAACTTTATTCTTAGGGTCTTCAGCTTTTGGTGGAACCGGCTTTTTCTCACCTACTTTCTTCTTCTTGGAAGGGTTCTTCTTCCTTTTCTTAGGATTGGAACCTTCACCAATTAGAAGAACAGAACTCTTCTTAGGAGGAAAATTTGATTCCGCAGTCTTTAACATGTTGTGGAGTTCAGGCAGGCTGACATCCAGCTTATTCATGTGAAAGTTCATTACAAACTGCGAGAATGAACTCGGAAGTGATTGCAAGACCAAGTCTTGGCTCAACTCCCCATCCATGGCAAAACCAAGTTGTCCAAGACGTTCAATCAAATTGATCATCTTAAATACATGGTCATTTACAGATGATCCCTCATACATCCTACAACCGAACAGCTCCTTCGATATCTCATATCGAGCTATCCTCCCTGCCACATCATACAACTTTTGTAGATGCATAAGGATAGTGTGAGCATCCATATGCTCATGTTGCTTCTGTAGCTCAATGTTCATGGAAGCTAGCATGATGCATTGAGCAACATTTACATCATCTTTCCACTTACGATACACAACATGTTCATCATTATGTGCATCGCTAGCAGGTTCAGTAGGCTTAGGTGAGTCAAGCACATATTCCAGCTTCTCAACCCTGAGAACAATTCTCAAGTTTGGAAGCCAGTCAGCAAAATTAGGACCAGTCAACCTGTGAGCATCTAATATGCTCTGGAGTGATAGTGCAGAAGACATAACGTATATAGTAAATCTGTAAATGATGAACACATAACAACACTTAGCAAATATTCAATTTCATTTCAAAACACTATATGAACCGGGTCTTTATTCATAAGTGGCTCCCACTAGTTTATCTAATTTATACTCCCCTTAAGTGAAAATTAAGCATTCATAATGCTAGTGGGAATAGGGATCCTACATTCCATCACACAACCTCGGCTATAACATGAAACGTCATGTGATGTTCAATAGGCAGACAACTCTTGTCAATTACATCTTATGTTATTCCCTAATAAAACTTTAGCCTCTTGAATAATTGAGTCACGGCTGTAGCACGACAAACTCAATATTCTAAGTCAAGTCTAACCCAACATTTCGTACAATTGAATCAGTCTCCAACGGCCCACGGCTGTAGCACGTAACGACCTTTAGATTCTAATTCAATGTACACATCTTTATGTAATAGACAAGTATTTCTTATTTCGAAATCAAAGCCCTCGGCTGTAGCACGAAACGATAATGATTCAAAAATAAGAACTACTTTCTACCATGTTGGAAGGCTTTGAACGACACAAGCCCGTCGTGTCATTGGCCAATTACTACTTCATATTATTTAATTTTAGAGGGATTATATTACATTACAATTATAATCATATTATAAAGAGATTCTTCCTTTTAAATTAAATATTTCAAATCAATAATCGATAATCAGATGATTCCCAGATCGAGGGGAGCATTGTCAAGAGGCGTCACTTAATACCCCTTTCTTACAGATAGAAATCTGTTGTTGACAGAATCATCCTTTCTCTCAATATTGAAAATTCATATTCAATTACGTGTTTCATAAACACAAGAATCTCATGATTGTATTCATAATATTTATATTAAGGTCATGAAACAATTTCACTATACTAGATTGTCTAACATACGCCTTATGTTAATTTAAGTTCACCTAAATCTATCATCTCATGGTAAACATAGGCATATATCTCATATATAAAAATAAATAAACAAGTAAGCATGCAAGCAATTATCATGTCACACATTGATATAATGATGTATGAATTTATTATAGCATTTAAAAGCAATTAAAATAATTAAAACATGCTTTAAAACACTTTCGAGAATATAAACAGTTCAACAATTTTATATAAAAAATATTTGACCACTCCATTAGATCCGTCTCGGAAAAATGAATCCAACGACATATTGCACGCCCAAAACGGAGTTACGAAACTCCCAGAAATCAAATTAAAAAAAACAGATGGGCTATAACGCATTACATGAACGCGTTACAAGCCCTGTAACGCATTCCGGTAATATGTTACAACCCTTTTAAGCCATTAAAAGGTGTAACGCATTCCGTGAATGCGCCACAGGGTGTAACACATTCCCGGAATGCGCGACACCCCTTTCCCTTCTCTTGCAGTAGCCGACAGCTGCGCCTGTCAGTTTCTTTTGTTTTGTTTTTTTTATTGTTACACAGCCGCCTGACATGCTCCGAACGCCGTGCCAATCCATCAGTCAGCAGAACTTATGATTTCCAGCATCAAACAAATATATATATATATATATATATACTATATATACATATATTTAATTACGAATTTTAATTAAAATAACTTCAAAAAATCATAATAATTAATCCACTCATCAGAAAATTATGAAAATAATACCCAGACGAACTACAACACTCCAGATCTATAGTCAAAACAATTTTGAGAAAAAATTTCTAATCAATCATAATTAATCCATGATATAACTTGCAAAAATCATAATAAATTCATACAAGATCATAAAATTATGAAATTTTTATCACAGATCTATATGCATACAACCTAAGCTCTGATGCCATTGTAGGAATTTATACATCACGGAAGCATGGAAAAACAATTTTCTTGATATAAAATCCATATAATAGCATACAAATCGTGATTAAATCATATAGGATCTTTTCTAACCTTTAAAAGCGATCCAAGAGCGACAAGCGGAGATCCCTAGCAGCTGCTCCTCAATTGTGAAGCACTGCACCGGTATCCACCAAGAGTACAATATAATGGAGGAGGAAGAGGTTGAGAGAATTAGTTGCCTCCCTCTATTTTCTACTTTAGAATTAGGGTTTGTATTTTGGGTTGAGGCAAATAGGGTTTATAATAGTATATTTATAGGCAAAATTTTCAGCTGAAAATTTTCCATAAAATATTATTATTATTAACCCTTTAATTGATTATTCTTACTAACCAATTAACTAATAATTAAAACACCTTTTAATCATTAATCCCTTTTCTTAACACTTTAGAAAAATAATTCTCTCACTTGATTTAATTTCCAAAATTAAATTCTTAATTAATAATATTAAGAACTTTTCTTAATTAATTTATAATTAATTAAATCTCATTTAATCAATTATTAAATTTTCTAATTTATTATTTATGTCACAAATAAATAATTATCATCCATTATTAATTAATTCCTCCACCATTAAATCATTCCCTTTTATGGTGTGACCCTGTAGGTTCAATATTAAGCCGGTAGTAGAAATAAATAATAATAGAACTATTTTATCATTAGTTATATAAATTCTCTAATTCATTAAATATGATTAATTAATTAATCATATTTATTCTACATCGTGAGGGATACTTCTCAGCATATCGCGACTATCCGGATAATACGAATTCACTGCTTAGAATACCAAGAACCCATTCACTGAATAATTACCATACAATTAATTCCTTCTACCCTGCAATGTCACGATTAAATACAAGGCATGGAACTCGTGTCAAGTCTATCTTATTTAATCATATGCTTTCCCATTCACTATGCTTAGTTCTAATTAATGTGAATTAGAAACTCCTTTTTAATTTCATTCACTCTGGCCAGAGATTCCTGAACTTGCAAAAGTGGATCAGCTTTGAACATTCTCTTCCTTCACTGGAAGGGGTAGATCCTTTATCGATCAAACACTATCTTCGTGTACAAATTCCTATACCCAGTAGAGTCCTTATAATTGTCCCTGGAGACTAAGAACTAAACCAAAGCATAGTTCAGTGTACACAAGATGACTATGATGAACTCAAGTCTAAGGATACTTGTACAACTATCACTATATGAACAACTACTGACACGTGAGTGAACTCCATCAGATGTTCAGCTCTGTTAGTCATGTTCAGTGAACTTATTCTATATTAAGCACCTACACACTAGCTATAGTGTCACCGCACAAATGTCTATGAGAACAGACAACCTTCATAATGAAGCAAGCAAAGTATGTACCGATCTTTGCGGATTATTAATTACCAGTTAGTAATCCTACGACCAGGAACTATTTATGTTTAGAGTTATCATCTTTTAGGTCTCATTATTAAGATCTCATCACAATCCATAAAAGGCTTTACTCTAAACTGTGGCATATCTTATTTAAACACTTAAAATAGATAGAGGCCGCAATAAAAACAAAACAAGTCTTTTATTAATATCAATAAAATAAAAACAGATTACATAAAAGTTATTCCTAAATCCACATACATGATTGGACTTAGGACACATCTCTTTCACATCACAAATATGAATAGTGGAATTTTGGAAATCCGAGATCATATTCTTGTTTATCGAGGAAAATAAGTGATTGTAAAAGTCGTCGGAATTCGAAGATTCACGATTATACTACGTGTTTTCGTATCCGTAAGGAATGGCGTAGAACCGGGAATACTACGTGGAATAAAAATTATATTAAGGTATTATTAAGATCAAGATAAAGGAATGAAAGTAATTAAAGGATTATAAATGATAAAAGAAATCCTTACGAAATGAAACATTCAACGGGAAAACTATCAGAATAAAACGACAAGTGCATGAGTGTAAATTAAATAAGAAGTGAATGGAAGCCATGCAAGGTGGCCATGCAAGATGCTACACCCAACTAGTAGTTAGAAGTGTAGCTAGTAGTTAGTAAATCAAACTAGAATAGTAGCATGAATAGTGTAGGGGAGACAAGAAGTACCATGCACTATGCTTCTACTTTTCTACTCCACCACACAAATAATCAAGCCAAACCTCCACTTTTATTTTGTACAAATAATTATATATCAACCCATACTTCTATTTTACACCACACCACTCAAGTACCCAACTCAAGAAAAGCTCCCACACTCCTCATTACCAGCAGTTCGGATTTTCAGACCAAGGGGTATAACTTGAGTTTTAGAGCTTCATAAATCATGAAATTTGGACCATAGCTTCCTCATTACATATAAAAGGTACGTGAAAATTTTTATGGCCATTCATTAAGGATTTCATAGGTAAATCATGGTCCAAAGTTGGGCATGTTTTTGTTGGTTAGAAACTAAGTTATGTTCTTGATGTTTTCTTGTTAGTTTAAGGCTTGTTAAGGATAGATCCTGCTTCTCCAAGGTTAATGCACTCTTCCTAGGTGTTCTAAGGATCAAATAAAGGTATAACACTTCACCCTTAAAGATTTTATGATTGAAATTTAAGGATTTATGTTATATAGTTTCAAGATTCAGATGATTGTGAGTGCTTGAGGTTTATGTGTCTAAATCTTGTTTAAGTTTTAAAGAGTATGAGATGTGGGTCTTGGATGTTACACTAGATGATGTAGGGAATGAGTAGATTAGTGAATCTTGAGAAGTAAAAAGTGTTGTGTTGGTCATAAGTAGTGATTGTGTCAAGAACAAGTAGTAGAAATGGAATGTGGAGCCTATTGCACTTGGTCTGCCTTCTGCAGTGTATTCGGCCATGTAAATGTTTGAAACTTGTGAGTCACTAGCCATGACTGGGTAGATCTTAATTTTTAGTTTCTGTAAATGTGTGGATCGTCGCGAGGGGATTTACGGGTTAGGAGTTATGACCGTTTTAGTGTAGAGCGTTCATACGAAAAGCCAACTGCACAGAAGGCCACTTGCATGATGATTTTGAAAGGCTAAAAATGATTTCGCAATCTTGGAAAAATCATGATAATTAAATAATGCAGCAGAGAAGACTGTCCAAAATTTTTTTTAAGAAAATATTAATTTTCCGATTTAAAAAAAAAATGTTTTAGTGAAGCGAATCGATAATCGCGTACTAACTAAGATCGTTGGTTATTGATTTTAGATCGCCAACAAAAGCCCGGAGACCATACCACTCCTAGCACTCGAGGCAAGTTTACGAAACCCTATCACGAATTATCCATGCTATATATACTATTGTGATATTGATGCCATGATTTACAGTTTAAAAATATATGCTTGTCTGTGATATCAATACATTCAAATTATGCGATTGTTCACGAAAACAAACTTCGTTTTATACGAGTATGAGAAATTGAAACTTAATTTCAATATAATACAAGATAGTGGGAGTCAGATATATTTTAAATCGATTTAATTCCGGAACGAGCCGGACGCGGAAAATCTCTATTTCAATAAACAAGTACTTTCGCGTAACATACATATTAAGCGAATGATTGAGATTTGATTTATAACTATAAGAGACAATCGGATATTCACTCAAGGGATATCCTATTGTTTATTTATTTATAAGTAATACCTAAAGTGTTACTAAAATATCCGGGAAATACTTAAAGAGATATTGAAAAGTTTTTAAATCAATTCACTCTATCTAAAACGTATATAACCATTCGAAGGATAATTATAAGATGTCAAATCTTGTCTTAAGTATTTAATTAAGATGTTTATCAATTCATTGAACCTTATTGAGAAACATTTAGTACTCAAGGTTTTATCAATTCATTGAACCCTTCTTAAAAATATTATAAGAATGTAAATATTTAATATTCCATACTTCTAAAAATCATTTAAAAATAGACATAGTTCCCAAGGATACTTTCTAAATTATTCAAAATTCTCGGAAGAGATCAATCATCTGAAACCTATCAAAACCTTAGGGAACTTAGTCTAGAGGCATAAGGTTTTTGCTTCCTCGCTCAACGAAAAACAAGTGAACAATATATGTAAAACTCTACTACAGTTAAGGGTTTGAAAATGATTTTAAATTAAAAACTCCGACAACTCCCAAGGATCAATTGAATTAAAAGTGATGAATAAATCATCTTATTTAAAGGTGAACTCAGAACGATCTATTCCTTCGATAAAGGATTTTATGTAAATGATATAATTGTTTTGGGACTGGAATGTGGCATGCCCAGTACGAAGAGGTATCGGGTAGTGACCAAGCGCGGAGTGGCGCAGTATACAGTTATATGGTCTCTGTGACCATTGACTTTCGGACTTGCACGGAAATGGGCAACCATCGTGTAATGTCTTGATAAGCCCAAAGGCGGCTAGGTTTGTATTCCTTCTACTAGTAGAGAAAATTTCATATTTGGCTGATCACCGGTACGTGGTTTATTACAGTATAGTCCCTTTCCTCCACTTTGGATAAATTGTTGTGAAACCTACAGCAGAAGGCCGATAAGGCTGAGTTTTAAATAAGGATGTTGATGTATATATATCACATCCATTTGAGAATCTTGGTTCAAGCATCATATTGAGATTTTGAGAAGTAATGAGTACGAGTATAAACTGATTAAACTGATACATTTAAAGTTGAGTTTACCATGAAATTGACAAGCATATAAACTTTTAGAAACCTTGGATATACAATGCTTAATGGTTGTTTTTCCCTAAATCATCATATTTAAATAATGGATATCTATATCTTGCTGAGCGTTAGTGCTCACTCTTGCTTTTATAAATATCATATCACAACAGATTACCAGCATGGCCCGAACCAGGACGACTGCCTACAAGCGGGTAGGGGACGCACGTGAGTACCGTAGACTGTTCGTCCGCCAGCCACCTCAGGTAGAGGAGTAGAGATAGTTTCCTTTTGAGTACTTGAACCAAGACTATTTGTGACCCAAGCTAGTCTCATGTAGAGCTATTCTCGGTGTTCACCCTTTTGAGATAATTTCCTTTGGTCTGTAATAACATAAATACTTTAATGTTAATTTAGTAATATTTCTGAGCCTATAACCTGTGTGTGTGTGAGTTTGGTTAAAAGGTCGAGTAATAATGTGAAAAGAGGATCAATTATTTATTAGACAAGATTAAGTGATCGTAACAACCCAAATTCCCGACCTTGAATTTGGGGATGTTACAGAAATGGTGTCAGAGCCCTAGGTTATAAGTCTCAGAAATGTTAGGTGAATCAACTGAATCAATGAACTAGAACTTACATAGAGTTCGTAGTCGGGCTATGAGGGTAGCACTGACATTAAGAACCCTTAGAGGTGATTTAAGTATCCAAGGATAGTAATGCGTGTGTTAAATGACTTGTAGGTACCCGATGTGTTAGACCCTGAGGCTGTAGAGGCATACGAGAGAGAGCATGATGAGGCCCTTTTAGCTGAGACCGAGGTAGCTGACCCTGCCCCCATTGTGGGCTTAGAGGTATTCGAGTACCCGGAGACTGACCCTGAGGAGGACCCAGAGGAGGACCCCACTGAGATAGCCCCTCTTGATAATATTCCATACGGCAGCACGGAGGTTCCATCTCTAGAGATGATGAGGGTGGATGTGCATCAGAGGTCAATAGAGCGTTTGTTAGATCGGCTCTCAGCAGCCCAGGCTCGAGTCGCTGAGCTCGAGAACGAGACGGGAGTAGCATATTTGATGGATAGGATGATAGCTCTGCAGGCCAGAGTCACTGCACTGACTGAGGAGTTAGAGGCATAGTTAGGGGCAGCCACCCCAGTGAGGACATCCACCCCGCCCCCTGTACCAGTTAGCCTAGCACGGACTGAGACCGACGACGGCATGGACCCTATTCTTGACGGTGTGGCAGTGACTCCTGCAGATTCCCCACTTCCACCACCCATACCAGTCATATCCCTAGCAGATCACGACTGGGTGGTAGGTCGCTATGTACTGATCTGACAGCGGCCGATGCTCGTATTGTCGAGCTGAGGGACCAGCTTTCCATCGAGCGGCACATGAGGATAGGGGCCCGAGGCAGGCGAGGATACCCCAGCGCTATCAGGGTTGTGGTCCACGCTATGAGGCGGATTCGTGATGTTGCTCATGGCTAGTAGACACTGTTAGTAGGTGGTTGTTGTTCCTTAGCGGTAGTACTTAGTTCTTTTGTGATAGTTATTTTGGTTGTTATCTTTGATAGTGCCATCAGCTAAGGATTATTGTATTAAGGCAGATTGTACTTTTATTATTCAGTATGTTTTACCCAGACCTGGCATATGGCCAAATTTTGTATAATTATCGTGTTGATTAGTTGCGATTTCTAGTTTGTGGTTTAATCTTCTTTCATACCTGTATAATTATATACTGTCATAACAAATCAGGAAGCATGAGGATTGGAAAATGAAAACAACCTAAATAAGTTTATGTAACAGGAAAATGCCGCCAAGGAGAATAGTAACAAGAACTCACCGGGCTGTATCTGGCAGCCAGGGAAGTAATAATGAACAAGGGCATTGAGCACAGACCCCACCATTAAGAATTAACGAAGAACGAAATGAGTATGATAATGAGGACTATGAAGAGTCAGAGGCTGAAGATACTCAGGGGATAGAAGTGCCAGTGAACCCTATGGAGCAGTTTATAGAATTTCCGAGACAAAACCTACAACAACAACGACCACCCCAGCAACCCCAGCAGGCCATGGCTAATGCGTTTAAATCTTTCAAGTCGGTCAAGGCCCCAGAGTTTCACGGTGTTGCTGACCCAGTTCAGGCCAGGGTTTGGCTGAAAGAGGTAGAAAAGACCTTTGAGCGAATTGGCACTGATGAAGCCCACAAGACTAATTTTGCCACTTATCTCTTAAAGGGTGAGGCTAACTATTGGTGGGAAGCCAAGAAAAATATGGAGCCCCAAGGGATTGTTACTTGGGAAAGATTTACTGAGTTATTTTTAAAGAAGTATGTCCCGAAGTTTATGGAGATTCAGATGCAGCGAAAGTTCCTAGAGCTGAAACAAGAGAATATGAGTGTAGCGGAATATGAAGCTAAGTTCACAAAATTGTCGAGGTTTGTGCCACAGCTGGTGGGCACCGAAGAGCAAAAGGCTGAGAGATTTCAACAGGGATTGAAGCAGTGGATTCAGAACAAGCTAGCAATTCTGGAGATAACTGACTATGCCACCCTAGTGCAGAAGGCCACAATAGCTGAAATAGGGAGTGAAATGAGCCAGAAAATGAAGCAAACTAAGAAACGAAAGTTTGATGGTCGAAGCAGGAGTGTGGGAGGGGAGAGCTTCCCTAGTAAGTTTATCAGGGGGACGACCTCCCAACCCAACCGTAGTACAGGATTCGGGGGATCAGGGAGCGTGAGTGTGGCCCGGAGCGGGAACCAAACGGGAATGTCTTATCATAGCCAACTATGACCTCCTTTTCCAGAATACAAGAGCTGTGGTAAGAAGCATTCTGGGCAATGTATGTAGAAACCAGTGACATGCTTTAAATGTGGTAAGGTAGGGCACTATGCCACAACTTGTAACCAGGAAGCGGCTAAGTGTTTTCAGTGCGGAAAGACAGGACACATGAAGATGGACTGCCCCGCGGCAGCCCCAGCTAGCTCGAGGGGTAGTGTAGCTGCATCTAATAGAGTGCCGACTGCCAGGACCTTTATATGACTGTGAAAGATGCCGTAAGGAACACCAATGTTATAGCAGGTACGCTCCTCCTAAACTCCAATCCCGCTAATGTGCTATTTGATTCTGGAGCTACTAAGTCTTTCGTATCTAAAGAATTTGCTGAAAAATTGGACTTAAAAGTGGAACCTTTGAAAGAATCTTTGCAAGTGGAAATAGCTAATCAAGAGATTATCCCTGTAAATCAAGTTTATGCTAACTGCAACCTAGAATTAGGTGGAGTGAGATACCCAGTAGAATTAATTCCCTTTCGATTAGGGGAGTGTGATGTGATATTAGGAATGGATTGGCTATCTAGAAACCATGCCCAGATTGATTATAAGGGGAAGAAAGTAAAATTGAAAACACCTAGTGGTAAGAGTATAATAATTAAGGGGCAATGACAAACCAAGAAATTTCTAACTATGGTGCAGACCAAGAGATTTTTAAGGCAAGGATGTGAGGCCTACTTGGCTCACATGGTTGATACCAAACGAGAAACCCCTGAGATCCACACCATACCTGTAGTTAATGAGTTTGAGGACGTATTTCCCAAGAAACTTCCCGGACTACCCCCGAATTGGGAGATAGAATTTGCCATTGATTTAGCTCCCGGCATAACACCAGTATCAAAGGCCCCGTATCATTTGGCCCTCGTCGAAATGAAAGAGTTGGCTGATCAACTGCAAGATCTATTGGATAAAGGAATGATTAGATCAAGTGTGTCCCCGTGGGGTGCACCCGTATTATTTGTGAAGAAGAAGGACGGCAGTATGAGACTGTGCATCGATTATCGAGAGCTGAACAAGCTGATTATGAAAAACAAGTACCCATTGTCAAGAATAGATGACCTCTTTGACCAACTAAAGGATGCAACGTGTTTTTCCAAGATTGACCTTAGGATAGGTTATCACCAACTTAAGATCAAACCGGAAGATATACCTAAGACTGCATTTCGCACTAGGTATGGACATTATGAGTTCCTAGTTATGTCATTTGGTTTGACTAACGCGCCCGCGGCTTTCATGGATCTGATGAATAGAGTCTTTAAGAAGTATCTGGACGAATGCGTGATAGTCTTCATCGATGATATTCTAATTTACTCTAGATCGGAGGAGGAACATGCAGAACACCTCAGGATTGTATTGGAAATCTTACGGAAAGAAAAATTATATGCCAAATTCTCAAAGTGTGAATTTTGGTTGAAAGAAGTTCAGTTTTTGGGTCATGTGATTAGTAAGGAAGAAATTCTCGTAGACCCTGTAAAGATAGAAGCTGTCCCTAATTGGGAACAACCAACCACGCCCATCGAGGTAAGAAGTTTTATTGGACTAGCGGGGTATTATCGAAGGTTTGTAAAGGATTTCGCCAAGATAGCAGGCCCATTGACTAGACTTACTCCGAAAACAGAAAAGTTTGTTTGGACAGAGAAATGTGAGGAGAGTTTCCAAGAATTGAAGAAAAGGTTGGTATCGGCCCCAGTGCTGGACCTACCAGACGATAAAGGGAACTTTGTGATTTATAGTGATGCGTCCCATAAGGGTTTGGGATGTGTGCTGATGCAGCACGGTAAGGTGATTGCCTATGCATTCAGGCAATTAAAGGAATATGAAGTGAGGTACCCTACCCATGACTTAGAATTAGCCGCCATAGTGTTTGCCCTTAAGATGTGGAGACATTACCTATACGGAGAAAAGTATGAGATTTATACTGACCACAAGAGTCTTAAATATATCTTCACCCAGAAGGAGCTAAACATGATGCAGAGAAGGTGGTTAAAATTGATTAAGGACTACGACTGCGAAATCCTTTATCACCCGGGGAAGGCCAATGTGGTGGTCGATGCCCTTAGTCGTAAGGAAAGGTTGAAAAGGATCACCACGTCAGAGGATTTGATCAGAGAATTTGAAAAGTTAGAGATTGAGGTCAAGGTCGCTGAGCCAGGGACCGAAGGCTTGTATGAGATGGTTATGCAACCGGAGCTACTGGAAAAGATTAGGCGATGCCAAGAAATAGTGTTGAGGGAGAACAAAGAACTGGTAAGCGGAGAGGAGGCCAAGTGTGAACCAGACGAGAAGGGAATTAGGAGGCATGCCTACAGGATATGGGTCCCTAACGTCCAAGAATTAAAGGATGAAATTTTACGTGAAGGACACAGCTCTAGATATACGGTCCACCCAGGGAGCACAAAAATGTACCAAGATTTGAAGGAGTACTACTGGTGGCCTAACATGAAGAAGGATGTAGCGGAGTGGGTCAGTAAGTGTATGACCTGTCAGAGAGTGAAGGCAGAACAACAACGACCAAGCGGACTCTTGCAACCCTTAGAAATTTCGATGTGGAAATAGGAGCAGATAGCTATGGATTTTGTGGTAGGATTACCCCGAACTAAAACTAACCGTGATGCAATATGGGTAATTGTAGACCGACTAACCAAGTCAGCGCACTTTCTTCCAATTAAGGAAACCTACACAGTGGATAGATTAGCGGAGCTATACATTAAGGAAATTGTGGTAAGACATGGAGTGCCAGTAGCTATCGTATCTGACCGAGATCCCCGATTCAACTCCAGATTTTGGAGGAGCTTTCAGGAATGCCTAGGAACCAAACTAAACATGAGCACTGCTTACCATCCGCAAACAGATGGACAAAGTGAGCGAACCATCCAGACATTGGTGGACATGCTGAGAATGTGTGTAATTGATTTTAAGGGTTCTTAGGATGAACACCTGTCTTTGATAGAATTTGCCTATAACAACAGTTATCATGCGAGTATCGGAATGCCCCCATACAAGGCGTTTTATGGCTGAAGGTGTCGTTCGCCCTTGTATTGGGATGAAGCTGGTTAGAGAGGGTTACTAGGTCCCGACTTGGTGCAAAGGACAAGAGACATAGTTCAATTAGTCAGAGGACGCCTAGCAGCAGCCCAAGACCGATAGTGTAAATACACCGATCTGGCACGGAAGGACAGAGAGTATGAAGTGGGTGACCAGGTATTTCTGAAAGTGTCACCATGAAAAGAATTGATGAGATTTGGGAAGAAGGGGAAGCTGAGCCCCCGTTATATTGAACCTTTCGAGATTCTAAGACGGATAGGACCCGTGGCATACGAGTTAGCTTTACCTCCAAATCTTCAACAGGTTCATAATGTTTTTCATGTATCAATGTTGAGGAAGTATAATGCGGATGCCAAATATATAGTAGAGCATGAGCAAGTAGACCTTCAACCTGATCTGTCCTATGTTGAGCAGCCAGTCGAAATCATTGACCGAAAAGAGCAAGTACTCCGGAACAAGAGTGTCAATCTAGTCAGAGTCTTATGGAGGCATCACAACGTCGAGGAGTCGACTTGGGAATTAGAGAGTCACATGCAGGAAAAGTACCCCCATCTATTTGTGGATTGATTACGGGACGGAATCCTTTTAAGGGGGAGACTGTAAGAACCCTGATTTTTGTAATATTTTAAAACTTCAGTGAATAGTAACTGGAACTAATTATGTAATACGTATGGAGTTCATCACAAATATGAATAGTGGAATTTTGGAAATCCGAGATCATATTCTTGTTTATCGAGGAAAATAAGTGAATGTAAAAGCCGTCGGAATTCGAAGATTCACGATTATACTACGTGTTTTCATATCCGTAAGGAATGACGTAGAACCGGGAATACTACGTGGAATAAAAATTATATTAAGGTATTATTAAGATCAAGATAAAGGAATGCAATTAATTAAAGGATTATAAATGATAAAAGAAATCCTTACGAAATGAAACATTCTACGGGAAAACTACCAGAATAAAACGACAAGTGCATGAGTGTAAATTAAATAAGAAGTGAATGAAAGCCATGCAAGGTGGCCATGCAAGATCCTACACCCAACTAGTAGTTAGAAGTGTAGCTAGTAGTTAGTAAATCAAACTAGAATAGTAGCATGCATAGTGTAGGGGAGACAAGAAGTACCATGCACCATGCTTCTACTTTTCTACTCCACCACACAAATAATCAAGCCAAACCTCCACTTTCCTTTTTTCCAAATAATTATATATCAACCCATACTTCTATTTTACACCACACCACTCAAGTACCCAACTCAAGAAAAGCTCCCACACTCCTCATTACCAGCAGTTCGGATTTTCAGACCAAGGGGGAAAGAAAAATTTATAACTTGAGTTTTAGAGTTTCATAAATCATGAAATTTGGACCATAGCTTCCTCATTACATATAAAAGGTACGTGCAAATTTTATGGCCATTCATTAAGGATTTCATAGGTAAATCGTGGTCCAAAGTTGGGCATGTTTTTGTTGGTTAGAAACTAAGTTATGTTCTTGATGTTTTCTTGTTAGTTTAAGGCTTGTTAAGGATAGATCAAGCTTCTCCAAGGTTAATACACTCTTCCTAGGTGTTCTAAGGATCAAAGAAAGGTATAACTCTTCACCCTTAAAGATTTTATGGTTGAATTTTAAGGATTTATGTTATATAGTTTCAAGATTCAAAAGATTGTGAGTGCTTGAGGTTTATGTGTCTAAATCTTGTTAAGTTTTAAAGATTATAAGATGTGGGTCTTGGATGTTACACTAGATGATGTAGGGAATGAGTAGATGAGTGAATCTTGAGAAGTAAAATGTGCTGTGTTGGTCATAAGTAGTGATTGTGTCAAGAAGAAGTAGTAGAAATGGAATGTGGAGCCTATTGCACTTGGTCTGCCTTCTGCAGTGTATTCGGCCATGTAAATGTTTGAAACTTGTGAGTCACTGGACATGACTGGGTAGATCTTAATTTTTAGTTTCTGTACATGTGTGGATCGTCGTGAGGGGATTTACGGGTTATGAGTTATGATATTTTAGTGTAGAGCGTTCATACGAAAAGCCAACTGCACATAAGGCCACCTGTATGATGATTTTGAAAGGCTGAAAATGATTTCGGAATCTTGGAAAAATCATGATAATTAAATAATGCAGCAAGGAAGACTGTACAAAAAGAATTTTAAGAGAATATTAATTTTTCAATTTTAAAAAAAATGTTTTAGTGAAGCGAATCGATAATCGCGTACTAACTAAGATCGTTGGTTATTGATTTTAGATCGCCAACAAAAGCCCGGAGACCATACCACTCCTAGCACTCGAGGCAAGTTTACGAAACCCTATCACGAATTATCCATACTATATATACTGTTGTGATATTGATTCCATGATTTACAGTTTAAAAATATATGCTTGTCTGTGATATCAATACATTCAAATTATGCGATTGTTCACGAAAACAAACTTCGTTTTATACGAGTATGAGAAATTGAAACTTAATTTCAATATAATACAAGATAGTGGGAGTCGGATATATTTTAAATCGATTTAATTCCGGAACGAGCCAGACGCGGAAAATCTCTATTTCAATAAACAAGTACTTTCGCGTAACATACATATTAAGCGAATGATTGAGATTTGATTTATAACTATAAGAGACAATCGGATATTCACTCAAGGGATATCCTATTGTTTATTTATTTATAAGTAATACCTAAAGTGTTACTAAAATATCCGGGAAATACTTAAAGAGATATTGAAAAGTTTTTAAATCAATTCACTCTATCTAAACCGTATATAACCATTCGAAGGATAATTATAAGATGTCAAATCTTGTCTTAAGTATTTAATTAAGATGTTTATCAATTCATTGAACCTTATTGAGAAAAATTTAGTACTCAAGGTTTTATCAATTCATTGAACCCTTCTTAAAAATATTATAAGAATGTAAATATTTAATATTCCATACTTCTAAAAATCATTTAAAAATAGACATAGTTCCCAAGAATACTTTCTAAATTATTCAAAATTCTCGGAAGAGATCAATAATCTGAAACCTATCAAAACCTTAGGGAACTTAGTCTAGAGGCATAAGGTTTTTGCTTCCTCGCTCAACGAAAAATAAGTGAACAATATATGTAAAACTCTATTACAGTTAAGGGTTTGAAAATGATTTTAAATTAAAAACTCCGACAACTCCCAAGGATCAATTGAATTAAAAGTGATGAATAAATCATCTTATTTAAAGGTGAACTCAGAACGATCTATTCCTTCGATAAAGGATTTTATGTAAATGATATAATTGTTTTGGGACTGGAATGTGGCATGCCCGGTACGAAGAGGTATCGGGTAGTGACCAAGCGCGGAGTGGCGCAGTATACAGTTATATGGTCTCTGTGACCATTGACTTTCGGACTTGCACGGAAATGGGAAACCATCGTGTAATGTCTTGATAAGCCCAAAGGCGGCTAGGTTTGTATTCCTTCTACTAGTAGAGAAAATTTCGTATTTGGCTGATCACCGGTACGTGGTTTATTCCAGTATAGTCCCTTTCCTCCACTTTGGATAAATTGTTGTGAAACCTACAGCAGAAGGCCGATAAGGCTGAGTTTTAAATAAGGATGTTGATGTATATATATCACATCCATTTGAGAATCTTGGTTCAAGCATCATATTGAGATTTTGAGAAGTAATGAGTACGAGTATAAACTGATTAAACTGATACATTTAAAGTTGAGTTTACCATGAAATTGACAAGCATATAAACTTTTAGAAACCTTGGATATACAATGCTTAATGGTTGTTTTTCCCTAAATGATCATATTTAAATAATGGATATCTATATCTTGCTGAGCGTTAGTGCTCACTCTTGCTTTTATAAATATCATATCACAACAGATTACCAGCATGGCCCGAACCAGGATGACTGCCCGCAAGCGGGCAGGGGACGCACGTGACTACCGTAGACTGTTCGTCCGCCATCCACCTTAGGTAGACGAGTAGAGATAGTTTCCTTTTGAGTACTTGAACCAAGACTATTTGTGACCCGAGCCAGTCTCATGTAGAGCTGTTCTCGGCGTTCACCCTTTTGAGATAATTTCCTTTGGTCTGTAATAACTTAAATACTTTAATGTTAATTTAGTAATGTTTCTGAGCATATAACTTGTGTGTGTGTGAGTTTGGTTAAAAGGTCGAGTAATGATGTGAAAAGAGGATTAATTATTTATTAGACAAGATTAAGTGATCGTAACAACCCAAATTCCCGACCTTGAATTTGGGGGTGTTACAGAAATGAGCTTGAAGATTCAAATCTAAAATTCATTTTAGCTCTTCCTGAAAGTTGGGATTTGAAGGCTACTATTATAAGAGACAACTATGCTCTTGATGAAACTACGCTTGATGAAATTTATGGTATGCTCAAGACTTATGAACTTGAGATGGATCAAAGAAGCAAGAGACAAGGGAGAAAGTCAAGGATAGTTGCTCTTAAGGCTGAGGAGGAATTCCCCAAAGTGGCTGTCTCAAAGAAAGGCAAAGGAAAAGCTCTCATCACAAAGTCTGATTCTGAATCATCAAGTTCTGATGATGATGATTCAGAAACTGAAAGTTTATCTAAAGTAGATCCTGATGAAGAGATGATGAAATTGTGTGCTCTTATGGTGAAGGGTATCACAAAGATAGCCTACAGGAAATTCAGAAGGGGAAAGAAGTTTTTTAAGAAAGGTGGAAGTACTGATAAGAAGGGTTTTAGAAAATCTGAAGGCAGAGGAGGAAAGTCTGACAGAGGAGATTACTCAAATGTCAAATGCTACAATTGTGGTGAGAAAGGCCACATATCTCCAGACTGCAAGAAAGGAAAAAGTGACAAAGACAAGGCACTTGTCACAAAGAAGAAAAGCTGGACAGACTTTTCAGATTCTGAAGATGAGGTGAACTATGCCTTGATGGCAAATGTTGATAGAAGCCCTGAAACTGCTGAATTAAAGGTACCTCAAACAACTTATGCCTTTCATACTGATGATATTACTGAGTTGAGATTATATCTTAAAACCATGTTTATTAGCTACAGAGATCAAACTTTAACATGTGAAAGATTAACTTCTGAAAATCTTGCTTTTAAGAAAAGGAATGATTATTTAGAAAAGGAGTTAGTTATGTTCCATCAAACTCCGAAAGAGAGAGATGATGCTTTTTATGTTAGAGATGAATTGCTAAAATTGAATAAATCTCTCAAAACTGAGTTAGAAAAAGAAAAAGAGATTATCAGGACCTGGACTAACTCTGGAAGAACAACTCAGAACTTATTAAGTAGTGGAAACTGGAAAGAGGGCTTAGGTTATGGAGATGATAAAAGTGAAAAAGGAACTGAACAAATTGAGCCAATTGTTGTTAAACAAACTGTTAAGCCAAAGGTAAATCCTGTTAAGTTTGTAGCTATAAACTGTAAAGTCTGATTCTGAAAAGATGAAAGAGTCTGTGACAGAAGTTAAGGAGAAGTCAACTTCTGACAAATTAGAACAGGATAAACTAGCTGAAGTCAACATAGGCTTAATGACAAAGAAGCAGCTTAAGTATAAGCTGAAAGAAATAAGGAATGTCAACAAGGTTAAGGTAGCTAGGAAAAATAGGAATGGAAAGGAAGGTGTGAATAAAAGCAATGATTATATGCCTGTTCCTAATGCTCCTAGAAAGAAATGTTATAACTGTGGAAACTCTAACCATCTTGCTTCTTTTTGCAGGAAGAATAAGAATATAAACTTTTTACCTCCTAAGTCAGGAGTTAAGAGTCAGTCTGTTAGGTTTAAGCCACAAAATCCTTGTTTTCATTGTGGTACTTTATGGCATTCCATTTATACTTGTAAGAAATATCATAGTTTATACTATGATTATTATCAAATAAAACCTTCTTTGAAGAAAGTTGCTTTAATTCCTTATAGTGTAAAATATGATGCAAAATTTGATATAAGTTCTGATAAACAACATGTTAGCATAAACTCTGATATTAAATCCGCTGTAAATGCTAACAAACATAAAAAGGCCAAAGGATCCAAGCAAGTCTGGGTCCTTAAAACTTACCATTAGTGGTCTTTGTGATTGCAGGGCAACAGGAGAAATATCCTAGTACTGGATAGTGGATGTTCAGGACATATGACTGGAAATAAAGCCTTGCTCTCAGACTTTGTGGAGAAAGCTGGCCCAGAAGTTTCTTATGGAGATGGAAACATAGGAAAAACTTTGGGATATGGTAATATTAATCTTGGGAATGTCATCATTGAAACAGTAGCTATTGTCTCAGGACTTAAACACAATCTGCTAAGTGTGAGTCAAATCTATTACAGAGGTTATCATGTGGATTTCTTTGAAGAACACTGTGAAGTTGTAATCAATTCTACAGGAAAAGTGGTTCTGAAAGGTTACTGGCATGGTAACATTTATGAAGCTAGACTTTCAACAAGTACTGATGGTTTTGCAATCTGTCTGTTGAGTAGAGCATCAATTGAAGAAAGCTGGAATTGGCACAACAGACTCTCTCATTTAAACTTCAACAACATAAATGAGATTGTAAAGAAATATCTTGTGAGAGGATTTCCAAAATCAGTATTTGCTCCTGATGGCCTTTGTGATTCATGTCAAAAGGCAAAACAAAGAAAATCTTCTTTCAATAGCAAAACCGAGTCATCAATTCTTGAGCCTTATCACCAACTGCATGTTGATCTATTTGGTCCAGTCAATGTCATGTCTATTGTAAAGAAGAAATATGATATGGTTATAGTGGATGAGTTCACAAGGTACACCTGGGTGTACTTCTTGCACAAGAAGAATGAAACTGCATTTACTCTAACTGATCATGTCAGACAACTGGATAAGTTGGTCAAAGATTCTGTTAAAATTATAAGAAGTGATAATGGCACTGAGTTCAAGAATTCAATCATGGAAGAGTTCTGCAAAGAGCATGGAATCAAACAGGTATTTTCTGCACCTCGAACTCCACAGCAAAATGGAGTTGTAGAAAGAAAGAACAGGACTCCCATTGAAGCTACACGAATTATGCTTGATGAAGCAAAGCTGCCAATCTACTTTTGGGCAGAAGCTGTGCAGACTGCTTATTTTACACAGAATGCAACACTCATAAACAAGCATGGAAAAATACCATATGAGATGGTGAAGAAAAAGAAGCCAAATCTGAAATACTTTCATGTATTTGGTTGCAAGTGTTTTTTTCTTAAGACTCATCCTGAAAAGCTGTCAAAATTTGATCTAAAAGCTGATGAAGGAATTTTTGTTGGATATCCACTTTGCACAAAAGCCTTCAGAGTCTACAATTTAAGAACAATGGTTGTCATGGAATCTATCAATGTATCTTTTGATGACAAGAAGATTACTGGACTTGAAGATTTCAATGATCACGATCAGCTGAGATTTGAAAATGAAGACTTAAATTCTGATTCTGTAAATTCTGATGACTTAAACTCTGAACCTGTAATTACTGATGTCATTGAATCTGTGGTAACAACTCTAAAAGAAAATGCACCTGTCCAGGGGGAGAAAGTTGAAGATTCTACCACATCTCAAGACTCTAAAGAAGCATCAGAACCTAATACTATCTCTTCTAACTCTGATTCATCTAGTTCTGATGAGTTAAATTCTGATAATTCTGGAAGCTCTGATACTTCAAATCCTGAAGGATCCAAGTCAAACTCTGAAGTCTCAAAGAGCATAACTACAGGGGGAGCATCAGAAAATGCTGATGGAGACATCATGGATCATGGGGAAGGATCCAGTTCTAGAAGTCAACTTCAATCTGCAAGGAAGTGGACCAAATCACATACACCTGACTTAATTATTGGAGATCCTGAAGCAGGTGTCAAAACTAGAACTGTAACATCAAATGAATGTCTCTATCATTCTTTTCTATCTCATACTGAACCAAAGAAAGTGAAAGAAGCTCTTTAAGATGTTGATTGGGTGCAAGCAATGCAGGAAGAGTTAAATGAATTTGAAAGAAATAAAGTCTGGACCCTAGTGCCAAGACCAAAGAATAGATCAGTTGTTGGCACAAAATGGGTGTTCAGAAACAAAACTGATAGTGATGGAATAATTATAAGGAATAAAGCAATGCTGGTTGCTAAAGGCTACTCTCAACATGAGGGTATTGATTATGATCAAACATTTGCACCAGTTGCTAGATTTGAAGCCATAAGGATCTTTTTGGCTTATGCTGCTCACAAAAAGTTTAAAGTCTTTCAAATGGATGTGAAAAGTGCTTTTCTTAATGAAGAATTGGAAGAAGAGGTCTATGTTGAACAACCACCAGGCTTTGTAGATTCAAAATTTCCAAATCATGTCTACAGGCTTGATAAAGCACTTTATGGCCTTAAGTAAGCTCCTAGAGCATGGTATGAGACTTTAGCTCAATTCCTTCTAGAAAGTGGATTTCACAGAGGTACAATTGATAAAACACTGTTCTACCTCAACCATGGAAAGGACTTACTTTTGGTACAAATATATGTTGATGATATCATATTTGGTTCTACAAATGCCACACTCTGTGAGAAGTTTGCAAAGCTAATGCAGTCAAGATATCAAATGAGTATGATGGGACAACTTAGTTATTTTCTGGGCCTTCAAGTCAAGCAAACTGAAGAAGGTACTTTTATCTATCAATCCAAGTACACCAGAAACTTATTGAAGAAGTTTGGAATGCAAGATAGTTCAACAGCATCCACTCCCATGGCCACTGCAACCAAGTTAAATACAGATACTAGTTCATCAGTAGATATTACTAACTAAACAGGTGTGATTGGCTCTTTACTCTATTTAACTGCAAGTAGACCTGATATCATGTATGCTACCTGTCTTTGTGCAAGATTTCAGGCTAATCCAATGGAACCTCACTTAATAGCTGTGAAAAGAATTTTCAAGTACCTTAAGGGTACAGCTGATCTGGGATTGTGGTATCCTAGAGAATCAGATTTTAAGCTAATAGGTTACTCAGATGCAGATTTTGCAGGATGTAAAATGGACAGGAAAAGCACTAGTGGAAGCTGCCAATTTCTTGGAGGCAGATTGGTTTCTTAGTTTAGCAAGAAACAGAAATCAATTTCCATATCAACTGCAAAAGCAGAATATATTGTTGCAGGAAGCTGTTGTGCACAAATTCTTTGGATGAAGAATCAGTTACTGGATTATGGGTTAGAATTTTCTAAAATCCCTATTTACTATGATAATCAAAGTGCTATTGCTATGACAGGTAATCCAGTTCAACACTCAATGACAAAGCACATCAGCATTAGGTACCCTTTAATAAGGGAACATGTGATGGAAGGTACAGTGGAATTGCACTTTGTTCCAACAGATCAACAACTAGCAGATATCTTCACAAAACCACTATGTGAAGCTACCTTTACAAGACTGGTAAATGAACTTGGAATGGTTTCAGGTTCTTTCTCTAAATCTGCTTAGTTTTTGTTCTCATGCATCAGACTTTATGATCAGTGTTTACAGATTGTTTTATTTTTATATAATCTGTGCTTAAAATTGAAATTCATTAAATACTGATTGTTATCTGATGTGGATTTTTAAACTCTAATAGTATTTTGAATGTTCTGTGACTATTCAATCCAATGAGGATAACTGTGCTAGATGCTGACCTAGTAGTCTTTAACATACTAGAAATCCCATGTTTGAATTAGTTGTTTATGTGGAAACTCATTAACACAAGCAAATTCTGATCTTGAGCTTAGTCAAGTTTACTTTGTGTATCTTATTACTAAGTCACAAACCAGATTATTGCTTCTTATCTGTTAGATTCTGATGTCAGTAAATCTTAAGGATGAACTAAATGTTGATAAGCTAAGACTCACCTATCAAAAGAAAAGAAAAGAAAAGAAAAGTCAGGTACTCCTTTGAGATCTAGAGTAAATATGTGGAAAGGAAGACCCAAGTGCATTGCTGGTATTAAGTAATATGCATTAGAAAAGTAAATAAATTTTCTTGGTGACTTTTCACATTCTCTGATTACTGGAGAAATACTATCACAACAACATAAATTCTGATAAGCAGTCATGACTCACTTACACTGAGAACTCACTGTAAAAAGGAATTTCAAAAGATGCATAAAATGAGCACAAACAGTTGAGGTGGACTCTTGCATAAATTTGTTCTATAGTAGACTTTATGATTGATGACAGATTTTAAGCACTTTTTTGAGTTATGCCTTATTTCTAAGATGTACTGAAGTTTATCAGACTTTAATCTTTATCTGTTATTTTGCTAAATGCACACACTTTCACTCCATATGAATGATGAAAATTACTGTGGTGATTAAGTTGTTTTTTGACAAACAGTTAAGTGTCATTTGCATAAATTCAGAGGACAAGTTCTGATGGAAGTTCTGATGATTAAACTTTGAAGAAAACAAGTCAGTATATGTATGAAGAATCACAGAAAAAGATATTCACTTTTTGAGTTCAGAAGCCATATTCTGATGACTGTTAAAATCTGATAAGTTAAGTTCTGATATTAAATCCTGATGGAATCCTTGATGCTTACGTGGCATTTTTCTTTACTTGACTTATTTGTGATAAAATCTGAAATAGTCATATCAAATCAGAATATATTTGGGTAAGATAAAACAGTCATAATCATTTTGGGTTAGTGATAAACGTGTTTGTCTTATAAAACTGCATGTGCACAATAATTATTGTTTATTTTACATGCTCATTAACTCTTGCTTTAACTTTTTACTGACTGTTATTATTACACATCGGTCTAGGGAGATGAGGCATCATTATTTTTTACTCTCAATCGTTAAACAGTCCTCACGTCCCTTGGTATTCCATTGGCTATTTTAATGACTGATCATTCATCAGTAAAAGCACATCTTTTCATTTCTCTCAAGAAATGGCATATTTTAGTTGGTTTTACTGCTATGGCACAGACACTGTGACCATTTTTAGAAATGGAATTCTGACTTCATATCCTATCAACAACATTCCATTCGACATCTGGATTCAACTTCCAGACAACATTAAAAATGATCTGTTGTCTTTCCAAAGGGAAGTTCATCTTTGTATTCTTAAACTACAGGAGAAAATCATTCGTCTTGCTGTTCTCTTTGTTGAAAGTAGGAAGAAGAATTAAATGTCATCCATCCGTTTCTCTACACTATCAGCTTTGTCAGGCTTCTTAGACTAAAGCTGTTGATGTTAAGAAATCTTAGAATAGGACTATCTTGTAATTTTTGCATGTAATCGATAAATTTCATGAAATGTACTCATTTGATATATTAATGAAATTTCCTTTAATTACAAAATTTAGTCTCTGTTTCTCAAATTATATGATTGTGTATGTTTTAATTACAATTTGTTAATCTTTACTTCATCTATTTTTAACTTTATCCTTTGATGAATATTTTGATTACAATTATGGTCAATAATATATTTTGTTGATTTGAGGAAACATTTGAAGCATGGGTTCATGCATCAGAACCTGTGATACTTGAAGCTGAGAATGTTACTTCTCAGAAAAAAAACTACAGCTCAAAGTTCTGATACTTTGAAGAAGAAATCTGTAAGTTCTGAAGCTGCTAAAGCAACTCCTTCATTGGCAAGGAGATTGAAGGAAATGAAGGCTAGGAGGTATTTGGCTAAGGCTCCATCAGAAGATACTGAAGAAGCTGAGGAAGGGGATCAGGAATCTCTGATCTCACAAGAACCGATTATCATTGAAGCCCTTCCAGCTCAAGCCAAAGAAACTGCTACTGATACAGTTGTAACCCCTCATGTCTCACCTTTTAAAGCTATAAATGATGCTAAAGAATAAGATGAAAATTCTGAAATAGATATTCATAATTTGAATATACCAAATGTACTTTATCTGGAAGCTCCATCTACAGAAGCTCAGCAATTTCCAACTCAATTTCCAATTTTAAATGATGAGATACCATCTACATCAACCACACCAGCTCTGGATCTAAATTCTGATGTTCAGAATTCAAATGAAGTTATTCTTGAATCTCCAGTTGCTTTACACACTGTTGTATTGTCAGAACATAATAAGTCTTCCTCAAGTTCTGAAGACAGTGATTCTGCTGAGACTCCAGTTCCTATACTAGGAAAGGAAGAATTGGTGAAGAAATTTGTTGAAAAGAAAGCACCTATTCCTTGGGAGGATACTCACAGAGTTGTGGAGTGGACCAAGAAGTGGAATGACAATAATTTCATTCCAAGTTCTAACATTCTGACAGAGCATATTGCTAAAGCTGATGAGTTGCTCACAAATGCTGATTTAAAGACACAACTCAAGATCACTGCTCTATCTACCAAACATCTTCAAGGTCTACATTCTTCTACTCTTGAGAAGGTTGATACACTAAAGGAACATGCTGATAAGCTAGATCTACAGCTTAAGCTTGACAAGAACAGATATATCAGACCTATTCTTGAGAAAATCGAAGCCATTGAGAAGATTCAAGATAAGAAACAGGCCCAAATTGACGAGGTCATGGCTAACCAAGTTTCTCAGAAAGCTCAATTGGAAGAAATCCAATCTTTAGTTGAACTTCTTCTTTCTCTCTTACTTCCTGATGATGCCAAAAAGGGGGAGAAGGTAGTTAAGTCCAAATGGTCACCTACTGAAATACTGAAGAAAAAGGATGATAAAAGGGATGACCAGGGAAACTCTGATAAGAGTAGAGGTCAAGAAAAGGTTCAAGGAAAATCTTCTACACAGAACAAGTCAAGTTCTGATGCTATGAATGCTAAAAGACTGAAGTCAAGTTCTAATAAACAAAGTCTGATGTCAGGTTCTGATATTCTGATTCAGTCAGGATCTAAAGACTCTCAGAAGTTTTTACAAACTCTGAAGCTAAAAGGGAAGCAGACTACTGTTTATTACAAAAATCCTAAAATCCAGACACTTGATGAGGAGATAGCAAGAAGATTATTTCTGAAACAAAATCCAGGAATAGATTTGGAAACTCTCAAGGAGGAAGAAGCTAGATTTGCTGCTGAGAAGACAAATCTTAAGTCTAAAGCTTCTGATGCAAAGAAACCTCCAAGGCCTAAGGAAAAAGGCATTGTGATCAGGGAAAAGTCAAATCCTGAGACTTCAAAGTCCAAGACTAGATCACAAACTGAGATTGATCCTAAGACAAAAGGGAAAGAAAAGATTGGTGAACCTTTAAAAATTGAGAAAAAGATAAGTTCTTCCATTCCAGTCCATCAAAAATGCATGATGATGATTTGATAGAAGATGAAACTGTTCAAATTATGAAGAAAAGAAAGGTAATTGAAGAATCTAAAACAACCTCTGACACTGCTCAAGTTGTTCAGAATGAAGAACAGCAAGCTATAGAAGAAACAGCAAATTCTGATCAAGTTAATTTGGAAAAGATGACAATTGCTGATAAGAAGAAGCTGTTATGGAAGAAAACTACTCCAGTTGAACCAAAATCCAATCTCTTGATGAATCAACTTGCAACATTTGGATTGAGATCCAACCAACCTAGAGATAAAGCTGGATTAGGTTCTGATGAAGAGAAAATACAAACAGGAGTAGAAGTTACTTTAAGAGATCCATTCATGTTGACAGATAAACCATATGAACAAATCAAACAAAAGCACCTTGACAAGGTGTTGTCTGCTCAAATCGTGATAGATGCTCATGATAAGGAAAATCTAAAGGCGAAATTGATTTTATTTCTCTATGATGGATTAACTTACAGACTAGCTGATACTGATGGGCTAAAGAAGTCTGTCAGAGAACTTCAACATATTAACTATCTTCTGGAAGTAAAATCTGATGTTACAAGAAGATGGTCAGAATACATTTTGAAGGCTATAAGAGATCTATTCAGAATCTCTGGTACAAAGACTTCTCAGTATATACCAATGATTATTGAAGATGATGAAAGAGAAATTCCTATGCTGAAGAATTCTGCTAAGGTGGAAGTTATTCTGAAAGGAAAATGCTTATGTTATAATGAAAACTCTTCACATTCTAGAGTTATCAGACTTGGTGATGGACTTGAAAGAACATAAATTCAAGCTCTCAGAACTGCCATTTATCAGATTGGTGATTGTAAAGATGAAGAACTGATGCAGGTCAAAGCTCAGTTAGTTGAAATTCTGAGGAAAGCTGAAGACAAGCTGGTAAGAGATTTTCTTAAGAATCATTATGGATTCAGATTGATCTAGTGAAGTTGGTAAAGCTAAAAGGACTGTAAGTTATAGTTAATAGTCTTATTAATATCTAATTGCATTTGAACTTAAATACTTTTGACATCATCAAATCTATTAACTGTATATTTTGCACAATTTACAAGTTGGGGGAGATTGTTAGATATATTTGAGATGTCATGTCTAATATGTTTCCTGTTTAGTTTTCAGATCTTAACAAACAGGAAATATCAGTACTTACTGGAATCAATACTTACTGGAAGTCAGAACTTAAGGATATCAGGACATAGATTATCAGAAGATAATATCAGAAGATGGATATCAGAACTTAAGTACTGGAGGACTAACAGTTAAGGAAGGAAGCGGATTTACAGGAAAGAAGATCGAGACTAATACAAAAAGAAGATATGCATGGAAAGAGTTAGAGGACTTAAAGAATTGTATAAGATATCTGATTGATATATTTTAGGAGACAGAATTATATTCCATATCAATTAGAAGTTATCTTGTAACTATGTACTATATAAACACATACATAGGTTTACACTATATGTGTTATCATTATCGAGAAGATCATACATTGTAACCTAGCAGCTCTCGTGATATTTGTTTATCACTGAGAGAGAACAGTTCCATTGTAACAAAGTTTATTATATTGAATATATATGTTTACTATTACTTGTGTTCGAAATCGATTTAATTGTATTCTATACTGTATTCAACCCCCTTCTACAGTGTTGTGTGACCTAACATAAACATTCAGGCCAAAGTAGAGCATAACAAATGCGCCTCCCGCGCCAAAACAACATATCGCACAAACTAAACAAACAGGAAACATGGCCGGAAAAGTAAAGCATGACAGAAACAGGGGAAATACAACAGCACACACACAGACATGGCTGCACACACACACAAATATACACACAACACACGCACGCATAACACACGCACACAAATATACACAAAACCCACACACACGCGCAAATACAGCCTTCGCCGGAAATGAAACCGGCGGCGAGGGAGGGAAGCACAGGCGGCAAAACTTACCAAGAAAGGGGGATTTAGGTGGGGGGAAAAGAAAAGAGAGAAATAATCGAGAGGAGAGATTGAGATAAGGGAGAGGAGAGGAGAGAGATCGATTACGAGAGAGAGGAGAGACGCACGGAAGAGAGAGACAGTCGGTGATGTTGAGAAAGGCAGGATATAAGAGGAAAAGAAAATGAATTGTATACTTACCTAATTAACTATCCCGAAAATCTAAATTTGTACCGTAATTTATCAATTTAATGAGCAATTAAAATGTAAAAATAATCCTAAAATTTACCAAAAAAATTCTAAAATTCCCATAATAATTTAAAACTAATAATATATAAATTTTCATAATTTTTAAATTGTTTTGGAAATGCGCTTCAAACCCGCATTTTAGAAATTAACGAACAAACGTGCGGGTGAATAAAAGCCGAAAAATTCCCGAAAAAAATTTAAAATTCTCGAAATATTCCAAACTTAATAAAATATGAATTTCATAAATTCAGGAATTAAATAATGAATTTACACTAAAATATAGACAGAAAATTATTTAGGGATAAATAATCACTAAAATATTAATTTTTAAATTTTATAAAATCCCAAAAATAGTTATTGAAATTATAAAACCACAAAAACAATTTTAGAGACAATCCAAATATTTATGAAAATAAATTTTCAATAAAACCACTTTTAAAATTAAAAACTAAACGATGCTGCTCAGTAAATAATTGTACAAATAATTTTCGTACATTGATAAACCACACATAATTAATAATAAAGCCACATACTACCGACGGAACCAATACACATATTTTATTTACTTAATTATTCAAGAATTACACATTTAAATAATACAAAAATATACAAGTCGTTATATCCTTCCCCCTTAAAAAGATTATGTCCTCAGAATCTGATCTAACTAAACAAGTCAGGATATTTGTCAAGCATATCTGACTCTAACTCCGAAGTAGATTCTTCTACTCGAGGATTTCTCCAAAGTACTTTGACTATGGGAATAGACTTATTCCTAAGGACTCGTTCTTTGCGGTCTAGGATCTGGATCGGTCGTTCCACGTAGGACAAATTTGGCTGAAGCTCGATTGGCTCATACTCAATGACATGATTTGAATCAGGGATATAGCGTTTCAACATAGATATGTGGAACACGTTATGGATATGTTGTAGTTGCGGCGGTAGCGCCAACTCATAAGCAACTTTACCTACCTTCCTTAATACTTCAAACGGTCCGATATATCTAGGACTCAGCTTGCCTTTCTGTCCAAATCTAACCAATCCTTTCCAAGGTGACACTTTCAACAATACCAACGATCCTATTTCCATATTTATGTCCTTTTGATGCAAGTCCGCGTTCTTTTTTTGTCTATCTTGAGCTGCTTCTAATCTTTTCTGAATCAATATCACTGCGTCCTTGGTTTGCTGAACGAACTCAGGACCTAACAACTTCTTTTCTCCCACTTCATCCCAATAGAGTGGGGACTTACACTTACGTCCATACAAAGCTTCGTAGGGTGGCATTCTTATACTGGCATGATAACTGTTATTATAGGAAAACTCGATTATCGGAAAGTGATCATCCCAGTTTCCTTTAAAATCCGAAGCACAAACTCTCAACATATCTTCTATTGTCTGAATTGTCCTTTCACTTTGGCCATCTGTTTGGGGATGGTAAGAGGTACTCATCTTTAATTTAATTCCCAAACATTCTTGAAATTTTTTCCAGAATCTTGAATTAAACCTTGGATCTCGGTCAGATATAATTGACACATTGACTCCATGCTTGGTCATAATTTCATCCAAATACAGCTTGACTAGCTTATCCAAAGAATATCTTTCATTGATCGGGAGGAAATGTGCAGACTTCATCAACCTATGAATAATTACCCAAATAGCATCATAGTTCGACTTCGTCTTTGGTGGTCCTACTAAAAATTCCATCATAATTTCTTCCCAATTCCACTGTGGAATCTCCAAAGTTTGTAACAATCCACTTGGTCTTTGATGTTCTACCTTTACTGTTTGGAAAGTTTAACATTTACAAACCCAATCTGCTATTTCCTTTTTCATTCCTGGCCACCAAAAGTTCTGCTTCAAATCCTGATACATCTTGGTACTCCCAGGGTGAATCAAAAACCTAGAGTTATGGGCTTCTTGCAAAATCTCATTCTTCAGTTCAGTCACATTGGGAATCCATATTCTTGATGAAAACCTAAACATACCTTTACTGTCATTTTGAGTACAAAGTTCTTCTCCAGTCAAACTATCTAATCCTTGATCTATTATTTCTCCTTGACAGTTCTTAATCTTGTCCATCAGTTCTGGCTGAAAGGTAATCTCATAAAATTGCTCCTTATTACCTTCTGGCACTCGAACTTCAATTTCCAAATTTTCCAATTCTTTTTCTAATTCCACAACAACCTTGATCACATTCAATCTTTCCTTCCTGCTCAGAACATCTGCCACTACATTGGATTTACCTGAGTGGTAGTTAATGGAATAATCGTAATCCTTAATCAGTTCTAGCCATCTCCGTTGTCTCATGTTTAGATCCTTCTGGGTGAATATATACTTTAAGCTTTTATGAATCGTATAGATCTCTAACTTTTCTCCATACAAATAATATCTCCACAGCTTCAATGTAAAAACTATTGCTACTAATTCCAAATTATGCACTGGATACTTCTGTTCATGAGGTTTTAGCTATCTGGATGCATATGCAATAACTTTATAAGGTTGCATCAACACACAGCCCAAACCCTTTAAAGAAGCATCACTATAGATTACAAAATTTCCCATCTCATCTGGCAATGCTAGCACTGGAGCTGTTACTATTTTCTTCTTCAATTCTTGAAAGATTTCCTCACATTTCTCTATCCAGTTAAACTTCTCAGTCTTCCTGGTCAGATTGGTCAATGGAGTCGCAATCTTGGATAAGTCTTTTACAAATCTTCGATAATAACCTGCTAATCCAAGAAAACTTTTAACTTTCGTCAGGGTCTTTGGTTGTTCCCACTTGGATACAGCCTCAATCATTACAGGATCCACCTTATTACCATCATTTCTCACTACATGACCCAAAAATTAGACTTCATCCAACCAAAATTCACAATTTGAAAACTTGGCGTACAACTGCTTCTCCCTTAGTCTTTGTAGGGCAATTATCAGATGTTCAGCATGATCTTCTTTAGTCCTTGAGTAGATAAGGATGTCATCAATAAATACAATAACAAACTTATCCAAGTACTCCTTATACACCTTGTTCATTAAATCCATGAAAGTCGCTGGTGCATTGGTCAATCCAAATGACATCACCAGGAACTCGTAATGTCCATATCTGGTTCTAAATGTAGACTTTCGTATATCTTCAGGCTTAATCTTTAACTAATAGTAGCCCGACCTTAAGTCAATTTTTGAGAAATAGCATGCTCCTTTAAGATGGTCAAATAAATCATCAATCTTGGGTAGAGGATACTGATTCTTGATAGTCAACTTATTTAATTCCCAATAGTCAATACACAATATCATGTTTCCATCTTTTTTCTTTACAGACAACACTGGTGCACCTCACGGGGATACACTTGGCCTAATCATATCTTTATCCAACAATTCCTGAAGTTGCTTAGCTAACTCATTCATCTCTACTGTTCGATATGGAGCCTTTCAAACTGATTCTGCTCTGGGAACTAAGTCAATAAAAACTCAATCTCACGATTCGGTGGCAATCCTGACAACTCATCTGGAAAGACATCCGGAAATTCTCTTACTATTGGAATCCTGTCCAGATTAGGTGTCTTTATCTTAGTGTCTACTATATGGGCTAAGTAAGCCTCGCATCCTTGTCTTAACAGTTTCTTTCCTTTAATATCGAGAGAAATTTCTTTTCTTGTCTTTATCCTTGATAATTTACCCTGGTATTATCCTCTGTAAACATCACAATTTCTTCTTCCTACAGTCAATGTTTGCCTTATATTGGGACAACCAATACATTCCTACAATCCCATCAAACTCTCCTAGCTCGAAGGGTATTAAGTCAGTCGAAAAAGAATGTCCGTGGATTTCTAGTTGACACTTAGGACAAAATTGACTCACTGAGACTATATCCTGATTAGCTACTTCTATAGTCAAAGGTTCAGCGAAGTGTTGTAACATTAAATCCATTTTATTCACACAATCCTTTGATATAAAAGGCTTAGATGCTCCTGAATCGAATAAAACTTTAGCAGTATGGAATTGAGAGGGAGCGTACCTACAACTACATCCGAGACCTGAGCGTTTGATCTCTTGGTCATCTTGAAGGTTCTGGCCCTAGCTATGCTGGATGCTGGTCCTTGAGATACAATACCTTAAGTAGAAGTTCTACAATTCTTAGCAAGATGTCCAACCTTACCACAGTTATAGCAAGTAACTGCGGGTTTCTCTGAATTGCACTCCGATACATAATGACCCTTCTGATGACATTTGAAACACTGGACATCCCTTCTGCACGGACCACTATGTTTCTTGCCACACAACTTACAATCCACCGCTGAATTGGATGACTGGGTTACAGTGGAAACAACTGAAGTGGTAGTAAGCCTGGCTTGAGAGAATCTCTGTCTTCTGAATCTTTTATTCCTATTTTGGCCAAATCACCTCTGAAACCTCTAACTGGATCCTCCTTGATTCGTCTCATCAATAGCACCTTTAGACTTTCTCTTCTTATCACCCTTTTCTTTGGCAGCCAACTTCTGATCACTTTCGATTACTAGAGCGGTCTGAAATACAAAGGGATATGTCTTGAGCTGCAAGGCTACAACTCCACTGTGGATTTCTGGCTTCAATCCTTGCTGGAACCTCTTCGCTTTCTGAGCTTCAGTAATCACATACATAGGTACCAATCGGGTCAATTCTGTAAACTTAGCCTCATATTCCGCTACACTCTTTTCACCCTGCTTTAGCTCCAGGAACTCAACTTCCTACTGACCTTGCAAACAATCTAGAAAATACTTTTCCAAAAATAACTCTGTAAACCTGGTCCAAGAAACAGGACCTTCTCCTTCCAAGGCACGAGTGGACTCCAACCAATAATTTGCTTCACCCTTCAGAAAATAACTCGCATAGTCTGATTTGAGATTATCACTTACTTGAATGAGGGTAAAGGCTTTTTCCATCTCCTTTAACCATATTCTGGCAGCAACAGGGTCCACTTCGCTCTTAAACTCTGGGGGATTCACCGATTGAAAAGACTTAAAACTAACAGTTTGGTTCACCTCTCTTTGCTGAAGTTGTTGCTGAAGCTGCAGTTGTTGTTGTTGGATTTGTTGTTGTTTTTGTATGAATTGTTGTTGTTATTGCTGCTGTTGTAGAAATTGTTGTTGTTGCTGCTGAAATTGTTCTTGTTGCTGAGCCATTTGATTAGACTGTTGGTGCAGAAAATCTAGCAACTCATTCATGAATGGGGCCCCATCAGAGTCTCTATTAGAGGAATTGGACGGGATATTCTTCTTGGGCGGCATTCTCTTGAAACACAATAAATGGTTTTAGTTTAAAAATTCCCCCCGGGTAGCAACATTTTCATGTATCAAGAGAATGTTGCCGCAATAAAATATTCCCATCCTCATTTAGTTGGGGTCCGACTGTAATGAGTGGCTAAATTTAACAAAATCAGCAACAAATACAATAATAAAAGTAACAACAATAATAACAGTGCAATACAAACAATATAAGCCAATACTCATAACAGCTGCTGACTACTATCAGAATATACTAACTGAACTCATATGATCGGACTCGTTTTCATGAGATGGATAACTAGGAACCCCTATCGGCCGATGCCCATAACACATAAACAATTGAGACACACTAAAGATTAGGGTAGTTCCAAGAACCTAAATAGATGCCAGGGTTACGCCTTCGAACCCTCAACTGGACTCTTAAACTTACTCCTCTATATGAGATGCTGACTCACACCTTTAAACACCAATTCTTACACCTTTCTGACTCTACTCCTAACCTAAATCAGGGACTTAAACCTGTAGCTCTGATACCAACCTGTGACGGCCTCAACCCCGGGGTCAGGAGTTGACGCCACTAAAACATCAAATCACAATTATAATACAACTAACTCATTCTTATTTTAATATAAACACAACCCCTTCATAAGATCTTTTCCAGGTGCAACTATGGTTTAGGTTACACCATTAATACAAACCAACTTATTTAAAAATGACCTGACACATCTAACTTTCTAAGCAACTCATAGACCACACCTGGTCTGACACAACAATCTCAGAGGAGCTCGGTATAGGAAGAACTGGAATCCGGCCCTCCCTATGACAGAATGGTCTCCTATGTATCTGTAATATATGAATATACAAAACATTTGCAAGAGTGAGCGATCAATTGCTCAACAGTACCACTATATGAATAACAAGAAAAATAGTTTATGATAAACAATTATAGGAACATAAATTATAACTCATTTATAAAAACAAGTAAAATGGATATAAAATGGATATCAACAATTAGCATGCTCTCTAAAATAATAACATCAAACGTGTGTTGTGCAAATACCAGAGCCCAATTTTAGCATGTTATTTTCATTTCCAAATCATCTGTTTCATTACAGGAACCACAAAATCTCACTCAGATATATATATATATATATATATATATTGGATGATCAATGATGAGACAGCTAATCAGGCTATCACCATCGGACGGCTCTATCTTCCATCTCATAAAGTTTATTCTGGAACTCAGAGACTAGCTACGTCTCTGCCTCTTACGCCATCTTCCTGGCCCTTACGGGCCCTTACGCACGCTCATCCAACTATCTGATCTATTTATCCAGTTTTCAAACCACTTATACCTATCTCTTTTCAAAACAGTTCTACCACAGCATACTTGTGGCGCCCCAAAATCCGGGGTCAGGGATCTAGGAGGCCACACCATCTTGAATCTTGTATAACTCTTATCTTGTATAACAATATATGAATACTCACACCTTTACGACCCCACACTTATCAACATACACACACACACACTTACAGGTTATTGTCTTAGAAATGAACCATGCATTACTAGAGTGTATCAATCCACAAAGTGATAATTATTACAATCCCAAAAGTGATTAAGTCTTACCGCGGAAGTAACCTTTATGTAAGGTTAGACCGGTGGCCAAATATTCATTTCTTAGTTATTATCTTACATAGTTATATTTGTAAATAAGCCGGACTAAAAATAACTGAAAACCAATCCAGCTTATTCGATCTACCTGAGATACAACACCAAACATCCTACGGAATAGCTGGCCATTTCCTAACCGTTTCCTGGCCGTGAGTTTCATGATAGGCATCTTGATTCACTGTTGTATTGTGTCAATTTAAGAAAACAAGTGTGAGCTATAATGCCCAGCATAATAATGTACAGTATGAAAAGACTGTATAAGAAATTTATGTATGATTCCATAAACGATAAATATGTTTACTTGAAACGGTTTTCCTTGGTCATACACACCTTCTTTCGAAACAATTCTTTTGTTGACTTATTATCCTGTAAATACCTTAATGGTAAACCCAGCACCTAGGCTTGGGTTACGATATTGAATCATAATTCCAATTGGAAGAATTTAGGATGTTAGATATATTTGATAATGTCATGTGTAATATGATTTGTGTTTAGTTTTCAGATCTTATCTAACAGGACAAATCAATACTTAACTGGAAATCAGCACTTATACTGAAGACAGAACTTAAGATATCAGAACTTAAGTTATCAGAACTTAAGTGATCAGAAGATATTTATCAGGAGATAATATCAGGACTTAAGATGACTTTCAGATAAGGTAGACAGCTGATTGAAAGGAAAGAAGATCAAGACTAAGACAGAAAAAATTGTGCATGAAGAAGGAATTCTATGAAGAATAGAATACTTGGAAGAAAAGATAACTATTTGATATATTTTAGGAAGCAGCATTATATTCCATATCAATTAGAAGATTATCTTGTAACTGTGTAGTATATAAACACAGTCATAGAGTTTACATTATAAGTGTTACGATTATCAAAGTTATTATTCTTTGTAACTCTAGCAGCTCTCGTGATAATTTGTTCATCACTGAGAGAGGACAGTTCCATATTGTAACAGAGTTTATTGTATTGAATAAAATCTGTTTTCTGTTATTTGAGTTCTTATAATCGATTTGATTGTGCTAAACACTGTATTCAACCCCCTTCTATAGTGTGTGTGACCTAACAAGTGGTATCAGAGCAATTTGTTAACACACAAACAGTTTAAGATCCAAAAATAATCATGTGTGGTGAAGAAACTCCAACCAAGCCCACCAAAACTGAAGAACCTCCAAAAACCATAACCCATAGTCGATATGAGACTATAAGAGTTCCCATGTTGAAACCTTCTGTGTATTCCATATGGAAAGTGAAGATGGCTATGTTTCTGGAAACTACAGATCCAGAATATCTCGACAGGATTTATGAAGGACCACATATGCCAACCAAACTCTCTGTGGAAGTTGCAGGTCAGCCAGCAAAGTCTGTACCAAAGGAGAAAAGTGATTACACTGCTGAAGATATCTCATCGATTGCAAAGGATGCAAAGGTAAGACACTTGCTGCATAGTGCCATTGATAATGTCATGTCAAACAGAGTAATTAACTGTAAGACTGCAATAGTGATATGGGATGCCTTGGAAACAAGGTGTCAGGGAACTGATTCAATCAAGAACAGGTTTGACTCAAAGCCTGATGAGTCATTAACCGATTTATATGACAGATTTTTCAAACTCTTGAATGATTTATCACTAGTTGACAAAGAGTATGATATTGAAGATTCAAATCTTAAGTTCCTGTTAGCTTTTCCTGAAAGACGGGATTTGAAGGCCACAATAATAAGAGACAACTATGCTCTTAAGAAAACAACTCTTGATGAAATTTATGGATGCTCAAGACTCATGAACTTGAGATGGAAGAAAGAAGCAAGAGGAATGGAAGAAAGTCAAGAACAGTTGCCTTTGTGGCTGAGGAGAAAAGTCCCAAAGTAGCTGCCTCAAGAAAAGGCAAGGAAAAGGCTCTCATCACAAAGTCTGATACTGAGTCATCAGGTTTCGATAGTGATGATGACTCAGAAACTGAAAGTATACCTGAGATGGACCATGATGAGGAGATGATGAAGCTGTGTGCTCTTATGGTGAAAGGGATCACAAAGATTGCATATAGGAAATTTAGGAGAGGAAAAAAGTTTTCCAGGAAAGGTGCAAGTTCTGATAAGAAAGGTTTCAGAAAATCTGAAGGCAAAGGAGGAAAGTCTGACAGAGGAGATTACTCAAATGTTAAATGCTACAACTATGGTGAGAAAGGCCACATATCTCCAGATTGCAGAAAAGGGAAAAGTGACAAAGGCAAGGCTCTTGTCACAAAGAAGAAATGCTAGTCAGATGCTTCAGATTTTGAGGATGAGGAAAACTATGCCTTGATGGCAAATGCTGATAGCAGTTCTGATACTGCTGACTTAAAGGTACCTCAAACTACTTATGCCTTTCATACTGATGATATTACTGAGTTGAAAAGATATCATAAAACCATGTTCATTAGTTATAAAGATCAAACTTTAACATGTGAAAGATTAACTTCTGAAAATCTTGCTTATAAAAAGAGGAATGATTATTTTGAAAAAGAGTTAGTCATGTTCCATTAAACTCAGAAAGATAGAGATGATGCCTTTTATGTTAGGGATGAAGTGTTAAAAATGAATAAATCTCTAAAAACTGAGTTAGAAAAGGAAAGAGAGATTATCATGACTTGGACTAACTCTGGTAAAGCAACTCAGGATATTCTTAGTAGTGGAAACCGGAAAGAGGGCTTAGGTTATGGAGATGGTAAGAACAGTAAGGGAACTGCAGAAACTGAGCCTATAGTTGTTAAACAAAAAACAAAGGTAAATCCTGTTAAGTTTGTAACTGCAAAGTCTTATACTGATAAATCTGAAGTTAAGGAGAAAGTAACTTCTGACAAACCTAAACAGGATAAGCCAACTGAAGTTAACATAGGCTTAATGACCAAGAAGCAGCTTAAACATAAGCTGAAAGATGTTAAGAATGTAAACAAGGTAAAGCCACCTAGGAAAAATAGGAATGGAAAGGAAGGTGTGAACAAAAGTAACAATTATAAGCCTGTTCCTAATGCTCCTAGAAACACATGTCATAACTGTGGAAATTCTAACCATCTGGCTTCTTTTTGCTGGAAGAATAAGAATATAAACTCCTTACCTTCAAAATCAGGAGTTAAGAGTCAGTCTGTTAGATATAAGCCATAAAATCCTTGTTTTCATTATGGTAGTTGATGGCATTCCATTTATACTTGTAAGGAATATCATAGTTTGTACTATCATTATTATTAAATAAAATCTTCTGTAAAGAAAGTTAGCATTTGTAACACCCCCAAATCCGGGGTCGGGGATCCGGGTTGTCACGAGTTCCATTTCCCTTAATAACACTTAATCTTAATAAACAACCAACTACTACATACTGTGACCCCATAATATACACACACACAAGTTATAGTCTCAGAGATGAATACCAAAAAAAAAAATACAATTCACTTTATTCCACAATTATATGCCATTACACCTTAAAAGGGTTTCTGAATAAATTTACATTTCCTTGCCATTATTACAATTCATAAATATACATAAGTCTGGTACATCAAGAGTTGAAAGCCTAGCCTATTGGTAGATCCTACCTCGGCTATAACGGCATCAACGCCTATAGGAAACTGCGGAACGTTTCCTAACCGCTTGCGAATCGGGAGCTTGGTCATGTTCATCTTTTCTATCTGTTGTTGTGTGATGAAGAAGAAAGCAAGGGTGAGCAACAAGCCCACCGAAATAATATGTATAATAATTAACAATATATGAGCATTCTCATAGTACTCATGAAAGTCTTGGTCAAGAAGAAATGAACCAAGTTTGATATCTTAATGCGACGAAGTCGCAAAATATTCAGTATATATACTTATATACTTTTCAAAATCTTGGAAGTCCTCGTCCATGCCTAATATACACAGAGTTCTAGTTTATAACTGTATAAAAATATCGTTGCAAGGTGATCTCATATATCTAACCTTGTCTCAACGTTTTTGTGAAAATCTTTGTCATGCATAAGATAATCATTAACCTGATATAAGTTTAAAAGATGAAGTTACAAGATACTCCAATATACTTATATCTTTTCCAAGTACTACTTGAACTACCACCGTTCAAGTTATAATCAGTTTCAAAAGTTCATCACACTGATGAGACTACAAGACAAGATTTGAATGGATTCAATCTTTGAATATCATTATAAATAATGAAGTTACGAGGTACTTCATTAAGTCCCGATATATATATACACTTCTATATATATACATTTCATACACTCCTTGAAAACCTCTGTTATGAAAATTATAAACAGAGTTGCAATATCCAATGAATTTGGAAAGGAGAAAACCTTGGCATAAACCTGATATCTTGCTGATCAGGCAAAGATACCAATAAGTAACCATTTCTACTAGTAGATGGACGAATTCCCCACTGGTCATCACCCTAGCCGCAATAGGACCTTATGCTGGACTGCCACTCAGCCACTTACGCATTTGTTGGACTCCCACTGAGCCACTTACACTTTCATGGACGCCCACTGAGCCCATGTTGCTTATGCCGACTCAAATAGATGGACTTACTTCCCGAACGTTGGGTAAGTAATCAATTCATTTATCAAAACAGCAACCTCGTTGCGAATATAAAATACACCACAGAGCCAGATCCTTTAGATTTTTGAACGAGTATTCAAGTCCCCTTCAAAAGGAAGATCTTAAATTTGAAAACGAGTTTTGGGATCCGCTCTAAACTTTAAAAGTCAATTTGAAGACTCGAAAACATTTTTAAGAATGTTTGGAGTACTGCTGATTTATTAAAATAAATCAGTCCCAATATATTAGAAAATATCTGAATATTATTATTTAATAATAATATTCCCAAAAAGGATAATCTCTATAAAATAATCGAAGTAGAAGTGTTAAACTCATACTTGAAATGGGTATTAAATAACCAAAGATATACTTATACGAAAGTACTATCTTTATTTGAATAATCAAAAATAAGTTTGATTATCGAAACATTATTCTTTAATAAAATAAAGAATATTACTTAGTAAATAATCGGAGTCATAAATCCTCGAATGAATATTCAAAATAATATTCATTAATAAAATAAACGGGGTCATAAGCCCTCGAATGAATATTTAAAATAATATTAATTAATAAAATAAATGGAGTCATAAGCCCTCGAATGAATATTCAAAATAATATTCATTAATAAAATAAACGGAGTCATAAGCCCTCGAATGAATATTCAAAATAATATTCATTAATAAAATAAACGGAGTCATAAGCCCCCGAATGAATATTCAAAATAATATTCATTAATAAAATAAACGGAGTCATAAGCCCCCGAATGAATATTCAAAATAATATTCATTAAATAATATAAACTGAGTCATAAGTCCTCGAATGAATATTCAAGTAATATTCATTAAATAAAATAAAGTTATCGAATAAACCTTATTCAATTAATAGTTTTGAAAACTATATCAATATATATATATATATAACTATATATATATCATATACTCGGGAACATCTACTCCCGGTTTTTAGAAAAGGGTTCACCTTTGGGTCCCCTATCCTCAGGGTATACGCAACTACTGCTTATCTCTAGAATAGGTATTATGTAACTAATAAGCATTTGTACCAACAGATATATAAATCAAGAATACGAAACAGGCATGCATATATACCATATCACATGCTACAATATATCGCAAGAATTTGCTAATAACAAATATGCATTTATCACAAGATCATGCATATACACATATACATCACAACAACAGTTATACGGGTAGAAAACTTGCCTGAGCGACTGGGGGTTACAAATGGCTTGGGACGAGTCTGGTAACCTATAAACAACATATAAGTTGTAATTAAACCAAAGTCGCTTATGAATCTATACTTTAACTAATTTAGACTCTAACGCTCGCTTTGCGCTTAACGATTCACTTAAGTCGCTCGAGTACCCTCGGCTCCACCATTTTTAATATATTAACCATTACGAGTTTTAAGGCGATTCTTTCACGAGTATCTTACCAACTGCCTATTACACTTTACATAAATGTTTCATACTCCAATTAGTCCTTTAAGGTCTTTAACCTATGTTTCAAAGTAAGGCGAGGGGTAATGGTTCGTTCGCGAAACGTCGTTACTTAAAACGGCCGTTTCTCCTAAACCGTACATCGGAATCAAACGAACCACATATCAAAACGAAGCTTGTAACATGAACTATCTAATCATGGCAATGGTCAAAACCTAGCAGGGAGTTCTCGGGTCCTAATGTTAAGAACAAAACAGCCTAAAGTAAATCGGACATTACGACGGCTATGTTTACGCGATTTCCAAAATTTAAAACACTCCAATTCAACCCACAATCAATCCACAATCACAACCCAATCAAAACTCCATCCATACTACATCATAACAGCCCCAACAACTCAACATTAACAATTTGTACTTATTCTTAAACTTGAATTTAAAATTATACTTAAGTCCTTTAACTAATCAACAAGATTTCAACATCCAATTCACTACAACTCCCTCCCAAACTCTAAACATATAAGCATCAAGCTTCTCTTTTACCATAACAATCAAAACCATCCTAATATACAAAGTAAAGTTAGGGTTTGGAGATGTTATACCTTCCTTGAAGTGATTTGAGTAGCTAGGAAGCCTTAAGAAGCCTTGAGATATCTTAGGGATGCTTGGATCTTAAAGGAAAAACAAAGAAAATCATGTTAAAAATCTTGAAATCACTATTCATTATCTTCTTCATTGATTTCTTGGAAGAGATTGAGAATGAATTGGAGGCTTAAACTTATAGGATAGCCATATCTATGCATAAGGAGTATTAAATAATTACCTTACTAATTAAGGAAGCTTGGAACTTGAATTTTGAATTTTCCTCCTTGAAATGAAGAGAAAAGCCGAGAGCTTCTTGATGAAGAAGTGAAATGATTTTTGTGTTTGTGAGTTGTTTTGCCTAGCTTGGTTGCTTTTGATTTATTTTTGGTTAATTACCTTTTTAACCTTGAACTTTGTGTGGTTCTAAATCAACCACACCTCCTTCCCCTTATGTCATGCTTATGTCACCTTGTGATGTCATCCTCCATCACTTGCCCTCTTCGTATTGGTTGGATGACCTCATCATCCCTAACCTCCTTTATTAACTCCTAATTGTTTGCCTAATGACCGCTGATCTGTTATACGGTTCGCTTAACTTTCGTTCTCGTTTCTCATTTGAGGGATCATAACCGGGATCTTATTACTTGGGTTTCCTTAACCTTTCTCAATACATTATATTCCTTTTATGATCCTCTCTTATAATCCTTTAATTTAAATCTTTTTTATCATGTTACCTTATACTCAATTCTTTCTGTATCTAGTGGATTTCCGGGAAAAATCAAAGTGTTCGGAATTGGATTCTGACGATCTTTACATACACTTATATACAATATAGAGTACCAATAAAATCTCAGAATATCCATATAAGAACCCCTACATAGTGTGGCATGAAAAGTTTTCTTGTTCAGAAATATCAGCAAAAACACTATTCATAAGGGTTACAAAAAGTTCAAAATTTTGGGGTTATTACAGCATTATTCCTTCTAGTATAAGTTTTGATGCAAAGTCTGATATTGCAAATTCTGATAAGAAAACTGTTAACATAAACTCTGATGTTAAATCCGCTGCAAATTTTAACAAACTTAAAAAGGCCAAAGGATCCAAGCAAGTCTGGGTCCTTAAAACTAATCATTAATGGTCTTTGTGATTGCAGGGCAACAGAAAGATCATCCTAGTTCTGGACAGTGGATGTTCAGGACATATGACTGGAAATAAAACCCTGCTATCAGACTTTGTGGAGAAAGCTGGCCCAGGTGTTTCTTATGGAGATGACAACATTGGAAAAACTCTGGGATATGGCAATATCAATCTTGGGAATGTCATCATTTAAAAAGTAGCTCTGGTCTCAGGACTTAAACACAATCTGCTGAGTGTGAGTCAAATATGTGACAGAGGTTATCGTGTGGATTTCTTTGAAGAACACTGTGAAGTTGTAAGCAAATCTACAGGAAAAGTTGTTCTGAAAGGATACAGGCATGGGAACATTTATGAAGCCAAGCTTTCAACAAGTAGTGATGGTTCTGCAATCTATCTATTGAGTAGATCATCAATTGAAGAAAGCTGGGATTGGCACAAGAAACTCTCTCATTTAAATTTTAACAATATAATTGAACTGGTCAAGAAAGATCTTGTGAGAGGACTGCCAAAATCAGTATTTGCTCCTGATGGCCTTTGTGATTCATGTCAGAAGGCAAAACAAAGAAAATCTTCATTCAAGAGTAAGACTGAATCATCAATTCTTGAGCCTTATCACCTACTACATGTTGATCTATTTAGTCCAGTGAATGGCATGTCTATTGCAAAGAAGAAATATGTTATTGTCATAGTGGATGAGTTCACCAGATACACATTGGTGTATTTCTTGCACACAAAAAGTGAAACTGCATCTATCTTGATTGATCATGTCAAGCAACTGGATAAATTGGTCAAAGATTCTGTGAAGATCATAAGAAGTGATAATGGCACTGAGTTCAAGAATTTGATCATGGAAGAGTTCTGCAAAGACCATGGAATAAAGCAGGAATTTTCTGCTCCTGGAACTCCACGGCAAAATGGAGTTGTTGAAAGAAAGAATAGAACTCTTATTGAAGCTGCACGAACTATGCTTGATGAAGTAAAGTTGCCAACCTACTTTTGGGCTGAAGCTGTGCAGACTGCCTGTTTTACTCAGAATTCAACACTTATCAACAAGCATGGAAAAACACCATATGAAATGGTGAAGAAAAAGAAGCCAAATCTGAAGTATTTTCATATATTTGGGTGCAAGTGTTTTATTCTTAAGACTCATCCTGAACAGCTATCCAAATTTGATCTAAAAGCTGATGAAGGAATTTTTGTTGGATATCTACTTTCTACAAAAGCCTTCAGAGTCTACAATTTAAGAACAAGGGTTGTCATGGAATCTATCAATGTCTCTTTTGATGATAAGAAGGTTACTGGACTTGAAGATTTCAATGATCATGATCAGCTGAGATTCGAAAATGAAGTTTTAAATTCTGATTCTGTAAATCCTGATACTGCAAACTCTGATGGATTAAACTCTGATGTTATTGAAACTGTGGTGACTACGCCTAAGGAAAATACACATGTGCAGGGGGAGCATACTAAAGATCCAACCACATCTCAAGAAGCATCAGAACCTACAACAGGCTCTTCAAGTTCTGATGGGCCAAGTTCTGATAATTCTGGAAACTCATGTTCTGATATTTCTGCAACTCAAATAATGAAGGATCCAACTCAGAGAGCATAATTTCAGGGGGAGCATCAGAAAATATTGATAAGGACAGCATGGATCATGGGGGAGCATCCAGTTCTAGAGAAAACCTTCCATCTGCAAGGAAGTAGACTAAAGCACATATACTTGACTTAATTATTGGAAATCCTGATGCGGGTGTCAGAACTAGAACAGCTACATCAAATGAATGTCTTTATCATTCGTTTCTTTCTCAGACTGAACCAAAGAAAGTGGAAGAAGCTCTTTAAGTTGTTGATTAGGTGCAAGCAATGCAGGAAGAGTTAATGGAATTTTAAAGAAATAAAGTCTGGACCCTAGTGCCAAGACCAAGGAACAAATCAGTTGCTGGTACAAAATGGGTGTTCAGGAATAAAACTGACAGTGATGGCATAATTACAAGGAACAGAGCAAGGTTGGTTGCAAAAGGATACTCTCAACAGGAGGGAATTGATTATGATAAAACATTTGCACCAGTTGCTAGATTGGAAGCCATAAGGATATTTTTGGCTTATGCTGCTCACAAGAAGTTTAAAGTCTTTCAAATGGATGTGAAAAGTGCTTTTCTTAATGGAGAATTGGGAGAGGAAGTATATGTTGAACAACCTTCAGGCTTTGTAGATCCCAAATTTCCAAATCATGTCTACAGGCTTGATAAAGCACTTTATGGCCTTAAGCAAGCTCCAAGAGCATGGTATGAGATGTTAGCTCAGTTTCTTCTGGAAAGTGAATTTAACAGAAGGACTATTGACTAAACATTGTTCAACCTCAACCATGGAAAGGACTTACTTTTGGTGCAAATATATGTTGATGATATCATTTTTGGTTCTACAAATGACAGACTTTGTAAGAAGTTAGCCAAGCTGATGCAGTCAAGATATCAAATGAGTATGATGGGAGAACTTAACTATTTTCTGGGCCTTCAAGTCAAGCAGAATGAAGAAGGAACTTTTATTTGCCAATCTAAGTACACCAGAAATTTGTTGAAGAAATTTGGAATGCAAGATTGTTCAAGTGCATCCACTCATATGGCCACTACAACAAAATTAGATAAAGATACTGGTAAATCAGTAGATATTACTGATTACAGAGGTATGATTGGCTCACTACTCTATCTAACTGCAAGTAGACCTGATATCATGTATGCTACCTGTCTTTGTGTAAGATTTCAAGCAGATCCAAGAGAGCCTCACTTAACAGCTGTGAAAAGAATTTTCAAGTACCTTAAGGGTACAGCTGATCTGGGATTGTGGTATCTTAGAGAATCAGACTTTAAGCTAATAGGTTAGTCAGATGCAGATTTTGCAGGATGCAAAATTGACAGGAAAAGCACTAGTGGAAGCTACCAATTTCTTGGAGGCAGATTGGTTTCTTGGTTTAGCAAGAAACAGAAGTCAATTTCCACATCAACTGCAGAAGCAGAATACATTGCTGCAGGAAGCTGTTTGTGTACAGATTCTTTGGATGAAGAATCAGTTACTGGATTATGGGTTAGAATGTTCTAAAATCCCAATTTACTGTGATAATCAAAGTGCTATTGCTATGACAGGTAATCCAGTTCAGCACTCAATGACAAAGCACATCATCATTAGGTACCACTTCATAAGGGAAGATGTGGATGAAGGTACAGTGGAATTGCATTTTGTTCCCACAGATCAACAACTAGCAGATATCTTTACAAAACAACTGTGTGAAGCTACTTTTACAAGATTGGTAAATGACCTTGGAATGGTTTCAGGTTCTTTCTTTAAATCTGCTTAGTTTATGTTCTGATACATCAGACTTTATGATCAGTATTTATAGATATTACTATCTTTGTGTATTCTGTGCTTAAATTGAAAATTACTTAAGTGCTGATTATTGTCTGATGTGAATTTCTTAACTCTGATAGTGATATGAATGTTTCTGTGACTATTCAATCCAATGAGGATAACTCTGCTAGATGATGACCTAGTAATCTTTAATATACTAAAGATCCCATGTTTGAAGTAATTGTTTATATGTAAATATTTTTAACACAAGCAAATTCTGATATTGAGCTTAGTTAAGTTTACTTTGTGTATCTTATTACTAAGTCAAAAACTAGAATAGTGCTTCTTATCTGTTAAGATCTTATGTTAGTAATTCTGGTGGATGTACTAAGTGCTCATAAGCCTCACTTATCAAAAGAAAAAGAAAAGAAATAAAAATCAGGTACTCCTTTGAGATCTAGAGTAAAAATGTGGAAGGGAAGACCCAAGTGCATTGCTGGTATTAAGTAATATGCATTAGAAAAGCAAAATAAAATTTTCTTGGTGACTTTTCACACTCTATGATTACTGGAGAAATACTCTGATAACAGCATAAATTCTGATAAGCAGTCATGACTCACTTACACTGAGAAGCCATTGTAAAATAGAATTTCAAAAGATGCATAAAATAAGCATAAAACAGTTGAGGTAGACTCATGCATGAACTCATTCAATAGTAGGCTTCAGAATAATGACAGATTTTGAGTAAAGTTCATAGTTATGCCTTATTTCTAAGATGTACTGAAGTGAATCAGACTTTTCTCTTTGTCTGATATTTAGCTTAATGCACACACTTACACTCCATATGAATGCTGAAAATTACTGTGGTGATCAATGTTAGTTTAGATGAACAGTCTATTTGTCAGATTGCATAAATTCTGAGGACAAGTTCTGATGGAAGTTCTGATGATCAAGTTCTGATGAAACAATATCAGTATTTGTGTGAAGAATTACAGGAATACACATTCACTTTTTGAGTTAAGTAGCCATATTTTGATGACTTTTAAATCCTGATAATAATCAAGTTTTGATGCTGACGTGGCAGTATTTATTTACTTGTTTTATTTTTGGTCATTACTTGAACGATAATATTTTTACAGAATAATGGTTAATGTGAGATAAAATAGTCATAATCATTATGGGTTAGTGGTTAGCGTGTATGTCTTGAAAACCTGCATGCGTACAGTAATAATTATCATATCCAGTGCCCATTAACTCTGGCTTTAGATCTTTTACTGACTGTTATTATTACTCATCAGTCTAGGGAGTCGAGGGGTCATTATTTTTACTTTTAATTTTTAACCAGTCCTCGTGTCCCTTAGTATTCCATTGCCTATTTAAATGACTGATCATTCTTCAGTAAAACCACATCTGTTCATTTCTCTCAAACAATGGCACATTTTAGTTGGTTTTACTCTTATGTCACCGAAATTGTGCACATTTTTCGAAATGGAATTCCGACTCCAAATCCTATCAACAACATTCCATTTGTCATCTGGATTCAACTTCCAGATAATATCAAAAATAATCTATTGTCTTTCCAAAGAGAAGCTCATCTTCGTATTCTTAAACAACAGGAGCAAATTATTCATCTTGTTGTTCTCTTTGTTGGAAGTAGGAAGAAGAATTAATTGTTATCCATCTGTTTCTCTTCACCGTCAGCTCTGTCAGGCTTCTTAGCTTAGGACTAAGGCTGTTGATGTTAGGAATCATAGAATAGGACTATCTTGTATTTTTTGCATGTAATTGATAAATTTCATCGAATGTAATCATCTAATATATCAATGAAATTTTCTTTAATTGCAAGATGTGTTCTTTGTTTCTCAAATTATGTGATTGTGCATGTTTAATTGCAATTTATTAATCTTTACTTCATCGACTTTTTATTTTGTGATGAATGTTTTGATTAAATTCTGTTGATTTGAGAAAACAACTGAGAAACAGGTTCCAATATCAGAACCTGTTGTTGTAGAAGCTGAGAAGGTTTCTTCTCAGAAAGATACTGTAACTGGGAGTTCTAGGCCCCTCAAAAGGCTTAGAAAGTTAAATACCGATGATAAAGCTCCTACAGTGTCTCCACCTTTGAGGAAATTAAAGAAACAGAGAGCTCATAGGGATATAGTTGAGTCAGATTCAGATGTAGTGGAAGCAGCTAAGGAAGGGGATCAGGAATCTCTGATCTCAACAGAACCAATTTTTATTAAAATACTTTCTTCTGCAAAACCAGAAACTACACAACCAGAAACTGCTCAAGCTAAAATATCTATACCTCATATGTCACCTATAGTTGATCCAGTACATACTGAAGAACCAGGTACAAGTGCTGAAATTGATATTCATAACTTGATTGTGCCTGAGATTTTGTACTTGGAAGCTCCACCAATTCAACTCACTCCACCAACAACATCAATTTTGAATGTTAATCAGAACCTGGCTGCAGATCAGAATTTAGAGGATAATGTTGAAGCCTCTATAGCCTCACATACTGCTATTTTATCAGAGGATGTTGATACTGCGGATTCTACAAGTTCTGATGCTGCTAATGAAGAAACTACTGGTGAAGCTGCTGCCAATTTAGATGCTGATGCAGCTTGTAACACCCCCAAATCCGGGGTCGGGGATCCGGGTCGTCACGGTCTTTCTTTCCACAATATCACTTAACTTAATTAATAATAAATAACCTTATGCTGTGACCCCACACTAACACACACCACAACACATTATAGTCTCAGAGATGAAATTGAAATAAGTACAAGTCCTTGAATCCATAATTTAAAAGTTATTACAACCCAAAATGATTACTTGATAAGTTTACAGTTAATTGTCATTATCTGCCACAAGTTATAATTATACATAATTGATTCCCAAAAGTAGAATGTCTGATCTATAAATAGATCTACCTTTGCAGCTATAACAGCTACGATATCAACGGGAAGACGCGGGACGCTTCCCACGCTCTTGCGCTGGGTCTGCTTGAGTCTGGCCATCTTTCCTAACTGTTGTTGTGTGATGAAGAAATGAAGCAAGAGTGAGCAATACAGCTCGCAAGATAATATATAGTGTAAACAATAATGCAAATATCTAAATGGATAACTTACTAGAAACCTTTATCAAGTGTAAAGTAATTACTTACTGGATATAAGCTTAAAGGAAGATGAAGTTACCAATTACTTCACTATACTTATATCTTTTTGTAAAACTACTTGAACTACCACTGTTCAATGTATAATAAGTTTTCGAAGTTCATCACATAGGTGGGACTACCACATAAGACTTGAATAGATTCGATCTTTGAAATATTATTCAATGAAATGAAGTTATGAGATACTTCATTAAGTCTCGATATATATATCAATATATCTCTCTCATACATTTCCTGAAAATCTCTGTCATGTTAAGTATGAAGAGAGTTGCAATATCCAATGAATTTGGAAAGAAAAGAATTTTGGCATAAACCCGATATCTTGCTGATCAGGCAAAGATACCAATAAGTAACCTTTTCTACTAGTAGATGGATGAATCCCCCACCGGTCATCACCCTGGCTGCATTAGGACCTTGTGCTGGACCACCACCCGGCCTCTTACGCGTTGATGGACTACCACCCAGCCACTTACACTTTGATAGACTGTACCCTGGCCTGTCGCTTATGCCGACTTAATTAGATGGACTTACTTCCCGAACGTTGGGTAAGTAATCAATTCATTTATCAAAACAGCAATCTTGTTGCGAATATAAAATACACCACAGAGCCGGATCCCTTAGATTTTTGAGCGAACATTCAAGTCCCCTTCGAAAGGAAGATCTTAAATCTGAAAATAAGTTTTGGGATCCGCTCTAACTTTTAAAATCATTTTGAAGACTCGGAAACATTTTTAAGAATGTTTGGAGTAATGCTGATTTAATGAAATAAATCAGTCCCAATATATTAGAAAATATCTGAATATTATTATTTAAATAATATTCACATAAGGATAATCCTTATAAAAATAATTGAAGTAGAAGTTTTAAAACTTAGACTTGAAATAAATAATAAATAACCAAAGATATATTTATACGAAAGTACGATCTTTATTTAAATAATCAAAAATAAGTTTGATTATCGAAACATTATTCTTTAATAAAATAAAGAATATTATTTAATAAAATAAGCGGAGTCATAAGTCGTCTAATGAATATTCAAAATAATATTCATTAACTAAAATAAACGGAGTCATAAGTCCTCTAATGAATATTGAAAATAATATTCATTAAATAAATTAAAGTTATCGAATAAACCTTATTCGATTAATAGTTTTGAAAACTATATATATATATATATAAATATATATATATAATATACTTGGGAACATCGACTCCCGGTTTAGAAAATGTTCACCTTTGGGTCCCCTATACTAAGGGTATACGCAACTACTGCTTATCTCTAGCATAGGTATTATGCAACTTATAAGCATTTGAATCAACAATTAGATATCAAGATTACTAAATAGGCATGCATATATACCATATCAACATGCTCCAATATATCGCAAGATTTGCTAATAACAATCATGCACTTATCACAAGACAATGCATACATATATATACATCACAACAACAGTATAACGGGTAGAAAACTTGCCTGAGCAACTGGAGTTGGTAAAAGGCCTGGGACGAGTATGATAACCTATAAACAACAGATAAGTTGGAATTAAACCAAAGTCACTTAAGAAACTAGACTTTAACCAATTAGACTCTAACGTTCGCTTTTGCGCTTAACGATTCACTTAAGTCGCTCGAGTACCCTTGGCTCCACCATTTTTAGTAAATTAACCATTAAGAATTTTAAGGAGATTCTTTCGCGAGTACTCTACCAACTGCCTAATCCACTTTAGATAAATGTTTCATACTCCAATTAGTCATTTAAGGGCCTTAACCAAGGTTTCAAAGTAAGGCGAGGGGTAATGGTTCGTTCGCGAAACGCTGATAGTTAAAACGGTCGTTTCTCCAAAACCGTACATCGGATTCAAGCGAACCACATATCAAAACAAAGCTCGTAACATGAAATATCTAAAAATGGCAATGGTCAGAATCTAACAGTGAGTTCACGGATCCTGAAGTTAAGAACAAAAACAGTCTAAGGTAAATCGGCCATTAAGACGGCTATTTTTACGCAATTACCAAATTTTAAACTACTCCAATCAATCCACAAATCAACCCACAATCAACATTACAACCAAAATCCATCCAAACTTCACTATATCAGTCCCAACATCTCAAGATTTTCCAATTTATACTACCCTCAAACATGAACTAAAAGCTATACTTAAGTTCATTAACCAATAATCGAAGATTTACAACTCAAACTCATTACAAATCCAACCACACTCTAAATATACAAGAATCATACTTTCCATGGACTATACCAATCATAACAAGCTCTAAATATTCAATAATAAGGCTAGGGTAAGAGATTATACCTTCCTTGGTGAGTAGAAGTAACTAAGGAGCTTGAAACAGCCTTTGGAAATCCTTACAAAAGTTATATCTAAACAAAAACACAAGATCAAAAGTTTCAAGTTCTTAAAAACACTATTCACCCTCTTCTTCCATGATTTATTGAAAGAGATTGTGAAGGAAATGGAAGCTTAGATTCCTAGGATAGCTATATCTAAGTATAAGGGACCTTAGATAATTACCTCACAAATTAACAAGGCTTGGATCTTGGTTTTTTGAAATTTTCCTCTTTGAAAAGATGAAGAGCCGAGAGCTTGATGTTCTTGAAAGGGAAAGTCAACTCCAAGTTTGTGTTATGATTTTTTTTGTTGGTCGGTTGCTTCCTTATTTGTTAATTAATTGTTACCATGGTAAAAAATGTGTGGCTCACAATCAACCAACCAATCCTTCCCACTTGTCATGCTTAGGCCATCAAGCTTAGGTCATCTTGTTACACTTGTCCTCTTCTTGTTGGTGTGATGACATCATCATCCCCTAACTTCTTTGATTAACCCTTAATTACTTGGCTAATGACCACTTATCTGTTATGTGGTTCGCTTAACTTTCGTTCGCGTTTATCGTTCGAGGGATCATATCTGAGATCTTATTACTTGGGGTCCCCTAAACCTTACTCAATATTTTATATTCCTTTTTATGATCCTCTCTTAAAATCCCTTAATTTAAATCCTTTTAATCATGTTACCTTATACTCAATTCTTTCTGTATCTGGTGGATTTTCGGGAAAAATCAAAGTGTTCGAATTTGGATTCTGACGATCTTTACATACACTTATATACCATATAGAGTAATAATAAGATCTCAGAATATCACTAAAAGAACCCCTACATAGTGTGGCTTGAAAAGTTTTCTTATTCAGCATAATCAGCAAAATCACTATTCATAAGGCTTACAAAAAGTCCAAAATTTTTGGGGTTATTACAGTCTCCCCTCCTTAAAAGGATTCCGTCCCGGAATCAGATAAAAAACAAATGGGGGTACTTTTCTAGCATCGCGCTCTCTAGTTCCCAAGTTGATTCCTCCGCATTATGATTTTCCGTAGCACTCTGATTAGCTTGATCACTTTGTTCCGAAGCACCTGCTCCTTTTTGTCCATAATCTTCACTGGTTTCTCCACGTAAGTCAAGTCTGGTTGCATGTCCACCTGCTCGTATTCCACTATGTGCCTGGCGTCCCGATGATACTTCCTTAGCATTGACACATGGAACACATTATGAATTTGTTGTAAGTTCGGGGGTAAGGCTAGCTCGTAAGCTAACTTCCCAATCCGTCTTAGTATCTCAAAAGGTCCAATGTATCTTGCGCTTAGTTTCCCTTTCTTTCCGAACATCATCAATCCCTTCCAAGGGGATACTTTTAGTAGTACTAAGTCCCCTACTTCATATTCCTTGTCCTTTCGGGCTAGGTATGCATACTTTTTCTGCCGGTCTTGGGCTGCTACAAGCCGTCCTCTGATAAGATCCACTATGTCTTTGGTCCTTTGGACCACTTCGGGTCCGAGCATCTTTCGCTCTCCCACTTCATCCCAGTATAAGGGAGATCAACACCTTCTTCCGTACAGGGCCTCGTAAGGCGGCATTCCGATGCTGGCATGAAAGTTATTGTTATAAGAAAACTCGATCAACGGCAAGTATCATCCCAACTTCCTTTAAAGTCTATTGCATAGACTCTCAACATATCCTCTAGTGTCTGGATGGTCCTTTCACTTTGCCCGTCCGTTTGGGGATGGTAAGCGGTACTCATGTTTAATTTGGTTCCCGCATATTCTTGAAAGCTCCTCCAAAATCCGGAGTTGAATCTGGGGTCTCGATCTGAGACAATGGACGCTGGGACTTCATGTCGCGTCACTATTTCCTTAAGGTAAATGTCCACCAGTCTATCGACTGTGTATCTCTCATTGATAGGAATGAAGTGAGATGACTTTGTCAGTCGGTCTATAATTACTCATATGGCATCATGATTGGCTTTTGTCCTTGGTAATCCTACAACAAAATCCATATGTATCTGTTCCCATTTCCATTCGGGAATCTCCAGGGGTCGTAAAAGTCCTCTAGGTCTCTGGTGTTCTGCCTTTACTCTTTGGCAAGTCAAACATTTGTTTACCCATTCTGCTACATCCCTCTTCATGTTGGGCCACCAGTAATATTCCTTTAAATCCCTATACATCTTGGTGCTCCCCGGGTGAATGGAATACCTTGAACTATGGCTTTCATCCAAAATCTCGTCTTTAAGCTCTTGAACATTCGGAACCCAAATCCTGTAGGAATACCTCATTATCCCCTTATCATCTCTCTCGGTATGGACCTCTTCCCCAGTCATTGACTCTCTGCCTTCATTCATTACTTTTTCTTGGCACAATCTAATCTTTTCCAATAACTCTGGTTGCATTGAGATCTCAAACAGCTTTTCAGTTCTGGCTCCGGTTACCTTTACTTCTATTTCCATTTTCTCGAAATCCCTTATCAATTCCTCCGAAGTCATTATCATTTTGAGTCTTTCCTTCCTGCTAAGGGCATCAGCCACCACATTGGCTTTCCCTGGATGATAGAGAATCTCACAATCATAGTCCTTGATTAGTTCTAACCATCTCCTCTGGCGCATGTTGAGCTCTTTCTGCGTAAATATTTACTTGAGGCTCTTATGGTCTGTGAAAATCTCGCACTTCTCTTCATACAAGTAGTGCCTCCAAATCTTTAAGGCAAAAATTATTGCCGCGAGCTCAAGGTCATGAGTAGGATATCTAATCTCGTATTCCTTCAGTTGTCTCGACGCATACGCAATCACCTTACCGTGCTGCATAAGCACACACCCTAATCCTTTGTGCGACGCGTCACTATATATCACAAAATCTCCTTTTCCGTCTGGCAAAGCCAACACCGGGGCCGTTACCAACCTTTTCTTTAATTCTTAAAAACTGTTCTCACATTTTTTCGTCCATTCAAACTTCTCTGTCTTACGAGTAAGTCGCGTCAAAGGGGCTTCGATCTTCGCAAAATCCTGTATAAATCTACGATAGTAGCCGGCCAATCCTATGAAACTCCTTACCTCTGTGGGTGTGGTTGGCCTTTCCCAATTTGAGACCACCTCTATCTTGGAGGGGTCAACCAATACTCCTTTCTTATTGATTACATGTCCTAAAAACTGTACCTCATTCCGCCAGAATTTACACTTTGAGAATTTGGCAAACAACTGTTCTTCTCTGAGTATTCCTAGAGGTATCCTTAAATGCTCTGCATGTTCTGCCTTGGTCCTTGAGTAGATTAAAATATCATCGATAAAAACTATCACACACTTGTCCAAGTACTTCTTGAATACTCTGTTCATAAAATCCATGAAAGCCACTGGGGCGTTGGTTAATCCAAAGGACATTACCAAGAACTCATAGTGCCCATACCTGGTACGGAATGCAGTCTTTGGAATATCTTCGTGTTTAATCTTTAGTTGGTGATATCCCGTCCTCGGGTCAATCTTGGAAAAGTAAATAGCATCCTTTAACTGGTCGAACAGGTCGTCTATTCTAGGTAACGGGTACCTGTTCTTTATGGTTAGCTTGTTCAACTCTCGGTAATCAATGCACAGCCTCATGCTCCCATCTTTCTTCTTAACAAATAACACTGGTGCTCCCCACGGAGACACACTGGGTCTTATCATACCCTTATCCAAAAGCTCTTGTAATTGGGTAGCCAATTCCTTCATTTCTAATGGGGCTAACCGGTATGGTGCCTTTGAAACTGGCGCCGTCCCTGGGGCCAACTCAATAGAGAATTAAATTACTCTATCGGGTGGTAATCCTGGAAGGTCTTGTGGAAATGCATCTTCGGATTCTTTGACTACCGGAATGTCTTGCAAGTTGGGCACCTCCTGCGTGTTCACCACATAGGCTAGGTAAGCCTCATTTCCTTTTCGTAGCATTTTATTGGCCTAGGCCATGGTCAAAAATTTCTGCGTCTGCCTCTTCCCTCTAAATATGACTTCTTTCTTCCCTGGGATATTTAACTTAACTTTCTTCCCTTTATAGTCCATCTGAGCATAATTGCTAAATAGCCAGTCCATTCCCAAAATTACGTCAAATTCCCTTAATTTAAAAGGAATCAGATCAACACTAAAAGATTGTTCCCCTATGCCTAACTCACAGGCGGGGTGAATCTGGTTAATAGGAATAACTTCATGGTTGGCTATTTCTACTTGTAAGGGTTCTATCAAGGGTTCATCCTCAAGTCTTAATTTAAGCACAAAGTCCCTCGATATAAAAGATTTAGTTGCTCCCGAATCAAATAAAACATTTGCACTGACTGAATTTAGAGAAAGGGTACCTACTATCACATCTGAGTCTTTCATAGCATCTTGAACTGTCATGTTGAAAGTCCTCGCAGTAGGTGGCTTATTAGAAGCAACTATGCTTGCTCCTGAAGCTACTGGTTTGTTCATTGGGCATTCCCTCTTCCAATGACACGGGCGTCCACACTGATGACATGTGGTGCTTGGGAGGGTAATGGGGGGTGGCGAAGTGCACTTGTCCGAATAGTGACCTTCTCGACCACACTTGAAGCAGATTACCGGCTTTCCTTTACACTCCCCAGAATGCATCATTCCACAAGTGTTACAGGCTTAATGGGGGTCGAGACTGGTTGGAATAGGACCTTTTGACTTCTGGCCACTCTGGCTCACATTCACACTCATTGGCCGCTTAAACCCAGTACTCCTTCCCGGTAGGGACACTGCTCCTCGATTAAATCTAGTTAGGAAGCTCCCTCCTGCGGGACCTCCGCCCATGCTCATACTTTTCCTTTTTATTCCTTTCTTCTCTCTTTCCTTCTGTATTTGTTCACTTCCGGCTTCTGCAATTGTTGCCTTTTGCACCAGAGTGGCATAATCTGTAAGCTCAAGGATTGCCACCCTATTCTGAATCCACGGTTTCAGTCCCTGCTGAAACTTCCTAGCTTTCTTTTCCTCGATGCTCACAAACTCCGGTACAAACCTTGATAACTCAGTAAATTTTTCTTTGTACTCTGCCACAGATAAGTTATTTTGCTTTAGCTCCAAGAACTTGAGCTCCATCTGGTTCTCCATAAACCTCGGGGAATATTTTCCCAAAAACAACTGAATGAACCTTTCCCAGGTTATGATAGCATCTTTCTCCATGTTTTTCTTGGCCTCCCACCAGTAGTTGGCCTCTCCTTTCAGAAGGTAGGTAGCAAATACAGTCTTCTGTGCCTCATCGGTACTCAGAATCTCAAAGGATTTCTCCATTTCCTTTAGCCATGCCCTTGCCTCAACTGGGTAGGCTAATCCGTGGAACTCAAGGGGCTTAAGGGACTTGAAAGCCCTGAAAGAGTTTGCCACAGCATTGTTATTTCCTTGAGGGGGTTGGTTGGGTTGACGTTCCAAGTTCTGCCTTAGTAGTTGCATGAACTGCCCCATGGGATCTATGCCTGGGTTTGGTACCTGTTGTTCAACCTCAGTTTCTCCTTCTTCAGCCTCTATCTCAAATCCTTCAACATTAAATGTTTCCTCCTCCTCTTCATACTGGGAGTCATCCTGTTCAACATAATCCTCATCTTCCTCTTCACTGTGTTCTTGGTTCCTACCATCCTGGTTATGGCTTCCTTGGTCCTCAAATCCAGGGTTCTCCCTAGTTCCAATCCTTCTTGGTGGCATGATACTGATAAATTTTGGAAAATTCAACGTTAGGTCACAGTCATACACAAGATTGTGCCTTGCACAGTTTCTATAATGGGGGGAACGTATCTCGCAATTCTATTATATTATGACATGTCTAATAAGAAGTGTAGTAATAATAATGATAAAACAGTGATCTCGTCACTAAGGAACTGAACTTAAAGGAAACAAATATATACATAATGTGAGAAATAAATAGTTTGATCTGGTCAAAAGTACAACAGTGCTACAGTCATCTGCCCAAAAGTGAAATACATGAGTCTATCTATCTAGTCAGAGAAAGGGATACTATATACAAGTCAACTATCCCGGAAAATTGGCTCCTACTATGGCCTCGACTAACTAGACGACTAGACTACCACATCACTGGTCCTGAATCAATCACCGGAGCGGGTCAACTCCCACACTCTCTCCATCGCACGACGGAATATGTAATCAGCCTGCCTCCTGGATATCCTGCCATGTCTGTCTCTATGAAGTGATCGGAGCCTCGCACGGGCCATATACTCTATCCCAATCAGCTCCCTCCTCAGGGATCGGGGTATGGTAGCTCTAGCCTCATGAGCTCGTGCACGCCTACTAGCTCTCTCTGCATCCAACTCTCTCCTGGCCTCATCCAGCTGGGCCTCAGCAACAGCCACTCGAGTCCTCAGAACATCCTGAATATAGCCGTGAGCTAACAAAGACTGCCTATGGGCAGGGTCGAGAGGTGATGAATCTGGAGCCGCTGGGGGTGCCTCCTCGGTCTGCCTAGGCTCGGGAGTATGGGTCTCAGAAATGTCATCACAAGGGCTCCAAGATAGTGGTGGAGGGGTAGGAGCTCTGACCACAGGGAGTGAGGATAAAGGGGTACCAGTATACTCCACTATAGCTCTGACATGCTCCTCAGCTACTGGGACCTCATCCGGGTCCTCCTCATCTGAAATCGCAATAACCTCTGTCTCTGACTCCTCTGAGGGGTCCTCCTCATCTGAAATCACAATAACCCCTGTCTCTGACTCCTCTGAGGGGTCCTCCTCCTCCATCTCCTCCTCCTCAGGCTCCTCCTGATCCTCGGCATCTAGCAGTGCCTCATCATGCTCACGCTCGAACATCTCTGGGTCCTCTATCTCAGGCGCCTACACATTAAACGAGCTAAGTTACTATCATGATACTTATAAGGGTTCCCGTAAGGGTTTTAACAGTCAACGCTACTTTAAGTAGTCCGACAATGAACTTGGCAAGAGTTCTTATTATCTTTGTGAGTTTATTATTATATCGTCGCATCATCTCTGAGGTTTATAACGCTTAGCTCTGATACCATTTCTGTAACACCCCCAGATCCGGGGTCGGGGATCCCGGTCGTCATGGTCTTTCTTTCCACAATATCACTTAACTTAATTAATAATAAATAACCTCATGTTGTGACCCCACACTAACACACACCACAATACGTTATAGTCTCAGAAATGAAATTGAAATAAGTACAAGTCCTTGAATCCACAATTTAAAAGTTATTACAACCCAAAATGATTACTTGATAAGTTTACAGTTAATTGCCATTATCTGCCACAAGTTATAATTATACATAATTGATTCCCAAAAGTAGAATGCCTGATCTACAAATAGATCTACCTCTGCAGCTATAGCAGCTACGATATCAACGGGAAGACGCGGGATGATTCCCACGCTCTTGCGCTGGGTCTGCTTGAGTCTGGCCATCTTTCCTAACTATTGTTGTGTGATGAAGAAATCAAGCAAGAGTGAGCATTACAGCTCGTAAGATAATATATAGTGTAAACAATAATGCAAGTATCTAAATGGATAACTTACTAGAAACCTTTATCAAGTGTAAGGTAATTACTTACTGGATATAAGCTTAAAGGAAGATGAAGTTACCAATTACTTCACTATACTTATATCTTTTTGTAAAACTACTTGAATGTAATAACCGGGAAAATTATGTGAATATTATATGTTAAATAAATAAATATTACGTGTTTTATAAATTTAGAGTAATTATTTCCATGATATGAGATGTTATAGCTGTTATGTGTGTTTCTGTGCGGGCCAGAAAATTTTTCGATTGATTAAAAGGTGTTTAAAACTGCAATTATCTGAACCTATCTGCAATCGGGACGCGTATTTATTAGCGTCTTTATTAAGGTACTCGTTTTATTTCAAGTTATACGCGTTTAAATGTATTTTACGTGTTTTCGAGATTTTCTGGTAATTTAGGGATCGTTTCCGTTTTTCAAAAATCAACGGACCGGGACCCCACCGGGACGACAAACCCCACAAAATCCGTGTTTTCATTTTTATAAAATTAGTCATATTTCAAATACCCTTTATTCTTGTACTTTTAAATTATTCACAATTTTTGGGAAATTTTGACATTATTTTTGTATTTTATCGTTTTTAAAATCATTCCCCGTAATTATTATTTTGGGGCCTAATTATTATAATTAGGGGATAAAAACACCATTAATTTATTTTGGGGATATAATTTCAGATTTATATAAATAGCTGACTGCTGTTATTTATTTATTTTTATATTAAAAAAAAATTCAGAAAATTCATAAAAATTAAGAATTGTTCTTGGGGGTGTTCTTGAGGGCAGAAATTAAAACCCAAAGTTGAAGGTGATTCCGGGATCCGTTTGGGACGTTTAAGTAGTCAATGTAAAGCTCTCTTCAAGCTCTAGCTAACGATATAAACATCATTAACTAAGGTTGATTCTTCTGTAACTTCATTTTTTCTCATTTTTTTTATTTAAATTCGGTTTTGATTTTAGAAGGATTGTTTGATGTTTTTGTCAATTGATTATTGTTTCTGGAGTTCTAAGGAGTGATTTAGTGTTTTATTTTGTTAATTTTGGTCAAGAATCGATGAAGCTCGAGGTCATTAGTTTAGCAGTTTTTTTATTCAAATTTTATGGATTGTTTCTATGTTTTGATGCGTATAAAGTACATGAATAGATTATAAGTGATCCCAGCTTTGATTCGAGACCAGAATGGTTGAATTTGGTTTGAAAACAAATGAATTCCGTTTTTCCGATGTGTTCATCGGAAAACTGAAGCTTTTGGACGGAGTATAGGGTTACAGCGGCGTGTGTGGCCGTGGTTGTGTTTTCTGGGTTGCTGGAGAGGTGTTGAATGGATTCGAGGGGAAAAATCGGAGAAAGGAAGTCGATTTAGGGGGGCTGTTAAACCGCCGGAGTTTGGCGAAGACCGCCGAAATCTGGGGATTTCCCAGAAACCAGTCGGTGTTCTTCCGGACCCGGTTGGATTCTTCTAACCCGGTTGTGCCCCGGTCTTTTGACCCGGGTTCAATATGTTTTCCCCATCTGCAAACCCAAAAACCTGTTTCTGATTAATTTCTTTTTACCTTTATTTCAAAATTCATTTTCATATTTTTACAAATCATTTAATTTGTTTTCAAAAATCATTTAATAATTATTTTAAATACCAAAAATTATTTTTTGAATTATTTTAAATTTCTAAAATTATTTCCTTTAATTATTTTCAAAAATACAATTTGATTTAATTATTTATAGTTTATTTTAGTTAATTATTTATGAATTTAATTAATTGTTTAAAAATCAATTAATCAATTAATTTTATTTATAAATAGTTAAATAAATATAAATTATTTATAATTAATTCAAATAATTCTAAAAATTATTTAAGTTTTTAAAAATTATATTTTGGTATTTAAAAATCAATTAATATTATTATTAATTGATTTAAATCTATTTATTTCTTATTTTATTCATAATAATTAAACCGTTCATCCGTTTAATACGAAACGAACGCGTATAGACTCAGAAAAATATTGCGCTTCTAATAAAAATACTTTTGAGTCCTAATTTCTTTTATATTGCAATGTTATTTGATTTGAGTATCAGTTTGAGTCGGTATTTGATCGGTAAATGCTAATATTGACCTAATTTTTATTTTGAACGCACTGAGACGTATCTTTTAATGATCTGACTTATGTGTTACATGAAATATGTGATTATGTGTTATACGAATGCCATGATTATGTGTTACGTGATATGCGTACTATCTGTTACAGTTTTAAAATGCCATGCTAGTTATAAACGATCGGGTAGCTGTTAAGACGTATAGTTACGTCGATTAAGTTGGGTTCTGTCAATTAAGATAGTTCTTTTGTTTATAGAATCGAGTAGCAAATAGTGTGGTCAAGTGCTAGATGAAGTTGATAGCCAGCAGTTATAAGCCAGGGTTTTAGCGAAAAGTTATTGAGCATACCAGGCAAGTATTCTCCCCTATTCTAAATTCAGAATAGCTTATTATTTTATATATTCAAATATAAGAACTATTTATAAATACTCTGATAGCACATTGAATATCAATACTCCTATATTTATTGACATTCTCGTATTCTAGCAATCATTCTGCTAGAACCAATCTTTTGATTCGATAGATAATGAATAACTATACTATCCAGATATACTCTATACAGTGAAACTTTGAATTGAAATTAGCGAATAACTAATTGTTCTAGTTACTTCGCCATCAGTTGTTGAGATAACTCCGGACCATGTGACATGGGGAGTTGAATAGATAAGGATGTCATTGATCCGACTCCTTTAATCAAAATTATTTTGTGAATTGATTCTTGGTTAGCGTAAGAGGCCGAGGCACCGGTCAAGCGTGAGTTATTATACGAAAGTGTAATATCTTACTAGGCGAATATATGCCTTCTTCATGGATATCCAATAGGTACGGTATGGCTGCAGGATATCGATACCTATATTTACGGTATGGCTGTGGGATACCGGTGTTGTTTCGTGACTGATCATCAGGAACAACATAGTGCATTATGGTGTTTGATTAAATTATCGCTTAAACTTTAAAGTTTATATTAGCTTGGGCTCTTACTCAGATAGTGTTATTGTTGTTCACTTGCAAACTTTATATTACTTGTTGAGCATCTATTCGCTCATACTTGTTTATTAATCTAATCTTTCAGCTAAACCGGAGCAGGCTTGAGTTCCAGGTTTGATTAGAGGTTAAGCGCTTGTAAATAGTTTGGTGTGTTTTCCAGGTAGATAGTTTGGGACGCTTGAATAGTATAAAGGTTTGTAATAAAATTTGAATAAGTTGTAAAACTAATTAGACTTATGGTTTGTAAAAACATTTGGTTTATATTAGTGCATGTTCTATACTATAACCTGTGATCGATCCAGTTGCATGCAAGGGGTCATATTTATTATATTATTCCGCTGTGTTATTTTATTATAGTTTATTGACTAGTGACCCCCAAATCTAGACCCCAGGTTTGGAGGGCGTCACAGGTTGGTATCAGAGCTACAGGTTATGGTCACTGAAACAGGCATAGGATTATCATAAATGAGTCATAAGAAGATCACGTAAGATAGGCACGTGTAGTTTAGCTGTTATAGGATTAAATGTAGGTTATTGGGATGGGTTATAGTTAAGTTGTTTAGGTTCCCTGTTTTGCGTTTAGCCTTAGGCCTTGTGTCATTGCCCTGCTATTTTGTTGGTTTATTTGAGATTTCAAGCAAGGATTTAAAAGGTTTGGATAATTCAGAGTAAATTTTATTTGTGTTATTATTCTCGAGATAATAAGCAGGATTATGTGATAATCATGTCGCTTGTGTTAATATGGTAGTAAGTTTATGATATTTTGAGAGGGAATAATGTTTGAGAATTTTGATATGCTAAGGAATTGCTACATATTTGACACAATGCTTGACAGATTATTATATATGTTGCTTGTTTCTTACCAGAATAATGGCACCAAAGAGAAGGAATAATTCAGGAGAGGATCGTACCGAGGGTCGGACAGATCCAGTGATTGTCCAGATGTTGGGACTGATGCAGCAGCAGATGTTACATCTTACGCAGCAGCAACAACAGCAACAGCAGCAACAAGCAGCAGTACCATCTGCAGTGACTTTTAAGCAGTTTCAAGCTGTGAAGCCACCTGAGTTCAAGGGGAGTGCTGACCCTGTGGAAGCCAATGCATGGCTCAAGGAAATGGAAAAGGCTTTTGAATTAGTCGGAGCAGGAACTGAACAGAAGACCAAGTTTGCAAGCTACTTTCTAAAGGGCGAGGCGAACTATTGGTGGGAATCCACGCGAGCATTGAAAGAAGCTGAGTTTATAACTTGGGAGAGATTCAAAGAGCTGTTCCTGGAGAAGTATTTCCCGAGGTATTTGAAGAACCAAATGGAGATCAAATTTTTGAACCTGACCCAGGGTGATCTTACTGTGCCTGAGTACGAGGCTAAGTTTACTGAGTTAGCAAGGTTCATGCCAGACCAGGTTGATACGGATGAAAAGAAATCCAGAAGGTTTGAACAGGGGTTGAAGTTTTGGATTCAGAACAGAGTGGCCATGTTTGAATTGACTTCAAATGTTGCAGTGGTTCAGAAAGCAATGGTGATCGAAAGTAGGAGTGACATGTCTCAGAAAGGAAAGGATGGGAAGAAAAGGAAGATAGAAACCTCAGAAGGAGGTCAGCAGCAAGGTAATTTTCAGGGCCATTTCAACAAAAGGCCAGGATTTTGGGGTAATAGGAATGTGGGATTCAAGAGACCACAATCAGGAAATGGAGGATAAGGCAACCATTTTCAGAATTCAAATCAGCAGAGGCCCAATCATCCACCAATGCCAGATTGCAAGTTTTGTGGTAGGAAACATTCTGGGATTTGAAAAGCTAATTATGTGTGCTATAAGTGCAATATGAAGGGACATCATGCATATGAGTGCCGCAATCAAATGCCAGAAGTTACATGTTTCTGATACGGGAAGACAAGTCATTATACCAACAACTGTAAAGAGCAAGCTCAAGGTGCAAATATACCACAGATTACAGGACCATCCTCTCAAGGTGTGCCAAGGATTGAGGGAACACCAACAAAGAATCAGCCAAAGGCTAGGACATTCAATATGACTATGAAGGATGCTGTTCAAAGTTCAAACGTGGTTGCAGGTACGCTTCCAGTCAACTCCGTAGATGCTAAAGTTTTATTTGATTCTGGAGCTACAAGGTCATTTATTTCTCAAGATTTTGTCGATAAACTGCATTGCGAAGTTAAGTTGCTAGAACAAGCATTAATGATAGAATTAGCTAATAAGGATCAAGTTTCCGTTGACCGAGTGTGCCCAAAGTGTGATATTGAGATAGGAGGACATCACTTCTATGCCAACTTGATACCTTTTAAGTTGGGAGAATTTGATGTTATCTTAGAAATGGATTGGTTGTCTGAAAATAACGCTCAGATTGATTGTAAGAATAGAAAAGTAAGACTTCAGACCTTGGATAGTAAGAAGAACGTGGTATTTCGAGGAAATAAGCAAGAGAAGAAGTTCTTAACGATAGCTCAAGTGAAGAAGTTATTGCGTCAAAATTACGAAGCGTATTTGGCCCATGTGCTAGACACCAGCAAAGAAGTTCCAACACTAGAAGCGATTCCATTGTCAATGAATTTCCAGATGTCTTTCCAGATGATCTACCAGGATTAACTCCCGACAGAGAAATTGAATTTGGGATTGATCTAGCACCTGGAACAGAACCAGTTTCTAAAGCTCCGTACCGGATGGCACCAGTGGAGATGAAAGAATTGTTGTGCATATGTTGTGTACTTGATAATTTCATAAACAAAACATCTAAGTAGATTTTACTTAGTGAAATAATGTAGCACTCGACGGATAAGAATTATAGTCCCGACGGATAACTCATTATAGTCCTGACGGATGATGACTTATTATCCATCGAGTGAGTAGCTTATGTAATAATAAGTCTGTAGCACAGTTCTGTATACATCTTTGTATAGATTCTGTAGTAGCCTATAAGTCATGTTGACCTTAACTAGATATGCAGAATAGGTTGATTAATTGTATATAAATGATGTCTTGTAATTCTGCATAAGTGAAATGAAGTTAAGTGCCAAAATAGCTACCGACGGATGATTAACAAAGCCATCGACGGATGATCAAATGACTATCAACGGATGTTTAATATAGCATTCGACGGATGATCAATGAAGCCATCAATGGATGTTCATAAAGTCGACGGATGATCATATATCCAACGGATGTTCATAAAATCCAACAGATGATCATATAAAGAATTCAAACAGCAGTTGAACAGTGACAACAGGGCACAGGCGTCGAGATGTATACAAATCTACTGTGGAAGCTGATAAGTGGCATTTTATACCACTTAGAACGTCTTAAAATGGCTTAAATTGGTGTCTTGAAATCAAGTATTTTGTGTATTTGATGCGTTTTTCTAGTGTTTATGCATTTCAGGGTATTAGTTGCATTTCGGAAGAGGAATCATCAAGAATAAGCCTTGGCATGTGTTCACCATTGCAAGAGGAAAAGAACGGGCAGATTACGGCGAAGAAATGGAGCAAACCTGGATTTTTTCCAGTAGGGTCCTGCGCGCCCGCGCAGCAATGCTGAGCGGCCGCGCAGCAGCCTTGCGCGCCCGTGCAGAAATGCTGAGCGGCCGCGCAGGGTCGGGGAAAAGGATAAATTATTTTAGACTTCTACTTCTGTTTGGCTTCCAACTTCTATGTAATCTGAGTTTTATGGGACTATTATATAAGTAGATTTGAGACGTTTTCACAGAGAGAAAAAAAGGAGATTATGTTTTAGATTGTGTTTTGCGCAAGAAGCGAAGGAGATAAGGAAGAAGACCGATTTAGCACACCGCAACGAAGAGGAAGCATATATTCTTGTGATTCTTGTTTCGTTGTAACGTTGGATGCTAGTTTTCTTGCTTTGACTTATTTACTCTTGTGACGTACTCTGTTTTAATATAATTAGTTTAGTTATTATTTTCTTGTGTTGTTTATCATGATTTCATATAAACCCATGATGGCGATAAGTTCTATTATGGGCTAATCGTGATCATGGGGTTGCAACGGATTTATTATGAAATTCTTTAGTTAATTGTTTAATACTTTAGTGTATGATGATTGCATGATATCTAGTATTGGTTGTGCGTATTCGTCTTATGTGCGTCGCGAACATATAAGATAGGGTGTTAATCTCTTGTGAAGCGACGGTGGATCTTGAGATTTAGAACTTGCCATGCTAGCATAGGTTCATGTACGTTGTGCATGATTAGTGGGTAACTCTAACAGTTTTATTTGCCCTATGTAATCAAAAGGAATAACTTGTGCTTAAATCGTTGTGTTGTCAATTTCTGTAGACATATAGGAACTCAACATAATTGATGACTATTCAACTTCTATCTTAATTGTGGATGTTTGGTAGAATGGTATTAGTACAATAAAAGTTGGCTTTTATCAGTTCCGTGTTATTCGATTAATATCATCACTGTCACATGCTAAAGGTAATAACAATGGCTATAGAAGGAAGTAATAATGAAGTTGTGATCTCATGAGTGTTTTATTATTGATAAATTGAAGTGTTAGTTAAGTGGTTAATTAAGTAGTTAATTATAATTAATATTTAATCAACAATTTTAAGTGTTATCTTAACATTGAGAAGTAATCATACATTGGTGAGTGAGTTTAATTAGACAATAACTTAGTCTGAGTCTCTGAGGGAACGAACTAGAAAGTATTCTATATTACTTGCGAATGCGTATACTTGCGTGAATATTAGTGCATGTTTTCGCCCTAACAGAAGCCCATTAACTGGGTAATAGAGGACGAAAAGTAGCAAAGCTTAAGACTGATAGTTTTTATATTTATTCAGTCTTTTTGACTTTGTAATCTTGGTAATATATAAACCAAGAACGTAGCAAATAGAAATAAGAGAGCTGAGATACACAAAAACAGAGAAATCTTTGTAAGCAGAATTATTAGCATTTCTCTGTATTCTCAGTAGTTCAAATTTGTAAGCACCTGTGAGCATTCTTGCACACAGAGTTCTCTCGATATAATATATATCTCTGGTGGAATTGTTTAAATCCACCAGAAAAATTTTAAAGACTCTTGTTTTTAATTACTTATATTTTGATTCAATTAAGTTTTTATTCTGCATAGTGCTAATCAAAAGACTTATACTTGTATTCGAGTTTGAACATTTATATTTTAAGAAAAAGGTTCAAGAATTCCATTCAACCCCCCTTCTGTAATTCTTGCTATATTGTTAAGGGACTAACAATTGGTATCAGAGCAAGCTCTTAATCTACAAAGAGTTTAAAGATCAAAACAATTCAGCAAGATGAACAAGAAAGACATTGGAGTCAAGATTCCTTTTCTAAATAAAGATAATTACCATCATTGGAAGGTAAAGATGCATCTTCATATGCTTTCTCAAGATGAGGCCTATGTGGACTGCATAGAAAGAGGCCCTCACATTCCAATAAGAGCTGCAACAGGAAACGAGCCATCAGTTCCCAAGCCAAGGCACGAATGGTCTGATCCTGACATTGAACAAGTCAGGAAGGATAAAAAGGCCATGAACATTCTGTTCAATGGAGTTGATGTAGACATGTTTGACAACATTATCAACTGCAAAACTGCCAAGGAAGTCTGGGATACTATACAGATAATCTGTGATGGCACTAAGCAAGTTAGAGAAAAAAGATGCAGTTCTTGATTCAGTAATATGAGCATTTTCACAATGAGGAAAGTGAGTCACTCACTGACACTTTTAGTAGATTTCAAAAACTACTAAATGCTCTTAAGTTGCATGGAAAGTGAGTCGAGATCTGCAGCACTTTTAAGTATAATGGCGTGACTGATGAGGCTATCAAGTTGAGGCTTTTCCCATTCTCACTGAGGGATAAGGCTAAAGACTGGTTACATTCTGAACCAGCTGGGTCCATCACTACGTGGCAAGATCTTGCGCAAAAGTTTCTGGTGAAGTTTTATCCAATGGCAAAGACTGCTGCTATGAGGAGTGCTCTTACTCAGTTTGCGCAACAACCTACAGAATCTATGTGCGAGGCTTGGGAACGCTACAAGGAAATGTTGAGAAAATGTCCACATCATGGAATGCCGGATTGGATGGTAATCACTGGTTTTTATAATGGTTTGGGGGCCCAATCTCGACCCATGCTCGATGCAGCAGCTGGAGGAGCCTTATGGGCTAAAAGCTATACTGAGGCGTATAATCTTATAGAGACAATGGCTGTAAACGAGCATCAAAACCCAACTCAGAGGATGACGTCCGGCAAGATCGCAGGTATTCTGGAAGTTGATGCAGCCACCGCTATTGCAGCCCAGCTCCAAGCGCTATCAATGAAGGTTGATTCTTTGGCTACGTATGGAGTTAATCAAATAGCTATGGTTTGTGAGCTTTGTGCAGGTTCTCATGCTACGGATCAGTGTTCTCTTGTCAACGAATCTGTTCAGTATGTGAATAATTATCAGCGACAACAGCAGCCTGTGCCAGCAACCTATCATCCTAACAACAGAAATCATCCAAATTTCAGCTGGGGAAATAATCAGAATGCTATTCAGCCACCATATCAGCAAGGAGTGAGTAAACAGTTTAACCCACCTGGATTCCAGCAACCATAGCAGTATGCTACAAGGCAATCATATCCTCAACAGGGAAGTGCAGTTGCACCTACTAGTGCTGATTTTGAGGAACTTAAGCTGTTGTGCAAGAGTCAGGCGGTTTTTATCAAGACCTTGGAAAATCAAATCGGTCAATTAGCAAATGCACTGCTCAATCGTCAACCTGGCACTCTTCCCAGTGACACGGAAGTACCAGGCAGGAAGGAAGCTAAAGTACAAGTCAAGGCTATTACCTTAAGGTCTGGAAAAGTAGCTGATGCTGAAAAGGCAAAAGAAGTCGAAGCTGAAGTTAGAGATGAAGAATCTAAGCAAAAGAAGAAAGTGGCGGAACCAAAGAAGACTACTGTTGAACACACTCTGCCTGAGGCTAATACAGGGGATAAACAGCTCTATCCTCCACCACCTTTTCCTAAGAGATTGCAGCAACAAAAGCTGGATAGACAGTTCGGGAAGTTTCTGGAGGTGTTCAAGAAACTTCACATCAATATACCTTTCGCTGAGGCTCTGGAACAAATGCCTAGTTATGCGAAGTTTATGAAGACTATTCTTTCAAGGAAGGTGAAACTGGATGACCTTGAAACCGTTGCTCTCACGGAAGAATGCAGTGCTGTTCTGCAGCAAAAGTTACCACCAAAACTGAAAGATCCAGGAAGCTTCACCATTCCTTGCACCATTGGCAATCTAACTTTTGACAAGTGCCTTTATGATTTGGGAGCAAGCATTAATCTGATGCCCTTGTCAATCTTTAAAAAGCTGGATCTGCCTGATCCAAAACCCACATACATGTCGCTACAATTGGCGGACCGTTCCATTACTTACCCAAGGGGCATAGTTGAGGATGTGCTCGTCAAGGTGGATAAGCTCTTCTTTCCTGCAGATTTTGTTATTCTGGATTTTGAGGAAGATAAGAAGATTCCCATAATCTTGGGGAGGCCTTTCTTGGCTACTGGCCGTACCTTGATAGATGTGCAAAAAGGGGAACTTACTATGCGGGTCCAAGATCAGGATGTGACCTTCAACATATTCAAGGCAATGAAATTCCCTACAGAAGATGAGGAGTGTTTAAAAGTGGATGTGATTGATTCCGCAGTTACTTCGGAACTCGATCACATGCTAATGTCTGATGCATTGGAAAAGGCCTTAGTGGGGGATTTTGACAGCGATGATGAAGATAGCAACGAGCAATTACAATATCTGAACGCTTCTCCATGGAAGCGAAAGCTCGACATACCATTTGAATCTCTTGGTACTTCTGACCTTAAGAATGCTGAAGGGAAGCTCAAACCATCAATAGAGGAAGCACCTACCTTGGAGCTCAAACCATTACCTGAACATTTGAGGTATGCTTTTTTAGGTGATTCATCTACGTTACCTGTTATTATTTCAGCTGACCTTTCAGGTAGTGAGGAAGACAAGCTCTTAAGGATTTTGAGAGAATTCAAATCGGCTATAGGATGGACCATAGCAGACATCAAGGGGATAAGTCCTTCATATTGTATGCATAAAATTCTGTTAGAGGAAGGTAGTAAGCCAACTGTGAAACAGCAGCGAAGACTGAACCCGATCATGAAGGAGGTGGTGAAGAAAGAAATTCTGAAATGGCTAGATGCAGGCATCATTTATCCTATTTCTGACAGCTCGTGGGTGAGCCCCGTGCAATGTGTACCTAAGAAAGGAGGTATCACTGTGGTCGCAAATGAAAAGAATGAGCTCATCCCTACTCGAACAGTTACAGGATGGAGAGTATGCATGGATTATAGAAAATTGAACAAAGCCACAAGGAAGGATCACTTCCCTCTCCCATTCATTGATCAAATGCTTGACAGATTGGCGGGACATGAGTATTTTTGTCTTCTGGATGGTTATTCCGGGTATAATCAGATTTGTATTGCACCAGAGGATCAGGAAAAGACTACCTTCACTTGTCCATTTGGCACATTTGCTTTTCGTAGAGTTTCGTTTGGGTTATGTGGCGCCCCGGCCACCTTTCAGAGATGTATGATGGCTATATTCTCTGACATGATTGGAAATAACGTCGAAGTGTTCATGGATGACTTCTCCGTCTTTGGACACTCATATGATAAATGTTTGAATAATCTGCGCGCCGTACTCAAAAGATGCGTGGAAACTAATTTGGTGCTTAATTGGGAGAAATGTCATTTTATGGTGCGTGAAGGCATTATCCTTGGGCATAAGGTCTCTAGCAAAGGTCTGGAGGTGGACAAGGCCAAGGTGGGAGTCATTGAAAATCTTCCCCCACCTAATTCGGTGAAAGGAATCCGTAGTTTTCTCGGTCATGCGGGTTTTTATCGGCGATTCATCAAGGACTTTTCAAAGATATCTAAGCCGTTGTGCAATTTACTTGAGAAAGATGTGCCTTTCAAATTTGATGATGAATGTTTGGCAGCATTCGAGACTCTCAAGGAGAGTTTGATCACGGCACCAGTTATTACAGCACCAGATTGGACAGAACTGTTTGAGATGATGTGTGATGCGAGTGACTATGCGGTAGGTGCAGTTCTGGGACAGCGCAAGAAAAATCTCTTCCATGTGGTCTACTATGCGAGTAAGACTTTAAATGGGGCCCAATTGAACTACACCACTACTGAGAAGGAGCTTTTGGCTATAGTCTTTGGCTTTGAGAAATTTCAATCTTATCTGCTTGGTACGAAAGTAACAGTATTCACTGATCATGCAGCTATTCGCTATCTGGTTTCTAAGAAGGATTCGAAGCCGAGACTCATTCGTTGGGTGCTTTTACTTCAGGAATTTGAGTTAGAGATCAAAGATAGAAAAGGTACCGAGAATCAAGTAGCTGACCATCTCTCTAGGTTGGAGAATCCCGATTCTACTTCACAAGATAGGATGTTAATCAATGAATCTTTTCCGGATGAGCAGTTGTTTGCAATTCAGGTGGAAGAACCATGGTTTGCAGATATTGTAAACTATCTTGTCAGCAATATAATGCCGCTTAATTTGACATCCGCTCAAAAGAAGAAGTTTCTGCATGAGGTGAAGTGGTATATGTGGGATGAACCATATTTGTTTAGACAGGGAGCTGATCAGATCATCAGGAGATGTATCCCATTCTGTGAGACGGAGGGGATATTACGAGACTGCCATTCCACGGTTTATGGTGGACACTATGGAGGTGAGAAGACGGCAGCTCGTATTCTGTAAGCAGGTTTTTTCTGGCCTACTTTGTTCAAGGATGCTCATCAGTTTGTTTTAAGGTGTGATCGTTGCCAAAGAGTGGGAAATTTGTCAAGGAAGGATGAGATGCCATTAAATGTGATGCTTGAAGTCGAGGTCTTTGATGTATGGGGAATCGATTTCATGGGGCATTTTATCTCGTCTTGCAATAATCAGTACATCTTGTTGGAAGTCGATTATGTCTCAAAATGGGTCGAAGTTAAAGCTTTACCGACAAATGATGCAAAGGCAGTGCTAAATTTTCTTCATAAGCAAATTTTCACAAGGTTTGGAACGCCTCGGGTAATCATAAGTGATGAAGGATCGCATTTTTGCAACCGTAAGTTCACTTCTATGATGCAGCGTTATAATGTGAATCATCGAGTAGCTACTGCCTATCATCCACAAACAAATGGTCAAGCGGAAGTGTCTAACAGAGAGATAAAGCGCATTTTAGAGAAGGTTGTTTGTCCGTCAAGGAAGGATTGGTCTTTAAAGCTCGATGAAGCTGTTTGGGCTTACAGAACAGCATACAAAACTCCACTTGGGATGTCACCGTTTCAGTTGGTGTACGGTAAGGGATGTCATCTACCGGCGGAGCTTGAGCATAAGGCCTACTGGGCATTGAAGAAATTGAACCTGGATTTAGATGCAGCTGGTAAGAAAAGAATGCTTCAGCTTAATGAACTTGATGAATTTCGACTTCAAGCGTACGAGAATAACAAAATGTATAAGGAAAAGGTGAAGAGGTGGCACGATAGGAAGCTACATCCTAAGTTATTTGTGCCAGGGCAACAAGTTCTGTTATTCAACTCTCGGCTCCGACTTTTTCCTGGGAAGTTGAAATCAAGGTGGTCTGGACCTTTTATTGTCAAAACTGTGTTTCCACATGGAGCGGTGGAAATTTTTGAGAATGATTCGGACCAAGCATTCAAGGTTAACGGTCAGCGGTTGAAGCACTACTATGGGGACATGGCAAACCGAGAGGTGGTTAGTGCCATTTTGTTGACTACTTGAGAAAGGTACGGAACGTCAAGCTAATGACGAAAAAGAAAGCGCTGCGTGGGAGGCAACCCATGAATTGTTGTTACAGGAACCCTTAGAAGTTAATAACCTATCCAAAAACACAAAAAAATCAGAAAACAGGGGCTGAAAAAAAAAAATTCCAGAGACCCTCTGCGCGCCCGCGCAGCTATGCTGAGCGGCCGCGCAGCTTGCTGCGCGCCCGCGCAGAAATGCTGAGCGGCCGCGCAGGGGTCGAGTTCCAGAAAATTTTTTGCAGTTCAGAAAAAAAAAAAACAAAAACACAAAAAAACCCATCACAGAACATAAACCCACGAATTCTTTTCCCATTACCCCATGATTTTATCCCTCAACCCCACTCCTAATCTAATTTATCCTACTCCACACCCTATATATACATACACCTATCCTACATATCTCCCACAAACTTCCTACACTTAAACCCTCTCATAAACATTAAAAATCAGTTCTTACACACTTTTATTCACAAATCAATGGCACCCAAGAGAGCACGCACTATTGACAGCAGCAGCACAGTTCCTACTGCTGATTCATCAAGGGGTACTGCTGCAAGGCCTCGGTTAACTGACAGAGCTGCGGAGGAGGAGTACACTAGGCTGTTGGGGAAGCCGATTCTGAAGGAGAGGGGGTTTTTACCATCAGGGAGGGATGGTGAGTTGTTGCCCATGATTGCAGAGAAGGGGTGTATAGCTTTTTGTGAGTCACCCGAAGCAGTACCGATGAGTGTTGTTCGCGAGTTCTACGCGAACGCGAAGGCTGAAAAGAATGGGTTTTCTGTAGTTCGTGGGCTGACGGTTGATTATCATCCTGCGGCGATTCGCCGTGTGATTGGACAGCGAGAGAGGAAGCCTGAGGAGGAGAACTGGAATGAAAAGACTGCTGAGGATTTTGACTTGGATTTGATTTGTGCGACTCTCTGTCGATCGGGCACAGTTTGGAACCGCAGTCCAGCCAATAATGAGTATCGTCACTTTCCGGCGATCGCCATGAACAGGTATGCCCGTGCATGGAATGCATTTATATGTGCTAATATTTTGCCTTCTTCACATGCACACGAGGTCACAGTTGAGAGAGCACAGTTGTTGTGGGGAATTCTGAATGAGGAATACTATGTGGACCTTGGTGAGTTTATCTACCAAGGAATTCTGAAGTTTTTGAGGGGAGCAAAGCATATGAACATCCCTTATGCATCCACGGTTACGAAGCTATGCCGAGCAGTAGGAGTGAACTGGCCGGCTCATGAGCAGTTGCAGTTACCAGCAGCTCCGATAGATTCTGGCACTCTGAATGGGATGCAGGAGTGGACCGGTGGTGAGCCTGAGGAGCATGGGCTGGGTTATCGTCTTCCAGGAGGGTGTCCAGCACGAGGTGCTACTATGGCTAGGCCAGGGCGTGGTGAGGCTGGTTCTTCGAGAGCTCAGGAGGGTGCTGGGATGGGTGATGCCCAGTATAGGAGGCTTTCACGGCGGATGGATGCCATGTATGAGACGCAGAGCAGGTTTGCTCAGGAGCTCACTCTTGCGTTAGGGACTGCTTTTCGAGGCCTTGGAGCTGATATCCAATGGCCAGTTTTTGGTGAGGACTCTGCATACCCGCCGCCTGATACTCCACCCACTGAGGGTGATGATGATGATGACTCCGAGTAGGTATACCTTGTGTTCCTTTCTACTACCTTCACTGGGGACAGTGAAGATTTTAAGTTTGGGGGTGGTAGTTAAGGAATATTTTGTGTGTGTCATATAGCTGCATATTCATGATAGTTAGTTCATATAGTTGCATAATTTTTGCCATATAGTTTTTTTATATAGCTTTATTTGTTTGTCATATCATATAGCTCATGCATATACCATGATCCCTTTTGCAATGATTTATCGACTGAATTGTGATATTGATGCGAGTGTAGTGATAGCATTAAAGTGATATTAAGTTGTGTAGGTTGATATGCATGCTAGAAGCACTTGTATTTTCACTAAGTCTTAGAGAATGCTTAAGGGCTAGATTATTGTTATGATCTGATTATTTTCGAGGATAATCTATTTATTATGCTTAGAATTTGATAATAGGTTCTTAGTGGTAAAGGCATGAAAAAGAAAAAAAAATGGAGTAAAAATGGAATTTGTTGCTAGTTGTGGCTAGGCGTCAAATGGCTAGTAGCCGGCTCGCATGTTATGCGAGTAGTCTAGGGTTGAGCAAGATGGAGCGAAACGCACTTGCTCAGAAAAAAAAAAAAATTTTGCATAATTGATCAAGAGTGGGCTCTTTGGTATTCGAGTTATTAAGTTCTTAGGGAACTTTGTGCCTAGTGACCTAAGGCTTTTAGAGTCTGGGATCCGCTAACCTAACGCTCGTTACATGGATACCATTGTATAAGTCTTTTGTGGACCTCACTCATTGCACGGTCAAATAAGCATTTGAGTTGTAAATAAAAAGCACAATTCCGTAGTAAGCTCCAGAGTTCTTGTAGTGTTGTATATCACTTTGTGCCTAGAATTTTTATTCTTTGTATAATCGTAGGATTGCCTTGAAGATAGTCTAGTCATAGTAATTGGTCTAGTTCCGAAGCATATCTGTTAAGCATTTGCACACACCACGTTTCTGGTTGTATGTCCGTTTGCATGAGTTTATTGATCTTTAGTTGTCTAACTGCATTCGTTGAGATGTGACAATTTGGTTGGTTAATTGTAGTAAGGGGGATCGTTGCATTTTCATATAGATTGCATTCATGCATATTTTTATTTGTTTTGAGTCTGTGACGCTTGAGGACAAGCATCGATTTAAGTTTGGGGGTGTGATAAGTGGCATTTTATACCACTTAGAACGTCTTAAAATGGCTTAAATTGGTGTCTTGAAATCAAGTATTTTGTGTATTTGATGCGTTTTTCTAGTGTTTATGCATTTCAGGGTATTAGTTGCATTTCGGAGGAGGAATCATCAAGAATAAGCTTTGGCATGTGTTCACCATTGCGAGAGGAAAAGAACGGCCAGATTACGGCGAAGAAACGGAGCAAACCTGGATTTTTTCCAGTAGGGTCCTGCGCGCCCGCGCAGCAATGCTGAGCGGCCGCGCAGCAGCCTTGCGCGCCCGCGCAGAAATGCTGAGCGGCCGCGCAGGGTCGGGGAAAAGGATAAATTATTTTAGACTTCTACTTCTGTTTGGCTTCCAACTTCTATGTAATCTGAGTTTTATGGGACTATTATATAAGTAGATTTGAGACGTTTTCACAGAGAGAAAAAAAGGAGAGTATGTTTTAGATTGTGTTTTGCGCAAGAAGCGAAGGAGATAAGGAAGAAGACCGATTTAGCACACCGCAACGAAGAGGAAGCATATATTCTTGTGATTCTTGTTTCGTTGTAACGTTGGATGCTAGTTTTCTTGCTTTGACTTATTTACTCTTGTGACGTACTCTGTTTTAATATAATTAGTTTAGTTATTATTTTCTTGTGTTGTTTATCATGATTTCATATGAACCCATGATGGTGATAAGTTCTATTATGGGCTAATCGTGATCATGGGGTTGCAACGGATTTATTATGAAATTCTTTAGTTAATTGTTTAATACTTTAGTGTATGATGATTGCATGATATCTAGTATTGGTTGTGCGTATTCGTCTTATGTGTGTCGCGAACATATAAGATAGGGTGTTAATCTCTTGTGAAGCGACGGTGGATCTTGAGATTTAGAACTTGCCATGCTAGCATAGGTTCATGTACGTTGTGCATGATTAGTGGGTAACTCTAACAGTTTTATTTGCCCTATGTAATCAAAAGGAATAACTTGTGCTTAAATCGTTGTGTTGTCAATTTCTGTAGACATATAGGAACTCAACATAATTGATGACTATTCAACTTCTATCTTAATTGTGGATGTTTGGTAGAATGGTATTAGTACAATGAAAGTTGGCTTTTATCAGTTCCGTGTTATTCGATTAATATCATCACTGTCACATGCTAAAGGTAATAACAATGGCTATATAAGGAAGTAATAATGAAGTTGTGATCTCATGAGTGTTTTATTATTGATAAATTGAAGTGTTAGTTAAGTGGTTAATTAAGTAGTTAATTATAATTAATATTTAATCAACAATTTTAAGTGTTATCTTAACATTGAGAAGTAATCATACATTGGTGAGTGAGTTTAATTAGACAATAACTTAGTCTGAGTCTCTGAGGGAACGAACTAGAAAGTATTCTATATTACTTGCGAATGCGTATACTTGCGTGAATATTAGTGCATGTTTTCGCCCTAACAGAAGCCCATTAACTGGGTAATAGAGGACGAAAAGTAGCAAAGCTTAAGACTGATAGTTTTTATATTTATTCAGTCTTTTTGACTTTGTAATCTTGGTAATATATAAACCAAGAACGTAGCAAATAGAAATAAGAGAGCTGAGATACACAAAAACAGAGAAATCTTTGTAAGCAGAATTATTAGCATTTCTCTGTATTCTCAGTAGTTCAAATTTGTAAGCAGCTGTGAGCATTCTTGCACACAGAGTTCTCTCGATATAATATATATCTCTGGTGGAATTGTTTAAATCCACCAGAAAAATTTTAAAGACTCTTGTTTTTAATTACTTATATTTTGATTCAATTAAGTTTTTATTCCGCATAGTGCTAATCAAAACACTTATACTTGTATTCGAGTTTGAACATTTTTATTTTAAGAAAAAGGTTCAAGAATTCCATTCAACCCCCCTTCTGTAATTCTTGCTATATTGTTAAGGGACTAACAATTGGTATCAGAGCAAGCTCTTAATCTACAAAGAGTTTAAAGATCAAAACAATTCAGCAAGATGAACAAGAAAGACATTGGAGTCAAGATTCCTTTTCTAAATAAAGATAATTACCATCATTGGAAGGTAAAGATGCATCTTCATATGCTTTCTCAAGATGAGGCCTATGTGGACTGCATAGAAAGAGGCCCTCACGTTCCAATAAGAGCTGCAACAGGAAACGAGCCATCAGTTCCCAAGCCAAGGCACGAATGGTCTGATCCTGACATTGAACAAGTCAGGAAGGATAAAAAGGCCATGAACATTCTGTTCAATGGAGTTGATGCAGACATGTTTGACAACATTATCAACTGCAAAACTGCCAAGGAAGTCTGGGATACTATACAGATAATCTGTGATGGCACTAAGCAAGTTAGAGAAAAAAGATGCAGTTCTTGATTCAGTAATATGAGCATTTTCACAATGAGGAAAGTGAGTCACTCACTGACATTTTTAGTAGATTTCAAAAACTACTAAATGCTCTTAAGTTGCATGGAAGAGTCTATCAGACTAAAGACTCTAATCTGAAATTCCTTAGATCTCTTCCAAAGGAATGGAAACCAATGACAGTCTTATTAAGAAACTCACAAGATTATAAAGAGTTTACTTTGGAGAGACTGTATGGCATCCTGAAGACCTATGAGCTTGAGATAGAGCAGGATGAAAGGATGGAGAGAGGAAAGAAGAAAGAAGAAAGGAGGATCCATTGAACTAGTTGCTGATTTGGAAAAGGAGAAGGAAGTAAAGATGGAAGCTGTTGAGTCAACTTCTAAGGTCTGTGAGAACAAGGGCAAGGGGCTTGCAGTAGAAAGTGAAGATTCATTGAGCCAAGATGACATGGAGGACATTGATGAGCACCTAGCATTTCTTTCCAGGAGATTTGCCAAGCTCAAGTTCAAGAAGAACTTTGGAGCAGCCAAGCCAAATAGACACATGGTGGATAAGTCAAAATTCAAATGTTTCAAATATGGCTTGGCAGGGCATTTTGCAAATGAGTGTAGAAAGTCAGATTCCAGTAAGAAAAGGTTTGAGTATGTGGATTATAAGTAAAAAAACTTTGATCTACTCAAACAAAAGGAAATGGCTTTTATTACATAAGAGAATGACTGGGCAGCAGATGGTTTGGATGAAGATGAAGATGTCAGCTATGTCAATCTAGCCCTAATGGCCAAGTCTGATGAAACAGAGACAAGTTTCTCAAGCAATCAGGTAATTACTACAAACCTTGCACATTTATCTAAAGCTGAGTGTAATGATGCCATAAATGACATGTCTATAGAATTATATCATTTGCGTGTTACACTTAAGTCTCTTACTAAAGAAAATGCTAAATTTAAAGAAAATAACTTATTTTTAAGTGAGAGGAATAATGTGCTTGAGTCTCAGTTTGTTGATTTTGAGAAACTAAGAATTGAGTGTAAGATTGCCAAGGAGGAATTAACTGAGTCCTTGAAAAAGGAAGAGATTTTAAAGAAGCGGCTCGAGCGTGAACAAGAGGTGATTAAAGCATGGAAAACATCCAGGGATGTCCATGCTCAAATCACCAAAGTTCAAGGAATTGAGTCTTTTTGTGATGAAGCCTGGAAAAAGAGCAAAGAGAAACTAGAACCTAATTTGGTAGATGGTTTGCTAACAGTTGTAGACTCGACGGATGATGAGGACTATCCATCGGATAACAAAAAGTGTTATCCGTCGAAAGATGAAAATCCTCATCCGTCGGCTGTGAGCAAGCCCATTACCAAAGCCAAACTAATCAAGCTGAATGAGAAGTATGGGTCTGTTTCCAAGAACTATGTTTCAGGAGAGTCAAGTCAAGTTAAGAAAGGGAAAAAGGCTAATGTTGGTCACATGACTGTCAAACAGTTAAGTGACAGACTTGAGAAAATTGAGGTAAAAACAGAGACTAAAAGTAAAAATAATAGGAATGGTAAAGTAGGGATTAACAAACACAATAACTACACACCTGATAAATATGCTCCTAGAAAAATCTGTGTCAAGTATGGTAGTGTAAATCATTTGTCTGTTAATTGCAAATCTGCCATGCCTACTCCCATGTCTGTTCAGTCTCAATTTCCTAACATGAATGCCATGCCTCCCATGCCTGTTAATGCTATACCTACACAGAACATGAATGCACAGTTTGCTAATATGCCATTTGCACCTAATCCATATTATGCTGCATACAGTATGCCTCAAATGCCATTTAGCATGCCTTACTGGAATAACATGTTTACACCAAGCATGCCATTTCCTGTTAGCCATAATATGCATGATAATTTTGTTGCATTGAATGGTTTCAAAGGTCCAACCCAAATGACTAAGGAAGAATCTGAAATTCCTAAGTCAAATGAGATAAGACCTAAGAAACAGAAGAAGAAAGCTAACAAAACAGGACCCAAGGAAACTTGGGTACCAAAATCAACTTGATTTGATTTTGATGTGTGCAGGGAAACAGAAGGAATCTTTGGTACTTGGATAGTGGTTGTTCAAGACACATGACTGGTGATTCTACCCTGCTCACAGAGTTTAGGGACAGAACTGGCCCAAGTATTACTTTTGGAGATAACAGCAAGGGTTATACTGTGGGATATGGCTTGATTTCAAAGGACAATGTCATCATTGAGGAGGTTGCCTTAGTGGATGGTCTCAAACACAATCTGTTGAGTATCAGCCAGCTTTGTGACAAAGGCAATTCAGTAACCTTCAACAAAGAAGCCTGTGTTGTGACTAATAACCAAAGCAACAAAGTAGTTCTCACTAGTGTGAGAAGAGGAAATGTGTATCTAACTGATTTCAACTCATCCAAAGCAGAATCTGTAACTTGCCTTCTCAGTAAAGCAAGTCAGGATAAAAGTTGGCTATGGCACAAGAAGCTATCCCATTTAAACTTCAAGACCATGAATGAGCTGGTAAAGAAAGAACTAGTAAGAGGCATTTCTCTAGTGGAGTTTACAAAGGATGGACTGTGTGATGCCTGCCAAAAAGGGAAGCAGATTAAAGCATCATTCAGGAAGAAACTTGATTCAGCAATTGAAGAGCCTTTATAACTGCTTCACATGGATTTGTTTGGACCAGTCAATGTATTATCCATCTCAAGGAAAAGATTTTGCCTAGTAATTGTAGATGATTACTCAAAGTTTTCTTGGACATATTTTCTAAAGTCTAAAGATGAGGCTAGTGAAATCATCATCAATCACATAAGGCAAGTCAACAATCATCCTGATTTCAAAGTTAGAAGAATCAGGAGTGACAATGGAACTGAGTTCAAGAATTCTGTCATGAGAGCATTTTGTGAAGAAAATGGGATACTGCATGAGTTTTCAGCAGCAAGGACTCCACAACAAAATGGAGTAGTGGAAAGGAAGAACAGATCACTTATTAAAGCTGCAAGGACAATGCTTGAAGAATCTAAACTACCAACATATTTCTGGGCTGAAGTTGTAAATACTGCATGCTACACTCAGAACATTTCTCTGATTAATCAAGCAAGATGCATGACTGCCTATCAATTGTTCAAGAACAAGAAGCCAACTCTAAACTTTCTTCATGTCTTTGGCTGCAAATGCTACATCCTGAGAAATCAAACTGATCAAAATGGGAAGTTTGATGCTAAAGCAGATGAAGGAATTTTTGTTGGATATGATGTTGGTAAAGCATATAGAGTCTACAATCTAAGAACCAACATTGTTGTGGAATCTATACATGTTGTGTTTGATGATAAAAAGATTGAAGGACTGAAAGATGGAGATTACCATGAGAGCCTCAAATTCGACAATGTGGAGATGGTTAGTGATGACAGTGATGATGAGAGTGATCAAGAAACAGTGTATAAGGATAATGCAGACAAATCTACCACCAATGAAGCACAAAACTCAACATCCGTCGAGTTGCATAATGCTTCATCCGTCGGAAGACAATCTGTGTTATCCGTCGGAAGACAACCTGCCTCATCCGTCGGTACTCAAAATTCACCATCCGTCGGGTTATCAAAAGGAGCAGGAGGTCAAGATAGATCACCTATAGAAAATTCCCCTTTCTCAAATCAAAGATCCACAAACTCAGGGGGAGTTTCTAGCAATCAAAACTCAATCACACATTAAGACAATCATGAGGTCTCTTCATCTAGAGCTAATCTACCTCAACAAAGGAAATGGACAAAAGATCACCCCTTTGAGCTTATCATTGGTGATGTTTCTTCTAGGGTTCAAACAAGAAGAGCAACTCTGGAAGAATGTCTATACAACAGTTTTCTGTCAAAGGAAGGACCAAAGAAGGTAGAAGAAGCTTTGTTGGATCCTGATTGGATTTTAGCTATGCAGGAGGAGCTAAACCAATTTGAAAGGAATAATGTATGGAAGCTGGTACCCAAGCCTAAAGGAAAGAATCCAATAGACACCAAGTGGGTATTCAGAAACAAGATGGATGAAAATGGCATGGTAATTAGGAATAAAGCTAGATTGGTTGCTAAGGGTTATTTTCAGCAAGAAGGAATAGATTTTGATGAAACCTTTGCTTCTCTTGCAAGAATTGAAGCCATCAGAATCTTCTTAGCCTATGCAGCCCATGCCAATTTCAAGGTCTATCAAATGGATGTCAAAAGGGCCTTTCTAAATGGAGATTTGGAGGAAGAAGAGTATGTTAGTCAACCTCCTGGTTTTGAAGATCCAAATTTTCCAGAATATGTCTATTATCTTCTGAAAGCACTTTATGGACTGAAGCAAGCACCTAGAGCCTGGTATGACACTTTATCAAAGTTCCTTTTGGAAAATCATTTCATAAGAGGTACTGTAGATAAAACTTTATTTTTCAGAAATGTTAATGGCTCTAGTATACTTGTTCAAATTTATGTAGATGATATTATTTTTGGCTCTACAGATGAGAAACTTTGCAAAAAGTTTGCCAAATTGATGCAAAGTAAGTATGAAATGAGTATGATGGGAGAACTAATTTACTTTCTTGGCTTGCAAGTTAAGAAAGTTAGTGATGGAATATTCTTTAGTCAAACTAAATATATTTTTGATCTTTTAAAGAAGTTTGATCTAATGGATTGCACATCTGCAAAAACTCCCATGGCCACTACAACTAAGCTTGAACTAAACAGTAGTGAAAAGTCTGTGGATATTTCAAGTTATAGAGGCATGGTTGGCTCACTTATGTACTTAACAGCTAGTAGACCAGATATAATGTTTGCTACATATTTATGTGCTAGATTTCAGGCTGATCCTAGAGAATCTCACTTGATAGCTATTAAGAGAATTTTCAGATATCTCAAGGGTACACCAAAACTTGGCATTTGGTACCCTAGAGATTCTGGTTTTGATCTAACTAGTTATTCAGATGCAGATTATGCAGGTTGTAGAATTGATAGAAAGAGCACAACAGGAACTTGTCAATTTCTAGGAAACAAGCTTGTGTCCTGGTTCAGTAAAAAGCAAAATTCAGTTTCTACTTCTACAGCTGAAGCTGAATATATTGTTGCTGGCAGTTGCTGTGCACAGATTTTATGGATGAAAATTCAATTGCTAGACTATGGTTTGCAAGTTGAGAGGATTCCTATTTTCTGTGATAACATAAGTGCAATTGCCATCACTAAAAATCCAGTGCAACATTCAAGGACAAAGCACATAGACATCAAGTACCATTTCATAAGGGAACATGTGATGAATGGTACTGTGGAATTATATTTTGTTCCAAGTGAAAAGCAACTTGCAGATATCTTTACCAAGCCACTGGATGAATCCACCTTTTCAAGGTTGGTAAGTGAGTTAAGTATGCTTAATTACTCTTAAATTTATCTGAGTTATTTTGCAAGTTGTAATGTAGCCAGAAGTTTAGTTGATTTTTAAGTCTTGGATGAAATTTTGGCTAAGTCAAAATTTGCATCTGGACGGATGACCCTTATCCATCGAGTTTAGTCATCCGTCGATATACTACTTAATAATAAAAGTCAAGTATTTTTCTGGAATACTTTATGTCTCGACGAATATCAGTTTATCCTCATCCGTTGAATTGTCTAAATCTCAGCCGTTAATTCCCTGAACATTATCCATCGAGTATACTTACAGTTTGTCAGCATTACACGACGGATAATGGGTGGAATTTTTACAGTTTACTTTTAAACGGCTATTTTAGGCAATTTCTATTGGTTAATTTACTTTACTTTATTATTTTTATCAGTTATTTTTGAGATAGTATAAAAGCTTATTTCATAGCAATTGTTTTCTTTTATCATTCTCAAATTCAACTGCTTTTATTTCATTCTCTCTCAAGCAAATATTCTCTTTCTCTTCAAGCTTTCACTCTCTAACAATGGCACCTGTAGTAAAGATTATGTCTCAAACTGGGTTCATTTATGAGAAGAACAACTTCACTGCTTTGGTCAATAAGGGTATTCAGCAATCAGAGGACTATCACAAGATGATGGACTTTGTGAAGAATTGCAAGCTAAATTACGCCATGCTGGAGTCACCCACAATCTTCTGTGAAGTTGTTGAAGAGATGTGGACCACTGCTATCTACAACTCTGCTGACAAGACCATCACTCTAACCATCAAAGGTAATGAGTTCTGTATCAATAGTGATGTAATAAAAGCATGTTTCAAAATTCCTGATAATAATGTGACTTCACCACACAATAACACTGATATTATCAATATGCTTAATTACATGCATTATGCACTTCCTACCACTAAATTAAGTGATATTAGGAGATTGGGTCTTAGGAAGGAGTGGAGTTTCTTGTGTGATGTAGTTACTAAAGTTTTCTCTGGAAAAGTCAGTAATTTTGATTCAGTGAATATTTCCATGCTTAACATGCTATACGTGCTAGTAACAAATAAATTTTATAATTTTAGTGACCTTGTCTTGTTTGAGTTAGGTTTTAAACTAGGTGAGTTAGCTAAAAGAGGTAAGAATGTGTATTATGCTAGATTTTTCATGTTATTGGCTAACCACCTATGTCAAGAAATTGTGCTTGAGAACCCAAACAACAAACTGGCTTGTTGGGTTCAAGAAAGAAGACTCATTGCAGATTTGAACAGAGCCAACCATCACAGGGATGTGCCAATGTTCTATTTTCCTGTAATGCAGGCACCTCAGGTAAGTGAGGTAAGTTCATCTATCCCTACAACTATTCCAACCTCCACTATTTCTTTAACTTCAGGAGTAGCTATAGCAACTGTGCCAATGACCAAACAGTTGCCTACCAAAGCCTCCAAACCCTCTACAATTTCCAAATCTAAATTAAAGAAAACCCCCTATGGCATCTCTCAAAAGATGCCAGTTGAAAAATCCACAAAAGCAAAAGAGGGGAGTGTGAAGGAGGGAAAGTCAGGTGAGGGAAGGGGTGAACATAAAAGAAACCCCAAGAATAAAGTTGGAGAGTTGAGTGAATCCCAGCCTAGCCACACTACAGTTTCCCAATAAACTGCAGTGTTTAAAAAGGATAAAAGCTCACTTCTAGCTGCATCCTCCCAAAAGGATGCAGTTATTGAACAAAGCTCTCAGCCAAGAGCACAGGCCAAAAGGGTTAGGGACACAGGCTCACCCCAAACTTACACAAGAAAGAAGAAATCTAAAACCTGTGGGGATGCACAGGGCACACACAGTGCAAATTGGTGCTAAAGACACAATCCCTGCACTCTCTCAAATTTAGTTTAATGTGGCTCCAATAAATGTGGAGTCACAGCCAAAATCTCTATTTATAGAAGCATCTGATACACCATATCACCAACAAACTCTCTGGAAGTGGATATGATAAACACTTCAATTCCTGATTTCCCTTCTTTAACTCTGTTGGGGAAGCCAAAATCTAGTGCAAGTAGGCATCATCTTTTAGATGATTTGTTGGCTCACTTTCCAATTCTTTCAGATACTATTGTGACATCTGTGCCTAAAATATCTTCAATCAACACAGAGTCAACAATAGTTTCTCTTACCACCTCATTCATTTCTACTCTCTCGATGGATATTGCTCATCCGTCGAGTAGTGATTGTATCCCAACGGATAAGCTTAACAGCAGTTATCCATCGGATAGCATTACCACTCACTCGATGGATATCACTTATCCGTCGAGTATCTCTGCATAACTTCAAACTTCAATTATTTCAAGTGCAGAAGATTTAGCGGTTGTACAGTCACTCTTAGGACTGAGAGAGGAGAGTGTATTGAGTGAGAAGCTGGGTTGCTCCCAGGCAAAATGAGAGGAAAAGAGTGAAAATCAGCAATCCATTTATTCAGGATTGGCAAAATTGAGTGAGAGGAGTCCCACCTTAGTAGGTGAAGGTGAGGGTGTGAGGGTGGGGAGCCAGGGTGAAACCCTGATGCAACAAAAGAGAGATTATGAGAGAAAAGCAGGTACAGAAGTAATAAGGGTGGATACAGCCATTGCTCATGAGTCAATGATTGTGGATGATGCTGAAAAGGAAAGACAATTTCAGCAAAATTACAAGGCTGTAATTGATAACATTTCCTTGGATGCTGACACTTTTACTCATCCTGTGTCAGCCTATCAATTGTTGGCTGCTCAGGGCAATGAGGAGGCAGAAAAGACATTAAATTTGGTGCATACTTCAGAATCTCTAAAAAGTGATAAAGCTGCTGTCAATTTAATGCCTCCTACAGCTGATGAGCCATCTGAAGAATTTGAAGTAAATTCTAATGATGATGACTCTATTTCATTTGATGGAAGCATGAACTTAGGGGGAAATGAAGGCCCAAGTTCTATTCCTGATCTACCTGAATGGGCCTTGACTAAGGAATCCACCCCTGGACAATTCAATGTATTTTTGGTCAAACAAATCATGTCTATCCAAAAGGCAATTCAGAAGAGCTCAAATGCCGGTACCAATGTTGTTCTTCAAGCTCACCTAGATTCTTTACATCTAATGAAGCTACAGCAAGTCAAACAGAATCTGAGTGTAGATGAAATCAAAAAGGATATAGCTGCTTGAAGACCTATAATTCTGAGAAGCTGGATTCAGTCATGCCATATGGTACAATGCAGGATCTATTACTGAGACTGAGGAGAGAATCAGATTCTGCAAAGAAGCTAGCCAAGCTGGAAGATAGAGTTCAAGTTATTGAGAATTCGGTGGCCATCCTTCTTCAAAATCAACAGTCTCAGACAAATCTTCTCATGCAACTGGCTAAAGCACAAAGCCTAACTCCTCAACTTGATGATAACAAAAAGGGGGAGAGAGAACCAAGTAAGGGGAAGAAAGGACCAAGTGAGGGGGAGAAACTTCAAGTTCAAATCAGCAAAGTAATTGTACCTTCAATTACTGTCTCCAAGCCACCAGTTGCAGATGGTATAGATCTAATTAAAGCAGCAGCAGCAAACTTGAAAGTTGCTGAGAAAGGAAAGTTGAGTTTGATCAACTGGGATAAGATTGATGAGGAGATACAGAAAAAGTTTGAACTTATCAAGGAGCCAGTTAAGTCAGCCATCCATCACTCTCAAGTCAAGCAAATCTGTGTGAATGAGATGAGCATGAATTATCTGGAAAGAGGACAATCTTCCTGCATCAAATCTCCAAAGGCTGAAATGATTCTTAAACCAAGGGTAAATTATTCAAAATCATTAAACAACCCCTTGGATACTGTGTTTGAAACACCCAAGCCTGATGAAAAGAAGCTTCTGTCAAGTTCAATTGCTTTCTATAAAGATCCAGCTGATTCAACTTCAAAAAGAAGAATTGCTAAGATATTCAGAAATGGAAAGGAAATTTGTGTGATAGCTAGACATCCTCAATTTGCTCAAGCAAAGAGAGAAGAAAAGGCAAGATTAAAGCAGGAAAAGAAGCAAGCAAGCTGCTCTAGATGCAAAGAAGGCTAAACAAAATAAAGAGCAGATTGCTATCTTAGCCAAGCTACAGGTTGTAAGTTCATCTCAACAAATTCCCTCTCAACCTTCTGAAGCCATTGAATCAAGGAAGCAAATTGAAGAACAGAAGAAGTCCCCAAGGAAGAAAGAATTGGCTAGAAGAACAAAAAGGAAACTGGATATTGTTGACAAGGAATTGGAAGATCAATTTCCTAAGGTACTCACACCAGCTACAACTCAAGCATCAAAGCCCTCTGTGGTATTTGAAGATATAAAGGTGGTGGATCCCTACAGGAATATTCATGGTGAACCTATTGTGCCCAAGGATGAGCCAATAGAGTGGGATAACATACCAATTCCTGACTTCAGTTTACCAATCCTTAGCAAGCCAAAAAGGACAAAGTCAAGGGCAGTCAAGAAAGTGAAGTTGTCACCTCTCAAATCCAAATCAGTAGTTAAAGCTCAACCCAAAGTCAACAAGGGAGACTACTTGTACTTGTGTGACATCAAAGAATTTTCTGATCTAAACCTCTATCTGGATGAACTGGATAAAGTGTGGGGAATTAATGCATACAGGAACCTACCTGAAAGGTTAGTGTTCAAGTACAAAGGAGGAAGGGAGGTTCAGTGGCCACTTCACGGGATTCTTCAAGAAAGCCAAGCTGTACTGATTAAAGTTTATTCATCCTTCAAGAAGAACTTTGGGTTCAATGTAACTGTAAGAAGACTAGTATTGAAGAAGATTGAAGAACTAAGGAGTATTAGAGCTAAAGATGCACTCCCAAAGACTCTAATCATCCCATACACAGGGAGAAGAGTGCATCTAAGGCCCTACTGGATGATGGAGTTCATGGATGACAAAGGTGTGAGAAGATTCTTCAGGTTAGAAGACCAATTGAGTATCTCTAGCAATGAGACTCTCTTGGAAATGCAAGAAAAGCTAGATCTCTCAGAATCTGATGAACTGGAATTCCACAGGCAGCTCCAAAATCAGATTGATGAAAACAACAGAAAGCTTGGAAGAAGATCCAGACCTTCAAGAAACTAGAAAAATCTGCTCAGGCTAGAGGAGCATCTTGAAATGACTGTGAGCCAAACTTTGTATATTTTGATTAATTGAAGCACTTTCAGTATTATCTACTTATCTTTAAAGCTGTATGTTTAGGATGTTTTGTTATCATCAAGTATCTCTTAATTTATGGCTACAATTCCAGTAGACATAAATTAGGGGAGATTGTTGTGCATATGTTGTGTACTTGATGATTTCATAAACAAAACATCTAAGTAGAGTTTACTTAGTGAAATAATGTAGCACTCGACGGATAAGAATTATAGTCCCGACGGATAACTCATTATAGTCCCGACGGATGATGACTTATTATCCATCGAGTGAGTAGCTTATGTAATAATGAGTCTGTAGCACAGTTCTGTATACATCGTTGTATAGATTCTGTAGTAGCCTATAAGTCATGTTGACCTTAACTAGATATGCAGAATATGTTGATTAATTATATATAAATGATGTCTTGTAATTCTGCATAACTGAAATGAAGTCAAGTGCCAAAATAACTATCGACGGATGATTAACAAAGCCATCGACGGATGATCAAATGACTATCAACAGATGTTTAATATAGCAGTCGACGGATGATCAATGAAGCCATCAACGGATGTTCATAAAGTCGACGGATGATCATATATCCAACGGATGTTCATAAAATCCAACGGATGATCATATAAAGAATTCAAACAGCAGTTGAACAGTGACAACGGGGCACAGGCGTCGAGATGTATAGAAATCTACTGTGGAAGCCCATTAACTGGGTAATAGAGGACGAAATGTAGCAAAGCTTAAGACTGATAGTTTTTATATTTATTCAGTCTTTTTGACTTTGTAATCTTGGTAATATATAAACCAAGAACGTAGCAAATAGAAATAAGAGAGCTGAGATACACAAAAACAGAGAAATCTTTGTAAGCAGAATTATTAGCATTTCTATGTATTCTCAGTAGTTCAAATTTGTAAGCAGCTGTGAGCATTCTTGCACACAGAGTTCTCTCGATATAATATATATCTCTGGTGGAATTGTTTAAATCCACCAGAAAGTTTTTAAAGACTCTTGTTTTTAATTACTTATGTTTTGATTCAATTAAGTTTTTATTCCGCATTGTGCTAATCAAAACACTTATAATTGTATTCGAGTTTAAACATTTTTATTTTAAGAAAAAGGTTCAAGAATTCCATTCAACCCCCCTTCTGTAATTCTTGCTATATTGTTAAGGGACTAACAAGAATTGGCAACTCAGCTACAAGATCTTTTGGAGAAAGGAGTTATAAGACCCAGTGTGTCCCCATGGGGCGCACCAGTATTGTTTGTCAAGAAGGAATACGGGAGTATGCGACTGTGTATTGACTATCGAGAAGTGAATAAGCTAACCATTAAGAACAAGTACCCGTTACTAAGGATCGATGATTTGTTCGACCAATTGAGAGGCGCTGTATGCTTCTCTAAAATTGATTTAAGATCTGGATATCATCAACTGAAGATCAAGCCAGAAGATATTCCAAAGACCACATTTAGAACCCGATATGGGCATTATGAGTTTCTAGTAATGGCATTTGGATTAACCAACGCACCAGCAGCTTTCATGGATCTGATGAATCGAGTATTCAAGAAGTATTTGGATAAATTCGTGATCGTGTTCATCGACGACATCTTGATCTATTCTAAAACAAAAGAGGAGCATGCAGAGCATTTGAGGATAGTTCTGGAGATACTGTGACAGGAGAAATTATACGCAAAGTTTTCCAAGTGTGAATTTTGGTTAAAAGAAGTACGATTTCTTGGGCACGTGATTAGCAATAAAGGAGTGGAAGTGGATCCAGCGAAGATTGAAGCCATAATCAACTGGGAGAGGCCCAAGACACCAACGGAAGTGAGAAGTTTCATAGGACTGACAGATTACTAAAGGAGATTCGTGCAAGATTTCGTAAAGATAGCTATGCCGTTGACAAAGCTCACCAGGAAGAACCAGAAATTTGAATGGGACGAGAAATGCGAGGAGAGTTTCCAAGAATTAAAGAATAGATTAGTATCTTTTCCAGTACAAGTCTTGCCAGATGATCAAGGAAAATTTGTGATCTACAGTGACGCATCGTACAAAGGATTGGGATGTGTTTTGATGCAGCATTACAAAGTGATAGCCTATGCTTCAAGACAACTGAAACCACATGAAGAAAAGTATCCAACTCATAATCTTGAATTGGCAGCTATAGTGTTTGCATTGAATATTTGGAGGCATTATCTTTATGGGGAAAAGTGCGAGATCTACACGGAACACAAGAGTTTGAAGTATATCTTCACCCAGAAGGAATTGAACATGAGGCAAAGAAGATGGCTAGAACTAATCAAGGACTACGACTGTACTATCAACTATCATCCAGGAAAAGAAAATGTGGTGGCCGACGCTCTGAGCAGAAAAGAAAGGTTGAATATGATAATTTCATCTAAAGAATTAATCAAGGAATTTGAGAAGCTGGAAATAGAGGTCACTATCCCAAGTATGTCTATAGAGGTATTGTGTGCAATGTCTTTTCAACCAGAATTATTAGAAAAGATAAGAAGATGTCAGGAAGAAGTCATAAGCCATGAACGAGACTGTTCGACAGGAGAAGAGATAGGGAGTCAAAAGGATGATGAAGGAATATTAAGATTTTCTTCCAGGATATGGATACGCAACGTAGCCGAGCTGAAAGATGAAATTCTTCGAGACGCTCACAACTCTAGATATTTAATTCATCCTGGGAGTACGAAGATGTACAGAGACTTAAAAGAAAACTTTTGGTGGCCAAGCATGAACAAGGAAATTGCAGAATGGGTAAGTAAGTGTTACACTTGCCAGCGAGTCAAAGCAGAACATCAAAGGCCCAGTGGACTGATACAGCCATTGGACATTCCAGAATGGAAGTGGGAACATATCGCGATGGATTTTGTAGTTGGATTACCGAGGAACAGGGCAAATCATGATGCTATTTGGGTTATTATCGACAGATTAATAAAGTCAGCGCATTTTCTTCCTATCAACGAAATATTCTCAATGGATAAATTGGTACGGTTATATCTTAAGGAAATTATGACACGACATGGAGTTCCAGTATCCATAGTTTCAGATAGAGATCCTCGATTTAATTCAAGGTTCTGGAGAAGTTTTCAAGATTCTCTCGGAATGAAGCTGAACATGAGTACCGCGTATCATCCGCAGATAGACGGTAAAAGTGAAAGGACGATTCAGACTATTGTAGATATACTAAGGGTATGTGCACTAGATTTTGAAGGGAGTTGGGACAAACATTTACCATTGGTTGAGTTCTCCTACAATAACAGTTATCATGCCAGTATTGGAATGCCGCCTTACAAAACCTTGTACGGGAGAAGATGCAGATCTCCAATATGTTGGGAAGAAGTTGGTGAGAGAAAGATTTTGGGTCCAGAATTAATCCAGCAGACGAAAGAGAAAATAGAACTCATTCGAAAATGATTAGTAGCAGCTCAAGATCGTCAACGCAAATATGTTGATCCTGCTAGAAAGGATATGGAATTTGAAGTTGGTGAAACAGTGCTCTTAAAGGTTTCGCCTTGGAAAGGTTTATCAAGATTTGGAAAGAAGGGAAAGCTAAGTTCACGTTATGTTGGCCCTTTTGAGAGTTTGAAGCGTGTGGGAAGGGTTGCTTACAAATTAACGTTACCTCACATGCAGCATATTGACAATGTGTTCCACGTGTCAATGTTGAAGCGTTATTTGCCTGATTCGAACCATGTGATAGAATACGAGCCAATCGAGATCCAGCCAGATTTGTCTTTTGTAGAGCAACCAGTGCAGATTTTAGATAAGAAAGAAAGAGTGCTTAGGAATAAGTCCGTGTCGTTAGTACGAGTCTTGTGGAGGAATTCCAAGGTTGAAGAGTCGACTTGGGAGTTGGAAAGTGAAATGCGATCCAAGTATCCTCATTTGTTTTCCTAGGCTGATTCTGAGGACAGTATCCTGTTAAAGGGGGAAGGATGTAATATTCGGGAAAATTATGTGAATATTATATGTTAAATAAATAAAAATTACGTGTTTTATAAATTTAGAGTAATTATTTCCATGATATGAGATGTTATAGCTGTTATTTGTGTTTCTGTGCGGGCTAGAAAATTTTTCTATTGATTAAAAGGTGTTTAAAACTGCAATTATCTGAACCTATCTGCAATCGGGACGCGTATTTATTAGCGTCTTTATTAGGGTACTCGTTTTATTTCAAGCTATACACATTTGAATGTATTTTACGTGTTTTCGGGATTTTCTGGTAATTTAGGGATCGTTTCCGTTTTTCAAAAATCAACGGACAGGGACCCCACCGGGACGACAAACCCCACAAAATCCGTGTTTTTATTTTTATAAAATTAGTCGTATTTCAAATACCCTTTATTCTTGGATTTTTAAATTATTCACAATTTTTGGAAAATTTTGACATTAACTTTGTATTTTATCATTTTTAAAATCATTCCCCGTAATTATTATTTTGGGGCCTAATTATTATAATTAGGGGATAAAAACACCCTTAATTTATTTTGGGGATATAATTTCAGGTTTATATAAATAGCTGACTGCTGTTATTTATTTATATTTATATTATAAAAAAAATTCATAAAATTCATAAAAATCAAGAATTGTTCTTGGGGGTGTTCTTGAGGGCAGAAATTAAAACCCAAAGTTGAAGGTGATTCTGGGATCCATTTGGAACGTTCAAGTAGTCGATGTAAAGCTCTCTTCAAGCTCTAGCTAACGATATAAGCATCATTAACTGAGGTTGATTCTTTTGTAACTTCGTTTTTTCTAATTTTTTTATTTAAATTCGGTTTTGATTTTAGAAGGATTTTTTAATGTTTTTGTCAATTGATTATTGTTTCTGGAGTTCTAAGGAGTGATTTAGTGTTTTATTTTGTTAATTTTGGTCAAGAATCGATGAAGCTCGAGGTCATGAGTTTAGCAGTTTTTTTGATTCAAATTTTGTGGATTGTTTCTATGTTTTGATGCGTATAAAGTACATGAATAGATTATAAGTGATTCCAGCTTCGATTCGAGACCAAAATGGTTGAATTTGGTTTGAAAATGAATGAATTCTGTTTTTCGATGTGTTCATCGGAAAACTGAAGCTTTTGGCCGGAGTATAGGGTTACAGCGGCGTGTGTGGCCGTGGTTGTGTTTTCTGGGTTGCTGGAGAGGTGTTGAATGGATTCGAGGGGAAAAATCGGAGAAAGGAAGTCGATTTAGGGGGGATGTTAAACCGCAGGAGTCCGGCGAAGACCGCCGGAATCTGGGGATTTCCCAGAAACCGGTCGGTGTTCTTCCCGACCCGGTTGGATTCTTCTAACCCGGTTGTGACCCGGTCTTTTGACCCGGGTTAAATCTGTTTTCCCGATCTGCAAACCCAAAAACCTGTTTTCGATTAATTTCTTTTTACTTTTATTTCAAAATTCATTTTCTTATTTTTAAAAATCATTTAATTTGTTTTCAAAAATTATTTAATAATTATTTTAAATACCAAAAATTATTTTCTGAATTATTTTAAATTTCTAAAATTATTTCCTTTAATTATTTTCAAAAATACAATTTGATTTAATTATTTATAGTTTATTTTAGTTAATTATTTATGAATTTAATTAATTGATTAAAAATCAATTAATCAATTAATTTTATTTATAAATAGTTAAATAAATATAAATTATTTATAATTAATTCAAATAATTCTAAAAATTATTTTAAGGTTTTAAAAATAATATTTTGGTATTTAAAAATCAATTAATATTATTATTAATTGATTTAAATCTATTTATTTCTTATTTTATTCGTAATAATTAAACCGTTCGTCCGTTTAATACGAAACGAACGCGTATAGACTCAGAAAAATATTGCGCTTCTAATAAAAATACTTTTGAGTTCTAATTTCTTTTATATTGCAATGTCATTTGATTTGAGTATCAGTTTGAGTCGGTATTTGATCGGTAAATGCTAATATTTACCTAATTTTCATTTTGAACGCACTGAGACGTATCTTTTAATGATCTGACTTATGTGTTACATGAAATATGTGATTACGTGTTATACGAATGCCATGATTATGTGTTACGTGATATGCATGCTATCTGTTACAGTTTTAAAATGCCATGCTAGTTATAAACGATCGAGTAGCTGTTAAGACGTATAGTTACGTCGATTGAGTTGGATTCTGTCAATTAAGATAGTTCTTTTGTTTATAGAATCGAGTAGCAAAGAGTGTGGTCAAGTGCTAGACGAAGTTGATATCTAGCAGTTATAAGCCAGGGTTTTAGTGAAAAGTTATTGAGCATACCAGGAAAGTATTCTCCCCTATTCTAGATTCATAATAGCTTATTGGTTTACATATCCAAATATAAGAACTGTTTATAAATACTCTGATAGCACATTGAATATCAATACTCCTATATTTATTGATATTCTCATATTCTAGCAATCATTCTGCTAGAACCAATCTTTTGATTTGATAGATAGTGAATAACTATACTATCCAGATATACTCTATACAGTGAAACTTTGAATTGAGATTAGCGAATAACTAATTGTTCTAGTTACTTCGCCATCAGTTGTTGAGATAACTCCGGACCATGTGACATGGGGAGTTGAATAGATAAGGTTGTCATTGATCTGACTCCTTTAATCAAAATTATTTTGTGAATTGATTCTTGGTTAGCATAAGAGGCCGAGGCACCGGTCCAGCGTGACTTATTATACGAAAGTGTAATATCTTACTAGGCGAATATATGCCTTCTTCATGGATATCCGATAGGTACGGTATAGCTGCGGGATATCGATACCTATATTTACGGTATGGCTGCGGGATACCGGTGTTGTTTCGTGACTGATCATCAGGAACAACATAGTGCATAATGGTGTTTGATTAAATTGTCGCTTAAACTTTAAAGTTTATATCAGCTTGGGCTCTTACTCAGATAGTGTTATTGTTGTTCACTTGAAAACTTTATATTACTTGCTGAGCATCTCTTCGCTCATACTTGTTTATTAATCTAATCTTTCAGCTAAACCGGAGCAGGCTTGAGTTCCAGGTTTGATTAGAGGTCAAGCGCTTGTAAATAGTTTGGTGTGTTTTCCAGGTAGATAGTTTGGGATGCTTGAATACTATAAAGGTTTGTAATAAAATTTGAATAAGTTGTAAAACTAATTAGACTTATGGTTTGTAACAATATTTGGTATGTATTAGTGCCTGTTCCATATTATAACCTGTGATCGATCCAGTTGCATGCAAGGGGTCATATTTATTATATTATTCCGCTGTGTTATTTTATTATAGTTTATTGACTAGTGACCCCCAAATCTAGAGTCCGGGTTTGGAGAGCGTCACATTGAACTACCACCGTTCCAAGTATAATAAGTTTTCAAAGTTCATCACATAGGTAGGACTACCACATAAGACTTGAATAGATTCGATCTTTGAAATATTATTGAATGAAATGAAGTTACGAGATACTTCATTAAGTCCCGATATATATATATACATATATATATATCCATATATATCTCTCATACATTTCCTGAAAACCTCTGTCATGTAAAGTATGAACAGAGTTGCAATATCCAATGAATTTGGAAAGAAATTTTTTTTGGCATAAACCCGATATCTTGCTGATCAAGCAAAGATACCAATAAGTAACCTTTTCTACTAGTAGATGGATTAATCCCCCACCGGTCATCACCCTGGCCGTATTAGGACCTTGTGTTGGACCGCCACCCGGCCTCTTACGCGTTGATGGACTGCCACGCAGCCACTTACACTTGATAGACCGTACTCCGGCATGTCACTTATGCCGACTCAATTAGATGGACTTACTTCCCGAACGTTGGGTAAGTAATCAATTCATTTATCAAAACAGCAACCTCGTTGCGAATATAAAATACACCACAGAGCCGGATCCCCTGGATTTTTGAGCGAACATTCAAGTCCCCTTCGAAAGGAAGATCTTAAATCTGAAAACGAGTTTTGGGATCCGCTCTAACTTTTAAAATCATTTTGATGACTCGGAAACATTTTTAAGAATATTTGGAGTAATGCTGATTTAATGAAATAAATCAGTCCCAATATATTAGAAAATATCTGAATATTATTATTTAAATAATATTCACATAAGGATAATCCTTATAAAAATAATTGAAGTAGAATTTTTAAAACTTATACTTGAAATGAATAATAAATAACCAAAGATATACTTATACAAAAGTACGATCTTTATTTAAATAATCAAAAATAAGTTTGATTATCGAAACATTATTCTTTAATAAAATAAAGAATATTATTTAATAAAATAAGCGGAGTCATAAGTCCTCTAATGAATATTCAAAATAATATTCATTAACTAAAATAAACGGAGTCATAAGTCCTCAAATGAATATTCAAAATAATATTCATTAAATAAAATAAAGTTATCAAATAAACCTTATTCAATTAATAGTTTTGAAAACTATATATATATATATAATATACTTGGGAACATCGACTCCCGGTTTAGAAAATGTTCACCTTTGGGTCCCCTATACTAAGGGTATACGCAACTACTGCTTATCTCTAGCATAGGTAGTATGCAACTTATAATCATTTGAATTAACAATAAGATATCAAGATTACGAAACAGGCATACATATATACCATATCAGCATGCTCCAATATATCGCAAGATTTGCTAATAACAATCATGCACTTATCACAAGATAATGCATATACATATATACATCACAACAACAGTATAACGGGTAGAAAACTTGCCTGAGCAACTGGGGTTGGTAAAAGGCCTGGGACGAGTCTGATAACCTATAAACAACATATAAGTTGGAATTAAACCAAAGTCGCTTAGGAAACTAGACTTTAACCAATTAGACTCTAACGTTCGCTTTTGCGCTTAACGATTCACTTAAGTCGCTCGAGTACCCTCGGCTCCACCATTTTTAATAAATTAACCATTAAGAATTTTAAGGCAATTCTTTCGCGAGTACTCTAACAACTGCCTAATCCACTTTACATAAATGTTTCATACTCCAGTTAGTCATTTAAGGGCCTTAACCAAGGTTTCAAAGTAAGGCGAGGGGTAATGGTTCGTTCGCAAAACGCCGTTACTTAAAACGGTCGTTTCTCCTAAACCGTACATCGGATTCAAGCGAACCGCATATAAAAACGAAGCTCATAACATGAACTATCTAAAAACGGAAATGGTCAGAATCTAACAGTGAGTTAACGGGTCCTGAAGTTAAGAAAAAAAACAGTTTAAGGTAAATCGGGCATTACGACGGCTATGTTTACGCGATTACCAACTTTTAAACTACTCCAATCAATCCACAAATCAACCCAGAATCAACATTACAACCAAACTCCATCCAAACTTCACTACATCAGTCCCAACATCTCAAGATTTTCCAATTTATACTACCCTCAAACATGAACTAAAAGCTATACTTAAGTTCATTAACCAATAATCCAAGATTTACAACTCAAACTCATTACAAATCCAACCACACTCTAAATATACAAGAATCATACTATCCATGGACTATACCAATCATAAAAAGCTCTAAATATTCAATAATAAGGCTAGGGTAAGAGATTATACCTTCCTTGGTGAGTAGAAGTAACTAAGGAGCTTGAAACAACCTTTGAAAATCCTTACAAAAGCTATATCTAAACAAAAACACAAGATCAAAAGTTTCAAGTTCTTGAAAACACTATTCATCCTCTTCTTCCATGATTTATTGAAAGAGATTGTGAAGGAAATGGAAGCTTAGATTCCTAGGATAGCTATATCTAAGTATAAGGGACCTTAAATAATTACCTCACAAATTAACAAGGCTTGGATCTTGGTTTTTTGAAATTTTCCTCTTTGAAAAGATGAAGAGCCGAGAGCTTGATGTTCTTGAAAGGGAATGTCAACTCCAAGTTTGTTTTATGATTTTTTTTGTTGGTTGGTTGCTTCCTTATTTGTCAATTAATTGTTACCATGGTAAAAAATGTGTGGCTCACAATCAACCAACCAATCCTTCCCACTTGTCATGCTTAGGTCATCAAGCTTAGGTCATCTTGTTACACTTTTCCTCTTCTTGTTGGTGTGATGACATCATCATCCCCTAACTTCTTTGATTAACCCTTAATTACTTGGCTAATGACCGCTTATCTGTTATACGGTTCGCTTAACTTTCGTTCGCGTTTATCGTTCGAGGGATCATATCCGGGATCTTATTACTTGGGTTCCCCTAAACCTTACTCAATATTTTATATTCCTTTTTATGATCCTCTCTTAAAATCCTTGAATTTAAATCTTTTTAATCATGTTACCTTATACACAATTTTTTCTGTATCTGGTGGATTTTCGGGAAAAATCAAAGTGTTCGAATTTGGATTCTGAAAATCTTCACATACACTTATATACCATATAGAGTACTAATGAGATCTCAGAATATCACTAAAAGAACCCCTACATAGTGTGGCATGAAAAGTTTTCTTATTCAGCATAATCAGCAAAATCACTATTCATAAGGGTTACAAAAAGTACAAAATTTTTTGGGTTATTACACAGCTGGTCCATCAGGACATGCACCTCAACAAACTGTTCATAAAGCTGATGTAGTCAAGAAGTTTGTTACAGGGGAAGCACCAGTACCTTGGAGTGAAACTCCTAGAAGAAAGGAGTGGACTAAAAAATGGAACTCAGTTAGTTTTGTTCCTTCTGAAAAGATTCTTGTTGAGCATCTTGCAAAAGCTGATGAAATGCTGATAAATGATGATTTCAAGGAACAGCTGAGAGTTACTGCATTGAGTACCAGGCACCTTCAAGGTCAACACTCAATAACTCATGACAAGGTGAACAAAATTCAGGAAGCTCTGATCCAGCAAGATATGAATGTGAAACTTGAAAAGAACAGATTTTTCAAGCCAACCTTTGATAGAATTGCCTACATTGAGAAAACTCAGGAGAAGCAACAAACTCAAATTGAAGAAATTCTGAAGAATCAAGCTTCTCACCAAAGTCAACTCAATGAGATCCAATCCTCAGTGGAATTGCTTGTCTCTCTTCCTTTTTCTGCTGATGCCAAAAAGGGGGAGAAAGTGATTAAGTCCAAATGCAAATCTATTCAGACACTGAAAGGAAAGGATGATGGAAATGATGACCAGGGAAACTCTGATAAGGGTAGAGGTCAAGGTCAAGGCAAAGGATTTTCATCAAGTAAAGCTAGAATTACAAGTCAAGGAACAAGTTCTGATACTGGGAGAAGAATAAGTTCTGATACTGGTAAAAGGATAAGTTCTGGTGAACATCTGGAACTTGATGAAGAAATTTCAAGGGAGTTATTTCTTAAAGAAAATCCAGGAATGGACTTTGAGAGTCTAAAGGAAGAAGAAGCTAGACACAAAGTAGAAGGTGTCAAGACAAAAATCTAAACTTCTGTTGTTGAAAAGAAATTTTCAAAGCCTAAGGGTATTGTGATAAAGGAAAGAACAAGTTCTGAGGAAACCAAGGCCAAATCACAAATGGAAATTGATCCAAGGTCCAAGGGCAAAGAAAAAGTTGATGAACCTGTAAGGGTTTATATGCCAGTCATGGATGAAGAAATAACTGATGATGAAGAAGATGATAATCTTACTCTGATGTATAAGAAGATTTTTCAAATAACCTCTGACATGGCTCATGTTGTTCAGAGTCAAGATATAGTAAGTTCTGATATGACAGTGAAGCAAGCAACCTCTGACATAGCTCAAGTTGGCTTGATATCAGAAGATAAGGAAAAGGAAACCTCTGACATTGCTCATGTTAAACCTTCAAAGATACTCCTACCAGGATTCACCAAAGCTAAACAGGCTGAACCTTTGAAGACTGCAACAAGTGGTTTTGAAGTAAGAGTTGTTACAGGAAAGGAAGCAAGAGATAAATCTGGATTGGGTAGTTCTGATGAAAGAAGAGTACATAACACTACCAATGATCCAACTTCCTTAAGTGAACCAGGTGTTGGAGCAACTCCTGAAAGATTGAATCGACTTGAATCTGTACATATGGTTTACCATACCTTCTTGAAAGAACATATCTTGTTATATTTTATGACAAATGGAAGGGTATACCAGACTAAGCAGAATGTTGTACCACTGAAGTATTTTGAGGAACTGGAACATGTTCTATTTCTACTTCAAGTGAAAGACAGATTAACAGACAGTGCTGTAGGATATTTAAAGTCTCAAATTCAAAGACAGAAGAAGCTTTATTCTGTAAAGTCTGACAGCACATATTGTCCCAAGTACAGAGATCACAAAGGTGATATTATCGATATGAAGCCTAACTCTGCTAGGATTATAACTACTTTTCTGGGTTATAAGGCTGTGGAATTCGATCTAGAGTCTGACAAGGCATATCTGATTAGACTAGATCAGGAGATAAGAAAAGCTAAGATAAATGATCTCAGAGCAGCTATTTTTTAAACTGGAGATCATACAGCTAAATTGATAAATGCTAAAAGGAGGATGGTTAATGGACTTGAATATGCTGAGAGATGTTTGTTGAAGAACTATCTCAGGACAACTCCTGATATCAAAGAGATCGGAAATTGAAAGTGAAGACAAGTCAAAGATCTACAACTGCTTAAATTCTAAAGTATATACAGACTGAAGCTGTTATCAGAAGTTAAAGATGGTAAAGCTGAAAGGACTATAAGTTGTAGTTATCTAGTCAAATTCTCATGCATTTGTAGTTAATATTTTTGACATCATCAAATATCTGTTGAACTTGTATATTATGCTAATTTACAAGTTGTGGGAGATTGTTAGATATATTTGATAATGTCATGTGTAATATGATTTGTGTTTAGTTTTCAGATCTTATCTAACAGGACAAATCAATACTTAACTGGAAATCAGCACTTATACTGAAGACAGAACTTAAGATATCATAACTTAAGTTATCAGAACTTAAGTGATCAGAAGATATTTATCAGGAGATAATATCAGGACTTAAGATGACTTTCAGATAAGGCAGACGGCTGATTAAAAGGAAAGAAGATCGAGACTAAGACAGAAAGAATTGTGCATGAAAAAGGAATTCTATGAAGAATAGAATACTTGGAAGAAAAGATAACTAGTTGATATATTTTAGGAAGTAGAATTATATTCCATATCAATTAGAAGATTATCTTGTAACTGTGTAGTATATAAACACAGGCATAGAGTTTACACTATAAGTGTTACGATTATCGAAGTTATTATTCTTTGTAACTCTAGCAGCTCTCGTGATAATTGTTCATCACTGAGAGAGGACAGTTCCATATTGTAACAGAGTTTATTGTATTGAATAAAATCTATTTTCTGTTACTTGAGTTCTTTTAATCGATTTGATTGTGCTAAACACTGTATTCAACCCCCTTCTACAGTGTATGTGACCTAACATAGGACATTCACTGGAGCCACTACATACGATGATCAATCGTAATACAGAAATAGTAACCTCTTCTACTAGTAGAAGGACGACACCTTCGTATCCCGGTTATCACCCTTGCCGCATTTGGGCTATATGTCCCATTTCTAGTATACACATACTTCACAAGTTCCTGAGTACACATAGTACCTTTGCATGCGGTACCTTTGGTAGTCTCCCTAGTACTCTTCGTACTAGAGTCTACCCCTCCAAGTCCTTTGAAGAATTTCATCATATCTCGAGAATTCGAACCACATCGAAGTTCCCCAAGTGTTTTTCTTGTTGATAGACACAACTCATCTTATATGCATATATATATATATGTACTTCCGAGAATTTTCGGAGGAAGTACTAAGGTAATGTGAGTTGACCGTTGTAAACAGATAAATGATTAAGGGGGAGTTCCTTTTGAAATTATAATCAAAATATTTAAAATACGCCGAGATAACATTCTTCGAAGATCTGGATGTATTAGTATGATATCTGAAACTAGAAAAATATTTTAAAACAGGTTTTATGATTTTTAAATCATATTAAATCATTGAATAAATATTTAATAATTAAATAATAATTATTAAATAATTAGACCTCGAATAATTATATTCTTAAAAGAATATTTGAAATAATATTCCTCAGCTAATTTATGTTTAAATAATTAAATTAATATTTAATAATATAATTAATCGAGTTTGAAATAAATAATCGTTGGAGAATACTTCTCCTATATTAAATGAATAATTGAAATAATATTCATTGTTCAAGTAATTAAATATAGTTGAGGGAATACGATCTTTGGAATTGTTTTACATAAATTCGAGGTATTTAATACTTCGAGAATAGACATCGAGTTCCTTGGAATAAATATGTACGGACTTTTGATCGTCCAAAACATCACCGAAATGAATCCCGCGTTTTCGTTTTAAAACTTCGACCGATTCTTGGTCTTATAATTTATACATCACACTTATGGTAGCGCTAAAATATTCTACGATATATAAACACATTATAATACAATCGTTATTGATGCGAAAAAACTCAAATACTATTATCATGGCAAGCATGGAATTTATGCAAAAGATAGTAAAATAATCTTTTCAAAACACAACAGTATATGGAGTTGGGTCCGTAAACTTGCCTAGGTACTTTGAGGTAGAGGATGCTCTAGGCTCCGCTCGGAAATCTATAATAAAAAACATGTATTACTTCGTTAGATCCCGCTCTAATTTGTGGCGACTCGTACATACGCCCTGCTTATTAATCGTTATCGCAACTCAATTTACTCTTATTATTCCTTTAAGCACAAATACTCTTTATGTTCGATTTCTTTCCTAAATCCCTCATGTCCGTTTATGCCTTTTATATTTCGATCGTCGGCTCCGATTATGATTTCTAATAATTTTCTAATCACGCGGTCTCAGCTCCGATATTTTTATAAACTTGAAAAATCCATATTTTTACTTGAAATTTTTTATAACAGTTAATAAAATCTATTTATTACTCTCTGTAAAAATTACATGATTTTTGAATATTTTTAAGTCAATCATTTCTATTCCCGACGTTTGTAGTTCGTAGCAGTTTTTGTCGCGTAAATCACTTTTAACTAAAACTATCATAACTTTTGATCCGTAAATCGAAATCAATTGATTCAAGTGCCTAAACGATCCTCCTAACATTGTATATCATAATAAAGTCTTATTTTTCAAGAAACTACAGTTTATACATTCGGGAAATTCTTCAAAAACTTTAAGTTATGTTTTGTACGTTTTAACGAGATTACGATTACGATACGAGTTTTGTTTACGCCTTAAATCATCATTCAAATCATTGACAACCAATATATAATCATCTTAACACAAACTACTCTCAACAAAATCATGTTCTTAATGCAACAATCATCAACCTTAAGACTAACTAACTAAACATCAAGATAATAGCAAATCAACTAGTAAAACTAGGTTTATAGCTAAGATCTCAAAGTTTCTTGAAATTTAAACCTTAAATAAAGTTGTTCAAAGATTTATACATTTCTTGAAATCTTGTGATATGTTCTTGTTTATGGTGGAGTCTTGGGGATGCTTGGTTGAGTTTAAGGAACCTAAATCAAGCCATAAAAATCAAGAAACAAAGAAGAGTTACTATTCATTACTATTCATTATCACTTTTCTTGAATTTATTTCACCCATCAAACCTTAGTAAAATGATCTCAAAATAATATATTACCTTAGTTTAGGATGTATGAATCTTGGGATTTAATTGTGGAATTTTGCCATGACTAGAAGTGGGTATTTTGGATTTGATTTTTCCCTTTTTTCTTGATATTGCCGAATGGAACCATGGAAGAGAGAAGAGAGAGCTTTTTGTGTTTTCTTGGAATGCTTCTTGTGGAAGATTGTGATATATGATCTTGTATATATCTTAGTACTACTAAATTAATAGAAAACTTTGCTAGCCATCCTAGTTTCCAAACTATACTACTTAGTTTAGTTATTTGGTTACTATTTGTTAGCTTTTAGGTTATCATTCCTATTTAGCTAGGTCACTATTTGGCTACTTAACCATGGTTAGTTTCTTACTCTAGTTAGCTTGTATAGTTAGTTTGGTTTGATACGTTTCTTTATTCATTTACGCATTCGCGCGGTCGCTTATTCATTTTCGTAATAAACTCTCATAAATGGTTCGTGATGTAAATCCTTTCTTATACGTTCTTTACATTTTGAAGTATCGTACTTGGATTTAAATTTGTAGGATTTTAATTTTATAATTATATTGTAATTCTCGTAATCCATGATGGTTCATAGATACGGTCGTTTTTCAAAGTTCATTTTCTTCGAAAACTAATAGCATTTACATACACTCATTAGGTACGTATAATCATGTTCGACTCCGAAACTCAATTTCTCATGAATAGCATAGTATGGGCTAAAAAGATTTCCCCGATTGTCTACGTTACTATACATCAAGCGTTTTACAAAGTCTCAAAAATTCGAGTTATTATAGTCTTCCCCTCTAAAAAGGATTTTATCCCTGAATAAATTAGAAAACAGGTGAGGATATCTATTCTTCATTACATCTTCTAATTCCCAAGTTGACTCTTCGATATTCTGATTTATCCACAAGATTCTTACCAGCTTCACAGTATTGTTCCTCAACACTTGCTCTTTCTGGTCCATCACTCTTAATGGTTGCTCAACATAGGTCAGGTCTAGTTGTAAGTCTACCTGTTCATACTCTATCACATGTCACGCATCGGCATGGATTTCCTTAGCATCGACACGTGGAACACGTTATGCACTTGTTGCAAATTCAGAGGCAAGGCGAGCTCGTAAGCTAGAGGTCCTATCCTCTTCAAGATCTCAAAGGGTCCCATGAATCTGGGACTTAGTTTCCCTTTCTTTCCAAATCTCATCACTCCTTTCCATGGAGATACTTTCAACAGCACTGAATCCCCTACTTCATATTCTCTACCTTTCCTGGTCTGGTCGGCGTACTTCTTCTGTCTGTCTTGAGCCGCTACCAACCTTTTTTCTGATAAGTCCCACCATCTCTCTGGTTTGCTGGACTAACTCAGGTCCGATTATTTTATGTTCCCCAAACTCATCCCAACATAAGGGAGAGCGACATCTTCTTCCGTAGAGAGCTTCATACGGAGGCATTCCTATGCTAGCGTGATAGCTATTATTGTAGGCAAACTCGATCAGGGGTAAGTGGTCATTCCAATTTCCTTTAAAGTCAATGGCATACGTTCACAGCATATCTTCTAGGGTCTGAATAGTCCTTTTTCTTTGCCCATTTCTTTGGGGGTGGTAAGCGGTACTCATATTCACTCTAGTGTCTACACACTCTTGGAAGCTTCTCCAAAATTGGGAGTTAAACCTTGGGTCTCTATCTGACACGATGGAAATGGGAACGTCATGCCTTACCATGATTTGTTTCAGGTAAATATCCACTAACTTGTCTACGGTGTACGTTTCGTTGATTGGAAGGAAGTGAGCGGACTTGGTTAGTCTATCTATGATAACCCATTTGGCTTCGTGATTGGTTTTAGTCCTTGGTAGGCATTTCACAAAATCCATGGCTATATGCTCCCATTTCCATTCCGGAATTTCTAGGGGCCATAATAGTCACTCGGTCGCTGATGTTCAACCTTCACTCTCTGGCATGTCAAGCATTTGCAGACCTACTCTGCTACTTCTCTTTTCATGTTAGGCCACCAATAATATTCCTTAAGGTCACGGTTCATTTTCGTACTCCCTGGATGGATTGAATACCTGGAGTTGTGCCCTTCATGCATCAGCTCATCTTTTAGTTCTTGCACATTCGGAATCCAAATCCAGGATGAATACCTCATGATCCCTTTCATATCTTTCTCGCATCTGACCTCTTCGCCGGTCAATGTGTCTCTTTCTTCATTCATCTTCTTTTCCTAATACACTCGTATCTTTTCAGCCAGTTCCGGTACTAACTTGATCTCGAATAGTCCTTCTGATCCTTTACCAGTTATTCTCATGTCGATCTCCATCTTTTCAAATTCCTTAACTAACTCCTCAGATGTCATGATCACTTTGAGTCTTTCTTTCCTACTGAGGGCGTCAGCCACCACATTGGCTTTATTCGGGTGATACAAAATTTCACAATCGTAATCCTTAATCAGCTATAACCATCTCCTTTGTCTCATGTTTAATTCTTTCTGAGTAAAAATATACTTAAGGTTCTTATGGTCTGTGTAGATCTCGCATTTTTCACCGTACAAGTAGTGTCTCCAAATATTAAGGGAAAACATTATGGCTGCTAATTCTAGATCGTGGGTCAGGTACCTGATCTCATATTCTTTCAACTGCCGAGAGACATATGCAATAACCTTTCCGTGCTGCATTAGCACACATCCTAGTCCCTTGTGCGAGGCATTGCTGTATATCACAAACTCTCCCTTTCCATCAGAAAGAGCAAGCACTGGTGCTAACACCAGTCTCCTTTTCAGTTCCTGAAAGCTTTCCTCACAATTCTCTGTCCACACAAACTTTTCGGTAAGCCTAGTCAATGGGTCGGCTATCTTGGCAAAGTCTTGCACGAATCTCCGGTAGTATCTTGCTAGACCCACAAAACTCCTAACGTCGGTTAGGGTAGTCCATCTTTCTCAATTGGACACCGCTTCTATTTTAGCGGGGTTGACTAAAACTCCTTTGCTACTCACCACATGCCCTAAGAACTGAACTTCCTTTAACCAAAACTCGCATTTTGAGAACTTGGCGTACAATTTCTCATTCCTCAAGATTTCTAAGACTATTCTCAAATATTCTGCGTGTTCTTGCTCTGTCTTTGAGTAGATTAGAATATCATCTATGTAAATTATCACACATATGTCTAGGTACTTCTTGAACACTCTGTTCATCAAATCCATAAAAGTTGTGGGTGCATTGGTTAGCCCAAATGACATGACTAAGAACTCATAATATTTGTACCTAGTATAAAAGGCAGTCTTTGGTATATCCTCGGGTTTGATTTTCAACTGGTGATATCCTCTCTTCAAATCTATTTTGGAAAAGTGTACATCACCCTTGAGCTGGTCGAATAGGTTATCAATCCTAGGGAGAGGGTACCTATGAAAGAGATATGTCCTAAGTCCAATCATGTATGAGGATTTAGGGATAACTTTTATGTAATCTGTTTTGATTTCATTGATATTAATAAAAGACTTGTTTTGTTTTTATTGCGCGCTCTATCTATTTAAATGTTTAAATAATATATACCACAGTTTAGAGTAAAGCTTTTTATGGATTGTGATGAGATCATAATAATGAGACCTAAAAGATGATAACTCTAAACTTAAATAGTTCCTGGTCGTAGGATTACTAACTGGTAATTAATAATCCACAAAGATCGGTACATACTATGCTTGCTTCATTATGAAGGATGTCTGTTCTCATAGACAATTGTGTGGTGACACTATAGCTAGTATGTAGGTGCTTATTATAGAATAAGTTCACTGAACATGACTCACACAGCTGAACAACTGATGGAGTTCACTCACGTGTCAGCAGTTGTTCACATAGTGATAGTTGTACAAGTATCCTTAGACTTGAGATCATCATAGTCATCTTGTGTACACTAAACTATGCTTTGGTTTAGTTCTTAGTCTCAAGGGATAATTATAAGGGCTCTACTGGGTATAGGAATTTGTACACGAAGATAGTGTATGATCAATAAAGGATCTACCCCTTCCAGTGAGGGGAAAGAATGTTCAATACTGATCCACTTATGCTAGTTCAGGAATCTCTGGCCAGAGTGAATGAAATTAGAAAGGAGTTGGGAAAGCAAGTGATTAAATAAGATAGGCTTGACACAAGTATGCCTTGTATTTAATCATGACATTGCAGGGTAGAAGGAATTGATTGTACGGTAACTACTCAATGAATAGGTGCTTGGTATTCTAAGCAGTGAATTCGTATTATCCGGATAGTCGCGATATACTGAGAAGTATCCCTCACGATGTAGAATAAATATGATTAATTAATTAATCATATTTACTGAATTAGAGAATTTAAATAAATAATGATAAAATAGTTTTATTATTATTTATTTCTACTACCGGCTTAATATTGAACCTACAGGGTCACACCATAAAAGAGAATGATTTAATGGTGGAGGAATTAATTAATAATGGCTGATAATTATTTATTTATGAAATAATTAATTAATTGGCAAATTTAATAATTGATTAAATAAGATTTAATTGATTATAAATTAATTAAGAAAAGGTTCTTAATATTATTAATTAAGAATTTAATTTTTGGAAATTAAATCAAGTGTGAGAATTATTTCTAAAGAGTTTAGAAAAAGGATTAATAATTAAAAGGTGTTTTAATTATTAGTGAGAATAATAAAGGGTTAATAATAATAATATTTTATGGGTAAATTTTCAGCTGAAAATTTTGCCTATAAATATACTATTATAAACCATATTTTTGCCTCAACTAAAAAGATTTATAAAACCCTAATTCTCTCCATCTCCTCCTCCTTCATTACATCGTTTTTTTGGTGGATACCGGTGGAGTGCTTCACACTTGAGGAGCAGCTGCTAAGGATCTCCGTTCATCGTTTTTGGATCACCATTAAAGACCTCCATCTTTCCATTAACGTAAAACTTCTTAAGGTAAACATATTGAACTACGAATTAAATATTATTTTTCGCATGGATCCTGCGGAGGGTTTCATTTTTTTTTAAGATTAAATTTACGTTTTTTCTGCGTTTATGTGCTAAAACCCCTTCAATGGGATCAGAGCTACTTGCGAAAAGTTTTTAATTCGTTTATGCGTTTAACTATTTTCGATATATGAGCATGTACGTGATTCGCCATGATTTGATGTTGATATAATATGCTTATATATGTATGGTTTTGAATATATGATATTCATGTGAGTTGTATAATCATAAGATGATTATGTAATCTGTATATACTGATATATACATGATTGATGTTTGTTCTAATTATGAGAATCATATTAGATACGGATTCTGAATTGGCTGCTGCAGATTTGCTGAAATCTGGGTCTGGTGTCCGATTTACGCAAACGAATACCCTATTCCCTAGGTAAACGAGCGTCTGAACAAAACTTATAGCTTTAGCTATCAACGACTCGTATGTAAGGCATTTGACGTCGTTTACTGCCCGTAAACAGTGATTCTTGTTTTTCTGATTTGATTCTGATTTTTGTCATATTTTCTTTTTATGATTAGATCATGGATAATATGATATGTTAAAATCAGATTATGTGTTTTAACATGCTTTTATGTGTTGTATGAGCATGGTAGATGGTTATGGCCTTTCGATATTTACTTTATTGCACTTTACATTTACTTGTTTATTTAATTTTATATATGAGATATATGCCTATGTTTACCATGCGATGATAGATTTAGGTGAACTTAAATCAATATAAGGCGTGCTCTAGAAAATCTAGAATAGGAATCGTTTCTTGCCTTAACAATAAATATTATGAATACGATCATGAGTTTCTTGTGTTTATGAAACACGTAATTGAATATGAATTTTCAATATTGAGAGAAATGATGATTCTGTCAACAACAGATTTCTATCTGTAAGAAAGGGTTATTAAGTGACGCCTCTTGACAATGCACCACCCGATCTGGGAATCATCTGATTATCTATTATTGATTTGAAATATTTAATTTAAAAGGAAGAATCTCTTTATAATATGATTATGATTGTAACGTAATATAATCCCTCTAAAATTAAATAATATCAAGTAGTAATTGGCCAATGACACAACGGGCTTGTGTCGGTCATAGCCTTCCAACATGGTAGAAAGTGGTTCTTATTTTTAAATCATTGTCATTTCGTGCTACAGCCGAGGGCTTTGATTTCGAAATAAGAAATACTTGTCTATTACATAGAGATGTGTACATTGAATTAGAATCTAAAGGTCGGTACGTGCTACAGCCGTGGGCCGTTGGAGACTGATTCAATTATACGAAATGTTGGGTTAGACTTGACTTAGAATATTGAGTTTGTCGTGCCACAGCCGTGACTCAATTATTCAAGAGGCTAAACTTATATTAGGGAATAACATAAGATGTAATTGACAAGAGTTGTCTGCCTATTGAACATCACATGACGTTTCGTACCACAGCCGAGGTTGTGTGATGGAATGTAGGATCCCTATTCCCACTAGCTTTATGAATGCTTAATTTTCACTTAGGGGGTTGAAGAAAATTAGATAAACTAGTGGGAGACACTTATGAATAAAGACCCGACTGATATAGTGTTTTGAAATGAAATTGAATATTAGCTAAGTATTGTTATGTGTTTATCATTTACAGATTTACTATATTCGTCATGTCTTCTGCACTATCACTTCAGAGCATACTAGATGCTCACAAGTTGACTGGTCCTAATTTAGCTGTTTGTTTTCACTGTAACAAGTTGGGGCACTGGAAGAGGAACTGCAAGGTTTACCTTGCATAATTGAAGAAGAAGAAGGGTAGTAAGACTACCGCTTCTGATTCAGGCATATTCATGATCGAAGTTAATATGTCACTAGGTCAAATTTCTACTTGGGTATTAGATACCGCCTGTGGTTCTCATATTGCAATTCGTTGCAAGGACTAAAGGGAAGTAGGACTCTTGAAAAAGATGAGGTGATTCTACGTATGGGCAATGGAGCAAGGGTTGCGGCCATATCTGTAGGATCATTTAGTTTACATATGCCTACGGACAAGACTATTATTTTGAATAATTATTATTACGTTCCCTCTATTGTGAGGAATATTGTTTCTATTCCTATGTTGGATTTGGATGGTTTTTCATTTATTATTAAGAATAATGAATGTTCTATCCTTAGAGATAATGTTCTTTATGGATGTGGTATTTTAAATAATGGTCTGTATGTATGTGACGTAGAGCATGATTTACTTCTGATTGAACAAACTCACAAAAGAAAACGAGATGATGAAAATCTGACCTATTTATGGCATTGTAGGCTAGGTCATATTAGTGAAAATAGACTGCGGACATTGCATAAGGAAGGGTTACTTGACCCCTTTGATTTTGAATCATATCCTACATGCGAGTCTTGTCTATTGGGTAAAATGACCAAATCTCCATTTAGTGGACATGGAGAGAGGGCTGCAGATTTGCTAGGATTGGTACACACAGATGTATGTGGACCAATGTCTACGCAAGCCATGGGTGGATTTTCGTACTTCATTACTTCCATAGATGATAGATCTAGATTTGGATATGTGTATTTGATGAAACACAAGTCTGAAGCCTTTGAAAAGTTCAAAGAATATAAACATGAAGTGGAGAAACAAACCAAACACAGTATTATAACTTTTCGATCAGATCGAGGTGGTGAATATTTGAATGGAGAGTTTCTAGATTATCTCAAAGAAAATGGTATAGTCTCCCAGTGGACTCCTCCATATACACCACAGTTAAATGGGGTATCTGAAAGGAGAAATCGAACTTTGTTAGACATGGTTCGATCCATGATGAGCTATGTGAATCTTCCAGTATTCCTATAGGGTTATGCATTAGAAACCTAAGCATATTTACTGAATAAGGTGCCTTCCAAATCTGTTCCTCAAGCTCCATATGAGATATGCAAAGAAAGGAAACCGAGTCTTAAACACGTTAAGATTCGGGGATGTCCAGCTTATGTCAAGAAAGTTGACCCAGATAAGATGGAATCTCGATCCGTAAAATGTAATTTTGTGGGATATCCTAAAGAGACTTTGGGGTATTACTTTTACACCGATCATCGGGTGTTTGTCTCCAGACATGCTACCTTCTTGGAAAAGTAGTTTATCCTTGAAGGAAACAGTGGGAGCAAAATTGAACTTGATGAAGTTCAAGAAGCACAAACTACTACGGATCAAGTGGAAACACCTGTAGACTGAACAACCTTCTGTGGAACAGCCCATTCGTAGGACAGGGAGAGTGTCTCGCCAACCTGAGAGGTATTATGGTCTTGTCATTGAGAATGAAAATGAGTTGTCAATCATTGATGATGACAACCCAGTGACCTATAATGAGGCTATGAGTAGTGTTGACTCAGAGAAATGGCATAGTGCCATGAAATCCGAAATGGAATCTATGTATACCAACCAAGTATGGACTTTGGTTGAGGCGCCTGAAGGTGTTAAGCCTATTGGGTGCAAGTAGGTATACAAAAGAAAGATTGGAGCAGATGGCCAGGTGGAGACCTATAAGGCCAGACTCGTGGCAAAAGGATTCAAACAAAGGCAAGGGTTTGACTTTGATGAAACTTTTTCGCTTGTAGCCCTGTTAAAATCAATTCGAATTTTGCTTGCGATTGCTGCTTACTACGACTATGAGATCTGGAAAATGGACGTGAAAACGTCCTTCCTCAATGGGGAACTTGAGGAGGAAGTGTATATGACACAGCCAGAGGGTTTTCTTTCCAAGGGAAATGAACACCTAGTGTGTAAGCTGCTGCGAACCATATATGGTTTAAGGCAAGTTTCTCGTAGATGGAACATCCGTTTTGATGAGACAATCAAAGAGTTTAGTTTTATCAAAAACATAGATGAACCATGTGTCTACAAGAAGTTTAGTGGGAGAGCAATAACATTTCTTGTATTGTATGTGGATGACATACTTCTTATAGGAAATGATATACCGATGCTACAATCAGTCAAAGTATGGATATTAAAGAACTTCACCATGAAGGACTTGGGAGAAGCATCCTACATTCTCGGTATGAAGATCTATAGAGATAGATCTAGAAGAATGATAGGTCTTACCCAGGGTACTGTTAGGGCGAAAACATGCACTAATATTCACACAAGTATACGCGTTCGCAAGTAATATAGAATACTTTCTAGTTCGTTCCCTCAGAGACTCAGACTAAGTTATTGTCTAATTAAACTCACTCACCAATGTATGATTACTTCTCAATGTTAAGATAGCACTTAAAATTGTTGATTAAATATTAATTATAATTAACTACTTAATTAACCACTTAACTAACACTTCATTTATCAATAATAAAACACTCATGAGATCACAACTTCATTATTACTTCCTTCTATAGCCATTGTTATTACCTTTAGCATGTGACAGTGATGATATTAATCGAATAACACGGAACTGATAAAAGCCAACTTTCATTGTACTAATACCATTCTACCAGACATCCATAATTAAGATAGAAGTTGAATAGTCATCAATCTAAAACACAATCTAAAACATAATCTCCTTTTTTCTTTTGTGAAAACGTCTCAAATCTAATTATATAATAGTCCCATAAAACTCAGATTACATAGAAGTTGGAAGCCAAACAGAAGTAGAAGTCTAAAATAATTTATCCTTTTCCCCGACCCTGCGCGGCCGCTCAGCATTTCTGCGCGGGCGCGCAAGGCTGCTGCGCGACCGCTCAGCATTGTTGCGCGGGCGCGCAGGACCCTACTGGAAAAAATCCAGGTTTGCTCCGTTTCTTCGCCGTAATCTGCCCGTTCTTTTCCTCTCGCAATGGTGAACACATGCCAAGGCTTATTCTTGATGATTCCTCCTCCGAAATGCAACTAATACCCTGAAATGAATAAACACTAGAAAAACGCATCAAATACACAAAATACTTGATTTTAAGACACCAATTTAAGCCATTTTAAGACGTTCTAAGTGGTATAAAATGCCACTTATCACACCCCCAAACTTAAATCGATGCTTGTCCTCAAGCGTCACAGACTCAAAACAAATAAAAATATGCATGAATACAATCTATATGAAAATGCAACGATCCCCCTTACTACAATTAACCAACCAAATTGTCACATCTCAACGAATGCAGTTAGACAACTAAAGATCAATAAACTCATGCAAACGGACATACAGCCAGAAACGTGGTGTGTGCAAATGCTTAACTGATATGCTTCGGAACTAGACCAATTACTATGACTAGACTATCTTCAAGGCAATCCTACGATTATACAAAGAATAAAAATTCTAGGCACAAAGTGATAAACAACACTACAAGAACTCTGGAGCTTACTACGGAATTGTGCTTTTTATTTACAACTCAAATGCTTATTTGATCGTGCAATGAGTGAGGTCCACAAAAGACTTATACAATGGTATCCATGTAACGAGCGTTAGGTTAGCGGATCCCAGACTCTAAAAGCCTTAGGTCACTAGGCACAAAGTCCCCTAAGAACTTAATAACTCGAATACCAAAGAGCCCACTCTTGATCAATTATGCAAAAAAAATTTTTTTTTCTTTTCTGAGCAAGTGCGTTTCGCTCCATCTTGCTCAACCCTAGACTACTCGCATAACATGCGAGCCGGCTACTAGCCATTTGACGCCTAGCCACAACTAGCAACAAATTCCATTTTTACTCCATTTTTTTTTCTTTTTCATGCCTTTACCACTAGGAACCTATTATCAAATTCTAAGCATAATAAATAGATTATCCTCGAAAATAATCAGATCATAACAACAATCTAGCCCTTAAGCATTCTCTAAGACTTAGTGAAAATACAAGTGCTTCTAGCATGCATATCAACCTACACAACTTAATATCACTTTAATGCTATCACTACACTCGCATCAATATCACAATTCAGTCGATAAATCATTGCAAAAGGGATCATGGTATATGCGTGAGCTATATGATATGACAAACAAATAAAGCTATATAAAAAACTATATGGCAAAAATTATGCAACTATATGAACTAACTATCATGAATATGCAGCTATATGACACACACAAAATATTCCTTAACTACCACCCCCAAACTTAAAATCTTCACTGTCCCCAGTGAAGGTAGTAGAAAGGAACACAGGGTATACCTACTCGGAGTCATCATCATCATCACCCTCAGTGGGTGGAGTATCAGGCGGCGGGTATGCAGAGTCCTCACCAAAAACTGGCCACTGGATATCAGCTCCAAGGCCTCGAAAAGCAGTCCCTAACGCAAGAGTGAGCTCCTGAGCAAACCTGCTCTGCGTCTCATACATGGCATCTATCCGCCGTGAGAGCCTCCTATACTGGGCATCACCCATCCTAGCACCCTCCTGAGCTCTCGAAGAACCAGCCTCACCACACCCTGGCCTAGCCATAGTAGCATCTCGTGCTGGACGCCCTCCTGGAAGACGATAACCCAGCCCATGCTCCTCAGGCTCACCACCGGTCCACTCCTGCATCACATTCAGAGTGCCAGAATCTATCGGAGCTGCTGGCAATTGCAACTGCTCATGAGCCGGCCAGTTCACTCCTACTGCTCGGCATAGCTTCGTAACCGTGGATGCATAAGGGATGTTCATATGCTTTGCTCCCCTCAAAAACTTCAGAATTCCTTGGTAGATAAACTCACCAAGGTCCACATAGTATTCCTCATTCAGAATTCCCCACAACAACTGTGCTCTCTCAACTGTGACCTCGTGTGCATGTGAAGAAGGCAAAATATTAGCACATATAAATGCATTCCATGCACGGGCATACCTGTTCACGGCGATCGCCGGAAAGTGACGATACTCATTATTGGCTGGACTGCAGTTCCAAACTGTGCCCGGTCGACAGAGAGTCACACAAATCAAATCCAAGTCAAAATCCTCAGCAGTCTTTTCATTCCAGTTCTCCTCCTCGGGCTTCCTCTCTCGCTGTCCAATCACACGGCGAATCGCCGCAGGATGATAATCAACCGTCAGCCCACGAACTACAGAAAACCCATTCTTTTCAGCCTTCGCGTTCGCGTAGAACTCGCGAACAACACTCTTCGGTACTGCTTCGGGTGACTCACAAAAAGCTATCCACCCCTTCTCTACAATCATGGGCAACAACTCACCATCCCTCCCTGATGGTAAAAACCCCCTCTCCTTCAGAATCGGCTTCCCCAACAGCCTAGTGTACTCCTCCTCCGCAGCTCTGTCAGTTAACCGAGGCCTTGCAGCAGTACCCCTTGATGAATCAGCAGTAGGAACTGTGCTGCTGCTGTCAATAGTGCGTGCTATCTTGGGTGCCATTGATTTGTGAATAAAAGTGTGTAAGAACTGATTTTTGATGTTTATGAGAGGGTTTAAGTAGGAAGTTTGTGGGAGATATGTAGGATAGGTGTATGTATATATAGGGTGTGGAGTAGGTTAAATTAGATTAGGAGTGGGGTTGAGGGATAAAATCATGGGGTAATGGGAAAAGAATTCGTGGGTTTATGTTCTGTGATGGGTTTTTTTGTGTTGTTTTTTTTTTCAGAACTGCAAAAAAATTTCTGGAACTCGACTCCTGCGCAGCCGCTCAGCATTTCTGCGCGGGCGCGCAGCAAGCTGCGCGGCCGCTCAGCATAGCTGCGCGGGCGCTGAGGGTCTCTGGAAAAAAAAATTTTCAGCCCCTGTTTTCTGATTTTTTTGTGTTTTTGGATAGGTTATTAACTTCTAAGGGTTCCTGTAACAACAGTTCATGGGTTGCCTCCCACGCAGCGCTTTCTTTTTCGTCATTAGCTTGACGTTCCGTACCTTTCTCAAGTAGTCAACAAAATGGCACTAACCACCTCTCGGTTTGCCATGTCCCCATAGTAGTGCTTCAACCGCTGACCGTTAACCTTGAATGCTTGGTCCGAATCATTCTCAAAAATTTCCACCGCTCCATGTGGAAACACAGTTTTGACAATAAAAGGTCCAGACCACCTTGATTTCAACTTCCCAGGAAAAAGTCGGAGCCGAGAGTTGAATAACAGAACTTGTTGCCCTGGCACAAATAACTTAGGATGTAGCTTCCTATCGTGCCACCTCTTCACCTTTTCCTTATACATTTTGTTATTCTCGTATGCTTGAAGTCGAAATTCATCAAGTTCATTAAGCTGAAGCATTCTTTTCTTACCAGCTGCATCTAAATCCAGGTTCAATTTCTTCAATGCCCAGTAGGCCTTATGCTCAAGCTCCGCCGGTAGATGACATCCCTTACCGTACACCAACTGAAACGGTGACATCCCAAGTGGAGTTTTGTATGCTGTTCTGTAAGCCCAAACAGCTTCATCGAGCTTTAAAGACCAATCCTTCCTTGATGGACAAACAACCTTCTCTAGAATGCGCTTTATCTCTCTGTTAGACACTTCCGCTTGACCATTTGTTTGCGGATGATAGGCAGTAGCTACTCGATGATTCACATTATAATGCTGCATAATAGAAGTGAACTTACGGTTGCAAAAATGCGATCCTTCATCACTTATGATTACCCGAGGCGTTCCAAACCTTGTGAAAATTTGCTTATGAAGAAAATTTAGCACTGCCTTTGCATCATTTGTCGGTAAAGCTTTAACTTCGACCCATTTTGAGACATAATCGACTGCCAGCAAGATGTACTGATTATTGCAAGACGAGATAAAAGGCCCCATGAAATCGATTCCCCATACATCAAAGACCTCGACTTCAAGCATCACATTTAATGGCATCTCATCCTTCCTTGACAAATTTCCCACTCTTTGGCAACGATCACACCTTAAAACAAACTGATGAGCATCCTTGAACAAAGTAGGCCAGAAAAAACCTGCTTGCAGAATACGAGCTGCCGTCTTCTCACCTCCATAGTGTCCACCATAAACCGTGGAATGGCAGTCTCGTAATATCCCCTCCGTCTCACAGAACGGGATACATCTCCTGATGATCTGATCAGCTCCCTGTCTAAACAAATATGGTTCATCCCACATATACCACTTCACCTCATGCAGAAACTTCTTCTTTTGAGCGGATGTCAAATTAAGCGGCATTATATTGCTGACAAGATAGTTTACAATATCTGCAAACCATGGTTCTTCCTCCTGAATTGCAAACAACTGCTCATCCGGAAAAGATTCATTGATTAACGTCCTATCTTGTGAAGTAGAATCGGGATTCTCCAACCTAGAGAGATGGTCAGCTACTTGATTCTCGGTACCTTTTCTATCTTTGATCTCTAACTCAAATTCCTGAAGTAAAAGCACCCAACGAATGAGTCTCGGCTTCGAATCCTTCTTAGAAACCAGATAGCGAATAGCTGCATGATCTGTGAATACTGTTACTTTCGTACCAAGCAGATAAGATCGAAATTTCTCAAAGCCAAAGACTATAGCCAAAAGCTCCTTCTCAGTAGTGGTGTAGTTCAATTGGGCCCCATTTAAAGTCTTACTCGCATAGTAGACCACATGGAAGAGATTTTTCTTGCGCTGTCCCAGAACTGCACCTACCGCATAGTCACTCGCATCACACATCATCTCAAACGGTTCTGTCCAATCTGGTGCTGTAATAACTGGTGCCGTGATCAAACTCTCCTTGAGAGTCTCGAATGCTGCCAAACATTCATCATCAAATTTGAAAGGCACATCTTTCTCAAGTAAATTGCACAACGGCTTAGATATCTTTGAAAAGTCCTTGATGAATCACCGATAAAAACCCGCATGACCGAGAAAACTACGGATTCCTTTCACCGAATTAGGTGGGGGAAGATTTTCAATGACTCCCACCTTGGCCTTGTCCACCTCCAGACCTTTGCTAGAGACCTTATGCCCAAGGATAATGCCTTCACGCACCATAAAATGACATTTCTCCCAATTAAGCACCAAATTAGTTTCCACGCATCTTTTGAGTACGGCGCGCAGATTATTCAAACATTCATCATATGAGTGTCCAAAGACGGAGAAGTCATCCATGAACACTTCGACGTTATTTCCAATCATGTCAGAGAATATAGCCATCATACATCTCTGAAAGGTGGCTGGGGCGCCACATAACCCAAACGAAACTCTACGAAAAGCAAATATGCCAAATGGACAAGTGAAGGTAGTCTTTTCCTGATCCTCTGGTGCAATACAAATCTGATTATACTCGGAATAACCATCCAGAAGACAAAAATACTCATGTCCCGCCAATCTGTCAAGCATTTGATCAATGAATGGGAGAGGGGAGTGATCCTTCCTTGTGGCTTTGTTCAATTTTCTATAATCCATGCATACTCTCCATCCTGTAACTGTTCGAGTAGGGATGAGCTCATTCTTTTCATTTGCGACCACGGTGATACCTCCTTTCTTAGGTACACATTGCACGGGGCTCACCCACGAGCTGTTAGAAATAGGATAAATGATGCCTGCATCTAGCCATTTCAGAATTTCTTTCTTCACCACCTCCTTCATGATCGGGTTCAGTCTTCGCTGCTGTTCCACAGTTGGCTTACTACCTTCCTCTAACAGAATTTTATGCATACAATATGAAGGACTTATCCCCTTGATGTCTGCTATGGTCCATCCTATAGCCGATTTGAATTCTCTCAAAATCCTTAAGAGCTTGTCTTCCTCACTACCTGAAAGGTCAGCTGAAATAATAACAGGTAACATAGATGAATCACCTAAAAAAGCATACCTCAAGTGTTCAGGTAATGGTTTGAGCTCCAAGATAGGTGCTTCCTCTATTGATGGTTTGAGCTTCCCTTCAGCATTCTTAAGGTCAGAAGTACCAAGAGATTCAAATGGTATGTCGAGCTTTCGCTTCCATGGAGAAGCGTTCAGATATTGTAATTGCTCGTTGCTATCTTCATCATCGCTGTCAAAATCCCCCACTAAGGCCTTTTCCAATGCATCAGACATTAGCATGTGATCGAGTTCCGAAGTAACTGCGGAATCAATCACATCCACTTTTAAACACTCCTCATCTTCTGTAGGGAATTTCATTGCCTTGAATACGTTGAAGGTCACATCCTGATCTTGGACCCGCATAGTAAGTTCCCTTTTTTGCACATCTATCAAGGTACGGCCAGTAGCCAAGAAAGGCCTCCCCAAGATTATGGGAATCTTCTTATCTTCCTCAAAATCCAGAATAACAAAATCTGCAGGAAAGAAGAGCTTATCCACCTTGACGAGCACATCCTCAACTATGCCCCTTGGGTAAGTAATGGAACGGTCCGCCAATTGTAGCGACATGTATGTGGGTTTTGGATCAGGCAGATCCAGCTTTTTAAAGATCGACAAGGGCATCAGATTAATGCTTGCTCCCAAATCACAAAGGCACTTGTCAAAAGTTAGATTGCCAATGGTGCAAGTAATGGTGAAGCTTCCTGGATCTTTCAGTTTTGGTGGTAACTTTTGCTGCAGAACAGCGCTGCATTCTTCCGTGAGAGCAACGGTTTCAAGGTCATCCAGTTTCACCTTCCTTGAAAGAATAGTCTTCATAAACTTCGCATAACTAGGCATTTGTTCCAGAGCCTCAGCGAAAGGTATATTGATGTGAAGTTTCTTGAACACCTCCAGAAACTTCCCGAACTGTCTATCCAGCTTTTGTTGCTGCAATCTCTTAGGAAAAGGTGGTGGAGGATAGAGCTGTTTCTCCCCTGTATTAGCCTCAGGCAGAGTGTGTTCAACAGTAGTCTTCTTTGGTTCCGCCACTTTCTCCTTTTGCTTAGATTGTTCATCTCTAACTTCAGCTTCGACTTCTTTTGCCTTTTCAGCATCAGCTACTTTTCCAGACCTTAAGGTAATAGCCTTGACTTGCTCTTTAGCTTCCTTCCTGCCTGGTACTTCCGTGTCACTGGGAAGAGTGCCAGGTTGACGATTGAGTACTGCATTGGCTAATTGACCGATTTGATTTTCCAAGGTCTTGATAGAAACCGCCTGACTCTTGCACAATAGCTTAAGTTCCTCAAAATCAGCACTAGTAGGTGCAGCTGCACTTCCCTGTTGAGGATATGATTGCCTTGTAGCATATTGCTGTGGTTGCTGGAATCCAGGTGGGTTAAACTGTTTACTCACTCCTTGCTGATATGGTGGCTGAATAGCATTCTGATTATTTCCCCAGCTGAAATTTGGATGATTTCTGTTGTTAGGATGATAGGTTGCTGGCACAGGCTGCTGTTATCGCTGATAATTATTCACATACTGAACAGATTCGTTGACAAGAGAACACTGATCCGTAGCATTAGAACCTGTAAAAAGCTCACAAACCATAGCTATTTGATTAACTCCATATGTAGCCAAAGAATCAACCTTCATTGATAGCGCTTGGAGCTGGGCTGCAATAGCGGTGGCTGCATCAACTTCCAGAATACCTGCGACCTTGCCTGACGTCATCCTCTGAGTTGGGTTTTGATGCTCATTTTCAGCCATTGTCTCTATAAGATTATACGCCTCAGTATAGCTTTTAGCCCATAAGGCTCCTCCAGCTGTTGCATCGAGCATGGGCCGAGATTGGGCCCCCAAACCATTATAAAAACCAGTGATTACCATCCAATCCGGCATTCCATGATGTGGACATTTTCTCAACATTTCCTTGTAGCGTTCCCAAGCGTCGCACATAGATTCTGTAGGTTGCTGCGCAAACTGAGTAAGAGCACTCCTCATAGCAGCAGTCTTTGCCATTGGATAAAACTTCACCAGAAACTTTTGCGCAAGATCTTGCCACGTAGTGATGGACCCAGCTGGTTCAGAATGTAACCAGTCTTTAGCCTTATCCCTCAGTGAGAATGGGAAAAGCCTCAACTTGATAGCCTCATCAGTCACGCCATTATACTTAAAAGTGCTGCAGATCTCGACAAAATTCCTTATGTGCATGTTGGGGTCTTCAGTTGCCGCTCCTCCAAAAGAAACAGAATTCTGCACCATCTGAATAGTGCCCGGCTTGATTTTAAAGGTGTTAGCTTGAATAGCCGAATGAAGGATGCTTGACTGAATGTCATCAATTTTAGGCCGAGAAAAATCCATAAGAGCTGGATCAGCTTGAACAATACGATCTCCCATGTTTACTGGTTCTTTCTGCTCAGTTCCTGAATTCGAATCCTCAAAATCTAACTTCTCCGGAGTATCAAGAACTTCGTCTTTCTCCTCAGCTGTATCTAAGGTCCTCTTGCGAGCACGAGAACGAGTTTGCATAAACGCTTGCTAAAGTACCTGAAACACAACCGAAAAGAGTAATTAACTACTATGTCCTAATCACTGAGTCCTAATGACCAATGATGGTAAGTACATAAACTAAACAAATACGCCGAGTTCCCCGGCAGCGGCGCCAAAAACTTGTTAGGGCGAAAACATGCACTAATATTCACGCAAGTATACGCGTTCGCAAGTAATATAGAATACTTTCTAGTTCGTTCCCTCAGAGACTCAGACTAAGTTATTGTCTAATTAAACTCACTCACCAATGTATGATTACTTCTCAATGTTAAGATAACACTTAAAATTGTTGATTAAATATTAATTATAATTAACTACTTAGTTAACCACTTAACTAACACTTCAATTTATCAATAATAAAACACTCATGAGATCACAACTTCATTATTACTTCCTTCTATAGCCATTGTTATTACCTTTAGCATGTGACAGTGATGATATTAATCGAATAACACGGAACTGATAAAAGCCAACTTTCATTGTACTAATACCATTCTACCAAATATCCACAATTAAGATAGAAGTTGAATAGTCATCAATTATGTTGAGTTCCTATATGTCTACAGAAATTGACAACACAATGATTTAAGCACAAGTTATTTCTTTGATTACATAGGGCAAATAAAACTGTTAGAGTTACCCACTAATCATGCACAACGTACATGAACCTATGCTAGCATGGCAAGTTCTAAATCTCAAGATCCACCGTCGCTTCACAAGAGATTAACACCCTATCTTATATGTTCGCGACGCACATAAGACGAATACGCACAACCAATACTAGATATCATGCAATCATCACACACTAAAGTATTAAACAATTAACTAAAGAATTTCATAATAAATCCGTTGCAACCCCATGATCACGATTAGCCCATAATAGAACTTATCGCCATCATGGGTTCATATGAAATCATGATAAACAACACAAGAAAATAATAACTAAACTAATTATATTAAAACAGAGTACGTCACAAGAGTAAATAAGTCAAAGCAAGAAAACTAGCATCCAACGTTACAACGAAACAAGAATCACAAGAATATATGCTTCCTCTTCATTGCGGTGTACTAAATCGGCCTTCTTCCTTATCTCCTTCGCTTCTTGCGCAAAACACAATCTAAAACATAATCTCCTTTTTTCTTTTGTGAAAACGTCTCAAATCTACTTATATAATAGTCCCATAAAACTCAGATTACATAGAAGTTGGAAGCCAAACAGAAGTAGAAGTCTAAAATAATTTATCCTTTTCCCCGACCCTGCGCGGCCACTCAGCATTTCTGCGCGGGCGCGCAAGGCTGCTGCGCGGCCGCTCAGCATTGCTGCGCGGGCGCGCAGGACCCTACTGGAAAAAATCCAGGTTTGCTCCGTTTCTTCGCCGTAATCTGCCCGTTCTTTTCCTCTCGCAATGGTGAACACATGCCAAGGCTTATTCTTGATGATTCCTCCTCCGAAATGCAACTAATACCCTGAAATGCATAAACACTAGAAAAATGCATCAAATACACAAAATACTTGATTTCAAGACACCAATTTAAGCCATTTTAAGACGTTCTAAGTGGTATAAAATGCCACTTATCAGGTACATACATCCAGAAAGTGCTTAAAAGGTTTAGCATGGAAAACTCCAAAAGAGGTCTCATACCGATGAGCCATGGAGTGTCCCTTTCTGAAAAAATGTCTCCTAAGACACCTGAGGAAAGAGAGCGTATGAGTAAGATTCCTTATGCTTCAGCAATAGGATCTATCATGTACGCGATGTTGTGTACAAGGCCTGATGTTACTTATTCAATTAGTGTGACGAGCAGATATCAGTCCAATCCAGGTGAAGACCACTGGAAAGCAGTGAAAAACATCCTTAAGTACTTGCGAAGGACTCGGGACATTTTTCTTGTTTTTGGTGGTGAATCTGAGTTGAAAATAGAGGGTTATACTGACTCTAGTTTTCAATCAGAGAGTGATAGCAAATCCATGTCAGGGTACGTGTTTACTCTGAATGGTGGTACAATTCAGATTGTTGAAAGAGGAGATGTCAACGTCGAGAGAGTTGACACACATAACAACGTAGCAGACCCACTCACAAAGCCACTTTCTCAGAGTCACTTTGATTGTCATAAAGACAAGATGGGTATTAGATACCAGAGTGATTGGCTTTAGTACAAGTGGGAGATTGAAAGAGATATGTCCTAAGTCCAATCATGTATGAGGATTTAGGAATAACTTTTATGTAATCTGTTTTGATTTCATTGATATTAATAAAAGACTTGTTTTGTTTTTATTGCGGGCTCTATCTATTTAAATGTTTAAATAAGATATACCACAGTTTAGAGTAAAGCTTTTTATGGATTGTGATGAGATCATAATAATGAGACCTAAAAGATGATAACTCTAAACTTAAATAGTTCCTGGTCGTAGGATTACTAACTGGTAATTAATAATCCGCAAAGATCGGTACATACTATGCTTGCTTCATTATGAAGGATGTTTATTCTCATATATATTTGTGTGGTGACACTATAGCTAGTATGTAGGTGCTTATTATAGAATAAGTTCACTGAACATGACTCACACAGCTGAACAACTGATGGAGTTCACTCATGTGTCAACAGTTGTTCATATAGTGATAGTTGTACAAGTATCCTTAGACTTGAGGTCATCATAGTCATCTTGTGTACACTGAACTATACTTTGGTTTAGTTCTTAGTCTAAAGGGACAATTATAAGGGCTCTACTGGGTATAGGAATTTGTACACGAAGATAGTGTATGATCAATAAAGGATCTACCCATTCCAGTGAAGGAAGAGAATGTACAATACTGATCCACTTATGCTAGTTCAGGAATCTCTAACCAGAGTGAATGGAATTAGAAAGGAGTTTATAATTTACATTAAATAGAACTAAGCATAGTGAATGGGAAAGCAAGTGATTAAATAAGATAGGCTTGACACAAGTTCCATGCCTTGTATTTAATCGTGACATTGCAGGGTAGAAGGAATTGATTGTACGGTAACTACTCACTGAATAGGTTCTTGGTATTCTAAGCAGTGAATTCGTATTATCCGGATAGTCGCGATATGCTGAGAAGTATCCCTCACGATGTAGAATAAATATGATTAATTAATTAATCATATTTAATGAATTAGAGAATTTATATAAATAATGATAAAATAGTTTTATTATTATTTATTTCTACTACCGGCTTAATATTGAACCTACAGGGTCACACCATAAAAAAGAATGATTTAATGGTGGAGGAATTAATTAATAATGGCTGATAATTATTTATTTATGAAATAAATAATTAATTGGCAAATTTAATAATTGATTAAATAAGATTTAATTGATTATAAATTAATTAAGAAAAGGTTCTTAATATTATTAATTAAGAATTTAATTTTTGGAAATTAAATCAAGTGAGAGAATTATTTCTAAAGAGTTTAGAAAAAGGATTAATAATTAAAAGGTGTTTTAATTATTAGTGAGAATAAAAGGGTTAATAATAATAAAATTTTTATGGGAAAATTTTCAGCTGAAAATTTTGCCTATAAATATACTATTATAAACCCTATTTTTGCCTCATCTAAAAAGATTTATAAAACCCTAATTCTCTCCATCGCCTCCTCCTTCATTACATCATTTTCTTGGTGGATACCGGTGGAGTGCTTCACACTTGAGGAGCAGCTGCTAAGGATCTTCGTTCATCATTTTTGGATCACCATTAAAGACCTCCATCTTTCCATTAACGTAAAGCTTCTTAAGGTAAACATACTGAACTACGAATTAAATATTATTTTTCACATGGATCCTGCGGAGGGTTTCGTTTTTTTAAAGATTAAATTTACGTTTTTGCTGCGTTTATGTGCTAAAAACCCTTCAACCTATTCTTGATAGTCAGCTTATTCAGCTCTCGGTAGTCTATGCATAATCTAATACTACCATCCTTTTTCTTTACAAACAGTACTGGTGCACCCCATGGTGACACACTGGGTCATATCATCCCGTTATCTAATAATTCTTGCAGTTGAGAAGCTAGTTCCTTCATCTCAACTAGGGCCAGCCTATAAGGGGCCTTAGATACTGGTGTCGTCCCTGGTGCTAATTCTATAGTGAACTCTATTTCTCTGTCGGGTGGAAATCCTAGTTTTTCTCTGGAAACACATCCTTGAATTCATTTACTATTGGTATGTCCTGTAAGTTGGTAACTTCCTTCTTAGTATCCATCACATAAGCCAAGTAGGCCTCGCTACTTTTATTTAACAATCACTTAGCCTGAATCAAGGTCAGAAAATTTTGGGTCTTTCGTTGACCTTTAAACATTATTTCCTTTCTATTTTGCACTCTTATCTTTACTCTTTTCACTCACAATCTTTTTGCACTCCATTACTAGATAACCAGTCCATTCCTAGAATCACATCGAATTCTCCTAGCGCAAATGGGATTAAGTCAACCTCAAAGTCTTTCCCTTCTAGTTTCAACTTGCATTTAGGGTGTACTTGATTTACAGGAATTATTTCTCGATTCGCTACTTCCACTTGTAATACCTCACGTAAGGGTACAGCATTAAGATTTAACTTCCTAGAAAATTTTTGAGATATAAAAGACTTGGTCGCTCCAGAATCAAATAGAACATTTACATGTTCGGAATTTAACAGAAGTTTACCTGCTACCATATCAGTGTTCTGGATAACGTCCTAAACGGTCATGTTGAAAGTGCTAGCAGCTGGGGGCTGGTTGGATGCAGCTCAGCTCATCCCCGAGGCTAGGGGCCTTAGTGTCGGGAAATCCTTCCTCATGTGCCCTACTTTCCCATACTGTAAACACGCTATGTTGGGTCGGGTGCAGTTGTTGGCGAGGTGTTCGGTTTGGTCGCACATGTAGCATTTCAGAGGGGCTCTTGCCTAGTTGCACACTCCAAAGTGTCTTTTTCCGCATGTCTGACACTCCGTAATCGGGGCATGGGGTTGGATGTGAAATGTTGCCCTAGATGGTCTGCCGCCCTGGCCAACGCTCTCACTTGGGACCTTTCTAAATCTGGGGCCTCTCGCAGGTTGGGACACCACTCCCCTGAAAAACCTGCTTGGAAGGCTCCTGTTCTTGGTTCCTCCTCCTTGACTTCCTATCTTCCTTTTCCTACACTCCTTTTCTTTCAAACTTTGTTCACTACCTGCTTCAATAATTGAGGCTTTCTGCACCAAGGTGGCATAATCGGTCAGTTCTAGCACTGCTACTCGGTTCTGGATCCACTATTTCAGACCAAGATGAAACCTTCGTGCCTTCTTTTCTTCTGTATTCACAAACTCTGGTACAAATCATGACAGTTCAGTGAACTTAGCCTCGTACTTTGCCCCAGTCATTTTATCATGTTTCAGCTCTAGAAACTTAATCTCCATCTGAGTCTCTATAAACCTAGGGAAGTACTTGTCTAAGAACAATCCGGTAAATCTTACCATGGAATCAAAGTATCAGTCTCGAGGTTTCGTTTAGACTCCCCACAGTAGTTAGCTTCCCTTCTAGAATGTAAAAGGTGAAGATGGTCTTGTGTTGCTCTTCAACACCTAGTATTTCGAAGGACTTTTCTATTTCCTTAATCCAGGCTCGTGCCTCAACGGGGTCGGCAGATCCTAGAAACTCCGGGGTTTTGAGAGATTTGAATGCCCTGAAGGCAGTGGCAGCAGTCTGTTGGACAATATGTGGCTGTGGTGGAATGAGATGTTTGTTTAGATTGGCCCTTAAAAGTTCCATAAATTCATTCATGGGGTTCCCTTCCTGATGGGTATCCTCAGCTTCTTTATCTACATATTCTTCTTCATCATACTCATTATAGTCTAGATTTTCTTCACTTTCCTCATTCACTACATTGTCAGGTCTATTTTGTTGTTGGTTGATAGATTCTACGGGATGTGCCCTGGTTCCTCTTCTACAGGGTGGCATTGTTCTGATAAGGAAAATATGTTAATACAGTTATAAAATTTTACATTTGGATTAATATTCGTAGGTAAGCATGTTATTAATTATCTGGCATGCTTTTATCAAGTGTAATAATATGGTAAATAATTTCTTAATAATTGTTAGATATATATCATAGGGTCTCCTAGAATACATCTTGGGGACAAAACAACCATCTAAATCCATACATGATTCTGAATATAATACATCAACTACATGATCCTGAATACTGAAATACAAATACATACACCGGGTACCCTGAAGGGATAGGAATATTATCTACTACTAGCTATCCTAATAAAATTGGTGACAAGTCACTCAGCCCTTTACAAGGTCCATAAGTAGTCACTGGCCTCTCAGTCATTATCACTGTGCGTGGGGTCTCGAACCCTCCTCATCGCTCCTACCATCATCATCTATATATCAACTAACGGGATGTATCCCCCCATCATCGTCATCCTCATCTGTACTCGGGTATGGAGCTCAATCCCATTAATCTTCCGGTAAGCTATAGCTGGGAAAGCAGCTCTAAAGTCCCCTGGGTATCCTAGCCTGATGGCTCTCTCGGCGGTCAGTGCCTGTCGTAGCTCCACAATGCAGGCAGATGCCGCGGTGATCTCAGTGTTAAGCTGAGCCACTATCCAGTCATGCACGGCTACATGTATGGTCACTGAGGTGGTAGAGGTGAGTATGGGTCACTAGAGGTTATGTCATGAACCTTGTAGGTCTGTGCCTCCATCTCGTCATCCTCGTCGTCATCAGTGTAGGGCAAAGGGCTCAGCATCCCTAGGTGAGGTGTAGGAGGGTGAACGATCAGGAGAGGGTACATCTCTATGTCTGTCCAGTCTACGCCATCGCCCTGGGGCATCTGAACATCATCAGCTATGAGGGCAGGGAAGTCAGTCTCCTCCTCCAGGGGATCCTCAGTAGGGTCATCATCTGAGTCATCAATAGGTGGGTCCTTCGGCTCAGGAGTAGGGTCACGCTCAGGGGCCATAACATCCTCAACAGGGTCAACTTCCCCCACAGGCCCCACTGGTACCTGACACAATAGGCAAGGTATTATTAACTTAGAGTCGGAATTCCCTTGAGGGTAAAACTGTCAAGACCACCCATTGCAGTCTGATGACGAACTCAACTTGAGTTCTAATTGATTATTATTACTCTTATGTCTATATATTTTATATCATATCATTTCCAAGATTTGATAACCTAAGGCTCTGATACCATTTCTGTGGCGCCCCAAAATCCGGGGTCGGGGATCTAGGAGGCCACGCCATCTTGAATCCTGTATAACTCTTATCTTGTACAACAATATATAAATACTCACACTTTTATGACCCCACACTTATCAACAAACACACACTTATAGGTTATTGTCTTAGAAACAAACCATGCATTACTAGAGTGTGTCAATCCACAAAGTGATAATTATTACAATCCCAAAAGTGATTAAGTCTTACCACAAAAGTAACCTTTATGTAAGGTTAGACCGACGGCCAAATATTCATTTCTTGGTTATTATCTTACATAAGTCATACTTGTAAATAAGACGGACTAAAAATAACCGAAAACCAATCCAGCTTATTCGATCTACCTGAAGTACATCACCAAATATCCTACGGAATAGCTGGCCGTTTCCTACCCGTTTCATGGCCGTGAGTTTCATGATAGGCATCTTGATTCACTCTTGTGTTGTGTCAATTTAAGAAAACAAGTGTGAGCTATAATGCTCAGCATAATAATGTACAGTATGAAAAGACTGTATGAGAAATTTATATATGATTCCATATACTATAAATATGTTTACTTAAATGGTTTTTCTTGGTTTTACCCACCTTCTTTCGAAACAATTCTTTTGTTGACTTATTATCCTGCAAATACCTTAATGGTAAACCCAACACCTAGGCTTGGGTTACTATATTGCATCACAATTCTAATTGGAAGAATTTAGAACATTCACTAGAGCCATCACATACGATGATCAGTCGTAATACGGAAATAGTAACCTATTCTACTAGTAGAAGGACGACACCTTCATATCCTGGTTATCACCCTTACCGCATTCGGGTATACACATACTTCACAAGTTTTTAGTACACAAAGTACCTTCGCATTCGGTACCTTTGGTAGTATCCCTAGTACTCTTCGTACTAGAGTCTACCCCACCAAGTCCTTTGAAGAATTTCATCATATCTCGAGAACTAGAACCACATCGAAGTTCCCTAAGCATTTTTCTTGTTGATAGAAACAACTCATCTTATATGTGTATATATGTATATGTACTTCCGAGAATTTTTGGAGGAAGTACTAAGGTAATGTGAGTTAACAGTTGTAAACGGATAAATGATTAAGGGGGAGTTCCTTTTGAAATTATAATCAAAATATTTATAATACGTCGAGATAACATTCTTCAACGATCTGAAGGTATTAGATAACTTCTCCTATATTAAATGAATAATTGAAATAATATGCATTGTTCGAGTAATTAAATATAGTTGAGGGAATACGATCTTTGGAATTGTTTTAAATAAATTTGAGGTATTTAATACTTCGCAAGTGGACATCGATTCCCTTGGAATAAATAAGTACGGACTTTTGATCGTCCAAAACATCACCGGAATAAATCCCGGGTTTTCGATTCAAAACTTCGACCGACTCTTGGTCTTACAATTTATACATCACGCTCATGATAGCGCTAAAATATTCTACGATTTATATACATCGTAACACAATCGCTATTGATGTGAAAAAACTTAAATACTAGTATCATGGCAAGCATGGCATTTATGCAAAAGACAGTAAAATAATCTTTTCACAACACAACTGTATATGGAATTGGGTCCGTAAACTTTCCTGGGTACTTTGAGTTGGAGGATGCTCTAGGGTCCGCTCGGAAATCTATAAGAAAAAACATGTATTTCTTCGTTAGATCTCGCTCTTATTAGTGGCGACTCGTACATACGCTCTACATATTAATCATTTTCGCAACTCACTTTACTCTTATTATTCCTTTAAGCACAAGTACTCGTTATGTTCGCTTACTTTCTAAAATCCCTAATGTCCATTTCTGCCTTTTATATTTCGATCGTCAGCTCCCCTTATGATTCCTAATGGTTTTCTAATCACGCGGTCTCAGCTCAGACATTTTTATAAAATTAAACAAATAATATTTTTACTTGAAATTTTTATAGCACTTAATAAACTCTATTTATCACTCTCTGTAAAAATTTCATGATTTTTTAATATTTTTAAGTCGATCATTTCTATTCCCAAAGTTCGTAATTCGTAGCAGTTTTTGTCAAGTAAATCACTTTTACTAAAACGGTCATAACTTTTGATCCGTAAATCTAAATTAAGCGATTAAAGTGCCTAAACGATCCTCATAACATTCTCTATAATAATCGAGTCTTAATTTTCAAGAAACTACAGTTTATACATTCAGAAACTTCTGCAGAAACTTTAAGTTGTGTTTTGTTCATTTTAACGAGATTACGATCCGAGTTTTGTTTACGCCTTAAATCATCATTCAAATCATCGACAACCGCCATATCATAATCTCAACACTAACTACTCTCAATAAAATCATGTTCTTGAGGCAACAATCATCAACCTTAAGACTAACTAACAAAACATCAAAATAATAGCAAATCAACTACTAAAACTAGGTTTATAGCTAAGATCTCAAAGTTTTTTAAAATTTAAACCTTAAATAAAGTTGGTCAAAGATTTATACCTTTCTTGAAAGCTTGTGATATGTTCTTGTTGATGGTGTAGTCTTGGGGATGCTTGGTTGAGTTTAAGGAACCTAAATCAAGCCATAAAAATCAAGAAACAAAGAAGAGTTACTATTTATTACTATTCATTATCACTTTTCTTGAATTTATTTCTCCCATCAAACCTTTGTATAATGATATCAAAATTTTGTTTTACCTTAGTTTAGAATGTATGAATCTTGGGATTTAATTGTTGAATTTTCTATGGCTAGAAGTGGGTATTTTGGATTTGATTTCTCCCTTTTTTCTTGATATTGCCGAATGGAACCAAGGAAGAGAGAAGAGAGAGCTTTTTGTGTTTTCTTGGAATGCTTCTTGTGGAAGATTATGATATATGATCTTGTATATATCTTAGTACTACTAAATCAATAGAAATCTTTGCTAGCCATCCTAGTATCTAAGCTATACTACTTAATTTAGGTACTTGGTTACTATTTGTTAGCTTGTAGGTTATCATTCCTATTTAGCTAGGTTACTATTTGGCTACGTAACCATGGTTAGTTTCTTACTCTAGTTAGCTTGTATAGTTAGCTTGGTTTGATAAGTTTATTTATTCGTTTACGCATTCGCTCGGTCGCTTATTCGTTTTCGTAATAAACTCCCGTAAACGGTTCGTGGTGTAAATCCTTTCTTATACGTTCTTTATATTTTGAAGTATCATACTTGGAATTGAATTTGTAGGATTTTAAATTTGTAATTATATTGTGATTTCTGTAATCCATGATGGTTCATAGATACGCTCGTTTTTCAAAGTTCATTTTCTTCAAAAACTAATAGCGTTTACATATACTCATTTGGTACGTATAATCATGTTCGACTCCGAAACTCAATTTCTCATGAACAACATAGTATGGGCTAAAAAGATTTCCCCGATTGTCTGCGCTACTATTCATCAAGCGTTTTACAAAGTCTCAAAAATTCGAGTTATTATAGTCTTCCCTTCTAAAAAGGATTCCGTCCCGGAATCAATTAGAAAACAGGTGGGGATATCTATTCTTTATTGCGTCTTCTAGTTCCCAAGTTGACTCTTCAACATTCTGATTTCTCCACAAGATTCTGACCAGCTTCACTGTCTTGTTCCTTAGCACTTGTTCTTTTTGGTCCATCACTCTTACTGGTTGCTCAACGTAGGTCAGGTCTGGTTGTAAGTCTACCTATTCATACTCTATCACATGTCACGCATCAGCATGTATTTCCTTAGCATCGACACGTGGAAAACGTTGTGCACTTGTTGCAAATTAGGAGGCAAGGAGAGCACATAAGCTAGAGGTCATATCCTCCTAAAGATCTCAAAGGCTCCTATGAATCTGGGACTTAGTTTCCCTTTCTTTCCAAATCTCATCAATTCTTTCCATGGAGATACTTTCAACAACACTGAATCCCCTACTTCATATTCTCTATCTTTCTTGGTCTGGTCGGCGTACTTCTTCTGTCTGTCTTGAGCCGCTACCAACCTTTTTTCTGATAAGTCCCACCATCTCACCAGTTTGCTAGACTAACTCAGGGAGGAAAGCACAGGCGGAGAGGAGAGACACACTGAAGAGAGAGAGAGAGAGAGAGAGAGAGAGAGAGAGAGAGAGAGAGAGAGAGAGAGAGAGAGAGAGAGAGAGAGAGAGAGAGAGAGAGAGAGAGAGAGAGAGAGAGAGTCGGTGATGTTGAGAAAGGCAGGGGATAAGAGGAAAAGAAATTGAATTGTATACTTACCTAATTAACTATCCCGGAAATCTGAATTTTTACCATAATTTATCAATTTAATGAGCAATTAACATGTAAAAATAATCCTAAAATTTACCAAAACAATTCTAAAATTCCCAAAATAATTTAAAACTATTAATATATAAATTTTCATAATTTTTAAATTGTTTTTGAAACGCGCTTCAAACCCTCATTTTACAAATAACGAACAAACGTGCGGGTGAATAAAAGCCGAAAAAAATTAAAATTATCGAAATATTCCAAACTTAATAAAATATGAATTTCATAATTTTTTAAATATTCTGGAATTAAATAATGAATTTACACTAAAATACAATCAGGAAATCATTCAGGGATAAATAATCAATGAAATATTAATTTTTAAATTTTATAAAATCCCAAAAATAGTTATTGAAATTATGAAACCACAAAAACAATTTTTAGAGACAATCCAAATATTTATGAAAATTAATTTTCAATAAAACCACTTTTAAAAGTAAAAACAAACGATGATGCTCAGCTAATAACTGTACAAATAATTTTCGTACATCGATAAACCATACATAATTAAATAATAAAGTCACATACTGCCGACAGAACCAATACACATATTTATTTACTTAATTATTCAATAATTATACATTTAAATAATGCAAAAATATATGAGTCGTTGTAACTGTCTTACATAGAGGATGTTGAAGAAAAACAAGAGATACAAATGAAGCAGATGGTAATGTGGATGCATGTTTTTCTGAGGACTTTACCATAACCATGGAGGAGGCCTTAGCACAGTTGAGAGAAGAATATGTGACCATCTTGGGAAGAAATGCTAAGGTCCTCACTCCCCAAGAAGTATATGATGATGTGACAGAGGTGTATAAAGCACAATTGAAGGCCTTTCGCCACATTGGAAGGGCTATAGAAACACTTTAGGAAACATCATATTGTAATAAAGAAATTGGTTAATGACAGGATTGATGAGCTGATGCCAACATTTCAAGATATCAAGACCAAGTTCAATAAGTTTTCTGACATGCTTCAAGCCCTCTCTCTAACCTCAGTGGAAGAAAGTGTGACTAAGTTGAGGGACTCCTTCAAAGCATTACATGAAGTGATCCAACAACAAATAACTCATAATAATGACTCAAAGGTCAAGATGGATGAACTATACAAAGCTAAGTATGAACCTTCAGCCTTGGTCATAAAGGAGGTCAAGAATGCTGTTCAAAACTCTTTTGGTACTTTGGCGGCATCTAGTTCACCCCAACCAATGTCTACATCCACCAATCTGCAAATACAATCTCTCCAGGCTCAAGTCTCCTCTTTTCAAGCCTCTAATGACTCTCTCTCTCTCTGCTCAATTCAGTGCTCTCACAACCTTGGTACAATCTCAACAACTGGACATTAAGTCTTTGGTAGACTCTCACAAGCATCTTTAAATGCATAACTCATTTTCATTGGGAGCTATCATGGGAGCCTTAAATGTGCCTCTGCCAGCAACTACTCAATCATTAAGATTCCAACTCCCTCTACCTTCAATCACAATTCCTGCTAACAAGACTAAGGGGGAGATGGTGACCAAGCCAAAATCAACTAGCCAAATCCAAATAAATCCAAGTGTTCATAATGTTGGTAAAGACAGACTCTGGTTGGTTGCAGAAGGACCTTGCCTTGACAAAGAGTTCAATGAATTATTCACAGCACTGGGAGTCTCTCTAACAACAACTACATCACATACAAAAGGGCTTTGGTTAAAATTATTAACTTTCTGAGAGTAGTAATAGTGAAAGTTGAAAATTTCAGAGAAAAGAGAATTGTAGCCAATGTTAATGATGGTGGTGTAGATAGATGTTTGCAGGTGTCCCTCTCTAATCTACAATCCAAGAGAGCATCTGAGCTGGATGTCATCATTGAGAAATTTAACAGAGTGATTCCAGATGACACTCAATTACTTGGGGAGCTTAAAAAGGCACAACTTCCTGCATTTACTGAAGCCTATCTTCAACCAATTAAGGGGGTGGCCTACATCTGTCCTTCAACTAGAAAATGCAAATAATTCATGATTCTCAAATATTGTGTTATGGGAAATTTAATATTAATCATGACATTGGAGACTAACTTGTAGCTCAAGAAGATGAAGACTGTTGAAGATGAAGAAATTATCAAGATTTTGAGCAGATATCTGAGAAATGCTGAAACCATGCTGCCTAAAACTCAAATCAACACTAGAGATGACTTGGATGATGATGAGCAAAAGAATGATGATCAAAACCCTCTGGCTCAAATCCATGTCACTCTAGCAGAACAGCTGGTATCAAGGTGGTGGAGAAGAAGAAAGAGACTGAAGGGAAGAAGGAGAGGGGTGACAATAAGAGGAAGAGAAAAGATGGAGGGGAAGGAATAAAATAGCAGAAAGTCCAAGAAATTAAAATCACTCAAACTCAAACCCTTAAACCTCAAAGATCAAACCTCTATGCAAGGAGGTTTGAGATACAAGAGATGAAAGGCATGCAAGGATAAAGACTGAGAGGGAGGAAAGGAAAAGGCAGTATGCCAAGGAGATTGAAATGTTTGAACAAAGATCAAATGAACTCAAAGTAAGGGGGCTGAGTAGAATCTCAAAAAATGGACATTTTCTGAATATTCAAGTTGACATATTTTCAAGGCTCAGGGTAAGTTTTTTTAAGAATTATTCAATGGATGAATGGCTCAAACTGGTGAAAGCCTTGAGAGGGGCAAAAATTATTGAAGAACTTCAAGTGCTGGTAAATCTTAAGGACCTCATCAAGAAATAACCTGGTTATGAGAAATTTGTTGGGAACCACGGACTTAGGGTGTTACTACGTTTTACGATAAAGATTACGAAAAGAGGATTACCTTGTTAATGGTTGATTCCACGCTCTTCTATTGTATTCCCAAATTCCCTTGAGCGAAGTGTGGCCTCCGTCTTCTCAAGTTATCCTCTCTTCTTGCTCCTTGGTGGCTACAATATGTTTTCACACAATTCCAAGCAAGAAGAGAATAAGAATATATATAGCTACAATAGGGACCATGGATAATTAGGCTGGGCCTTCTAATTACATCTTGAGCCTAGCCCAATGTAATTAAATATTAATTCAATCCACTAAAGAATTAATATTTGCACTACCTTTCCTAATACCGTAATTTAATTAATTCGGTTCCAATATTATTTGCTTATTAAATTCCCCATGTTTAAAATATCATATGTCCATTAATTAAATAAATTACTGATAATTTATTTAATTAATATCTTTTATCCTTGATCATCCACTCAACCTTTATTTAATTATGCTAGAATAAATTCCACCTGCAGGGTTTCACATAATTAAATCTTTTTGAGCTTTCAAGGGGACATCATTAACCCGAATATTATCAGGACATGGATTCCTTCAATAAATAATATCCACCATGTATATAATTCCATCACCCAAAATATAATGATATAATTCAAAAGAATTATTTCATATATAAATCAAAGCATGTAAATAATATACACGTGTCAATTACTATTTCCGGATTAAGAACCTAAGCATTAATAATAACATAGAATCTTAGTTCTCCTTCTTAATCAGTATTAAGGGAACAATTCTAAATTTGATCTTGTTCAATATACACAAAGTATACTAGTATTATTTATCAGTCAATATAAACTAATCTAAATAATACTACAGCCATACCAGTGGATTGTCCAACACCACCTGTGCTGTGAACCTTATTATATTATATAACCGTATTTAACAATCTAATATTCTGTATCCCATTTGATACTAGATTGTTCACAATATATAATATTAGACAACATGTAAACATTCAAATGATTCTCAAATAAACTGGCCAAAAATAAATGTACATACTTCAAATAAATATTTTCAGTATACACTAACAATCTCCCACTTATACTCAAAATATTCTATGTGTACATCAGTATTTATTTAATCCACTATTACATAAAAATCTATGTGTCCATCCATCTAACTCCTATCGCTTCCACATGCTTGTCAAAAACCTTGGTTGGCAAGCTCTTTGTGAAAGGATCTGCTCGGTTATCTTCTGATGATATGTGAGCCACAACTATATCCCCTCGCTTTACGATTCCTCGTATGAGATGATACTTACATTCAATATGTTTAGCTGCTTTGTGGTCTCGCGGTTCCTTTGAATTTGCCACAGCACCAGTGTTATCACAATACACCGTCAAGCTCCTAGGCAAATTAGGTACCACATCTAAGTCCAAAAGGAAGTTCCTGAACCATACAGCCTCCTTGGCAGCCTCAGAGGCCGCCACATACTCGGCCTCCATGGTGGAGTCTGCAATGCATTTCTGCTTTACACTCCTCCATATAACGGCTCCACCTCCCAAAGTAAAAATATATCCCGAGGTTGATTTCCTCTTATCCCTATCTGATTGGAAATCTGAATCAGTATATCCCAAAGGAAATAGATCTGAGGCCTTGTAAATTAACATATACTCCTTAGTCCTTCTCAGGTACTTGAGTATAGTTTTTACTGCACTCCAATGTTCCTGACCTGGATTTGACTGATATCTACTAACCATGCCTACAGCAAAGCAGATGTCAGGCCTCGTACATAACATAGCATACATTAAGCTTCCACATGCTGAAGTATAAGGAACTGCTTTTATGCTCTCTATATCCTTAGGTGTCGAAGGACACTGCTTCTTAGATAGAGCAACTCCATGCTTAAAAGGTAAAAAAACCTTTCTTGGAGTTCTGCATGTTAAAACGAGCTAATACTTCATCAATGTAGGGCTCTTGAGATAAATCCAACATCCTTTTCTTGCAATCCCTTATAACTTTGATCCCAAGGATGTATGCTGCTTCAACTAAGTCCTTCATGTCAAATTGTTTGAGCAACCATGCCTTTACTGATGACAACATCTCAACATTGTTTCCAATAAGTAAAATATCATCTACATATAGTACTAGAAAAACCACTGCATTACCTTCACTTCTCTTATACACGCACGATTCGCTTGGACTTTGATCAAATCCATATGACTGGACTGCCTGATCAAAACGAATATTCCAGTCTCTAGAAGCTTGTTTAAGTCCATAAATAGACCTCTTAAGCTTACATACCAGATGCTCTTGGCCTTCCTTAATGAATCCTTTTGGTTGCTGCATATAGATGGTTTCTTCAAGACTTCCATTAAGAAAAGCTATCTTGACATCCATTTGCCAAATCTCATAATCGAGATGAGCTGCTATAGATAAAAGAATACGGATTGACTTAAGCATGACTACCGGTGAAAAGGTTTCCTCATAATCGATACCTTCTTTCTGAGTATACCCTTTCGCAACAAGTCTTGTTTTCCAGGCTTTCACCTTTTTATCTAATCCCCTCTTTTTCTTGTAGATCCACTTACATCCAATAGGTTTTATAACTTTGGGTGGTTCCACGAGCTCCCAGACCTGATTAGAATACATTGATTCTATCTCAGATTCCATCGCCTTTTGCCAAAGATCTGCATCTTTGTCTTGTACTTCCTCTTCGTATGTACGGGGATCATCATCATGTTCACCAGGGACCAAGTCTGAAGACTCTCCCAAAAACATGAATCTATCAGGCTGTTGAACAACCCTCCCACTACGACGAGGCACTGGTGCGGTATTAGTGACAGGTTGTACATTATGTTGTGGTTTTTCTACTTGTACTACAGCTTCATGGGTATTATTTATCCCTCCCACTAGTTCCTCTAAAACGACACTACTCATGGGTTTCTGATTCGTTATATAGTCCTCCTCTAAGAATCTTGCATTGGTGCTAACAATGACATCCCGATTCTTCGGACTATAAAATAAATATCCTTTCATTCCCATGGGGTAGCCTACAAACAACTTTACTTCTGTACGAGATTCTAACTTAGTCGCGTTCTTGTTCAGCACATGTGCTGGACAACCCCATATTCGAATATGTCTTAGACTCGGTTTATCCCCGGTCCACAATTCTAAGGGGGTTTTAGGAGCCGACTTAGAAGGTACTAAGTTTAAAAGATAAGCTGCTGTCTCTAAGGCATGTCCCCAAAACGACTTGGGTAAATCCGAATACCTCATCATCGATCTAACACTCTCTAAATGAGTCCGGTTCCTTCTCTCTGCTACACCGTTCTGCTGGGGTGTGCCTGGTGCAGTTAACTGGGATTCTATCCCATTTTCTGATAAATATTCCCTAAATTCTCCAAGCAAGTATTTTCTACCACAATCTGATCGTAGTGACTTGATACTTTTATTAAGTCGCTTCTCCGTTTTAGCTTTGTACTCTTTGAACTTATCAAAGCACTCAGACTTACGGCGCAACAAATAAACGTACCCATATCTAGAATAATCATCAATGAAAGTGATGAAATATTCATAACCACCTCTTGCTTGGATATTCATGGGTCCACATAAATCAGAGTGAACAAATTCTAATACTTGTTTGGCTCTATTCCCCTTTTTAGTCATTTTACCTTCCAAGCAGGATTTACAAACTGGAAATGGTTCCACTTCCAATGAGCTTAAAGGCCCGTCTACTACCAGTCTTTGAATCCTCCTCAAGTTAATATGACCTAATCTCAAGTGCCAAAGATATGTTTGGTTCAAACTAGAAGGTTCCTTTGTTTTAGTAGAGTTAGAAGATGTGTTGTTCAATTCCCTAAATTGCAGTTGCAGTGCAGGTTGACTAGGATTAATTATATACAAATTGTCTTGCAATGTACCAGAACATATAATTCGTTTATTCATCATAATAGAAACATTACGATCCAAACAAACATTATAACCATCCAAAGCAAGTTTAGAAACCGAAATTAAATTCCTTCTAAAAGAAGGTACACTACTGCTACTTTCGTAGCATCTCCCATGAACACGTATATCTCACCATCTCTAAGCATTCTGGATAGCTGGAACCCCTGCATAGAATTACAAACATGATCAGTGGCTCCTGTATCTACACACCAAGTGCTCGTAGATTTAGCCACTATAAATGTTTCTGTAACTAGAGAAAGAGACATACCAGTACTGTTTGTCTTCTTAGGAAGAGGACAATCCTGTTTCCAGTGACCTGACTGTTTGCATCTGAAGCACTTTCCCTTAGGCTTTTTCACACCACCCTGAACTCCCACTGCCTTTACAGCTTTCTGTGTCTGAGCCTTTTTCTTCTTCTTAATACCTTTCGGCTTAGAGGAAGAACCTTTCTCAGCCACATACAGTTGAACACTCTGCCGAAATAATACTTCAGCTGCCTGAAGTTCTGTCAGCAGTTCCGCGAGACTATACAGCCTCTTGTTCATGTTGTAATTCAAGCGGAACTGCTCAAAACTCTTGGACAAGCTCATAAGGATAATGTCAATCTGGGTTTCCCCGTCAAGTTCAGCACCAAGGATCTCTATCTCATTCAGATGCGACATCATCTTGAGAACATGATCCCTTACAAGTGTGCCTTCAGCCATCTGAGTGTTCATTAAAGCCTTCATGGCTACTTGCCTAGCAGCCCTATTCTGATCTCCAAAAAGTTCCTTGAGATTAAAGAGCATATCTGAAGCAGTGGCCATAGACTGGTGCTGATGCTGCAAAACACCCGACATTGCTGCCAGAATGTAACATCGCGACATCTCATCAGCCTTAATCCACCATTTATAATACTCTTTCTCATCTTCAGGAGCATCAGCAGCAAGCTGTTCAGGCTTGGGTTAATAAGTGCAAAACTTGTACTCCTCAGTAGTCAACACAATGTCCAAATTTCGTTTCCATTCAATATAGTTAGGTCCGGTAAGTTTGTTATCCTTAAGTATGGTGAATAGTGGATTAAAGCCCATTTTATCCTGAGAATCATGCATAAAAACATCACATAAATAAGGGTGCATTAATTATTTTGATCTAAATTATTAAAATTTAATGCACTAACATCTAAACACCATAAGCTTCTGGTACGCCACGATGTGTGACATGTATACCACCTAATTTTGTTTAAATGTTACTTTGGTCCTATTACTAAACAATATGCCACGTTGGGGTGGACTATATTATTTTTCATAGCTAAGTGTATACCATCATCAAATCTTAAATTATTCGAAATCTATGGAACTTGGTACGCCACGATGGGTGGCGTGTATACCTTCCAATATTCGTAATTTAATATTCATAATTTTGCCTTGAATAGAATACTTCAATTTAATATTCATCAATGGTTTAATTTCCAGGTAGTGGAGGAGTCACATCGGTCTCGCTTAAAACCCACAGCCTTACAAGTTTGATGAACCCGTTTTTGACAAAATCGCACCAAATCAGAAATAAAGAAAATCCGTATTTATTCCTTTCAAAATTTATTAATTTAAGAAGTTTGTTCTAGTAATTTCTATAACATTCTAGACACCATAAATTACATGCCACGATGGGTGACGTATATATAATTTATATTCGTTTTTATGTTAAATTACCTACAACCAATAATGGAGACCATGGAATTTAATTTCATATTAATTCCCTCTCCCACTTAGAATTTTTTTTTATTAAAATTGAGGAATTTTAAAATTAAATGGGGCCCTATGTTGTTATAATTATGTCTAATCATGCATTCAAAATACACACATAATTTTAGCAACATATAACATTTAATTAAAGCAATAAATAAATTTTATATCCATGTCATCCTAATTAAGTTAAACATGCAATTTTAAAAGAATTACACACATAATTAACGACACACATAATCAATAAATTAAAGCAATAATTAAAATTTAATGGAAAAAATTAAAATAAATTTTCCACTATTATGGCCCTTGAAAAAAAATCCAGCTCTCAAAAAAAATATGCCCCAAGCGCGCCCAACGCCCCCACTATTGGTTAATGACAGGATTGATGAGCTTATGCCAACATTTCAAGACATCAAGACCAAGTTCAATAAGTTTTCTGACATGCTTCAAGCCCTCTCTCTAACCTCAGTGGAAGAAAGTGTGACTAAGTTGAGGGACTCCTTCAAAGCTTTACATGAAGTGATCCAGCAACAAATAACTTATAATAATGACTCAAAGGTCAAGCTGGATGAACTGTACAAAGCTAAGTTTGAACCTTCAGCCTTGGTCATAAAGGAGGTCAAGAATGTTGTTCAAAACTCTTTTGGTACTTTGGCGGCATCTAGTTCACACCAACCAATGTCTACATCCACCAATCTGCAAATACAATCTCTCCACGCTCAAGTCTCCTCTTTTCAAGCCTCTAATGACTCTCTCTCTCTCTGCTCAATTCAGTGCTCTCACAACCTTGGTACAATCTCAACAACTGGACATTAAGTCCTTGGTAGACTCTCACAAGCATCTTTAACTGCATAACTCATTTTCATTGGGAGCTATCATGGGAGCCTTAAATGTGCCTCTGCCAGCAACTACTCAATCATTAAGATTCCAACTCCCTCTACCTTCAATCACAATTCCTGCTAACAAGACTAAGGGGGAGATGGTGACCAAGCCAAAATCAACTAGCCAAATCCAAATAAATCCAAGTGTTCATAATGTTGGTAAAGACAGACTCCGGTTGGTTGCAGAAGGACCTTGCCTTGACAAAGAGTTCAATGAATTATTCACAGCACTGGGAGTCTCTCTAACAACAACTACATCACATACAAAAGGGCTTTGGTTAAAATTATTAACTTTCTGAGAGTAGTAATAGTGAAAGTTGAAAATTTCAGAGAAAAGAGAATTGTAGCCAATGTTAATGATGGTGGTGTAGATAGATGTTTGCAGGTGTCTCTCTCAAATCTACAATCCAAGAGAGCATCTGAGCTGGATGTCATCATTGAGAAAGTTAACAGGGTGATTCCAGATGACACTCAATTACTTGGGGAGCTTAAAAAGGCACAACTTCCTGCATTTACTAAGCCTATCTTCAACCAAGTAAGGGGGTGGCCTACATCTGTCCTTCAACTAGAAAATGCAAATAATTCATGATTCTCAAATATTGTGTTATGGGAAATTTAATATTAATCATGACATTGGAGACTGACTTGTAGCTCAAGAAGATGAAGACTGTTGAAGATGAAGAAATTATCAAGATTTTGAGCAGAAATCTGAGAAATGCTGAAACCATGCTGCCTAAAACTCAAATCAACACTAGAGATGACTTGGATGATGATGAGCAAAAGAATGATGATCAAAACCCTCTGGCTCAAATCCATGTCACTCTAGCAGAACAGCTGGTATCAAGGTGGTGGAGAAGAAGAAAGAGAATAAAGGGAAGAAGGAGAGGGGTGACAATAAGAGGAAGAGAAAAGATGGAGGGGAAGGAATAAAATAGCAGAAAGTCCAAGAAATTAAAGTCACTCAAACTCAAACTATTAAACCTCAAAGATCAAACCTCTATGCAAGGAGGTTTGAGATACAAGAGATGAAAGGCATGCAAGGATAAAGGCTGAGAGGGAGGAAAGGAAAAGGCAGTATGCCAAGGAGATTGAAATGTTTGAACAAAGATCAAATGAACTCAAAGTAGGGGGTTGAGTAGAATCTCAAAAAATGGACATTTTCTGAATATTCAAGTTGACATATTTTCAAGGTTCAGGGTAAGTTTTTTTAAGAATTATTCAATGGATGAATGGCTCAAACTGGTGAAAGCCTTGAGAGGGGCAAAATTTATTGAAGAACTTCAAGTGCTGGTAAATCTTAAGGACCTCATCAAGAAATAACCTGGTTATGAGAAATTTGTTGGGAACCACGGACTTAGGGTGTTACTACGTTTTACGATAAAGATTACGAAAAGAGGATTACCTTGTTAATGGTTGATTCCACGCTCTTCTATTGTATTCCCAAATTCCCTTGAGCGAAGTGTGGCCTCCGTCTTCTCAAGTTATCCTCTCTTCTTGCTCCTTGGTAGCTACAATATGTTTTCACACAATTCCAAGCAAGAAGAGAATAAGAATATATATAGCTACAATAGGGACCATGGATAATTAGGCTGGGCCTTCTAATTACATCTTGAGCCTAGCCCAATATAATTAAATATTAATTCAATCCACTAAAGAATTAATATTTGCACTACCTTTCCTAATACCGTAATTTAATTAATTCGGTTCCAATATTATTTGCTTATTAAATTCCCCATGTTTAAAATATCATATGTCCATTAATTAAATAAATTACTGATAATTTATTTAATTAATATCTTTTATCCTTGATCATCCACTCAACCTTTATTTAATTATGCCAGAATAAATTCCACCTGTAGGGTTTCATATAATTAAATCTTTTTGAGCTTTCAAGGGGACATCATTAACCCGAATATTATCAGGACATGGATTTCTTCAATAAATAATATCCACCATGTATATAATTCCATCACCCAAAATATAATGATATAATTCAAAAGAATTATTTCATATATAAATCAAAGCATGTAAATAATATACACGTGTCAATTACTATTTCCGGATTAAGAACCTAAGCATTAATAATAACATAGAATCTTACTTCTCCTTCTTAATCAGTATTAAGGGAACAATTCTAAATTTGATCCTGTTCAATATACATAAAGTATACTAGTATTATTTATTAGTCAATATAAACTAATCTAAATAATACTACAGCCATACCAGTGGATTATCCAACACATCCTGTGTTGTGAACCTTATTATATTATATAACCGTACTTAACAATCTAATATTCTGTATCCCATTTGATACTAGATTGTTCACAATATATAATATTAGACAACAAGTAAACATTCAAATGATTCTCAAATAAACTGGCCAGAAATAAATGTACATACTTCAAATAAATATTTTCAGTATACACTAACAAAATTCACCTAATGGATGTAATTTTGAACTGATGAAATTGATCAATGTATAAAAAGTGTAATTTGTTATTTAATTTATCAATTTACTGTATCTGATTTTAGCTTGGGATTAGTCTTATTATCAAGCATAAATTTATGATTAGAAATCTTCTCACAAATTGGGGGAGACTGTTGTGCAAGGCATGGATGTATTATAATAAGACTAAGTCAAATTGATAGCTGTTATGGATCAAAAACTAAAGTATAATAATTATTGTGCTTACTACTAGGGAACGTGAGCTTCGAGGCTCGATTTGACTGCTCTTGTGTTTCGTGACTTGATCTGCCTTAACAAGATGCCTACGTACCTTGCTGATTGCCAATGATCAAGTCAAAAAACGTAGTTCTGATCTGTGGGGTGAGGCCCCTTATATAGATGTTGGGAGTCCTTGAATTGGACTTGGGTTAGGAGACTTGGTGGGAAAGTCTCAGAATTAGAATGGAATTTGGAGTCCTAGGAAGTAGGAAGCTGGTTCCATATCCCAGGAGGTTCCTTGGAGGCCAATGTACAATGATTTATTTCCCCACTAGGACTCATCTTATCGACTGACTTATCCTTTATTTACGAAATTAATTAATATCCAGGATTTTGGGCGTGTCGGTCCAATATTAATTACATACTCAGACCTTATTTTATTCCCTATCATTTGGCCCCCAACTTCTGGGAAACCGTAAAAAAGTTTTGCAAAAGTTAAGTTCATTCATTCCTTTACAGGATATCGTTTTTCCGTAAAGTGTGGAGGGACCTACACATTCACAACGATTTGCCTTTATTCCTAATATTTAGGAGTTATCTTACTTTCCAAGAATTTCCCTTAATTTCAGAGAATTTTCCTTAATTTCCAGGAATTTTTTCCTTAATTCTGGGATTTTTCCTTAATTTCCAAGAATTTTTCCCTTAATTCTGGGATTTTTCCTTAATTTCTAGGAATTTTTCCCTTAATTCTAGGATTTTTCCTTAATTTCCAGGAATTTTTCCATTAATTCTGGGATTTTTCCTTAATTTCCAGGAATTTTTCCCTTAATTCTGGGATTTTTCCTTAATTTCCAGGAATTTTTCCCTTAATTCTGGGATTTTTCCTCAATTTCCAGTTTTCAGAAATTTATCCTAATTTTCCAAAAATATTCATATTTTTCAGAATTTTTTTAAGGACTTTCCTTAATTTCTGCAATTTTCAGGAATTTTTCCCTTTTTTTATATATACAGTTCGACCAGGAATCATGTTCGACCAGGATCCTAGTCGAATTAGCCCCCATAATGCCCAGGTCGAAGGCGCTGTCGAGGAGGACCATTCGAGCAAAATTTCTGGTCGATTTTCGATCCGGATTTTACACCCTTTTTTTGGCGACCAGAATTCTAACCCTTTCAGTCAGGATTTTGTGTTTTTGACCAAATTGCGCTCCTACATAGTCCTGGTCGACAGCAATTTCGATCAGAAGCATTCGACTAGGATTCCTGGCCCTTTCGGTCATGATTTCTCTTGTTTTTCTGACCGAATTCAGCCCTCCTTTTGATCCTGGTCGTGGTCTTTTTTGACCAAGAGTATTCGATCAAGAATATAGAACAAATCCTGATCAAATTAGGTCAAGGATTTTGCTCATATATTTTTTATTTTTGAATAATTTCTTGGGGCCAGGATTTTTCTAGGCTTTGTCTCATGGGCCTGATTTAATCCCATCTTTTAAACATATTGGGCCTCAAGCCTGGGCCTTCCTTTTGGCCCATAATCTTTCTTCTTCTCCTTGTGGGCCCTTGGCTGGGCTTCTACTCTTTTGGATCCCTTTGCTGGGCTTTTTTCTTCTTTTTATTATTTTGAGCTCACATATATATACATGATCTGGGCCCATAACCTGGGCTGGATTTTTTCTTTCAATTTGAATTTGGGCCCATGACTTGGGCTTGGGCTCGGCCTTTGTTTTCAAAGCCAAATTTCCAGAATCTTCTGGAATTCTGAGGCACCTACTTTTATTTATCAAATTTTATTTTTAGATTTTTCTGGATTCTTCCATAATGTTCTTTTCTTGGGCCCAAATGGGCTTTTTCAGGCCCAACTTGCCTTCCAGGTGGCTATATAAGGGTGAGATGGGAGTGTGATCTCCTCACACTTCTCATTTCACTTCTCACTTTTCTTAACTCCTCAAACTCTCTTCTACTCTCCCCCACTCTCAACACTCCTCTCCTTAGAGTTTTCCGGCCATCTCACTAGCCTTTTCTGTCCTTTTTCAAGCTTGCAATCTTTGTTCCTCCTTCATTAATGGTAGACAAGGGTGCTGAGAGAGCGGCCAAGATTGCCCCAGCTTCGAAACGAGGTAACGATATTGAAATCCGCTCTTCTTACATTTCTTTACTAGATATGAATAACACTAGAGGGGATGAGTACCCCTTCAATGCACATCTTGATTCATTTGATTATTGCAACACATGGTATAATATATATTTTGATAAAATGAACGAACTTTATAACGTTTGTCCCCCTCTTAGGCTAGTTCCTGTTAGTGGTGGTGATCGTACTTGCCACTGGAAGCCCAACACTCTTTTCATTTACACAGACGCCCTTAAGACTGGGCTTAGGTTTCCTTTCCACGATTTCATCCCTCACTTGCTTGCAGACTTGCAAATCAACCCCTATCAGCTTCCTCCAAACGCCTGGAGGAATATTTTATGTTTCTTGTTTCTTGTCTTGGTGGAGGTTTTCCTTTATCAGTAGTAGTTTTTAGAAAAATCTTCCAGTGTTATAACAGTTCTCAGAGTCTTTGTGGTTGGGTCTACATTAAACAAAGGCCCAAGTGTAAACATATTTTTAATAGTGCTTCCATTCCCGAAAATAACCAACATTGGAGAAGTAGTTTTGTCGGGTTAAGGTGGGAAAATGGGGACTGGGGCACCCTCTTCAGATCTTCCTTCGGGAAGGTTAGCGATGGTAGCCTCAAATCCATTCAACTAACCCCCGAGGAAATTATCATTTATAACGAGCTAACTCGGGATGATGGTGCCACTCCTAGTTGGACTCTTTTAGAGGAGTTTTCCCTTATACAAGTGGGGCTCTCCTCAGTTTCTCAACATGGTATTTTTCTTCCCTTCTTATTTTTACTCTCTTCCATGCATTATTTTTACTCTTTTCCATGCATTATTGACACCACTTATTTTTGTTTTTCTCTTATTTTTACAGCTGCTAAGGAAATTAATGAGGATAACGTGCCTGTTGTTGAGGAGACCGTGAGGATGAAGAAGGCTCGCCTTACGGGACTGGACACCCGAGGAAAGGCTACGGAGCCTAGCTTCCTAAGGAAGCACAAGGAGCCTATGGTGGAGGCTCCTGCTGAGGGAACTGAAGCCCCTAATGCTCCTATCTCTACTGCTGCTCCTGTCTCTGCTGCCAATGGTGCGTTCCAGCCTCTTTGGGGATTTCACCGAGGGGATACTGTGGTTGGATCCACAAAGCATGCATGGGATTGGTCTTACCACGGTGTAACCCACAAGGACTTCACCTATGTTGTGGCTTCCCCAGACCTGGAGAGGATAAAGCTCATGGGAGCTCAGTCCTTGGCCTCGGTACGACCCTTTCTTAAAATTTTACTCTCTTTTTACTTGTAGTATTCACTTGCCTTATATCTTTATTTATTGTTTCGTTTCAGTCTAATGCCTACTTCCAAGGCGCTGTGAGGCAAGCTGAATCATGGAAGAGGGCTTCGGACAAGGCTGAAAATGCCCTCAGGAAGCAGCAAAGGAAGTACGCTTCTTTGGAGAGAAAGTTGAAGCGTAAGGAGGAGGAGCTCGAAGAGTCCAATGCTGAGCTGGTTGTGCTGAGGGCTGAGAAGGATAAGGTGATTGACAACTACTTGGACTTGGAGGAGTTTACTCAGTCTATGAGGGTGAGGGACGACTCGGTGTTCCCTGGGTTTTTTAGGACTGGCTGGGACACAGCCCTTGGGACCGTGAATGAGGCTTGTCCTGATATTAACCCAACAGACTATGTCTGCCCTGATGACGAGGCTTTACTACAGAGGTTTCACACCCGAGTAGTTTTCTCGGATCATACCCCTCAGAATCCACTTCTTCCTCCTCCCAAGTCATCTTCTAGGCCTTCTGCAGATGATAGCTCTTCTTCTTCCGGGACCACTGAGACATCCAGTGAGAGTGGCGGAGATGATGATATGGATGTTAAGGGCACCTCTGCTCCTTAGAGCTTTTCTAGCCCTGCGTGGCTTATTTATTTTACTTTCTCTTTGAAACCTTATTTATCAGACTTTGTATTATTTATTTGAACCAGTTTATTTATCGAACTTTTTGCTTTCATCTCATGCACTTAGTTTACTTGCCATGCCACGGGGATTTGTTTAACATATCTCGAAAACTTTCTAAATTTCATAAACTGTTGGGATTCATCCCTTACACAAGTCTTAATAAACCTCAAAATAAAACTAAAACATGTAATCCTAAGCAATCAAAGCTTCAAGGTGCTTTTCAACCTACTTGTCATCTTGACACGTGAGAATCGTGCTCAACCATTTTACACATAGGAAATCTTCAGGTTTTGTGCATGCCAAGTTCTCGGGACTTCAAAACCATCCATAGTCTCCAACTTGCAGGTTCCTCTTTCTTGAAAACTTTTGATCTTGTATGGTCCTTCCCAATTTGGGGCAAGTTTCCCTTTCTTCCCAACACCAGAAGCTTCCACCTTCCTCAGGACCAAGTCACCTTGCTTGAAGAACCTTTCCTTAACCCTTAGGTTGTAGTAAAACGAAGTCTTTTTCTGATATTCCACTATCTTCGCATGTGCCTCATCTCATACTTCATCAATTAGATCCAGGGATAATCTTTGCCCTTCTTCATTTTCCTCAACATTAAAAGCTTGGATCCTGGGAGACGAATGTGATATCTCCACAGTAACAACTGCCTCTGCCCCATACGCTAACATAAAGGGAGTTGCTCCAGTTGTGACTCTACAAGTAGTCCTATAGGCCCATAGTATTGGGAGTATTTCATCCACCCAATTATTCCTCGACTTCTCGATCCTCTTCTTTAGTCCATTTAGGATTATTTTGTTTGCCACTTCCGCTTGCCCATTGGCTTGCGGGTGATCAACGGAGGTAAATCGTAACTCAATCTCATTCTCTTTACAATACTTCTTGAATTCCTCATTGTTAAACTGTGTTCCATTATCGGTAACTAGGATGCGGGGAATTCCATAACGGCACATGATGTTTTCACACAGGAATTATGCAACCTGCTTAGTTGTGATTTTTGCCAAAGGCTTGGCTTCAATCCATTTAGTAAAATAATCAATGGCTATAATTAGGAACTTCCTTTGTATTGTGGCCATGGGGAAAGGTCCAAGTATATCCATTCCCCACATGGCAAAGAGGATGGGAGAGTTGATGGAGGTTAAAATCTCGGGAGGTTATTGAACGACAGGTGCATGATTCTGACAGCGATCACACCTCTTCAAATACTCTTTGGCATCGGCCATCATCTCTGGCCAATAGAAGCTTAAATGGGTTATCTTATGAGCCAGTGCTCTGTCCCCCAAGTGTTGCCCACGGATACCTTTATGTACTTCTTCAAGAGCCAAGCGTGTCTCATCGGGCCTGAGACATCTTAAGTAAGGAACTACATAAGATCTTTTGTACAAAATCCCATCTATCAAGGAGTATCTCAGTGCTCGAACAGCCAACTTTCGTGCTTCAGTCATGTCATTTGGCAGCCAACAAGTTTGAATATGGGCTTTAATGGGATCTGTCCATGACGTCCCCAGCCCTATAGGAGCTACAAGCTTAACATCAATGCTCCGTGTCTTCATAACGTGGAAGTATACAGTCCCTAAACTTTCCTCTATCTCAGATGAAGCAAACTTTGACAATGCATCTGCCTTCACATTTTCCTCCCTTGGGATGTGCTCAACATGGCATTCATCGAATTGGGTCATCACAGCTCTTACTAGGTGGACATACTTAGCCATCGTATCATCCCTTGCCTCAAACTCTCCCTTCACCTGGGATATGACCAACTTCGAGTCTCCACAGACCTTCAAGTTCTTGACTCTTAGTGTCCCTGCTAGGCCGAGGCCAGCTATCAAAGCCTCATATTCTGCTTCATTATTTGTGGTTGGGAAGTCTAACTACATAGCATATTCAATCAAGAACCCATCGGGGCTTTGTAAAACTAACCTTGCTCCACTTGAATTTGTTTTTGATGTTCCATCAAAATAGAGAACCCAATATTCTTTCTCCTTATCATCCTTTTCTTTGTCCCCTTTATCAACTTCCATGTCTTAAGGTATAGTATCTTCCTGTCCCCTGACTTCTTGGTTGATGTCAAATTCTCCCAACTCTATTGCCCACTTGATCAGCCTCCCACTAGCCTTGGGACTATGAATAATATTTCTCAGGGGCTGATTTGTTAGCACTTCAACTTGATGAGCCTGAAAGTAAGGACGCAACTTTCTTGAAGCCATTACTAAGGCTAAAGCAAACTTCTCAACAGTTGAATAATTCACTCAGCTCCATGCAGAATTTTGCTAACATAGTATACGGGTTTCTGAATTTTAAGTTATTTCTTAACCAATACAGCGCTCAAGGCATTCTCTGAAACGGCCAAGTACATGTATAAAACTTTATTCAGAACTGGCTTGGCCAATAACGGGGTTTGGGCCATATATTTCTTTAATTCTTCGAATGCCTTATGGCTTTCCTCACTCCATAAAAAATCCTTAACCTTCTTCAAGGACTTGAAGAATGACAAGCACTTGTCCCCAGACTTGGAGATGAATCACCCCAATGCAGCAACCCTTCCAGTGAGATTTTGAACATCTTTGATAGTTTTTGGTGGCTCCATGTCCAAGATTGCCTTTATTTTATCGGGATTGGCCTCGATTCCTCTCTTGGAGACCATCAATCCTAAAAACTTTGTAGATCCCACTCTGAAAGCACACTTTGCAGGATTTAACATCATCTTGTGGTTTCTCAGGACCTCAAAAGCTTCCCTCAAATGGGTTATATGGTCAGTCTTTACTAGACTCTTGACTAACATGTCATCGACATAAACTTCCATAGTCTTGCCAATAAGATGCTTAAAAATCTTATTTACCAACCTTTGATAGGTGGTTCCTACATTCTTGAGACCAAATCCGATAACCAGATAACAATAAACAGCAAAGTCAGTGATGAATGATACCTTTGGGATGTCGTCCTTGTGCATCTTGATTTGATTGTATCCACTAAATCCATCCATGAATCTCAGCATCTCATGTCCAGCAGTAGCATCTATCATGTATCTATCATTGGTAACGGGAAACAATCTTTTGGGCATGCATCATTTAGATCAGTAAAGTCCACGCATATTCTCCATTTTCCATTCGCCTTCTTCACCATTATAGGGTTTGCTAACCATTCCGGAAACTGAATCTCTTCAATGAAATCAGCCTCTAAGAGCTTCTCTACTTCCTGTTTGATAGCTTCTTGCCTCTCTAAGCAAAGCTTCTTTTCTTTTGTTTCACAGTCTTTTGATTTAGATCCACATTCAGCTTATGAGTGATCAATTCTGGGTCTATGCCTGGCATATCGGCTGCTGACCATGCAAACACATCACTACTTTCTTGCAAAAATTTCACCAACTTCCCTCTAAGGGGCTCCTTCAGTGTGGCTCCAATGAAAGTCACTTTCTCAGGATCCTCGGGGGCTAAAGGAACCGAAACCAAGTCTTCTGTTGTCTTCCCTCTTTTCTCATCATTATCTCGGATATCCAGATCTTCAATAGGCAGAACCTGCCCCCCAACTCCATCTGCCCTCAGAGAGGCCACATAACAACTTCTAGCCATTTTTTGATCCCCTCTCTTTTCTCCAATCCCATTTCGGGTGGGAAACTTCATAATTAAATGGTAGGAAGAAGGGACTGCCTTGAAGGCATGTATCCATGTACTTCCCATAATCACGTTGTAAGTTGAACTAGCCTTTACCACCACAAAGTCCAACATTTGTGTTGCTTGCCTTGGTTCCTGACCTATGGTTGTTGGCAATTTAATTATCCCTTCCACGGGGCATTCCACTCCTGTAAATCCATACATCGGCATATAGATTGGGATCAATTGAGAATCATTATAACCCATCCTTAAAAAGGTGTCATGGAGCAAGATATCCATTGAAGCACCATTATCTACAAGGACCCTCTTCACCGGGATGTTCCCTATTATTGGTGTTGTTAGGTCACACACACTGTAGAGGGGGTGAATGCAGTGTAAAGTACAATCAAATCGAACTTTTAATAACTCAAGTAACAGAAGACAAACTTTATTGAAACAATAAACTCTGTTACAGTATGGAACTGTTACCTCTCAGTGATGAACAAATATCACGAGAGCTGCTAGGGTTACAATTAATAATCTTCTCGAATATGATAACACTTATAGTGTAAACCCTATGTCTGTGTTTATATACTACACAGTTACAAGATAATCGCTAATTGATATGGAATATAATTCTGCTTCCTAAAATATATCAATCAGATATCTTTTCTTCCAAGTATTCTATTCTTCATAGAATTCCTTCTTCATGCATATCTCTTCTTATGTTTATCTCGATCTTCTTTCCTTTAATCAGCTGCTGTCCTTATCTGAACGTCCTTCAGTACTTAAGTTCTGATATCCATCTTCTGATGATTATCTCCTGATAATATAAGTACTGATATCCTTAAGTTCTGACTTCCAATAAGTACTGATTTATCCTGTTTAAGTAAGATCTGAAAACTAAACATAAATCATATTAGCCATGACATTATCAAATATATCTAACAGGTGTTATGAGCAACGGGTCATCATAAGGAAATTTCACACCCTCCAAGTCAGAATCATCAAATGCCATTGTTACTCTTGTCCTGGCCCTCTTAGGGGCTTCCCCAACAATATTCATAACCTCTCTGGTATGTGCTTTCCTAGAGTTCCTGGATAATCCAGCAACAGTTAGTCCTCCAAAAATTGTGTTTATCACAGGCCCATGGGGTCGCGGTCCTCCAAAGATTGTATTTATATCCAGTCCCCTATGCTGGGGATTCCGCCCCTGATCGTCTTGGTCCCTCCTACGATCTTCAAAATTCTTTCTCCCATTATTATTCTTATCTCCTCCTTCCCCAGTCTACTTGCTCAATCTTCTTTTTCGAATGAGGAATTCTATTTCATCTTTCAATTATCTACACTCATCGATGTCATGACCAGCATCCTTGTGAAATCTGTAATATTTGCTCTTATCTAGCTTGGTAGGATCATCCTTCAAGGGTTTAGGCCAACAAATATCTCGATCTCTCTCGATTTCCATCAAGATCTGGGTTCTGAGAGCATTCAGCTTAGCATATTCAGTAAACTTTTGCCTATGTCCTCCCTTCTTTGGGGTTGAATCAGGGTTTTGCTCAGTTCTAGGATACTTGTCCTTAGCGATATATTCCAGATCAGTTTCCCGCTTCTTGCCTCCAGCGGGCTCGTTACTTACTACTATATTCCTCATGCTCTCCTCTACTTTGATGTACTTCCCGGCCCTATCTTGGAGCTGCAACATGCTTTTAGGGGGGGCGCTTGGCCAAGGACATCTTGAAGAACTCGTCCCTAGTTCCCTGTTACAGTGCTATCATAGCTACCCTGTTATCAAGGTCCGGTACTTTTAAAGCTTTGTTTGTGAAATGATTTAGGTAGTCTCTCAAGGATTCCTTCGCTCCCTGCACAATGCTCCTGAGGGATGCTGAACTTTTCTCATGCACTCTCCCGCTGATGAATTGCTTAATAAAAGCCTGACTTAATTCTCTGAAGGACCTAATAGAGTTCGGGGGCAAACGACTATACCATCTTTGAGCTATTCCCGGCAGGGTTTGAGGAAAGGCCCAACACTTAATAGCGTCATTCACGAGCTGTAACAACAGTGCATTAGAGAATGTCCTGACATGATTAGCGGGATCTCTAGTGCCATCATAAGCTTTGATAGTAGGCATCTTGAACTTCCTTGAGATATGGGCATTCATTATCTCTTCAGTGAATGGTGAAGTAGGATCATCAGGATCTCCAAGGGGGAGAAGGTTGCTTGGATCAGCTCTTGGGACTACAGTCCTTCTTTGTGACGGACCATCCAGGTCTATGATTGGAGGAGGATTTCTCCCCTAGGTGGTAGTGGGGGTCTGGGAGCCTGGTGCGCCTCCAAATTGTGCTTCAGCCTTTGAATCTCAACCTCGTAAGCCCTGATTCTCTCCTATACTTCTTGGAGATTCGTCCCTCGGGTGCTCTTGGGACGTTGGTTACCATCAGGCATCGGCTCTTTTCCAGCACGTCTCCTTCTTGGGGCCACTTCATCATCCGAAGATTCGGAGTCTCTTTCAGTATAAGGACCAGAAAATTCCTGATCCTCCGTGATAGGAGCCAAACCTTATATGTAGGGGGTGTTTGCCCCCGTGCTTCACTCCGTCCAACATGTCAACTTCCTCCAACCTCGGGGTAAAGGGGCATCACATAAGGGGGTTAGTGGTCACAATAGTTGAATACTCATACCCAACGGGTCGAGAATTCACAGGTGTATATAGCTGTTGAAGTTGGGGATTCGTCCCTTGAGGAGCCGGGGGAATCATCCCTTGAGTTTGAGGTTCAGTTTCCCCTATCTGGGCTTCTCCTTGGGTGGCAGCTTAAGTTGAATGCGGAGGTACCTCCATTATTGATGAAATCGTTTGGGTCGTCCCTGCTGGTGTTCCTCCTTTGAGGGCGTTACTTCTTCTCCGTGTTCTCACCATGATTGTTTGTTGTGCTTTCCCACAGACGGCGCCAAATGTTATGGATCAAAAACTAAAGTATAATAATTGTTGTGCTTACTACTAGGGAACGTGAGCTTCGAGGCTCGATTTGACTACTCTTGTGTTTCGTGACTTGATCTGCCTTAACAAGATGCCTACGTACCTTGCTGATTGCCAAGGATCAAGTCAAAAAATGTAGTTCTGATCTGTGGGGTGAGGCCCCTTATATAGATGTTGGGAGTCCTTGAATTGGACTTGGGTTAGGAGACTTGGTGGGCAAGTCTCAGAATTAGAATGGACTTTGGAGTCCTAGGAAGTAGAAAGCTGATTCCATATCCCACGAGGTTCCTTGGAGGTCAATCTACAATGATTTATTTCCCCACTAGGACTCATCTTATCAACTGCCTTATCCCTTATTTACGAAATTAATTAATATTCAGGGTTTTGGGCCCTCTCAAATGGGCCTAGTTGTCGACCCAATATTAATTATATTAATTACATACTCAGGCCTTATTTTATTACCTATCAATAGCCCTAAGACTAAGTTTTATGATAATCTATATCTGTATTTTGTATTATATTTCTTGAGTCTGTAAAAATGGTTAGTAGATTAGAAGTAGAGAATTGTTCTGTGAACAGTCTCAAACTAAGGAATAAACTCTGGAAGAAGATCAAGACATTATCATTCCTCAAAGAAAAGATGTAGAAGCTTGTAGTTGAATAAAGTTGTTCTAGGAAAAATGTTCTAAGTCAAGATATCGACAAGTCACAGATCAAGTTATATCGGGAAGTCATTCGAGAAGTCCAAAATGAGTTGTAAAGAAATCCAAAATGCCTTATAGAGAAGTCTCAGAGATATCGACAAGTCAAATGCATGTAGAGATCTTGGAGATATTGACAAGCCAAATGAAGATGTAGAGAACTAGACATATCGACAAGTCAATTCTGTATGTCGAGAATGTTAGGGGGAACACACACAAGTATAGAACCAAACAAACAATGCAAAACACACACTCAATATATGACGCGGAAAAACCCACGTCCCAACTTGTATTATTAATCAAAACAATTATCAATAATATAATCAATCTCACCAAACGGTATTCACTCAAGCGATACTTAAGTCAAACAATACTCAAGCATACCTCAAAATAATAACATGACTATGTATATATAGCCATCACAAACTTAGCCAACAAGACATACCTAATCTTATTACAAATAATAATTGTCTACCCATACAATTATTACCCATTCCCATGATAATAATAATTGTCAACACATACAATTATTACCCAACTAAATTCTGATAACAATTGTCTACCCATACAATTATTACCCAATTCAATTATGTTTTCTATCACCAAGACCATACTACCTATTGGGTTTAACCCCAACAATCCTCCCCTTCAACCCAATATGATTTCATGCACAACCGAATTAACGGTCACCATCAAGCCATCGACGTCGATCACCCAATACCTCCCCTCGAATAATAACCCCTCCTTCTAGTACAAAAAGATTTCTCTTATCTTTTCGACCTTTGAGTATCTCTAAATCTCCTTTAGTGACTTTCAACATACTGTTCTTCATCATAACAGTATATCCCAAATCAACTAATTTACCCAACGAAATCAGATTTCGATTTAACTCCGGTATGTATCTTACTTGAGTTAATTTCTGAACACGACCGTTGTGACGTTTCATTGTTACCTCACCAATGCCAGCAACCTTTACCGTTTTACCGTTCGGTAAAGTAACAATCTTTCCCTCACACTTTTTATAGGACGAGAACCACTCCCTCCTACCACATATGTGATGAGAACATCCCGAGTCAAGCACCCATTCTTCTTTTGATCCCTTCTCTTCTTGAACCAAAAGAACATCTTCATCAGCTTCTACAAGCGAAACACTACCCCCTCGATTTTTCTTCAACTCTCTCAAGTCTTCTCTTGCCTTTGGACACATAAATTGTATATGACCCAATTCCTCACAATAAAAACACCTGATATTAGGGTTATGTTTCTTAGCATACTTCTTTTCCGTGTCACGTGCATGTACCACAAATGCACTTCCATCAGATGTGTCACTCGATTCTTGTTTCATCAATCTTTCGGCCTCTAGAAGAACAACAATAGTCTCATCCAAATATAACTTCGTTTTCCTAACTAATAAAGAAGTCATCACAGTATTATACTTCTTCGGTAGAGACACTAGTAGTAGAACAGCTTTGTCCTCATCCTTTAATTTTTCATCCAAATTATTTAGCTGGTTGATTAAGCCATTAAAACGATTCAGATGATCTCTTAAATCTCCGTCTTCTTCCATCTTGAGCCCAAACAAATCTTTCTTGAGAAACAACTTGTTGGCCAAAGACTTCGAGTGATAAGTCTTCGTTAACTTTTCCCACAAATTCTTGGGATTGTCCTCTTCAAGAACATCATACTTGATTTTCGGTGCAAGGGCCAACCGGATCGTTGATGCCGCACGTAACTTCATGTCTCCCCACTTTGTATCATCAACTTCAGTAGGCTTCTTCCCTCCAAGAGTCGCATATAACCCTCGTTGAATTAATAGATCTTTTACCATACTTTGCCACAAGGTAAAATTGTTTCTTCCATTAAACAATTCAATTTCAAATCCCCCAACCTTCTCCATCATGAACTTTGGCTCTGATACCAATTGTTAGGGGGAACACATACAAGTATAGAACCAAACAAACAATGCAAAATACACACTCAATATATGACGCGGAAAAACCCATGTCCCAACTTGTATTATTAATCAAAACAATTATCAATAATACAATCAATCTCACCAAACAGTATTCACTCAAGCGATACTTAAGTCAAACAATACTCAAGCATACATCAAAACAATAACATGACTATGTATATATAGCCATCACAAACTTAGCCAACAAGACATACCTAATCTGATTACAAATAAAAATTGTCTACCCATACAATTATTACCCATTCCCATTATAATAATAATTGTCAACACATATAATTATTACCCAACTCAATTATGATAATAATTGTCTACCCATACAATTATTACCCAATTCAATTATGTTTTCTATCACCAAGACCATACTACCTATTGGGTTTAACCCCAACAGAGAACTCAGATATCTCGATAAGTCATTAACATATGTCGAGAACTCATACATCTCGATAAGTCATTAACATATGTCGAGAACCCAGACATATCGATAAGTCTCTTTAATTATCGAGATGTCACTTCTCTACAGAACCAAAAGGAGATCTCGATACACTCTTTCAAATTCAGAATATAGACAAGTTCATTGAAGATTATCATCCAACAAAAAAATTATTCACTGGATTTGAAAGTCTACAAAATAGCTTGAAGAATACAAGATCAATGGACAAGATTAAATGGACAAAGGGGGGTCATAGGCCTGCAAGATTCCGTACAGATTTGATAATACCAGAAAAGAAAATATACATGGTTGCTTTAAAAATTGATTTAGTACATTTTAGTGCAAGTTTTGTAAATCCGTGCTGCTAGTCTATAAAGCATGCACAGGTCCTTAGTTCACAAGTAACAAAAAGATCTAAAATTTCTTGTATTCTCTCAAGAAAGTAGCTGAGTTCTTATTTTCTTAAAAACACATCTTTCTAGCAAGACAAGCTTGATTAATATAATTAAGTGAGTTTTTGATATATTGTGTTTGTGTTCATTCTATTAAATATAATACTACATTTCTAAACTGCTTTGTTCAAACCATAATCAATTAAGCTTAAATCCAAGAAAAATCCAGAAACACATTCACCCTCCACTCTATGTGATATTTTATAGCATTCAATATCTAACATACTTTTTTAAACAAAGAATATATAATGTATGTGTCATCTAAAAATGAGCCCCTCATAATTTGATGACCCTATGTCATCGCATACTTGGCATACCCTCAAAAACGGCTCTGAAAAGGAACCATGAACGAAAATATTGGATAGAGGATTTTCAATTCACCGAATTATAGGATCAGAGAATTGTTGCAGGTATACTATCTTTTTCATAGTTATCAGTCACGTATGGGCCTTATGATATACGGATCCAAGTTTATTACAATGCCTGAATATATAGTCGCGTCAAGAGTATGTGTTAGAAATATGTTGTAGACTTGATGATATGCTACAAAAACACCTTAGTAAATTTAATCAAGTGATTTTTGTAGCTCTCAACGGATAATTTTATGCCATCCATTGAGAGAGTAGCTTATATTTACATAAGTTTTGGTAGCACATTTCTGCATATTGTAATGCCTTAGAGAACTAGAAGTTATAGGATATTTTAAGTCATGTTGACTACTAGATTGATATACAAAGATAGGTTGGCTAATTGTAAATATTAGATGCTTTGTAATCTTGCATAAGTGAAATAAAGTTAACTACTACGAAGATACTATCAACGGATGGTCCACAAGGTTTCAACGGATGATCAATAGAGTTTCAATGGATGATCAACCAGACTCAACGGATGATCCAACAAAGTCTCAACGGATGATCCAACAGAGTTTCAATGGATGATCAAATTTAAAAAGCAGTTGGTAGTGACTTGACAGTCACATGGGTTGATTGTATGCAAATGGAATATGGCATCTTATTAATAGGATTTAGAGAACAAAGAAGGATTTCCATTTCTATGCTAACTTGAAGATATTCAACGATGCTGGATGGAGAAATGGAGCAGCTAAAGTAGTTTGTCTTTCTATCATGTACTTGGTGATATATAAACCAAGAGTAGCAAGTTGAAAATTAAGTAAGCAAGAACTGAGAAATGGAAAAAGCTGTATCTGTTAAGAATTCCTCAATTTTAAATATTTTCATACTTGTAAGCAGTTGTGTGCATTTTGCATCACAGATTTCTAATCAATATATATATATATATATATCTCTGGTGGGTAAGTTCAATCCACCAGAAAGTTTTTAATCTTTGTGTTTAACTACTTTGTGTTTGAATACTTCTTTATTTTCCTTCCGCACTTTTGCATATTCAACACTGATATATTTATATTTATGAGAAGTTCTTAAAATTAAAAAGAAACCAAGAATTACATTCAACCCCCCTGTAATTTTAGTTGTTAGATTGTTTGGGATTAACAATTGGTATCAGAGCAAGCTCTTGACACATTAAGAGTTTAAAGATCAAAGAAACTAACAAGATGAGCAGGAAGGATGTTGGAATAAAGATCTCGTTCTTGGATAAAGACAACTATCACCATTATAAGGTGAAAATGCACCTTAATCTTCTCTCTCAAGATGAAAGGTATGTTGATTGCATTAAGAAAGGCCCTCACGTTCCTAGAAAAGCTGCTACAGATACTGAAGGAGTTGTAGATGATGAGCAAACAGTTCTAAAGCCACAAGCAGATTGGACAGATGAAGACATTGAGCAAGTACACAAAGACAAGAAGGCTATGAACATTTTATTTAATGGTCTTGATGGAGATATGTTTGACAATGTCATCAATTGTAAAACTGCTAAAGAAATTTAGGATACAATTCAAATCATATGTGATGGAACTAAACAAGTGAGGGAAAAAAATGCAACTTCTAATCCAGCAGTGTGAGCACTTTCATTGTGAAGATAATGAATCTTTAAGTGACATATTTAGTAGATTTCAAAAACTACTAAATGCACTAAAGCTGCATGGAAGGGTCTATCAGATAAAAGATTCAAACCTGAAGTTCCTTAGATCTCTACCAAAAGAGTGGAAGCCTATGACTGTCTCTCTCACAAATTCTGAAGATTATAAGGAGTTTACCTTGGAGAGACTATATGGCATTCTAAAAACTTATGAGCTTGAAATGGAACAAGATGAGCAGATAGAGAAAGGAAGAAAGAAGGGTGGATCTATAGCTCTGGCGGCTGAACAAGGGAGAGTAAAAGAGATGAAGGTTGAAGTTGTGGAATCTGCACCAAAATCCAGGGTTTATAAAAGCAAAGGAAAAGGGCTAGTGGATGAGCATGAAGACCATCTCAGTCAGGATGAAATGGAAGATATAGATGAACATCTAGCTTTCTTGTCAAGAAGGTTTTCCAAGCTCAAATTCAAAAAGAATTTTGGAACAGCCAAGCCAAATAGAAATATGGTGGATAAATCCAAATTCAAATGTTTCAAATGTAGCTTGAGTGGTCATTTTGCAAGTGAATGCAGAAAGTCTAATTCTGAAAGAAAGAGGTTTGAGCCTTTTGATTACAAAGAGAAATACTTTGAATTGCTCAAACAAAAGGAAAGGGCTTTCTTGACACAAGATAATGACTGGGCAGTTGATGGGGTAGATGAAGATGAAGAAACAAGCTATGTAAATCTAGCACTAATGGGCAAATCAAATGAAACAGAAGTCAATTATTTAAGCAATCGGGTAATCACTACTAATCTAGCACACCTTTCTAAAGATGAGTGTAATAATGTTATAAATGACATGTCTACAGAATTATATCACTTGAGTGTTATACTTAAATCACTCACTAAAGAGAACACAAAAATTAAAGAGAATAATTTTGTTTTTGAGTGAAAGAAACACTGTGTTAGAAACTCAATTTGTTGAGTTTGAGAAACTAAAAATAGAGTGTAGAATTGCTAAGGCGGAGCTGACAGAATCCTTAAAGAAAGAGGAGATTTTAAGAAAGTAACTTGAACGAGAACAGGAGGTAATTAAGGGTTGGACTAGAAATATCCATACTCAAACTACCAAAGTTCAAGGTATAGAGTCTTTCTGTGAGGAAGCCTGGAAAAAGAGTAAAGAGAAATTGGATCCTAGTTTGGAAGAAGGACTTTCAACGGATGTGGATTCAACGAATAATGAAGATTATCTAAGGAAAGATAAAAGGATTTATCCGTCGAAAGACAAAGAACCACATTCGTCGAGTGAAAGAAAGCCAGTTAGCAAAGTCAAGCTAGCTAAGTTAAATGAAAAATATGGATCAGTTTCCAAGAACTTTCTTACAGGAGAAATAAGTCAAATCAAGGAGAATAAAAGAGTCAATGTGGGGCATCTATCAATGAAGAAACTAAATGATAGATTGGAGAAAATTGAGGTTAAGGCAGAATCTAAAAGGAAACAGGAATGGAAAAGTAGGAATTAACAAATATAACAACTACACACCTGATAAATATGCACCTAGAAAAATCTGTGTTAAGAGTGATAGTGTTAATCATCTGTCTATTAATTGCAAATCTTTTATGCCTACATCTATGCCTGCACCTCCCTCATTTCCTAGCATGCCTATAATGCCTGTGAATGTTATGCCTGCACAGAATTTGAATGCACAATTTGCTAATATTACATTTTAAAAAAATCATTACTATGCTGCATTTAGTATGCCTCAAATACCATTTAGCATGCCATACTGGAATAACATGTTTGCACATAATATGCCATTTCATGTTAATCAACCTGTACATGATAATTCTGTAATTATGAATGGTTTTCAAAGCCCTGCTCTATTGACAAAGGTTAAATCTCAATCACCTGAGTCAAATGGGGACAAGCCTAAAAAACCTAAAAAGAAGGCTAACAATGCATGACCCAAGGAAGCTTGGGTACTAAAATCAACTGAATTTGGTTTTGATGTGTGCAGGGAAAAAGAAAGAATCTTTGGTATTTGGATAGTGGTTGTGGCGCCCTCCAAACCCGGGTCAGAAGTTTGGGGTCCACACATACACCTTATTTATAACCTGCTTATAAAAATAATAAAGGTAATAATAATATGCAGTGACCCTACTTACCAACTACCACGGATCGTAACAAGTTAAAGTATACACATAAGCCACACACACACACTTATATTACAAACGCCCAAATCCCAACTATTTAAACTTACAACTGAATATTAAACATTATTACAATCTTCACAATTTTAAACTATTCCAAAATCCGTTAGCTAGCTTATTCCGATCAACCTGGAATCCTAGCTCTTTCACTGGATTGGGGATCCTCGCTACCAACCAGTTCCTTCTTAACTGGAAAAGAAAATAAACAAAATAGCACAAATGAGTTAACTAGCTCAGCAAGTCACATTGACAATACTGAGAATAAATAATGATCAAGTGAAATGAGTTAAGGTATCAAGTGAACCATGAATAATGATTTAGAATTGGATATTAGATTTTCATTTCAAAAACCAAGGTTAGGCTGCTGATCAGTCACGCACTAACCCCGAGCAAGGCACACAGCTCTGCTCTAATTACTGGATCCAAGACACACATTGGCCTAACTTGACCACCAATCTGGTCTGACCACGAATCTGGTCCACAAATTCAAATTTATAAAACAATCCAATTCAATCACAATAACAGAATAAACAATGTAAAGCAATAAACAGAATCATAAACAACATTGGATTTCCAATCATGAGATGGTTTCAATCTTCACCAGGAAACAATATGGCAATTACAAAGAATGGCTATCAGGTGGTGAAAGAATTGGATAACAAAAGAAACAAAGTTTCAGAGTTACAAGGATTTGGTCTTTCAATGTATAAGGTACAAGGGTTTGAGTATGTAAGTAATCCTGGTTCATTGTTCAGTATTTAGTTTGTATGTATTTGTGGAGTAGTATCGTATATCTGTGGTTCGTATTCGGGTATTCAATAATCAATGGTTCAGAAAGAATAAGGTTTACGGCTCAAAGATCAACGACTGGAATCAAGGTTTAGGGTTCAGTGCTTCAAAGCACTTGCAATATAAAATAGGACTATCAACTATTCACAGTATATCTCGAGAAAGTTCAGAACACTTGCCTTGTATTAGCTTGCTACACTCTACTACCTTTCAATCACAACCTCTTATTCCTTGACTACTTGCTTCCCTTTCCTACGCCTTGCCTCTTCTACTCACATAAAATAAGTATCTATCAATATTTAACTCATATGATTCTACTCGATATAAGCTTCTATCTACCCTTCGTTTTACCCAAATCCGATTTACAGATTGAAAGATACGATCAAAACAGTCATATAACGTACACATACGCATTTAACATGTTATTCAATGCACAAATATAACACATAGTGCCCGTTTGGGAAATCTTAAAAAAAGTAACTTATGACTTAAAATTAATAAGTGGCTTAAAAGTGATAAGTATATAATACCTATAAGTTAGTTAAGTGTTTGGTTAATTTTACTTATAAGTCAGAATTTTTTTTAACTTAAATGAACTAAAATAAATATTTTTTAAATATTATTATCTTAATTCATGACTTCTAAATTAACTTAACATTTAAAAACATAAATTTAAAAACTAAAATTAATAAAAAAATTAAAAATCAAAATAAGTTAAGAAAAAGTACGTCGTTACTAACATTCAACTTATCAGCTTATAAGTTGTAAATTCAACTTATAAGTTGGGTCGACAAACACTCATCGATAAGTACTTACGGGCTTATAAGCTAATAAGTCACTTATTCACCGGTGGCCAAACAGGCCCATAACATGTAAGATATTTGATTGAAAATACTTTTCAAAGAAGGTTTGATGTTAAAAGGATTTTTCAGATACTTAATATGGATTTTTAAACATTTTTCGGAATTTAAACGAGCCGTTGAACCATTTTTGAAACAATAAACAGGGTTCGGTTGGCCGATTCTAGCTTCAAAATAATTTTATAATAATTATCGAGCCTTGAAAACAATTTAAAATAATATTTTAAAGCTCGAAACTATTTTTTAGAATTTTTAAATCAAAAATAAATAATTAAATCAAATTAAATAATTAATTAAAATCAATTAATAATTAATTAAATCAATTAATCAATTAATTTTCAAATTAATTGACCAATTAACTAATTAATTATTAACTAAAATTAATTAATTAATTAATTCAGATTTATTTTTGAATTAAAAATAATTTTTAGAATTAAAATAATAATTTTTAGAATTTTTCATAATTAAAAATGAATTTATGTAATTAAAATAAATAGAAAATATGATTTTTAAATATTTTAAAACAGGAATCCAATTTCTGCAAACTCTGGAAAGTTCAGGGATTGAACTTCATCGTTCCCAAAAGTTCAGGGACTAAACTGTAATTTTACAATTTAGCCCGCTGGAAAACGACGGTTTCGCCGGAGAACTCGTCTACGGCATCCTCACACAACCACCGCCTCCAGATATCATCTACTACTTACCAGGAATATAACCCAACAATCAAATCATTTTTATAACCCCAGAACTGGCCGGAAAATGGCCGAGAAACTCGCCGGCTCCGGCGAGTTTTATTTGCTTCGATTCGAGCAAACCAGGAATCGTCAGTTGTTGTAGTATACATGAATCGATTACAAATTCAACAAGGAACACGATACAATCAACAAAAACATCTAATAACCCCTAGAACAAAAAGGCTCAAATTTCAATTAAAAACATTCATACGGGTTATAAACCCTAACTTTGAAATTCGAAAATTAAACCCAATTTTGAACATGTTATTGAACTCCAAATCAGTCATATAATATATCAAAATCATCAGGAAGAAAAGCTCTAAAACATGCAATAATCAAATCATCCAAACAATCATCCGAACAAAAATTCATAATTTTAATCAAAATAATTCGAAAATAAATAAAAATATAGAAAATAAACCTTGATTTTTGCAGTTCTGAAACTTGTAGAATCTGAAAGAACACCTCAAACCCTTCATTTTGGTTACTCGAGCTTCTCAAACAGAAATCACTAACACCTTGAAATTGTAGTTTGATTCTTGAAAGGTTATATGAATATAGGTATTTTCTCTATAAAATTATATAGTTACTGGTTGCAAATGATTTTCTGTACAAAATAAAATACGGTAAGGGCTATTTATATTTACGGAATATTGGTACCCCGTTGGTTCATACCGAATATAAAATAGTACATTTATTTATAAAAACAGATCCAAAACGGTATCGGTTTCGGGATAATTATCCAAATCTGTACAATTTGTACTGTGGTATTGGTCTCAGCGCCAGGTTACACGTATTACGAGTTGATAATTATAATAGTTTAATAAAAAGATCCCGTTTATCAAAACTACGAGTTTTATTGATTTACCGAAACAAATTTTGTATCGAAAATATTGTGCCGGGACCCGCACAGGACAAACCGTACGCTGGATCGAAAAAGTCAAAACATGGAAAATGCTCAGAATATTGCAATTAGGTTAGGAAAGAGTTCTTGAAAGATTTTCGGGTTATAAAAATGTAAAAACGGGTGAAGTCTGGTTCCCGATTATATAAAATGATTTAAAAATACTCGGAAAAAGAATTTATTAAATCCATAAACTTTTTATAAAATCATAAATCAACATAAAATTAAATAGAAAGATATGACAATTATCTATATTTAATTTTGGACATATAAAAATTAAAATACTCAATTTGTATTATTATTAATCACCCAAACACATATACCAGTTAACAAATAATTCACAGAATACATACTAAACATGCATAATATTTATTTATTAACCAAAATAATTACACAATATATCCCAAATATTACAGTGGTTGCTCAAAGCACATGATTGGAGATTCTCCCGTGCTTACTGAGTTCATGGAGAGAGCTGGCCAAAGTATCACTTTTGGATATGACAGCAAAGGATATATTGTGGGGTATGGCTTGATTTCTAAAGACAATGTCATCATTGAAGAAGTTGCTCTAGTGGATGGACTCAAACATAATCTTTTGAGTGTCATCCAGCTTTGTGATAAGGGAAACTCAGTAACATTCAATTCTGAAGCCTGTGTTGTTATAAACAAGAAGGACAGCAAAGTGGTTCTCACTGGAATGATAAAAGGAAATGTGTATCTAGTTGACTTAACTCATTAAGTGCAATATCTATTAGTTGTCTTTTCAGCAAGGCAAGTCAAGATGAAAGTTGGCTATGGAACAAGAAACTATCCCATATTAACTTCAAGACTATGAATGAATTAGTCAGGAAAGATCTTGTGAGAGGTATTCCTCAAGTTGAGTTCTCAAAGGATTGACTGTGTGATGGTTGTCAAAAAGGGAAACAGATCAAGGCATCATTTAAAAAGAAGCTTGAATCTATGATTGAAGAACCTCTACAACTACTACACATGGATTTTTTTGGACCAGTCAATATATTGTCAATCTCAAAGAAAAGATATTGCCTAGTGATTGTTGATGATTTCTCAAAGTTCACTTGGACATATTTTCTCAAATCTAAAGATGAAGCTAGTGAAATCATTATCAATCATATAAGGCAAGTCAACAACCATCCTGATCTCAAGGTTAGAAGAATCAGGAGTGATAATGGAACTGAGTTCAAGAATTCTGTTATGAGGTTATTTTGTAAAGAAAATGGGACCATGCATGAATTTTCAACAGCAAGGACTCCACAACAAAATGGAGTGGTGGAAAGGAAGAACAGATCTCTTATTGAAGCTGTAAGGACAATGCTAGAAGAATTAAAGCTACCAACTTACTTTTGGGTTGAAGCTATAAATAATGCATGCTACACTCAGAATATTTCTTTGGTCAATCAAGCAAAATGCATCACTCCCTATCAGTTGTTCAAGAACAGGAAGCCAACACTAAACTTTCTTCATGTCTTTGGTTGTAAATGCTATATTCTAAGGAATCAAACTAAGCAGCATAGAAAGTTTGATGCCAAAGCATATGAAGGTATTTTTGTTGGATATGTTGTTGGAAAAGCATACAGAGTCTACAATCTCAGAACCAAGATTATTATGGAATATGTACATATTGTGTTTGATGATAAGAAAATTGAAGGACTGCAAGATGAAGGTTTCCATGAAAGCCTCAAATTTAACAATGTTGAGATGATTTGTGATGATAGTGAAGATGAAAGTGATCAAGAAATAATCTTTAAGGATAATGCAGAAAATTCAGCAACAAATGAAGCATATAATTCATTATCCGTAGAGAGACAAAGTGCATCATTCGTTGAGAGACAATCTGCATCATCCATCGAAAGGCAAAGATCAACATCTGTTGAGCCATCAATAGGAGTTGAAAGTTAATACAGATCACACTCAAAAAGAACCCCAACTTCAAGTCAAAGATACATAAACTCAGGGGGAGTTTCTTCTAATCAAAACTCAGTCATACATCAAGACAACTATGAGGCATCATCATCTAGAGCTAATCTACCACAACAGAGAAAATGGACTAGAGAGCACCCATTTGAACTAATTATTGGTGATGCATCTTCTAGAGTGCAAACAAGGAAAGCAACTCAAGAAAAATGTCTATACAGCATCTTTCTGTCTCAGGAAGAACCTAAAGAGGTATAAGAAGCTTTTTTGGATCCTGATTGGGTTTTAGCTATGCAGGAAGAGCTAAACCAATTTGAAAGGAATAAAGACTGCAAGCTGGTACCCAAACCTGAAGGCAAAAATCCTATTGACATTGAGTGGGTATTCAGAAATAAGATGGATGAAAATGGCATAATGGTCATGAACAAAGCTAGATTGGTTGCTAAGGGCTATTGTCAACAAGAAGGAATAGATTTTGATGAGACATTTGCTCCTGTTGCAATAATTGAAGCCATCGGAATTTTTCTAGCCTATGCAGCCCATGCCAATTTCAAGGTCTATCAAATGGATGTTAAAAGTGCATTTCTGAATAGAGATTTGGAGGAGGAAGTCTATGTTAGTCAGCCTCCTGGTTTTGAAGACCCTAATTTTCCTGATTATGTCTACTATCTTTTGAAGGCACTGTATGGTTTAAAGCAAGCACCTAGAGCCTGGTATGATACTTTATCAAAGTTCCTTTTAGAAATCACTTCATAAGAGGTACTGTTGATAAAATTCTTTTCTTTAGAAATATTAATGGCTCTAGCATACTTGTTCAGATTTATGTAGATGATATTATATTTGGCTCTACAGATGAGAAACTTTGCAAAAAGTTTGCCAAATTAATGCAAAGTAAATATGAAATGAGCATGATGGGAGAACTAACTTACTTTCTTGGTTTACAAGTTAAACAAGTTAGTGATGGAATATTCATTAGCCAAACCAAATAAATTTATGATCTTTTAAATAAGTTTGACTTAATGGATTGCACATCTGTAAAAACTCCCATGGCCACTGCCACTAAACTTGAATTAAACACTACTGAAAAGTCTGTGGACATTTCAAGCTATGGAGGCATGGTTGGCTCACTTTTATATTTAACGGCTAGTAGGCCAGATATAATGTTTGCTACTTATCTCTGTGTTAGATTTCAAGCTGATCCTAGAGAATCTCATTTAGTAGCTAATAAGAGAATTTTTAGACATATCAAAGGAACACCAAAACTTGGCATTTGATATCCTAGAGATTCTGGTTTTGATCTAATTGGTTATTCAGATGCAGATTATGTAGGTTATTTTAATAGCCCAAATCCGGGGTCAAGATTTGGTGTCACTAAACAATCTTTACATAACATTAAAAGAATATTCAGTTAACCCCTTAAAAGCCGGATCGTTTACAGGTTATGGTATGAAACAAGAATCTAACCTTCTAAAATTTAAAACAACTAAAATATAAGTTTAAATACCTTCACACTAATGCCCTTATTTTATTTTTCTAACATCTTCATCCTCTCGCAGCGGAGATCTCTCTAACTTCGGCTGTCTATCAAAAGCTATTCACTTTTATCCTTATCTGTTTCTGAAAGAAATAAGAATTTACAAAGCAAGAGTGAGCCAAAAATGCCCAGCAAGTATATAATTGAGTTTCAAGCATTAATATCAAAGGAAAATTTCCGGACAAAATCTTTAAACAATTTTAAACAGTTCTATTTATTTGAGGGAGTTGAGCGAATAGACATTGGTTGTTACCAGCCTTTAATTATAAATCCAAAAGTGACAAGCGATTCCCAGATTCATCTCCTGAATCAGGGTTTTATCCGGTTTTGGAATCATAAAACTTTTCGAGAGAGAATACTGTTAATGGCGACCAACAATAAATTAGACTGGACACTAGTTCGCACTCATACCCTGTTGATCAGTCAGGATATAGTGTAGATCTATACCCAACCATATAGATCCATTCGGGTACCCAAGCATTATCGCCCAAGGGTCCGGTCCATCCCCGTCCCATAGGATCCAGCCCATTACTGGCCCTTACGGTAACCATCCAGCCCGTAGAGTATTTTGATGTCAAACCATTTTGATTTCAAAACATCCCAATTCAGGGATCGCAAATAGCCCGAAAAAATGGGTATTTGCTCAAGAGAGCAATCGATAATATAGGAACAATAATGAAAGGAACTTGCGTAATTAAGAGTAATTGCAGCAAAATATAAAACAGTTAACTATTCTGAACTTAGAATAGGAATGAAGAGATATTTGCAGTATTTTATGAGAAAAGTAAGGAATAATTGCCTTGATAAGCTTTAACCACTATTATCGGTTGACTTTTGGATTGCCTTGAACGTTTGTCTTTATCGTCAGACCACTATCCTATTCTGGTTACGATCTCAACGCTCAGGTCCTTCGATTGGAACTTCCCTGAGCGCGACGACTAACCACTAGATCATTCTTAGTCCGATGTCAAATCCTCGGGTCTTCCGACTAGGACCTACAGGGTTGAAATACCCTAATTCAGATAATCGTCTCGCTTAACATAATACCATTATCACTTCTACCCATACGATTTCATAACCCAACTCATATTTATATGCCTTATTGAAATACACATAGAAATTATGGTTCACATCTTCGAAATTCGGTTCGGTGTTTGTTTTCGGAAAGTACATATACTCATCATTTTGAAAAACAGGATAATCGATTATTCATAAAATATCTGGTCACGCCACATAATTAGGTTTCGTATAATATAATTATATATTGTTGTTTGACATCTCCGATAATTATAGGTTACGTTCCTGTATTTTCGGAGTTAATTTCCCAAAAATTGGGCAGTGTTTCCTTCTTTTATCTGACTAACCCGTCGAAATCCAATCGACGTCAAAACCCAACAACAATCGCAATACAATCCAATCCACAATCCAATTCATCAATCCCAACAACCAATACGAATTCAATTATTAATTATTATTCGTTTCGAAATTTATTTTATAGACTAATTTAATTTATTTATAGTTCCCACCGTCGGCTCGCCAAGGCTCATCGCCGACGACAGTAAAATTTATTGGTACCCGATGTTATTCGGGTTTCCAAATAAATTTCACCGATTAATTTAATTATTCTCGCACGAATAAATTTATTTCACGAAACTTTAATCAATTCATTTTCCTGCCGAAAATAAATAATTAAATAATAAAATTTTCCGAAAACGAACACAGTAACATGCAACACGCGCTAGGACACACAACCCGCCACCATACCGGAAAAAACCCGGCGGCAACCATAAATAGGAAAGGCAACAAACAGCCACACAGAACAAAAATCAATATAGCAAAGCAACCCACACAAAGTCACAGGCATATACATACGTATAAGCATATATACACGCGCACAACACGTTCACAGGCCACCTCGCCGGAAAATAATCCGGCGGCGGCCGGAAAGGAAGTAACAGAGGCGGCAATTACCATGCTAAAAGTGGCAACACCACAGGGGAAGGAACAGAAGAAACATGAAGGTGAGAGAGATACAGACAAGAGGGAGAAGAGAGAGGTGAGAGATCGAGACGGGATAGATGAAGAACAACGAGAGATTTCGCGAGAGAGAAAAGAGAGAATCATCGAGAGAAAAAGAAAGGGGGCGCGTGAGTAACAAGGAAAAACAGGGTAGTATTTTGCTTTTTATTTGTTTTGTTTTCGTTATTATCTATCCATTTTATAAACTTCTGATTCATTTTCTCGTAAATTAACGAAACAGTTACACGCAAGGTTTTTTCGAAATATTATAAATTATATACCACAATTCTCGGAATATTCAAAAGTTAACAAAATAAAACCTTTACGATTTTTGAATCATTTTTGGAACTCATTTCAGACCCGCATTTTAACGAGTTAACGAATAAACGCGCGAATGAATAAAATCCAGAAAATTACCGAATAATTTTAAATTTCTCGAAATATTCCAAACTTAATAAAATATGAATTTCATATTTTTGAAGAATTCTGGAATTAAATACTGATTTTATAATTAAATGAAATCAAAAAATTATTTAAAGTTGAATAATCAATAAAATATTGATTTCTAAATGTTATAAACTCCTAAAAATAATAAATAGAATTATAAAGGAACAAAAATAATTTTAGAAACAATTTTAGCATTTATGAGAATAAATATTCAATAAAATTATTTTAAAAACAAAATAATGCCATACATCTCAATAATTAATTATAAAATTAAACTTCGTACCGAACAAATTACACATAATTAATAATAAAGTAGTACACAGCTGACAGAATCATTCCATATTTTAGTTATTTAATAATTTAGGAATTACATTGACATATGAGATCCAAAAATAGATTACTTAGCTGCTAAGTAACTATAAAGATGATACAATTTTAATACCAGATTTGGATAATTATTAAAATAGAGTCTCTTATAAACACTTTATACACAAATAAGGTGATAAAACCTCGCCTTTCGAGAATACGGGTTTTATCGATCTATAAAATGATTAGTGTATCGAAAGTTTCACGCCGGGGCCGGTACGGGTCAAACCGTATCCCGGATTGAAAAAGTCAAAAAACGGAAAGTGTTCAGAATTATCAAATTAGGTTAGGAAGGAGTTTTTGAAAGAGTTTCGGGTTGTAAAAACGCAAAAACGATTGAAGTGGGACGATTTCTGATTCTAAAAAGTAATTTTATAATTTCATAAAAATAATCATTATTAATTCTATAAATCCTTATAAAATCATATAATAATCCAAAAATTACAAGAAAAATACCAAAATTATGTATATTTAGTTCTGGATAATTAGAAAGTAAAATATCCTAATTTGATCAGATATCAACACCCAAATATTAATATCAATCATCAAATAATTCACCAAAAATTCACACAATAATCACATAATAATTATTTATTAATAAAAATAATTACACGATAATTCTCGGATATTACATCCTTCCCCCCTTAAAAGATTCTGTCATCAGAATCATGCTAAGGAACAGACAATGATATTTTTCAAATATCTCACTTAGAATTTCTCAGAACTTATCACTTTAATCAATATTCAATAGTCTCCCACCGACATCAAATCTATCAGTTGTCCATGCAACTTGACTCAAACCTCCACTTTATACATATGGAGCTAAATTACTCTTCTTGGTTATATAAATATAAATGTCTTGTGGACTCGCTATACCTGCAACAACAAGGCCAACTCATTCGCAATCGTTCTATCTATCTTATTGTCTCAAAGGACTAACTTAATTTATACTAATCTTCTTTTCTTTCTAATTTCATTAATTTGTGCTCATAAATGCCTCCCGTTTTCACTGGTTGTTCTACTTTACCTTCCACGTCTCTTTCTGTTCGATTGACCTGACCTATGATCGTTTTCAATCATATTCGGAACCTTTAATCGGTTTCCTGTACTTTTCATTCATCTGCGAATCATATACTAAGCTTCTGGTGTCTTCGGTTCTTACATATCTTAAGTCCATTCTAAAATTTAAAAATTAAACAGAAAATCTCAACAAATTTAGCTCACCAATTAATCACTATCGAATATATCCATCGAGCGAGAATCTTTTATCATCTGGAAGCAAATGTATTAATTTTGGACATCTTTTCCCCATACTATAACTTGTTTTATCATTTATTTAATTCTAGGGAATCCTGATATACAATTTTATTGCAATGCTTTTCTCGGACGTTCCGCCACATATAACGTTCCTTATTTTCCTCACGCCACATTACCCGAAAGTCATTTTCTATTTATATGTCTTGCATCATATTCTCGGAGTAACCTAAATTTCCCGAGTTGCCATGATTTAACTAACCTCTTTCAGAACAGAACTCTTGATACTAATACTCATTTTGTTGTCATATCAAATTAGATATCAGTACGAACTTTGATGCTCACAACATCCCATATTGTAGTCAACATCAATTATCTATACCAATACCACCTTTGATATTTAACAACAAAGTAAGTATCAGCATAAATTAGGGACTGAATCAAAACCTAACCTTTAATTTCTAACTTTTCCAATTTCTTTACCCATTCCCCAACAATCTTAATGATATTCACTCTTCCTTTTCTGCTCAAGACATCTGTCCTTAAATGGACCTTGCCCGGTTGGTAATTAACCATACCTCTGTTGCTCATAATCAATTATGACAAGAATTTATACCTTTGAAGCTTAGAACGCAGTTGCCACTTTTCAACCCTCCACAGACATATCTTCAGACATTCAACTTAGTCTTCCTTAGTCCTTGAATGGGCGAGGATGTTATCAATAAATATAACTACACTATCCAAATATTCCTTAAACACTATGTTCATTCAATCCTCAGACTTACAACTTCTGATAATCAATGTGGAACTTCTTACCTCCATTCTTCTATTCTATGATCACATGTGTGCGTAACGCTAAATACTGCTTATCTCATTATTCCTTCATCCCACAATCCTGAAGCTTTCTTACTAATTACTTAATCCTTATGGGGCCATACGATGTGGGGCTTTTAACACCAGCTCGGCTCTGTGCAGTAACCGATGAAAAACTTCATGCTCTGAGGTAATCTTGGTAAATCATCTATTTGAACCTTCGGGACTTCATTTTAATTCTATAGAATTCCGATATGAGATTTATTGTAATGCTCTTCTCTAACAATTCACCACTAATACCTTTATTTAATCTTCCATGTTTACACGTATTCTTTGAATGAAATTCCTACTTATATCAGTTCTGGCACAACAGGCGTTCACAACTTGCTTATATCCTGGACTGTTTTATAAAATTTTCTTATCATCCTTTTGATTCCACTTATTTTCTTGATTAGTTCTCAATTCTCATCATTCATTATCTTTTTTAAACATAAGGAATCTCTTTTTCTTGATAATATTAATATGTTCATTATTAGAGAAGCCATTTTTGAATTTAACACTGGAATGAAGGATTTTATCTATAATGTTTAAATTATCACTAATAGAATTATCAAAAGTCATCGGTAGCTATTTTCTTAACCTCTCTTAGGTCATCATTGATCGCATATTTGGTTTTTTTTCCAATTGATCACATTTCTTTTTCCTGGGTTCACATGCGGACTTCGTCAGTCTCTGCCTTGCATCGGATACTTGGATTTGCGAGTTTCCCAAGATTTCATAGTAGCTTTCATTAACTCGTCATTCGATATGGGTATGCTTTCAAGTCTTCCCGGAACGCTATTACAGATGATAAAATCTCTTTGTTTTGTGTTAAACCTTCAATTCTTGAAAACGTTCTTCTGGTTTATTGCAACAACCTATTCATTTAGATAAAACTTTGCACATGCTTGCCGTAACATCACGTTAATTCTACTAAATTTCTGATTTCTGCTGAGATCTTTACTTCCTCCAAATTCTCAATTGCTTTGATTTCGAATCTGAAAATCTTGCCAGAATCTGATTTAATCTAATTGGATTCGATTTCCGTTTAACTGACCATTAGTTGGTGAAGTTAATCAATTAACTCTTTTAATTGATCAATTAAACCAAGTGATGACTAGCTAACTGGAATCACAGACCAATTATATAAATTCAGTTTGATCATAACAATATTTCCCAAGAACCGAGATCCCAATCATTTGGAGTACTAATGAGAACGACAATATACTTCTTTATCCTTAAAAGTAGGATAATTTCTAAAAATTTAGGCAGCACTTCTCCTATACCATCGACTACCAGTCGGACTCAAGCCGACACTATCAATCAACCACATCATCCACAATCATATCCACCCACTTCCATCAACCAAATTTATCAATTCACCATACTTCAACATTTATACTTTTGATCAACATACGTACTATTTACTGGCACATCATATATCTTTTGAATTGGACTAAGGTCTTAACCCAGCAATGATCAAAATCACCATACATTTTCTCAATCCTTGTTATTCCCAGTGGACTAACAATGAGATTTACAGAAGGGGGGTTGAATGTAAATCTCAAAACTTTTTCAAGTTTTGAGCAATTTGTAAGACTAAGTGTTTGAGTGATCAAATGTGTGTGAATTGCTTGGAGCTGATGCAGACAGATATATATTTAAACACAAATGAAATGAACACAAAGAACTTAAAAACTTTTCTGGAGGATTTGTTGTTCCACCAGTGATGTGTTATTTCAGAAAATCTGTGATTCAAAATTAAATCACAGCTGCTTCCTAGTACAAACTAGATGATTTTCTCTCTTGATATTTTTAAACAGCTCAGGGAAAATTCACATCTAATTACTAGCTACTACTTGGTTTATATAACACCAAGTTTACAAGTGAAGACAAAGATAAAGTACAATAAGACAATAGTTCTCCACTTGTTTCTGTTCCATTTTTATCCAGTGTAATATGGAATTATCTGTTGACTTTCCATTTTGAACCAGACTAAAAACGGCTGCTTTTTCTGCTGTTCCTGAAATAGGCTACCACATCTCTGTCAATCCATGTGCCTCTGTCAGCTTTGTTAACTGTCACTATCAACTGCTATGAGACTGAGCATCCGTTGAAGCTTTCATCCGTTGATGGCTTTATCCGTTGATGCTCTAGCAGTGCATCCGTTGAAGCTTTCATCCGTTGATGGCTTTATCCGTTGATGCTCTAGCAGTGCATCCGTTGAAGCTTTCATCCGTTGATGGCTTTATCCGTTGATGCTCTAGCAGTTGAAGCTTTATCCGTTGAAGCGTTAGAGACATCCGTTGAAGCTTAGTTTCTTATCCATTGAAGGTCTTCAATATCCGTTGACACTTCTTCACTTATACAAAATTACAAGGCATGAAATATTTACAATTAGCCCTCCTACTTGTACATCCATTAGTAGTCAACATGACTGATTATCTCCTAACAACATCTAAGAATTATAGCTTGAAACCAGAGAGTGAGATGTGCTACAATACCAAACTTATTGCTAAGCAAGGCTACTCCTTCAACGGATAGCCAAGATGGTCTTATCCGTTGAGGCTACAAACACTAGATTTCTACTTAAGTGTTTTGCTGAACTTATCATCAAACTAATACACATATTCCTAACAATCTCCCCCTATTTATGTCTACTAGAACTGTAGGCATAAATTTGGGTTTAGCTTGATGATAACAAAACTCTTAACAAATATATAAACTGTAACAAAGCAGAAATTCAAAAGTGCTGCAAAAGTGTATATGCTGAGATGAAATTGAAGAAATACATTGTTTCCAAGGGTGCTCCTTTAGCCTGAGCAAACTACTTTCTTTTCCTTTGATCCCTGGTTTTCTTTCCTAGCCTCCTGTCATTCTCCTCTATTTGAAGTTGAAGTTGTCTGTAGAATTCAGCTTCATCTTCTTCATTGATATCTAACTTAGATTGCATATCCTTGAGAGTTTCATTACTGGCAATCTTTAGCTGATCTTCAATTCTGAAAAATCTTCTGACTCCTTTGTTGTCTCTGAACTCCATCAACCAATGAGGTGATTTGTGAATTGTAATACCTCTCTCTGGAATGAGTAAAGTTCTAGGCAAAGCATTGGGCTCCCTCCAAGTTTTCCTTATGTTGGCAATCTTGTTGAGAATCTCAGTCCTGGTAGTTCTGGTAAAGCCAGAATCCTTATGTATGGCTGAGTAGACTCTAATCAAGGTAGTGTAGCCTTCATTCAGAATTCTGTGAAGAGGCCATGTTCTTTCCCCAGCTCCTTTGTATTTGAACACTAGTCTTTCTGGTAGCTGTCTGTAGGCAGCTATTCCCCTTACATCCTCCAGCTCATCCAGATAGAGTTCAATGTCTGAAAATTCTTTTATGTCACAGATGTGAACATAATCATCTTTAGAGTTTTGAGGTTTGGACTTAGGCTTCTGTGTGAATTTGATTGAGGCTTTAGAGGGTGTTGATTTGATTCTTCTTTTCTGCTTCTTTGATGGTGGAGAAGAGGTTAGGAAGGTGGGCAATTTGATGGTGTCCCAATCAATTGGTTCCTCCTTGGGAATGATTGTTTCACCATGAATGTTCATGAAGGGGTCAGGTACAATGGGTTCAGGAATAGAGGGTAGTGGTTTGGATATTGATTGGGTTTCTTCAGTCTTATCTACCTTCTTTCTCTTTGCATTGACCTTCTTTCTTTTCCCTTTCTGCCATTCTTCCTTACTTCTTTTCTCCATCTCAATACCAACCATGTCCCCCATAGCTTCATCTTCACCTTTGTCTTCAATTTCTTTCTGATCTTCAGCCTGACTTGACTCTAGCTGTTTTTCAAGCTTTGCTTGTGCTCTTTTGTCAACCTTTAGCTGTTTGGCTTCTTCCTTCAACCTTTTGGTTTCTTCCTTATTGGCTATTGAGAATTTGGGATGTCCTTGAATCACACATATGCTCTTTCCCTCTCTGAAAATAATAGCCATGTTTCTCCTTACAACCTCATCCATGGTCTCTTTGAGATATGCAATACTTCTTCCTAAAAGCTTGTCCTCATCTGCTTTTAGAAGAGGAAAATCCACCTCTTTTAGAGGATTCTTTGTAGAGTCCTTATTGGATCTGTTGTTGGGCTTGAGAACCATAGGTTGCAGATCTTTGGAAGAAGTTTCTCCATCCTTATGCCTCCCTACTGGCTTGAGTTCCATAATAATTGATTCCACTTTTGTGCTATGCTTCACAGATTGTGATTGAGAAGTTGTAGAACCAAATATTAGTTGCATCTTTTCATCAATCTTCTTCCTTTGCTCTTTGACTTGCAATTCAGCTATTGCTATCTGGATTAGATCAATTCCATCTAGCTTTCCTTTGACTTGAATTGGTGGAGAAGTTGTGATGACAGGAACTAGCACTTGAGAAATCTGAACTGTTATAGATGGCTCTCCTTCCCCTTCCCCTTTATTCTCCCCCTTTTTGTTATCATCAAGGGTAGGGGTCAAGCCTTGTGCTTGTGCCAGCTGTATGAGTAGATTTGTTTGAGTTTGTTGATTCTGAAGAATGGTGACCATAGAGTCTTCAATGATTTGAACCCTATCTTCCAATCTGGCCAGCCTCTTGTCAGCATCAGAGGCCTTCCTTAGTCTCCCCAACAAATCTTGCATAGTACCATAGGGTATAACTGAATCCAATTTCTCAGCATTGTAGGATTTCAGATCAGCAATGTCCAGCTTGAGCTCATCCACACTTAGATTTTGCTGGTAATGCTGCAACTGCAAGAGATGCAGAGATTCCAGATGAGCTTGAAGAATTGCCTTGGTACCAGCATCCTGAGTCTCCTGAATGGCCTGCTGAATTATCATGACCTGTTTGACCAAAGTGACACCAAACTCTCCTGGTGTTGATGGTTTTGCCCATGCCCATGCAGGAAGATTAGGAACAGAACTTGGGCCTGCTACTCCCCCTAAGTTCATGCTCTCATTCAAAGAATTAGAGTCATCATCATTAGAATTTACTCCAAATTCTTCAGATGGCTCACCAGCTTGAGAAGGCAGCCTGTTGACAGCAGCTTTGTCTCTGAGAAGAGATTCTGAAGTGTGTACAATGTGTAGTGTCTGTTCTGCCTCCATATTGCCCTGTGTAGCCAATAATTGATAGGCTGAAACAGGGTGAGTAAAAGTGTCAGCATCCAAGGAAATGTTATCAATGACAGCTTTGTAGTGTTGCTGAAATTGTCTTCCCTTATCTGCATCATCCACTTTCATTAACTCACTAGCAATGGCTGGATCCACCCTTATAGCTTCTGTACTTGCCTTTCTCTCAATTTCTCTCTTTTCTTGCATTAGGGGCTCCCCCTGGCTCACACACACCCTCACACCCTCACCTTCACCTTCTAAGGTGGTACTCCTCTCACTTACTTTTGCCATGCTGGAAGAAATAGCATGCATTTGGTGACTCTCAACCTCTCCTTTTGCCTGGGAGCAACCCAGCCTCTCACTCAAAAAATCACTCCTTCCCTCAAGCCTAAAAGTGATTGTACAGTTGCCATGTCCTCTACAGTTGGAGTTGTTTCTGTTAAGTGTGTAGAGGCCATCAACGGATAGGGAGTATCCGTTGAAGTGGAAACTGATGGTATCAACGAATAACTGCTGTTAATCTTATCCGTTGAAGAACAACCACTTGTCAACGGATGAGAGATATCCGTTGAAGAAGGAAATGATGTAGAGATAGAAAGTGATATAATTGTTGAATCTGTGTGGATTGATTTTAAGTGAGGTGACACAGATTCTGCAACTACATCTGAAAGAATTGGCTGATGATCCAACAAATCATCTAAAAGATGATGATCACCAGGTTTTGAGTGGGGCTCCTCCCTGAGTTTTAATGAGGGAGAATCAGGAATTGATGTGAATATCATATCCACATCCAGAGAGGGTGTAGGAGAGTTTGAGTAATGGTGTGTGTCTATATTGAGAGAATGGGGCTGTGATTCCACATTTGCTGGAATCACATCAAGCTGAATTTGAGAAGGCACAGATACTGGTGGGTGTATTTGTGCTGTGTGTGTCCCTTGTGTGGAAACTAGGGTTTTGGCCTTCTTCTTCCTTGAAAAGGCTTGAATTGGTGAATGTGTAGCTTCAGTGTCCCTCCCTCTTTTGTTCTGTGTCCCTAGATGGGGACTATTTTCAATAGTTACATCCTTTTGGGAGGATGCAACTAGGGATGTGCTGGACTCCTTTTGAACCACTACAGTCTTTTGAGAGACTGTGGCTTGGCTGGAATGGGTACCACTCACCTCTCCCACCTTATCCTGGGGGGCTTTTTGATGTTCACCCCTCCCCTCACCACTCACACCCTGTTCACTCCCTTCAGGGTTTATGGTAGTTGTTACAACTGTTGTCTTTTGAGAAACAACAGAGGTAGGTTTCTTTGACTTGACTTTGGAGATTTTAGATTTGGTGGCTTTGGTAGGAGCCTGTTTGGACAATGACACAGGTTCCATAGCCACACTAGAAGGCAAAGAAACATTGGGGTTGGAAATAGTAGGAGTTATAGAAACATTTACCTCACTTACCTGTGGTGCATTCATGATTGGCAAGTATACCAATGGCACCTGGCTGTTGAGGTTCATTCTCAAAAGGTCTGCAAGGACCCTTTTCTCTTGTGCCCAGCATTTGAGTTTATTATTCTCATTGGATATAACCAAACCTTCAGCAACATGGTTAGCCAATAACATAAAGAATCTAGCAAAGTAGATGTTATGTGGTCTATTAGCTTTGTTACCTAATCTGGAACCTAATTCTAGCATAACACAGTTGCTAAAATTAAAGTACCTATCAAAAACTAGCATATTAACAAGAGATGAAGTGATAGCATCAAAATTGCTAATCTTCCCAGAGAAAACCTTAATAAAGGCATCTCCAAGAAAACTCCATTCTTTCCTAAGGCCTTTCCTTCTAATACTACCTAAACTAGCAGAATCAAAAGCATAGCCTATGGAATCTAGCATAGCAGAGACATCTTTATCAGTGTTTGGTGTCATGGCATTATTCTCAGGCAACTTAAAGCAAAATTGTAAATCATCACAATTAATGCAATAGTCCTTACCTTTGAGAGAGAAGGTAATAGTCATATCTGTGGAGTTGAACTCTGCAGTTGTCCAAATCTCCTCAATCACTTCACAGTAGATGGTTGGGGCTTCCAGCATTGCATAGCTCAGTTTGCAGTTCTTGATGAAGTCCATCATCTTGTGATAATTAGAATGGGCTTCCTTCTTTTCAACCAAGACTATGAAATTATTCTTTTCATAAACAAATCCCGTTTGAGACATAATTTTGACTACTGGTGCCATTGTTGTGAGTAGAGGTTGCAGAGAAGAACTTGAGAATTGAGAGAGAAAGAGAATGATAATTGCAAGAAAGCGTAAAGTGAAAATAAGAATTCAATTGGGCTTTTATACTTTCTTGAATTAAAACATAAATTAAAATAATTAAATGATACTTTTAAGTAAGTGAAAGCCGTTCAGGTATAAATGAAACTGTAGAAATTCTGAAAACTACCGTAAATACAAATACATACAACACTGTATATCTGTATCAACGGTTGAGTAAAAGAATCAACGGCTGTGACTCACTAACGTGACACATCAACGGATAAGGTAAATAGTTATCCGTTGATGAACAACACTATTTTATCCGTTGAAGGATAAAATTACCAGAAATGTATTTGTCTTTCAACGGATAACGAATATCCGTTGATAGAACAATTTTGGCTTTCAATGGATAGGGAATATCCGTTGATAGGATAAGTCTTGATTAAAGCCAACTTTGTTCTTACAGCAAATTCATTTCAGGCTACAAGACAGATTACATAGATGACATAGATTATGAATAGTTAAGCATACCTAACTCACTTACTAATCTTGTGAATGTTGATTCATCAAGTGGCTTGGTAAATATGTCTGCAATCTGCTTTTCACTTGGAACAAAATGAAGTTCCACTGTACCTTTCATCACATGTTCCCTAATGAAGTGGTACTTGATATCAATGTGCTTGGTTCTTGAGTGCTGCACTGGATTTTCAGTAATGGCAATGGCACTTGTGTTGTCACAAAATATTGGAATTTTGTCAACAGTTATACCATAGTCAAATAACTGATTCCTCATCCACAGTATTTGTGCACAGCAACTACCAGCTGCAATGTATTCAGCTTCAGCTGTTGATGTGGAAACAGAATTCTGCTTCTTGCTGAACCATGATACAAGCTTGTTTCCTAGAAATTGACAGGTGCCTGTTGTGCTTTTCCTGTCTAATTTGCAACCTGCATAATCTGCATCTGAGTAGCCAATTAGATCAAAACCAGACTCTCTAGGGTACCAAATTCCTAGATTTGGAGACCCTTTGAGATATCTGAAAATTCTTTTAATAGCCACTAAGTGAGATTCTTTAGGGTCAGCTTGAAATCTAGCACAGAGACATGTAGAAAACATAATATCAGGTCTACTGGCAGTTAAATATAAAAGTGAGCCAACCATGCCTCTATAACTTGTAATATCCACAGACTTTTCAGCCTTGTTTAATTCAAGCTTGGTGGCAGTGGCCATGGGAGTTTTTGCAGGTGAACAATCCATTAAGTCAAACTTCTTTAAAAGATCATAGATATATTTAGTTTGACTAATGAAAATTCCACCACTAACTTGTTTAACTTGTAAACCAAGAAAGTAAGTTAGCTCTCCCATCATGCTCATTTCATATTTACTTTGCATTAATTTAGCAAACTTTTTACAAAGTTTATCATCTGTAGATCCAAATATAATATCATCTACATAAATTTGTATAAGTATCTTAGAGCCATTAACATTTCTAAAGAAGAGAGTTTTGTCAACAGTACCTCTTGTGAAGTGATTATCTAGAAGGAACTTTGATAAAGTCTCATACCAGGCTCTAGGTGCTTGCTTTAGTCCGTAGAGTGCTTTCAACAAATAATACACATTGTCTGGAAAATTTGGATCTTCAAAACCTGGAGGTTGGCTTACATAAACTTCTTCCTCCAATTCCCCATTTAGAAATGCACTCTTGACATCCATCTGATAGACTTTGAAATTGGCATTAGCTCCATAGGCTAGAAAGATTCTGATGGCTTCAAGTCTTGCAACTGGAGCAAATGTTTCATCAAAATTTATTCCCTCTTGTTGAAAATAGCCTTTGGCAACCAATCTGGCTTTATTCCTTATCACAATGCCATTTTCATCTATCTTGTTTCTGAATACCCATTTTGTGTCAATAGAACTCTTGTTCTTTGGCTTGGGTACCAGCTTCCACACTTTGTTCCTCTCAAATTGGTTTAGCTCCTCTTGCATTGCTAAAATCCAATCTGGATCCAAAAGAGCTTCTTCCACTCGCTTAGGTTCCTCCTGTGATAGAAAGCTACTATACAGACATTCATCTTGAGTAGCCCTTCTAGTTTGTACTTTAGATGTAGCATCACCAATGATTAGTTCAAAAGGGTGATTCTTGGTCCATTTCCTTTGAGGTGGTAGATTAGCCCTTGATGAGGTTGCCTCAGTATTGTCATGATGTGAGATAGAATGTTGATTTGTTGAAACTCCCCCTGAGTTGCTGGTCCTTTGAAAGGAATTGGGAGTTCTATCAACTGATGAGGTGAAGTGATTATCCGTTGACAGACTGTGATCAACGGATGCTTCGTTATGAACTTCAACGGATGATGCACTTTGTCTTTCAACGGATGCTGCATTGCTTCTTTCAACGGAAGCTGAATTTTGACTTTCAACGGATGCAGCATTCTGTGCATTATCCAAAGGCAGACTCTGGTTTCTTCTTGAGATGCCTTCTTCATCATTCTCATCTTCACTATCATCACAATATATCTCAATATTGTCAAATTTGAGTCCTTCATGATGTCCCTCATCTGTTAGTCCATCAATATTTTTATCATCAAACACAACATGTACAGATTCCATGACAATGTTGGTTCTTAGATTGTAGACCCTATATGATTTTCCAGCAGAATAACCAACAAATATTCCTTCATCAGCCTTTGCATCAAACTTTCCTTTGTGATCAGATTGATTCCTTAAGATGTAACATTTGCAACCAAAGACATGTAGAAAGTTTAAAGTTGGTTTTCTTCTCTTGAATAATTGATAGGGAGTCATGCATTTTGCTTGATTGATTAGAGAAATATTCTGAGTGTAACATGCACAGTTAACAGCCTCAGCCCAAAAATAAGTTGGGAGCTTTGACTCCTCAAGCATTGTCCTTGCAGCTTCAATTAGTGATCTGTTCTTCCTTTCCACCACACCATTTTGTTGTGGAGTTCTTGGAGCTGAGAACTCATGCATGATCCCATTTACTCCACAGAACATTTTCATGGTTGAATTCTTGAACTCAGTTCCATTGTCACTCCTAATATTCCTTACTTTGAAATCAGGATATTTGTTGACTTGCTTGATATGATTGATGATGATTTCACTAGCTTTATCCTTTGATCCAAGAAAATAAACCCATGAAAACTTTGAGAAATCATCTACAATCACTAGGCAGTATCTTTTCCTTAAAATTGACAATACATTGACTGGTCCAAAAAGATCCATGTGTAGAAGTTGCAGTGGTTCATCAATTGCAGATTCAAGCTTCTTACCGAATGATACTTTCTTTTGCTTTCCTTTCTGACAAGCATCACACAGTCCATCCCCTGTGAATTCCACTAGAGGCATTCCTCTAACTAAGTCCTTTTTGACTAGATCATTCATTGTCTTGAAATTCAAATGGGACAGCTTCTTGTGCCATAGCCAACTTTCAACTGGACTTGTTTTGCTGAGAAGACAAGTAATGGATTCTGCATCTGTAGAGTTGAAATCAGCTAAGTACACATTTCCTTTTCTAACTCCAGTTAGAACCACTTTATTGTCCTTTTTACTTGTGACAATACAGGCTTCAGAATTGAAGGAAACAGTATTCCCTTTGTCACATAGTTGACTGATGCTCAATAAATTGTGTTTGAGACCATCAACCAATGCAACTTCATCAATGATGACATTTTCTTTTGAAATCAAGCTATATCCCATAGTGAATCCTTTGATGTCATCTCCAAAGGTTATGCTAGGGCCAGCTCTCTCCTTAAATTCTGTGAGCAGGGTGAAATCTCCTGTCATGTGTCTTGAACAACCACTGTCCAAGTACCATAGATTCCTTCTTTGTCCCTGCACACAACAAAATCAATCAAGTTGATTTTGGTACCCAAGTTTCCTTGGGTCCAGCCTTGTTAGTCTTTTTCCTAGACTTCATTCCTCCTGCATCTTTTGACTTAGGTAACTTTGGGTCAACCTTGGTCTCAGATGTGGTTGGTTGAAGTGTAGGGTTAGTCACAGAATCATTTAACACATTTGATTGAATTTGATAAGGCATAGGTTGTGCAAATATGTTATTCCACATAGGCATATTGTATGGCATTTGAGGCATACTAAATGCAGTAAAGTAAGGATTGTTGATGTATGGCATGTTTGCAAAATGTGCATGGGGATTCTGGTGAGACATAACAGGCATAGCATGCAGAGGTGACATAGACATGTTAGGCATGGAGGGATTTGAAGGCATGGGAGCATTTTTAATAGATTTGCAATTATCAGATAGGTGATTAACACTTTTACAATGTACACAGCTTTTTCTAGGAGCATACCTATCAGGTGTGTAATTGTTATGTTTATTAATCCCTACCTTCCCATTTCTTTTAGATTTTCTTTTAGTTTCCTTCTTATCCTCAACCAACTTAAGCCTATCTTTCAACTGATCTCAAGTCATGTGTCCTATATTCACCTTACTGACATCTCTGGATGTGCTAGCTCCTTCTTTGACAAAGTTCTTGAGAGTTGAATCATTCTTTTTATTTTTAAAAGAACTTGCCTGTTTTAATTGATGAGCCTTCAACGGATGCTCCTTTTCTTCCTTCAACGGATAACTTTCATCATCCGTTGATTCCACATCCGTTGACAATCCATTAATTAATTCTAACTTCTTTTTGTTTTTCTTCCAGGCATCCTCACAGAATGATTCAATTCCCCGAACCTTGGCAATTTGAACACCAACATCCCTAGATGTTTTCCAGGCCTTGATTACCTCTTGCTCACTTTCTAACTGTTCAGAAAGAATTTCTACTTTCTTAACAGCTTCTTCTAGTTCACTCTCGACAGTCAAGCATTTAATTTTAATCTTTTCAAGCTCAATTACCTGACTCTCTAACACAGCATTCCTATCACTTAAAAACACATTATTTTCTTTGATCCTAGTGTTTTCTTTAGCTAGTGATTTAAGAGAAACACGCAAATGATATAATTCATTGGACATATCATTTATGGCTTTATTGCATTCATGTTTAGAAAGCTGAGAGAGATCAGTAGTAATTATCTGGTTGCTTGATGAACTAGTTTCATTTTCATCAGAATTAGCCATCAGGGCTAGGTTGACATATTCCACATCATCATCTTCATTTACCCCATCTGCTGCCCAATCATCTTGAGTGAGAAAAGCTCTTTCCTTTTGTTTGAGCAAATCAAAATACTTCCTTTTATAATCAACTGGCTCAAATTTCTTTTTCTCAGAATTTGGCTTCCTACACTCACTTGCAAAGTGTCCACTAATGCCACAGTTGTAACATTTGAACTTTGATTTGTCCACCATGTTTTTGTTTGGCTTAGTGAACTTTGTGTTTTTCCTGAACTTCATCTTTGCAAACCTCCTGGACAGAAAGGCCAGATGTTCATTAATATCATCAGATTCATCTTGACTGGAATTGTCTTCATCCTCAGCAACTTGCTCTTTACCCTTGCTTGATTCTGATTTGCTTGTGCTAATTTTGAGACTTGGCATTGTCTTTTCCTCATTTCTGGCTTCAACTTTTTCACTGTCAGCTACAAGTGCAACTGATCCTCCTTTTCTCTTTCCATTTTCCAACAGCTCATCTTGCTCCAACTCAAGTTCATAAGTCTTCAAAATTCCATATAACCTTTCAAGTGTGAAGTCCTTATAATCTTGAGAATTTCTTAGAGAAACAGTCATAGGCTTCCATTCCTTTGGTAGAGACCTTAGAAATTTTAAATTGGAGTCCTTAACTTGGTACACTCTCCCATACAGCTTTAATACATTCAATAGTTTCTGAAATCTGTTGAATGTATCATTCAATGATTCTCCTTCTTCAAAATGAAAATATTCATATTATTGAATGAGAAGCTGCATTTTGTTTTCTCTAACTTGCTCAGTGCCATCACAGATAAGCTGCACAGTATCCCAAATTTCCTTAGCAGTTTGGCTATTGATGACATTGTCAAACATATCTTGATCCAGGCCATTAAACAAAATGTTCATGGCTTTCTTGTCCTTGTGGACCTCTTCAATATCTTCAACAGTCCATTCTGCCTTTGGCTTAGGAATAGACTGTCCAACAGCAACTGTAGCAGTAGCAGCTGTGGCCATCTTGTGTGGGATGTGAGGACCATTCTCAATGCAGTTGATGTAGCTTTCATCTTGAGAGAGAAGATGTAAATGCATCTTCATCTTCCAGTGATGATAGTTATCTCTTTCCAGGATTGGAATCTTTACACCAATATCCTTCTTACTCATGCTGTTAGCAGAATAGATCTTTAAACTCTTTGTATGTTAAGAGCTTGCTCTGATACCAATTGTTATTCCCAGTGGACTAACAATGAGATTTACAGAAGGGGGGGGGGTTGAATATAAATCTCAAAACTTTTTCAAGTTTTGAGCAATTTGTAAGACTAAGTGTTTGAGTGATCAAATGTGTGTGAATTGTTTGGAGCTGATGCAGACAGATATATATTTAAACACAAATGAAATGAACACAAAGAACTTAAAAACTTTTCTGGTGGATTTTTTGTTCCACCAGAGATGTGTTATTTCAGAAAATCTGTGATTCAAAATTAAATCACAGCTGCTTCCTAGTACAAACTAGATGATTTTCTCTCTTGATATTTCTAAACAGCTCAGGGAAAATTCACATCTAATTACCAGCTACTACTTGGTTTATATAACACCAAGTTTACAAGTGAAGACAAAGATAAAGTACAATAAGACAATAGTTCTCCACTTGTTTCTGTTCCATTTTTATCCAGTGTAATATGGAATTATCTGTTGACTTTCCATTTTGAACCAGACTAAAAACGGCTGCTTTTTCTGCTGTTCCTGAAATAGGCTACCACATCTCTGTCAATCCATGTGCCTCTGTCAGCTTTGCTAACTGTCACTATCAACTGCTATGAGACTGAGCATCCGTTGAAGCTTTCATCCGTTGATGGCTTTATCCGTTGATGCTCTAGCAGTGCATCCGTTGAAGCTTTCATCCGTTGATGGCTTTATCCGTTGATGCTCTAGCAGTGCATCCGTTGAAGCTTTCATCCGTTGATGGCTTTATCCGTTGATGCTCTAGCAGTTGAAGCTTTATCCGTTGAAGCGTTAGAGACATCCGTTGAAGCTTAGTTTCTTATCCGTTGAAGGTCTTCAATATCTGTTGACACTTCTTCACTTATACAAAATTACAAGGCATGAAATATTTACAATTAGCCCTCCTACTTGTACATCCATTAGTAGTCAACATGACTTATTATCTCCTAACAACATCTAAGAATTACAGCTTAAAACCAGAGAGTGAGATGTGCTACAATACCAAACTTATTGCTAAGCAAGGCTACTCCTTCGACGGATAGCCAAGATGGTCTTATCCGTTGAGGCTACAAACACTAGATTTCTACTTAAGTGTTTTGCTGAACTTATCATCAAACTAATACACATATTCCTAACAATCCTTTAAAAATATTACTAAATGTTAATAATGAACTTAAAATTATCTTGTTGTTTCTTAAAAATTTTATTTCGCGGTTCTTTTAACTTATTTCTTGTTATTACTAATTGTGTATAGTTACTTTTAGAAATTATGATGCATCCTTCAACTAATCACACCAATCCTCTATCTTTGACTATACACACTCAATTTCATTAATTAATCTGTTTATCTTTTAACACGCATGGTTTCTATTGTTATCGTCACAATCTGGTGGAAACTCAATCGCCAGATCATTATTTCTTAGAAGGTTTCACAGTCGACTTACCATTACTTCATTTCCACTTATGCTCCCATATCGAACTTTCATCACTGATTCGGTTATGGGTATTAAATTCATCATAACTTATTTACTCAAGGTAGAGAACTTCACAATTTCTTGAAGAACACGTTCAAAATTTATTTGCAATTAAGATTTATTCGATCTTGAATCTTCACGATAAATATCTTCCCGTGATGAAGGGATGCTTCGCGTATTAGTTGCATGTATGAGTCATTGTTCAGAATTCCCTTGATCTTCGATTGTCGTCCCGACACTCGTTCGCTTTGTCTGATGCACACAGCTTTACTTCCTTATTTTATAACTAATTTATTTGTTTCGGTTCGCTAACCATTCATTTCACATCGAAATCTTCTGATTTGAAGTGCATCACATTAACGCAATCCGCCGCACTGATGAGATCCTCATAACAAGAATAACCGTCTGACTTGGTGTCTTCGCCACGTCCACATTATCGGTGAATTCCTTCTTCCTTACCCGCAGATGTTCACCATTTATTGGCTTGTAATCATATCTATATTCGATATATAATTCTACCTGTTACACGAGACTATTCCATTTCTTTTGAAATCGTCAAAGAACAGACTTTACGCAAGAGGAGAGTTTGTGAATATGATTGTGATTGAAAAACTGGAAGAGGAATAACAATGCACAAATCAATTGGGAGAATCTGTAAGTCAATAAATTGAAGGAAGAAGAATGAGTGAGGATTTAGATATGAATGAGACAACCATATTTATACTAAAGATGGCCAGTCTTTCATACTATATGGCATACAACACATGATTAGGTGGCGTCCCACCAGACTCTTCATCATTTCGACAAAGTGTCACATCACAACACTGTTTGTCTCAATCAGGAAGCAATATTTTGAGAAGAGAAATAATTTGGAAAGAGTACAATAAATTTTCCTTTCGTTTTTGCCCCATATAATTTATTAATAAAGAGGAGCTCATACGTATTCACGAATCAGGATGAACATATGTTGTCGTATTAGAGAAAAGAATGACACTATTGGTCACCGTTCACGCTTTACTTGAACATGCCTTCAAAGATCATTTGAATACAAGTTCACAATTCAAGTCACATCATTACTTCAGAATGCCATCTAGAAATGCCTTCACATCAAATATTTTAATGATTCGACCACAAGCGCGTCCTTACGAAATTTATAATTATTACTTCCGACTTCATCTATGCCACGTAGAATAACTATCGATCACGCAACGCCTCAACTTCGTCAATAGGAATATTATTCTGCTCCCATCACCTGAAAGAGTCTTCTCTTTCCTTCAATCATCCGTTGTCTTTTAAATCACGAATCTTGTTAAATTTTAATAATTTCATGAATTGGGTAAATAATATTTTAACATGTTGATTCAAATATTATCAAACAAAGTTTACGTTCGTCTTTCACGGAAAAACTTTAAACTTTCTTCCTGCTAATGGGTCTACTTGGTCCTCCGAACTGAGTCTAGATCCATTACCCTTTTAGATCATTTTCCTATTTATAATAACAAGAACTTAAGTAGTAATTCGACAATCGAATTATAAAACTCATTTTGTGCAAAAATGTTCTGATAGTTGATTAAGAAAATCTTTTCTGAAATCTCATTTTAAAATTTTGAAAATCAAATATTTGTCGTCATTACTATATAAGTTACTTGATATTCTTATAATTCGATAATGAGATATCTAATTAAAAGAATGCCCATATAAGGGTCTCTCCACTTTGATATATTTTTTCTTTCTTCTTGGATTTCGTTCGCATTTATTAGTCGACGAAACTTTATTTACCGTTGTGTATCATTTTGTCCATAACTCTACCCCAATGTTGACGTCTGCGACTATCTTTGACATTCTCGTCGTCGTCATTGATGTTACACTTAAGACCACTAATGCAATTCGATGTTCCGTTTATTGATATAGTCGAGCCTTCTTTCTAGTCTTACCTATATCTAATAAGGTAAATATCATTCCTTGCGCAGCTCCCGATACGGGAAAAGAACTGTCTCGCAACGATGGTGCATTTGCAGCTTGCAACTTTGGCTCTTCATCAGCTTTCATCAACTCGTTGCCTTCGGCATGGAGCTCGTCCTACTACCTAATTCTAAGTTCAATCGTACCAAAACTAACCTAGCCTCTCTTACACGAAGTTCTCACAAGACTCAATTGCATTTTTCTTTAAAACCACATGAAAAGTAGGGTAACCTACCCAGTCTCCATCGATCTGTCGATTCCTCATTACTGTAGGATCTGAGAACTCAATATACTTATAGTGTTGCGATATTCGCCTTACACTTCCCTCAACACTCCTATCTTACCAATTCCATATCGGACCTGCTAATCCTCATTCACACTCAGTTCGAACTTAAAGTGAGTATGCCTAGGGTCTTTCCTATCTTTTATGGCCTATCACTCCTATCTTACCCTCACATATTCTTAATTCAGGGACCAATAACCTATTGCTCTGATGCCAACTTGTAACAGCCCAAATACGGGGTAAAGATTTGGTATCAATAAACAATTTTACATAACGTTAAAAGAATATTCAGTTAACCCCTTAAAAGACGGATCGTTTACAGGTTAGGGTGTGAAACAAGAATCTAACCTTCTACAATTCACAACAACTAAAATACAAGTTTAAATACCTTCACACTAATGCCCTTGTTTTATTTTTCTAACATTTTCATCCTCTCGCAACGGAGATCTCTCTAACTTCGGCTGTCTATCAAAAGCTATTCACTTTTATCCTTAAAGAAATAAGAATTTGCAAAGCAAGAGTGAGCCAAAAATGCCCAACAAGTATATAATTGAGTTTCAAGCATTAATATCAAAGGAAAATTTCCGGACAAAATCTTTAAACAATTTTAAACAATTATATTTATTTGAGGGAGTTGAGCGAATAGACATTGGTTGTTACCAGCCTTTAATTATAAATCCAAAAGTGACAAGTGATTCCCAGATTCATCTCCTGAATCAGGGTTTTGTCCGGTTTTGGAATCATAAAACTTTTCGAGAGAGAATACCGTTAATAGCGAACAACAATAAATTAGACTGGACACTAGTTCGCACTCATACCCTGCTGATCATTCAAGATATAGTGTAGATCTATACCCAACCATATAGATCCATTCGGGTACCCAAGCATTATCACCCAAGGGTCCGGTCCATCCCCGGCCCATAGGATCCAGCTCATCACCGGCCCTTACAGTAACCATCCAGCCCGTAGAGTATTTTGATGTCAAATCATTTTGATTTCAAAACATCCCAATTCAGGGATCGCAAATAACCCGAAAAATGGGTATTTGCTCAAGAGAGCAATCGATAATATAGCAATAATAATGAAAGGAACTTGCGTTATTAAGAGTAATTGCAGCGAAATTTAAAACAATTAACTATTCTGAACTTAGAATAGAAATGAAGAGATATTTGTAGTATTTTACGAGAAAAGTAAGGAATACTTGCCTTGAAAAGCTTTAACCACTATTATTAGTTGACTTTTGGATTGCCTTGAACGTTTGTCTTTATCGTCGGACCACTATCCTATTCTGGTTACGATCTCAATGCTCTGGTCCTTGATTGGAACTTCCCTGAGCTCGACGACTAACCACTAGATTATTCTTAGTCCAATGTCAAATCCTCGGGTCTTCCGACTAGGACCTACAGGATTGAAATAGCCTAATTCAGATAATCGTCTCGCTTAACATAATACCACTATCACATCTACCCATATGATTTCATAACCCAACTCGTATTTATATGCATTATTGAAATACACATAGCAATTATGGTTCACATCTTCGAAACTCGGTTCGGTGTTTATTTTCGGAAAGTACATATACTCGTCATTTTGAAAAATAGGGTAATCGATTATTCACAAAATATATGGTCATGCCACATAATTAGGTTTCGTATAATATAATTATATATTGTTGTTCGACATCTCCGATAATTATAGGTTACGTCCCCGAATTTTCGGAGTTAATTTCCCGAAAATTGGGCAGCGTTTCCTTTATTTATCGGACTAACCCGTCGAAATCCAATCGACGTCAAAACACAACAATCGCAATACAATCCAATCCACAATCCAATTCATCAATCCCAACAACCAATACGATTTCAATTATTAATTATTATTCGTTTCGAAATTTATTTTACAGACTATTTTTATTTATTTATAGTTTAGGACTCAGAATTAATCATCATCGTCCACCGTCGGCTCGCCAAGGCTTATCGCCGACGACAGTAAAATTTATTCGTGGCCGATGTTATTCGGGTTTCCAAATAAATTTCATCGATAATTTAATTATTCTCGCACGAATAAATTTATTTCATGAAACTTTAATCAATTCATTTTCCTGCCGAAAATAAATAATTAAATCAATAAAAATTTCCAAAAACCAACACAGTAACACGGAACACGCGCTAGGACACACAACCCGCCGCCATACCGGAAAAAACCCGGCGGCAACCACAAACAGGAAAGGCAACTAACAGCCATACAAAACAAAAATCAATATAGCAAAGCAACCCACACAAAGTCACAGGCATATACATACGTATAAGCATATATAAACGCGCACAACACGTGCACAGGCCACCTCTCCGGAAAATAATCTGCGGCGGCCGGAAAGGAAGTAACAGAGGCGGCAATTACCAGGCTAAAAGCGGCAACACCACAAGGGAAGGAATGGAAGAAACATGAAGGTGAGAGAGATACAGACGAGAGGGAGAAGAGAGAGGTGAGAGATCGAGACGGGAGAGATGAAGAACAGCGAGAGATTTCGCGAGAGAGAAAAGAGAGAATCATCGAGAGAAAAAGAAAGGGGGCGCGTGAGTAACAGGGAAAAACCGGGTAGTATTTTGCTTTTTATTTGTTTTGTTTTCGTTATTATATATCCATTTTATTAACTTCTGATTCATTTTCTCGTAACTTAACGAAACAGTTACGCGCAAGGTTTTGTCGAAATATTATAAATTATATACCACAATTCTCGGAATATTCAAAAGTTAACAAAATAAAACCTTTACGATTTTTGAATCATTTTTGGAACTCATATCAGACCCGCATTTTAACGAGTTAATGAATAAACGCGCAAGTGAATAAAAGCCAGAAAATTATCGAATAATTTTAAAATTCTCGAAATATTCCAAACTTAATAAAATATGGATTTCATAATTTTTGAAGAATTCTGGAATTAAATACTGATTTAAAATTGAATGAAATCAAAAAATTATTTAAAGTTGAATAATCAATAAAATATTGATTTCTAAATTTTATACACTCCTAAAAATAATAAATAGAATTATAAAGCAACAAAAATAATTTTAGAAACAATTTTAGCATTTATGAGAATAAATATTCAATAAAATCATTTTAAAAATAAAATAATGCCATACAGCTCAATAATTAATTATAAAATTAATCTTCGTACCGAACAAATTACACATAATTAATAAAAAAAGCAGTACACAACTGATAGAATCATTCCATATTTTAGTTATTTAATAATTAGAGAATTACATTGACATATCGGATCTGAAAATAGATTACTTAGCCGCTAAATAACTATACAGACGACACGATTTTAATACTAGATTTGTATAATTATTAAAACAGAGTCTCTTATAAAACACTTTATACACAAATAAGGTGATAAAACCTCGCCTTTTGAGAATACGGTTTTTATCGATCTATAAAATGATTAGCGTATCAAAAGTTTCACGCCGGGGCCACTACGGGTCAAACCGTATCCCGGATCGAAAAAGTCAAAACACAGAAAGTGTTCCGAATTATCAGATTAGGTTAGGAAGGAGTTTTTGGAAGAGTTTCGGATTGTAAAAACGCAAAAACGATTGAAGTGGGACGATTTCTGATTCTAAAAAGTAATTTTATAATTTCGTAAAAATAATCATTATTAATTCTATAAATCCTTATAAAATCATATAATAATCCAAAAATTACAAGAAAAATACCAAAATTATCTATATTTAGTTCTGGATAATTAGAAATTAAAATATCCTAATTTGATCAGATATCAACACCCAAATATTAATATCAATCATCAAATAATTCACCAAAAATTCACACATTAATCACATAATAATTATTTATTAATAAAAATAATTACACGATAATTCCCGGATATTATAGTTATAAAATTGATAGAAAAAGTATAACAAGAACCTGTCAATTTCTGGGAAACAAGCTAGTGACCTGGTTTAGTTAGAAACAAAATTCAATCTCTACTTCTTCAGCTGAGACTGAATATATTGCTGCTGGCAGTTGTTGTGCATAAATTTTATGGATGAAAAATCAACTACTGGACTATGGTCTACATGTAGACAAGATCCCAATCCTCTATGACAACACACGTGTCATTGCCATAACTGAAAATCATGTGCAGCATTCAAGGACAAAGCATATTGACATCAAGTACCATTTTATTTAAAGAACATGTCATGAATGGTACTGTGGAACCTCATTTTATTCCAGGTGAGAAGCAACTTGCAGACATCTTTACCAAGCCACTTGATGAGTCCACATTTACTAGGTTGGTATATGAGTTAGGTATGCTTAATAATTCCTAAATTGTTTTAATGTCTAAGCAATTTGAAATGCATCCAGAATCAAATTTGATTTTTCCCATAAAGTTGAAATTTTGGCTAAGTCAAAATTTACATCTCGACGGATGTTCATTATCCGTCGAAAATGAATATCCGTTGAATTTTATTATATGTTAAAAAATCAAATACTATTATGGGCACTTTTTATCTCGACGGATATCTGTTTAATCTTCATCCGTCGAATTGCTTGAATCATAGCCGTTAATTCTATTTCTTATTCGTCGAATTTACTTACTGTCTATAAGTATATCTCGATGGTAACTTTTAGAATTTTTACAGTTTATTTTATTTTTAAAGGCTATTTTGGGCAAATCTCATTGGGTACTTTATTTTTTACCTGTTTATTTCTGAGATAGTATATAAGTCCCATTTCATTTTCTATTTTACTTTTATCTTCCTCAAAGCAATTTCTACTCTTTTTTTTCATATCCAAACCAAAACCCCTCTTTTCTGTTTCATTCACAATAATGTCACATGTAGTCAAGATAACGTCTCAATCAAGGTTCGTGTATGAAAAGAATAACTTTGTAGTACTGGTGAACAAGGGTATTGCTGCTTCTCGGGCCTATCACAAAATGATGGACTTCATTCAAGGCTGCAAACTGAGCTATGCAATGTTGGCATCACCAGTAATCTACTGTGAGGCTGTGGAGAAGATATGGACTACAACAGTGTACGACTTCAAAGACAAAACCATTGCCTTCACTCTCAAAGGTAACGAGCATAGTATTAACTATGATGCAATTCAAGCATGCTTACAATTTCCTGAAAATAATACATTAGTTCCACACATAGGCACAGATGTCAGTGTCATGCTTGTTTCTATGGGCTATGCTCTTAACCCTTCCAAGTTAGGTGAGGTTATGAGGATGGGCCTTAAAAAAGAATGGAGCTTTCTCTATGATTCTTTCATTAAGGCATTTTCTGGAAAGATAAGCAATTTTGATGCAGTTACATACTCACTTGTTAACATGTTATAGATGCTACTTAATGATAAGTACTATAACTTTAGTGAGTCTGTCATGTATGAGTTAGGTTTCAAGTTAGCAGACATTAAGAAGAAAAATAAAAACATCTACTATGCTAGATTCCTTTATGATGTTTGTTAATCATGTTTCTAAGGATCTCTCTATGGAGAACCCAACAAACAAGCTTGATTTTTGGGTCCAAGAAAAGAGTCATTGGTGATTTAAACAGGGCAAATCACCATAGTGAGGTTCCCCTCATCTATTTTCCAATCATGGAGGAACCTTAGGTTAGTAAGGTAAACACTTATGTCAATACTATTTCCTAACCATTAGTTTCTTTGCAAACTTCTGTGGCAATGGCATCTGTGAAAATGACCAAACAGATGCCTACCCAAGTCACACACCCAAAAATTTCAAAGTCCAAGTCTAAGAAACCCCACTCTAGAAAAAGAAACTAATTTCAAAATCTACTAAATCCAAATAGGGGAGTGTGAAGGGAAGTGAGATTGGTGAGGGATAAGGTGAACATCAAATAAATCCTAAGAATAAGGAGAGTGAGGTGTGTGTAACCCAGCCTGAACACACTGCAGTTTCCCAACAAATTGTGGTGCTTAGTAAAGATTCTAGCTCATTACTAGTTGCATCCTCCCAAAATGATGTAACTATTGAAACAAGCTCTCAACCAGGAGCAAAATCCAAAAGGTTTAAGGACACAGACCAACCTCAAATTTACACTAGAAAGAAGAAATCTAAAATAATTGGGGAGTCACATGGTGCACACACAGTGCCAACTGTAGTCAAAAACTCAGTTACTGCACCATCTCAAAGTTATATTGATGTGGCTCCAATAAATGTGGAGTCACATCCAAAATCTCTTATAAATGAAACACCTCAAACACAAAATTCTCCCACAAACTCAATGGATGTGGACATGATACATGCATCAATTCCTGATTCTCCATCTTTAACTCTCATGGAGAAGCCAAAATCTCAAGCAAGTGAGTATCATCTTTTTGATGATTTGTTGGCTAACTTGCCATTTTTTTCTGAAAATACTGAGAAATCTGTGAATAATCTCAAATCAATCACTACAGATTCTACAGTAGTTTCTACTCCAAACTCTTTTATTTCTACTTTCTCAACGGATATTGTTCATCCGTTGACTAGTGATTGTATCTCGACGGATGTGCTTAACAGCAATCATCTGTTGAATTTCTCAACTACTATTTCGACGGATGTTTCTCATCCGTTGAAAGTCTCTGCACCACTTAAAATTTCAACAAATGTTACAAGTGCAGATGACTTAGTGGTTGCTCAATCACTATTAGGATTGAGGGAAGGGAGTGAATAGAGTAAGAGGCTGAGTTGCTCTCGGGCGAAAGGAGAGGAAATGAGTGACAAAATGCATGTTATTTCTTCCAGCATGGCAAGGGTGAGTGGGAGAAGTCCCACTTTAGATGGTGAAGGTGAGGGTGTGAGGGTGGGAATCCAAGGGGAGCCCTTGATGCAACAAAAGAGAGATGATGAGAGAAATACTGGTAAAAATAAAGAATTGGAAGAGCCCATTGTTAGTGAGTTAATGGATGTCAATGAAGCTGAAAAGAAGCAGCTATTTCAGCAAGAATATCAAGTTGTCTTAGACTCTGTTTCTTTTGAAGATGAGGCATCAACTCATCATGTTCCAGCTTATCAAATTCTAGCTGAACAGGGCTGTTAGGGCGAAAACACGCGCTAAAATTCATGCAAGTATACGCGTTCAAAAGTAGTATAAGATATAATTCACATTCGTTCCCACAGAGACTGGTTTAGGTTAAGTTCAATTTATGCACCTATGCAACAATGTATGGTTATCTCTCAATGCTAAGATAAATAACAAATTGGGTTTTTATTAAACTAAGAGATTATACTAAATAACATTAACTAAGAGAATTGAGGTTGAAGTACTATATATGACAAACATGGGATTCTAACTTCATTAAATACTTCATTCAATAGCCTTAGTGTTCTTAACCTTAGCATGTAATGGTGATGACACTAATCAGATAACACGAAACTAGTAAACGCCAACTTTCGTTGTACGAATACCCTACTACCAAGCATCCACAAAAGAGATAGAAGTTGAATAGACACCAATTATGCTTAGTCCTTATATGTCTATAAGAATTGAAAACATAACGGTTTAATGCGCAAGTTATCTATCGTGATTACACAGGGCAAGTAAGATGGTTAAAATTACCTACGAATCATGCATAACAAATACATGAACCTATGCTAGCATGGCAAGTTCTAAACCTCTATATTCACTCTCGCTTCAATAGAGATTAACATGTTATCTTATATGTTAGCTACGCACATAAGACGAATAAGCACAACTAATACTAGGATATCAATCAATCACCATACACCAAGATATCGAAACATATTAATTATTGAAATCCATAAGTAAATCCGCTAGAATTTCATGATAACGATTAGCCCATAATTGAACTCATCGTCATCATGGGTTCCAATGAAAGTATGGTATAAAACAAGGTATTAATAAACTGAATACTAATTAAAGTACAAATAAAAAAATTCTAGGTTCAACAAGAATGAAAACGAGCATCCAAAGTTACAACTATTTTCAAAGGATCACAAGTAGAAAATAAGATCTTCTTTTTCGGAGTTGTTTTGTGCTTCTAGGTCTTCTCCTTGATCACCCAATCTTCCCGGATGATGAAAACCCTTTTTTTAAGTATATATAAGCCCCTAGTGGACCTGTACCCTTAAAATTATCAAATTCCACTCAAAAAAGGCTTTTTCAGTGAAATCAACGAAATCAGCTGCGCATCAGCATGCGGTCGCGTGCACTTCTGATGCGGCCGCATGGGCGGCTTTTGGAAAATTCTGATGAATCTTATTTTGGCCATAACTTGAGTTCTACTCGTCAGAATTAGGCGATTCAACTTCCCACGCGAAGCTAACGAGATTCTATACAACTTGACAATGGCCTCGGCTTCCAAATCTGATCACTTTTCATCATATTTCCTTTAAAATCTCCTTTCTTCATTTAACTGATACCTGAAATGCAATAACACAAAAACACATCAAAATACCAACAACTTGAGTCCAAAACACCAATTTAAGCTGGTAATGAAGTGTTTCAAGTGGATATTAAATCCACTTATCACACCCCCAAACTTGAATCGATGCTTTTCCTCAAGCATAAACAGACTCAAAACTACAAAACAAACCTAATGCATGAATGCAACTACGTGAATGCAACTAAATGATAATGCAATCGATCCCCTCAGAATAATCATAACCAAATGAATAAGCCAATGCCTCTAAGAATGCAATGACTTAAAACAGAGTTCGAATAAATCCCCCAAACCAACTCAAAAACCAGAAACGTGCGTGTGTGGAATGCCTAACAGATATCGCTCGATACTAGATCAATAACCATAACTTATCTATCATCGAAACAATCAAAAGTTTATAAACAGAATAGAAAATAAACGCATTATGACTCACAACACCTCCTTTCTACTAGAGGTATACAAGGATTCACACTATTATTGAACACATAACAAAGATGCTTATTTGACCGTACAATGAATAAGGTCCCAAAAGACTTATGCAATAATATCCATGTAGCGAGAGTTAGGTTAGCGGATCCCATACTATAAAAGCCTTAGGTCACTAGGCACAAAGTCCCCTAGAACTTAATAACTCGAGTATTAAAGAGCTCACTCTTGATCAATTATGCATAAACAAATACTTTTTTTTCTTTTTTTCTTTTTTCTTTTTTTTAATAATTTCTGAATGAGTGTGTTTCGCTCCATCTCATTGAACCCTAGGCTACTCATAAAAATATGAGCCGGCTACTAGCCATTTGACGCCTAGCCTTACAACAACTAGCAATGAAATCCAAGTTTTTCTCTAGATAAAAAAAATCAGTGTTTTTACGTCATTACAAGAATATCATAAATTCTAAATATAATCAAGTGATTAAATCTCAACAACAAACAAGTATGATCATGATCTAGATCAAAAGCAACCCTATAAGACTTTATGAAAATATTTGTTTCTGGCATGCAAATCAATTCATTAGGACTTAAACATCCCTCTATTCATCATCACCACACTCAAATCAACATCAACTTATCAAATATCATAGTTCATCTTAAGGGATCATGCTAAATATGCATGCAAATGCAACCATATAAAATCACATAAAAACAAACAAATATGTCCTAAATGAACAATCATGCAAAAATATGAATGAACTATAACTAAACATGCAAAATGAATCTATATGAATCTATACATTATCACCCCCAAACTTAAAATTTTCAATGTCCTCATTGAAGGTAATAATAAGGATTTCAGGCATACCTAATTAGCGGGAGAGTCACCCTCGTCGGGTGGATGATCAGGTGGCCAATCAACCTCGCCACCAGTGTCTCGAATAATAGTACCGAAAGCGTGTGTCAAATCTTCAGCAAAATATCGGTGGATGACATGCATGGCCTATATACGCCTAGTCAATCTTCTATACTGTGCATCACCAATACCAGTCCTATCAACTACCTGTTGCACAAGAGAAGAACCCTCTGTAGGCACGGGAATATCCGTCCATCCACTCTCTACATCATCCAAAATATATCTCAACCCCTTTATCATGGGGTGCACCTAAGAATGAATAACTCAAGTGATCTGGCACTCGGTTGAGCTCAAGTGTGGGAGCTTCTTGAATAAATGGTTCAAAACGCTCCTGAAAAATATTCAGCTTTGCTAACCCAAGAGAATCGAATGGCATATCCAACTTACTCATCCACGGAGGTGCATTGAAATCCTGCAATTGCTCTGCTCCTTCTTTATCTTCAATAACTGATTCCCCTATTAAGGATCTCTCTAAGGTATCTGACTTTGGCAATTGCTCAGGCTCTGAATTTACTACAGAGTCGACCCACTCTACTTTAAAGCACTCTTCTTTAGCTATGGGTAACTTTATTTCCTTGAGCATATTAAAAATGACCTTTTGATCGTAAACCTTCTTCGAAAGCTCTCCTTTTTGCACATCGATCATAGTTCAGCCTGTAGCCAAGAATGGTCTTCCCAAGATAATGGGAATCTTCTTATCTTCCTCGAAATCAAGAATTATAAAGTCAGCAGGGAAGATGAGTTTATCCACCTTGACCAAGACATCCTCCACTATACCTCGTGGATAAGCGATGGAACGGTCAGCTAGTTGCAATGACATGTATGTTGGTTTCGGATCAGGAAGACCAAGCTTCTTGAAGATAGATATGGGCATCAGATTGATGCTAGATCCTAAATCACATAAACACTTGTCGAACGACAAGTTTCTGATGGTGTAAGGAATAGTGAAGCTTTCAGGATCTTTAAGCTTCGGAGGCAACTTCTGTTGCAGCACAGCAATACATTCCTCCGTTAGAGCAACAGTCTCTAAGTCATCGAGCTTCACTTTCCGAGAGAGAATACCTTTTATAAACCTCACATAGCTAGGCATCTGTTCAAGAGTTTCAGCGAAAGGTATGTTGATATGAAGTTTCTTGAACACCTCCAGAAACTTAGCAAATTGCTTATCCATCTTTTTCTTCTGCAACCTCTTAGGAAAAGGAGGTGGAGGATATATTTATTTCTCCCCTGTATTACCCTCAGGAGGAGTGTGTTCCATATTAGTCTTCCTTGGTTCCACCTCTGCTTTCTTCTGCACTTCTTCTTCAGCCACAACTGCATTTTCTGAAACTTGAGATTTTTTAGGCTCTTCGTCTTGCTGAAATTGGGGGCTTGCAACCTTTCCAGACCTCAAGGTGATGGCATTCACCTGCTCTTCAACTTCCCTCTTGCCTGGATTTGTTCTTGTATCACTAGGAAGCGTTCCTGGAGGTCGATTCAATAAGGAATTAGCAATTTGCTCTATTTAGTTCTCCAGAGTCTAGATAGAAATAGCCTGGCTTTGGCATATAAGAGCCTGGTTTTTGCATATAAGCCTCAACTCCTCCAATTCAGATTTTTCATTCGAAGATAGACCTGCATCATGAGTTTGTTGTTGAAGTTGGAGTTGTTGTCTTGGTGCAAATTGTTGCTGAAAACCAGGAGGGTTGAATTATTTTGCTCCAAACTGATGGAACGGCTGTTGTATCGCATTCTGATTGTTGCTCCAGCTGAAGTTAGGATGATTCCAGTTGTCAGGATGATAAGTGTCTGGAACTGGTTGCTGCGATCTCTGAAAGTTGCTCACAAACTGAGCTGAGTCACTAGATATAGCGCATTGCTCTGTCACATGCGGAACTGCACACAGCTCACAAACACTAATTATCTGCTTAACACCATAGTTAGCCAGAGAATCGATCTTCATAGACAATGCCTTTAGTTGAGCAGTGATAGTCGTAGCTGTATCCACTTCAAGAACTCCTGCTACCTTGCCCTGTGGACATCTCTGGGTTGGATACTGATATTCATTAGCAGCCATCAGTTCAATTAGATCATAAGCTTTCTCATTGCTCTTTGCACATAATACTCCGCCTGATGCTGCATCGAGCATGGGTCTGGACTATGCTCCCAACCCAATATAAAAATAATTGATGATCATCCAATCAGGTATTCCATGATGAGGACACTTCCTAAGCATCTCCTTGTAGCGCTCCCAAGCTTCACATAGAAATTTTCCCGTTTGCTGCATAAATTGAGTAATAGCATTCCTGAGTGCAGCTGTCTTTGCCATAGGGAATAATTTAGTAAGAAACTTCTGAGCAAGATCTTCCCAAGTAGTAATCGAACCAGCTGGTAGAAAGTGTAACCAGCTCTTAGCCTTGTCCCTCAAAGAGAATGGGAACAGTCTCAACTTCACAGCATCTTCAGAAACACCGTTGAACTTGAAGGTGTCGCAGATCTTAATGAAATCCATAATGTTCATATTGGGATCTTCAGTTGGAGAACCCCAAACTGGATTGAATTTTGCACCCATTAAATTATGTCAGGCTTGATCTCAAAGGTATTAGCTGTGATAGCTGGCCGGACAATGCTAGATTGAATGTCATTGATCTTGGGTTGAGAAAAATCCATCAAGGCTTTCCTACGTGCTGCTGGATCTCCTATTGTAATTAGTACCTGAAACACAAATAAATAAACCGTGAAAGTAAAATAATCTAAGTCAGTGAACTTTAACGACCACTGATGACAAGTACATAAACTAAAAATTAACACCGAGTCCCCGCAACGGTGCCAAAAACTTGTTAGGGCGAAAACACGCGCTAAAATTCACGCAAGTATACGCGTTCGCAAGTAGTATAAGATATAAATCAGATTCGTTCCCACAGAGACTGGTTTAGGTCAAGTTCAATTTATGAACCTATGCAACAATGTATGGTTATCGCTCAATGCTAAGACAAATAACAAATTGGGTTTTTATTAAACAAAGAGATTATACTAAATAACATTAACTAAGAGAATTGAGGTTGAAGTACTATATATGACAAACATAGGATTCTAACTTCATTAAATACTTCATTCAATAGCCTTATTGTTCTTAACCGTAGCATGTAATGGTGATGACACTAATCAGATAACACGAAACTAGTAAACGCCAACTTTCATTGTATGAATACCCTACTACAAGCATCCACAAAAGAGATAGAAGTTGAATAGACACCAATTATGCCTAGTCCTTATATGTCTATAAGAATTGGAAACATAAGGGTTTAATGCGCAAGTTATCTATCGTGATTACATAGGGAAAGTAAGATGGTTAAATTACCTACGAATCATGCATAACAAATACATGAACCTATGCTAGCATGGCAAGTTCTAAACCTCTATATTCACTTTCGCTTCAATAGAGATTAACACGCTATCTTATATGTTAGCTACGCACATAAGACGAATAAGCACAACCAATACTAGAATATCAATCAATCACCACACACCAAGATATCGAAACAAATTAATTAATAATATCCATAAGTAAATTCGCTAGAATCCCATGATAACGATTAGCCCATAATTGAACTCATCGTCATCATGGGTTCCAATGAAAGCATGGTATAAAACAAGGTCTTAATAAACTGAATAATAATCAAAGTACGAATAAAAAAGGTTTATATTCAACAAGAATAAAAACGAACATCCAAAGTTACAACTATTTTCAAAGAATCACAAGTAGAAAACAAGATCTTCTTTTTCGAAGTTGTTTTGTGCTTCTAGGTCTTCTCCTTGATCTCCCAATCTTCCCGGATGATGAAAACCCTTTTTTTAAGTATATATAAGCCCCTAGTGGACCTGTACCCTTAAAATTATCGAATTCCACTTAATAAAGGTTTTTCAGCGAAATCAACGAAATCAGCCGCGCATCAGCATGCGGTCGTGTGCGGGTCTGACATGGCCGCGTGTCGGCATGCGGTCGCGTGCACTTCTGATGCGGCCGCGTGGACGGCTTCTAGAAAATTCTGATAAATCTTATTTTGGCCATAACTTGAGTTCTACTCGTTAGAATTAGGCGATTTAACTGTCGACGCGAAGCTAACGAGATTCTCTACAACTTGACAATGGCCTTGGCTTCCAAATCTGATCACTTTTAATCATATTTCCTTTAAAAGCTCCTTTCTTCATTTAACTGATATCTGAAATGCAATAACACAAAAACACATCAAAATACCAACAACTTGAGTCCAAAACACCAATTTAAGCTTGTAATAAAGCATTCCAAGTGGATATAAAATCACTTATCAAGGGCAATGAGGCTGTTGAGAGGGCATTAAAATTGGTGCATACAACAGCTTCTATGCTAAGGGCCAAGGAGGCAATCAACTTTCTTCCACCTATAACTGATGATGACTTTAAGTTAGATTCCAGTGGTACATTTGGAGATGCTTCAAATGAGGAAGATAATGGCATGGGCATAGGGGGAGATGCAGGTCCTAGCTCAAGCACAAACACTCCAGACTAGATGTTTAGCAAAGACTGCAATGACCATCATTATAAATTAACTCTTTTCAAGGTTATCCATCAAACTCAAATAGCTCTTCAAGCCACCACAGATGCCAATACCAAACATCTTCTCCAAGCCCATCTTGAATCTCTACAACTGCACAAGATTCAATCTCTCAAATAGAGTCAAGATTTGGATGAACTCAAGAATACCATTGGGCAAGTCAAGAAAGATATCAGTGAAATAATGGAGTATAAATTTCCAGAGTCCACTATAAAAGACATTCAACAAAAACTCGGGAAGGATTCTAATTTGAGTAGCAAAATTGACTCTATGAACACTAGGCTAACAATATTGGAAAATTCAATCACCAAGATTCATGTCAACCAAGTTCATCAAACATTCTTTCTTCAGAAACTGGTGGCTGCTCAAACTCCAACCTCTTCTATACTTGATGATAACAAAAAGGGAGAGACAAATGCTATTGTCCAATCTAGTGAGGGGGAGAAGGATGTGCACATATAAGTCATTAAAGTAATATTTCCAGCCATTACTTTCATAAAACCACCAGTTCTAGATAGCATTGACTTAATCAATATTACAGCAGCTGAGCTCAGGCTAGATGAATAAATGAAGAAAATTGATGAGAAGATTGAAAAGGTTTTTGGTCCAATTTCAAAGCAAGATAAATCTGTGAAACACTTCACACAATTGAGACAAATCTCTATCAGTGAAATGAGCTTGAGGAACATGGAGAGGTCAAACCTCTACTAGAAGATAGTCAAAGGCCAATGTGATCTTGAAGCCCAAGAATCATTCATCAAAAAATTCTTTCAAGAATCCTTTGGACCTAGTCTATGCAACTCCTCAGCCTGATGAAAAGAAGCTGCTTGGAAACTCCAATACAAACATCAAAGATCCCAAAGACTCGGTTTTAAAGAAAAGGGTAGAAAAAGTCTACAGGCATGGAAAAGAAATTTGTTTGATGGCTGGACATCCATAATTTGCAGAAGCCAAGAGAGAAGAAAAGCTGAGACTTAAGAATCAGAAAAAGCAGGTTGCCTTAGAAGCTAAGAAAAAGGCAGAAAAGGTTGCTACCAAATCAGAAGCTGAGAAGCCTGCTACCATCACTGAAACTGAGAAATTAGAGGAACCTTAGCAAAAAATTGGAAAAATAATGAGAAAGGAAACAACCAAAAGGAAGCTGGATTTTGGAGAAGAAGAAGAAGTGAAAGAAGATGAACCTGAGCCTACCTAGTCTACTACTACAAATCAATCAACTTTGCCCACAATTAAGCAAGCTGAATTCAAGGTCAATCCTAAAGTGAAATTTCATGGTGAACCAATTATTTCAAAGGATGAACCAATAGACTAGGAAATCCTACCTATCCCTGATCTTAATCTCCCAATTCCAACCTCCTCTAAAAGAAGAAAGAGCATGCCAAGCAAGCCAGTCAAATCTATTCCATCCAAATCCAAAAATCTACCCAAACCCAAACCTTATGTCAATAAAGGAGATCAACTATTCATTTGTGACATTAAGGAGTTCTCAGACATCAATCTTTACTTGGATGAGCTACATGAAGTTAGGGCTATTGATGCTTATAAAAGACTTCCAGAAAGATTGGTGTTCAAGTACAAGGGTGGCAGGGAAATCACTTGGCCTCTTCATAGAATTCTCAATGAAGGCTTCTTTGTTTTAGTGAAGATTTTCTCCTCAATCGAGAAAAACTTTTGTTTTAACATTGCTGCCAAGAAGCAGATACTCAACCAGAATGAAAGAATAAGACAAAGCTGGAGAGACCCAAATGCACTCCAAAGAGTCTTAACTATTCCTTACACTGAGGATAGAGTGCTTTGAGGCCATATTGTCTAATGGAGTTCAAGGATGAAAAGAACATAGGAAGATTCTTCAGATTAGATGATCAGCTAAAGATATCAAGCAATGAAACTCTTAAGGAAATGAAGGAGATGCTGGATCAATCAAATAAAGATGAATCTGAGTTCTATAGACAACTTCAACACCGGATTGAAGAGAATAATGAAAGACTAGAAAAGAAAACTAGACATTCAAGAACTAAAGATTAATCTTCTCATACTAGAGGAGCATCTTGAAAAATGGCTTGTGAGATTTCTATGAACTTTCATTTGTACAATTTTCAATAAACAGCAACACTTATCAGTTTTATCTACTGTTGAATAATTTCTATGTAAAATAGTATTTTGTTATCATCAAATCCGTCTAAATTTATGCCTACAATTCTAGTAGACATAAATTGGGGGAGATTGTTAGGAATATGTTGTAGACCTGATGATATGCTATAAAAACAACTTAGTAGATTTAATCAAGTGATTTTTGTAGCTCTTAACGAATAATTTTATTAGCCATTCATTGAGAGAGTAGCTTATATTAACATAAGTTTTGGTAGCACATTTCTGCATATTGTAATGCCTTAGAGAACTAGAAGTTTTAGGATATTGTAAGTCATGTTGACTACCAGACTGATATACAAGATAGGTTGTCTAATTGTAAATATTAGCTGCTTTGTAATCTTGCATAAGTGAAATAGAATTAACTACTATGAAGATACTCTCAACGGATATTCCATAAGGTTTCGACGGATGATCAACCAGAGTTTCAACAGATGATCAACCAGACTCTCAACGGATGATCCAGTAAAGTCTCAACGGATGATCCACGGAGTTTCAATGGATGATCAAATTCAAAAAGCATTTGATAGTGACTTGACAGTCATATGGGTTGATTGTATGCAAATGGAATGTGGCAGCCTATTAACAGGTTTTAGAGAACAAAGAAGCATTTCCATCTCCATGCTAACTTAAAGCTATTCAAAGATGCTGGATGGAGAAATAGAGGAGCATGAAATTAGACCAAGATACTTATGTCTTATTAGTTTTTCTTTCCATCATGTAACTTGGTGATATAAAAATCAAGAGTAGCAAGTTGAAAATTAAGTAAGCAAGAACTGAGAAATAGAAAAAGTTGTAGTTGTTAAGAATTTCTCTGTTCTAAATATTTACATACTTGTAAGCAGCTCTGTGCAATTTGCGTCACATAGTTCTCATCAATATATATCTCTGGTGGGTAAGTTCAATCCACCATAAAGTTTTTTAATACTTGTGTTTAACTACTTTGTGTTTGAATACTTTTTTATTTTCATTATGCACTTTTGCATATTCAACACTGATATATTTATATTTGTGAGAAGTTCTTAAAATTAAAAAGAAACCAAGAATTACATTCAACCCCCCTTCTGTAATTCTACTTGTTAGATTGTTTGGGATTAACAGTATGTAATTAGGCCCAAAACTACTCAACCGTTTGTTGTGTTATATATAGTGTATATAGTTATTTTCAGAATTATGAATGAGAATATGAATTTAATTTTCTTTTGAGTTTATATTTTTGTATTTTTACTTTACCAATTCCTAGAAAATTAATCAAAATCATAACAATTGGTATCAGAGCCTATATTTCTCGGATACCCAACTTTCATGGAGAACACTAATTTTTTTAATGTTGATCTTTCAAGCCCATATAAGTATTTTCAGTATCATCACCCAAATAAATACACAATATTTTCATATCTTTTTCACCTTATTCAACCATCACCATTACATCAATTTTATACCACTACTTACACAACAAACATTTCCCCAACCCCGATATTGATTACTGATGTTTATTATTTACACAACTTGGATGATAAGTTCATTCAATTATGATGCAAAAATGGGCCAAATATGCATGCTAATTGAGAAGAGCAAAACATTGACAAATCGCTGTGATATTTTCTAGAAAGACGAGTTTGAGATAAGTGATGAAAATTCTGAAGGAAATATTTATTGTCAGAAATTTGTGGAAGTTGAAGTAAGTGAGCAGGAGTCTGAAAAACTAAATCAAATGATTGTACTGCTTGAGATTATGGGGAAGCACCTTGTTCCTATGTCATGGACATTTAAGTAGAATACTAATAAAGAGAATTTGAAGTCAAGGCGATGTCCTCAAATCCGGTAAAGCAAATTTCTAATACTTGCAATCTTTTTTAGTTGTGGATGATCTTAATAATTCGAGCAGAGTTGATAAAACAATATGATAACGGTAATAATTCAAACAACTTACAATTGTGACAACCTGCAAAATATGACCCTAAGATGTTTGATGATAGTTCCGAAAGAGTAAAAATTGTTAAAACTTCGATATTATCTTCTTTTAGCTTGCCTATTGTGTACTGTGATAAAGCTGTGAAAATAGATTATACACAACTTTTCAAGTATGATAGGATTATGGTATATAAGTACCATGAAAATGAATATGATAAGATTAATAGGAAATTGTATAATGCTTTAAAGAATAAAGTAAATGTCACTCAAGTAATTGAAGAATGGTATGTTAAAGAAAGAGTTGATCGTATAATACTTTTGTTTGGTTGATGTATAAATCTGAAATTCATGAGGATCGATAGTGGGGTGGTAAAGTGCATAGAAGAGATCTCGTAGTTTGGAATTTTTTGATGAATTTGAATGAGAAGGTTCACAATGTTGAATATGGTTTTGCTACTTATCGTGAGAAAAGAATTAAAAGGTGATTTATACATTTCTTACCAAAGAATATAATCGTGATGTTCTTATTAAAAATATGTTATATCTGCAAGAAATTAATTATGGCCAGGAGAATATTTGATGTTGCAATGTGGTATCCATATGCGAATAGAGACGATGAGATGATATGTCATGAACTTCGCGAGAATGAGCGCAATAACGTTCTGGAAAGAAGTAATATGTCTAAATATGATCTTAAGTTGCTTAATGAAAGTGTTCAACTGGATGTTGTAATGAAATGCTCTTGTTCTTGTTATAAAGTGCTCTATTTTATTATATATGTACATATTATTTGCTTCTTAAGGAATTGGATGTCTTCAGGAGTTTATTTGATGATGGAAATGATTCTCTATGTTTGGAGGGTGATGGTGAATTAATGTGTTATCTGTTGGATTTTTAACGCAGCGGGGTCATGGCAAAACACTTTTTCGCATACAAAATCCAAATAAAAGCATATAAATCGTGAATAAAAATTCGAGGGATCGAATCTAACCTTAAAAAATAATTCAGAGACAACGATCAGAGATCCTTAGCAGTTGCTCCTCAAGTGTGAAGCACTCCACCGGTATCCACCAAGAAAACGATGTTAAGGAGGAGGAAGGAGGTGGAGAGAATTGGGTTTTCCAAATTTTTGGGTTTTTCGGGTTCTTGGGTTAGAATAAAATAGGGTCTATAATAGTGTATTTATAGGCAAAATTTTCAGCTGAAATTTTCCCATAAATATTATTATTATTATCCCATTTATTATTCTCATTAATAATTAAAACACCTTTTAATCATTAATCCTTTTTCTAAACACTTTAGAAATAATTCTCTCTCTTGATTTAATTTCTAAAAATTAAATCCTTTAATTAATAATATTAAGAACTTTTCTTAATTAATTTATAATCAATTAAATCTCATTTAATCAATTATTAAATTTTCCAATTAATTATTTATTTCACAAATAAATAATTATTAGCCATTATTAATTAATTCCTCCACCATTAAATCATTCTCTTTTTATGGTGTGACCCTGTAGGTTCAATATTAAGCCGGTAGTAGAAATAAATAATAATAAAACTATTTTATCATTATTTATATAAATTATCTAATTTATTAAATATGATTAATTAATTAATCATATTTATTCTACATCGTGAGGGATACTTCTCAGCATATCGCGACTATCCGGATAATATGAATTCACTGCTTAGAATACCAAGAACCTATTCAGTGAATAGTTACCGTACAATAAACTCCTTCTACCCTACAATGTCCCGATTAAATACAAGGCATGGATCTCGTGTCAAGCCTATCTAATTCAATCACTTGCTTACCATTTACTATGTGTAGTTCTATGCAAATTAGAAACTCCTTTCTAATTTCATTCACTCTGGCCAGAGATTCCTGAACTAGCATAAGTGGATCAGCCTTGAACATTCGCTTCCTTCACTGGAAGGGGTAGATCCTTTATTGATCATACACTATCTTCGTGTACAAATTCCTATACCCAGAAGAGCCCTAATAATTGTCCCTGGAGACTAAGCACTAAACCAAAGCATAGTTCAGTGTACACAAGATGACTATGATGACCTCAAGTCTAAGGATACTTGTACAACTATCACTATGTGAACAACTGCTGACACGTGAGTGAACTCCATCAGTTGTTCAGCTGTGCGAGTCATGTTCAGTGAACTTATTCTATAATAAGCACCTACATACTAGCTATAGTGTCACCACACAAATGTCTATGAGAATAGACATCCTTCATAATGAAGCAAGCATAGTATGTACCGATCTTTGCGGATTATTAATTACCAGTTAGTAATCCTATGACCAGGAACTATTTAAGTTTAGAGTTATCATCTTTTTAGGTCTCACTATTATGATCTCATCATAATCCATAAAAAGCTTTACTCTAAACTATGGTATATCTTATTTAAACACTTAAATAGATAAAGCCCGTAATAAAAACAAAACAAGTCTTTTATTAATATCAATGAAATCAAAACAGATTACATAAAGAGTTATTCCTAAATCCTAATTCATGATTGGACTTAGGACATATTCCTTTCATTATCAGCTTTACGAAGATGAGTATGGTAAAGATTATCAGAAAGGAGATATAAGGACATGTATAAAGTGCAATATGCTGGAACTAAGAGGCGTGGTAACTCTGAGATTGCTGAACTGAAATTGTATCTAGCTTTTATCTGGATGGTGCATGGAGAGATTGTTGAACATAAAATGTATTAAGGTTTTATATCGATTGGCGCTAGGAGGACACTTCTTTCTTCTTAAAAACCATCATTTCCATATTAATGGTAACTTTTGGAGCTTAGGTATTAATTGCTTCCTAAAATTATCCAACATCTGAGCATTCAAAGATTTTCGGTCACAATCTATCTCGAGTGTGATTATTTAAATAAACAAGGTTATAATTAAAGAACATGCAAGCCATAAACAATCGAAACCAAACTGAAGAGCAATTGTATAACTTTTTTAGTCATTAACGTTACTTTAATATTTTTATTATTTTAACATTTTAGTCATTGACATTACATTCGTATTGAATTATACCCCGTTTAGTTAAACATGACTTCTTTCCGTTAACACAACCGGAAAATGATAAGCGGCTGCTGAAATTTGGGCAGCCCAGAAACGGCATAGTTCTGATCACCGATAACTCTCCAGCCAAGCCGAATTTATGGTCAAATGGGCTCTATTTTATGTGATTTTCAATCCAAATCACTTTATCAAACTAGACAACTCATATCTAGTAACAATAATTACAACCAAACTGCTTCTCAAAAAAATTCGGCGACTTCAAAATCCGGCAAATATCAAGATTGATTCAAAACTCAAAAAAATCTAATATATATGAACCAATACACTCCTAGAAGACCATTATACTAACAAACTATCACTCACTTAACCAGAAAAATGAAGAACATAAGTTACATCTACTTTTCCGGCGAATACAAAATGATAACTGGAAATTCACGAAATAAATACAGGCAAACTTAAAATCAAATGATCTATGGATTCATAACTTCAAAACCAATGAACAATTAACCAAAATGAATATCAAAATTGAAAATTTACCCAATAATCTTTGTTGATGAAACTAGGTAGAGGGTTTGAAAATAACCGGTCTGATTACTTAAACTCCATATTAAGTCTATAAATTCACCTTCAAAATCGAGTTTGATCTTTAAGAGTGTTTTTTAAATACATGTTTGTATGTCATGTGCAGTTTTGAGTTATCTCAACAGTTTGTCCACGTAGTAGCCCAGTTTAATATTTTTGTAGATAACATTAATGGAATGGTTTAATATAAAAAGAAATACAATCTTAGTGCCAAAAAAATAAAACACTTTGTTCGGTACTAGATTTCTAAAGAATTGAATAGTAGCGTTATAAGAAAATTGATTTTCCCTGTGTACACCATGTAATTAAATAAGATTTATTTTTTTAATTTGTCTTCTTTAATTTTAAATGGGTTAGATCCTTTTTAACTACATAATTTTATACTCCCTCCGCCCCATTATAATGTATACGTTTGATTTGGACATAAGAAAAAATGGAATGTTGTGAGAAAAAATGAGAAAAGTGAGTAAAATGGCGGGACCGATCAATATTTAATGTATAAAGTTGGTGTAATGGAAGTAAGTGAGTGTATTTAATTTTTTATTATAAAACTTTTACTCCCCCTATTTTTAAATATATGACGTTTGACTTTTTGCACACATGTTTATGAGGTTTGACCACATAGTTAAATTTATTCTTTTTCCATTTTTTTCTGAATAAAAGTTTTGATCAAGTATTTTTATTAAAAAAGAATTTTTTAAATATAATAATTCTAGCTATGTAGTCAAACCTCCTATATATGTGCGCCAAAAAGTCAAACGGAGATGAAGTATTATTTTTGATAAATTTTGAAATATATAAAATTGAATGAAAAATTCAAAAAGGAAAGTGTATAGAATGAATGGGATATAGGAGTGGTATCTACTTATTATACATTCTCACGGGGTTCATACTTGTACGAGTACTAACTGATAGTACATGTAGCTCCTGCAAGGTCTAGGCCCGGACTCCTAACTCAGTCGAGTCCCGCACATTACTAGTCCTGACTAGCCCAGTCCCGCAAGCCCAATCTTGGGAGAACCCAGCACGTGAGGTACTTGCCTAAGCACATTATAGGGACAACTGTCACCCATCAATCATAGGAATAATTAGAGCACGTGTTAAAGGATCCTCAGAACATTCCTCAGCTAATCTCGCGATGACACGTGTAAAGTATCCACCCTAGCCAGGTGTCCTCCGCTCCTAGAACCAATGGCTACGATTCAAAGGTATCAACCCTAAAACCCTATCCTTGGCCTATAAATAGCCCAAGAAGGTAAGGTTTTGATGTTAATCACTCTCCCACACTCATATACACACACAGCCACCTTTTATTCATATATATCTTCATCTTCCCCAAAAGCGAGTTCTTATTCTAACACCGGAGGCGCCGCGGGACCCGAACCCCCCTTGCGGTGTTATTTTGTAGGAACCCCACCACAACTATACCTCCACAGCGGCGAAAGATCCAGGCACGGTGTCGAAGGAGCAGCCCCACCACCAGGAGTTATCATTTGGCGCTAGAAGGAGGGGTCTCCATCCTTGGGTCTCGGTGCCCCTGGATTCACCTTCATCAACAAGCTCTTGAAAGAGTCCATTTATTAAACTTGTAAGAACCCAAGCAACCAAACTCTTCCATAAACATGAATGTTGTCTATTTGAGCCACGTTTTTGTGTTCTCGTTATTTTAGGCCACGTTTGTGTGAGCCCTGTTTTGTTGATTTAAGCCATGTTCGGGTGTGCTATTGTTAGTTTTGATCATTTTAGAACCCCATTTTTTCTCTACTTTGAATATTTCCTTTGTGTTCTAAAACCCCACTACGCTTATTCTACCACATTGTTGAGTAGTCCCAGAAGATTGTTTAAACTAGTCCCAGAAAGTCATTTATTACTACTTGTTATTTTTTGGGATAGTTTTTGTAATTTTCGTGAAGCAGCCTTAGATCCATATTGTTAGTTGGAAATCTTTGTTAGTTGTTATTGGTATTTTTGAGATAATAGCAAGACTAGGAAAGCACACTTCTGGGAGACTATCTGCTAGTACTCAGGTCCAGGAGTCGGACCACTCCCAGGCCCTTGATCCCGGAGCCGACAAAGAAGTGTTCCAGGAGCAACCATTGCAACACACTCCTGTTGTGGAGAGAATTGTAAACACCCGGGATGCCAGAAGTCTTATTGAGCTGAACCAATACAAATACACTAATGTCCCGGTGGCCGAAGAGCACATGGCCAACCTTACAAGTGATGAACTGGCAGAAGCAATACGGCTCTACAGGCAGGAGCAAACCTGGCTCCAGGAAGAAGCCGAACTTGAGGAAGAACCGGAGGAAGAACCGGAGGAGTCCGGGGACTCCCAGCAATCTAAGAGATCTGTCTTTGACCGAATTGGAGCTAAGGGAAAGAAAAGCAAAAAGGATCAGGGTAATAAGAAAGAAGCAGAAGCTACTAAGCAGAAAAGGTTGGAAGAGTTGCGGGAGCAAATCAGAAAAGAGGAAGAAGCAAAGCTTGAGCTGAAGATCTAAAAAAGAATGTAGTTAGAAGAAGAAAAGCTACTAGCCAAGTCCAGGACCAAAAGAGCCCGGAGAGATCCCACTCCGGAGCTGATTTCTGATGATGAAGAAGAGGAGAAGCAGAAAGACCTAAAAGATATGATCTATGAATTGCAAAGGAAGATGGACAGAGACTCGGGAGTAGAAATTGGGGAAACACTAACTCCTTTCAGCCACTCCTTGGAGGCTATTCCCCGACAGCGGGACCTGAAGCACTATAATTTCGATTCTCTTGATGGTTTGGGAGACCCAGAAGAACACTTGAACTACTTTGAGCAGATCAGGAAAATATATTACTACAATGACTTGACAAAATCAAGGTTCTTCGCATCAACTCTTAAGGGAGGGGCCCAAAGATGGTTCGGCAGGATCTCCTTATGCAGCATCCATAGCTGGAAGGAGTTCCGCGCATCATTTCTCCAAAGATTTCGAGCAAACAAGACACATGAAATGCATATGTGTCACCTGGAAACCATTCGACAGCATGACAATGAGTCCCTCTCAGCCTATATATGCCGGTTCCAGGAAGCAATAAATAAGATCTCGAGCTTGGACGAACGCGAAGCTTTAAGCATCTTCAGGATAAACTTGGATCCGTAGCACAATGAGAGATACATAGCGGAACTGATCAATAAAGAGACACAAAGTATGGCAGCAGCTTACTCCATGGCTGCCAGATTCATAAAAGAAACTGATGTACTTCAGGCGATGAGGATGACCCGGAATGGGGGATCCAGGAGTAAGAACTCTGATGTCCGACCGAAAGGGGGTTACCATCAGGACAAATAGTTCAAGCAAAACCAGCAGAACCAAGAAAGACCATCTACCCCAGTTTTTCAGAGACTCGATCCTAAGCCGGAGTCCAAGATTGATCCAGGACCCGCGAAGAAGCCCCGGGAGCCGAAGCAGGAGCCGGACTGGACTCCTCTCAATATGACCCGGGAAGAAATATTGAAGGAGGTTAAAGATAAACCTTTCTATTATCCTCAGAAACCAATACAAACTCCTCCGAAGAGCAGGCCTTATAATAGGTAGTGCGATTATCATGAGACCCAAGGCCACAAGACAGAGAATTACCTATCACTCAAGTACTTCATTGAGGACCAGGTACTTGATCCGGGACAACAACAATAGAGGGAAGGCGCAGAAGAGAGGAAAGAACGTAGTTAATGTGGTCCTAGGAGGCTCCCATTCCCCACCATGGAGCCCGGAATTCGGAGAAGAAGTGTTCTCAATCCAATCACTCCCAGATCTGGTGATATCCTTCAGCAGTAAGGACTATGAAAGAGTCAACCCTCATCACAATGCGGCTTTAGTTGTCACCTTGAACATCTTTGATAATGAAGTAAGAAGAATGCTGATAAATAATGGTTCCTCAGTAAACATTCTCTTCAAGCACACAGTGGATCGAATGCAGTTAGGGAGCGTCCATTCGAATGATTACTGGGAGGATCCACTCTATGGGTTTGGACACAACTTAGTCCCAATCCAAGGGACTTTGTATCTACCTGTCATTTTTGGGACTGCTCCTAACCAAGTGACTCATGTCATCAAGTTCTATGTCATCAAAACTCCTTCATCATATAATGGAATCATCGGCAGGTCAGCTCTAACCATAATGCAAGCGATAACTTCAATCTCCCATCTCAAAATCAAGTTCCCAACCCCGGTAGGAGTCGGGGAGATAAAAGGAGATTATGGAGTTGCTAAAACATGCTACATCTAGGGGTTAGTCTTGGTAGAAACCTACCAGGACAACAAAAGGAAGGCCACAGTCCTTCACAAATAGCAAAGCATCAAGAAACACCGACCCCCGCCAAGGGAAGAAGCAACAAAAGAGGTATAACTCATTGAATCAAGTCCGGACCAAGAAGCAAACATACCAGATCCGCAAGGACCGACAAGCAACCAAGTCATGGTAGTCGAAAAGGCAAATCAGGTCCTAGACCAAGCTAGCCCTACCATGCAAGCAACCAAAGGACCAGAACAGGGAAACTTCAACCTGAAGAAGAACTCCAAAGCCAGAATTCATCAAATGGTATCAAACAAAGAACAAGCAAAAATCGAAGCTGTAGTTGAAACCGAAGAAGTCCAGGTTGATGAAAGCAGTCCTAACAAAAAGGTGAAAGTTGGGTTAGGACTCGAAGAGTCCTTCAAACAAAGACTAGTGTCCTTGCTTCAGGAATATAAAGATGTTTTTGCCTGGAGTCCAAGAGACATGCCCAGACTACATGAGTCTATAGCAATGCAAAGCTTGGATGTTAACCCAACAGAAAACCCGTCAAGCAGAAGCGAAAGAATTTCACCCCGAAGAGGCAAAAAGCCATTGATGAAGAAGTGGAGAAGTTACTTAAAGCAGGAATCATCAAAGAAATTAAATATCCAGAGTGGCTAGCTAATGTTGTCATGGTAAAGAAGTCCAACGACAAATGGAGAATGTGTGTGGACTACACTGATTTGAATGATGTGTACCCGAAGGACCCATACCCTCTCCCCAATATTGATCAATTGATAGATACCACCTCCAGACACAAAATGTTAAGTTTCATGGACGCCTTCTTCGGGTATAACCAGATCAAGATGAACCCGAGGGACAAACCTAAGACAGCATTCATAACTCACAGAGCAGTTCATGCTTATGTGATGTTGCCATTTGGACTGACAAGCGAAGGATCCACCTACCAAAGAGCCATGAACAAGATATTCAAGTCCCAAATTGGAAGGAACTTAGAATGTTATGTCGACGATATGATTTCCAAATCAATAACTATACCAGCACACGTGGAAGATCTGAAGGAGTTCTTTGACAACCTGAGGAAGAACCAACTTAAACTGAATCCAGAGAAATGTACCTTCGGAGTAGGAGCAGGAAAGTTCTTAGGATTCATGATCAGCAACCGATGAATAGAAGCTAATCCGGAGAAGATAAAAGCAATCCAAGAGATGAGGGCTCCCAGGACCCAAAAAGATGTGCAAAAGCTAGCAGGTTCCCTAGCAGCACTCAGGAGATTTGTCTCAAAGATAGCAGAGAGGTTCTTACCATTCTTCGATTTACTCAAGGGAGCAAGCAACAAGAAAGAGGTAAACTGGAGTCCGGAGTGCCAAAAGGCATTTGAGGATATCAAGTCCTACCTTTCTCAGCCACCAGTCCTAACTAAAGCTCAACTAGGAGAGCCTCTCTACTTATACTTATCCGCGGGAACACAAGCAGTAGGAGCTGCCCTATTTAGGGAAGAAAATGGAAAATAACAACCAGTTTACTATGTAAGCCAAGTGCTCAAGGATGTGAAGACCGGGTACCCAAGTTTAGAGAAATTTGCCTATGTTTTGGTCACAACATCGAGAAAGATCAGACACTACTTCCAAGGAAGAAAAATCAGGGTGGTCACAAATCAGCCACTTAGAAAGATAATTCACAAGCCAGGTGTCTCAGGAAGGCTAGTAAATTGGGTCGTGGAGTTAAGCCAGTTCAATTTAATCTTCATTCCCAGGACTGCCATTAAAGCTCAAGCACTCGCGGATTTCATAATCGAATGCAGCTTTCTGGAAGAAGAACCAGAGCCAATGAACATCTATCCAGAGACAAACCAAGATACAAATCTGGGAGCCTGGCCTTTGAAAGTAGATGGTTCTTCAACAAGCAAGAGGTCGGGAGCCGAACTTATACTAAAAAGTCCTGAGAGATTCAATATTCAAACAGCTATATCTTTCGGTTTCCCGGTAACAAAGAACCAGGCGGAATATGAGGCATTGATTGCAGGACTAAAACTCTCCAAGACCCTGAGAGTCCAGTATTTAAAACTCTACAACGACTCTCAGATAGTGGTCAAGCAAACAAATGGAGATTACATAGCAAAAGACCCTATTCTGGAAAAATATCAGGCACTGGTTCAAAGTTACCTAGCTTCAATCCCTAAGTATCAAGTCCCGCAGATATGTAGAGAAGAAAATGAGGAAGCAGATATTCTATCCAAGTTAGTCCGGAACTCATCAGACCTAGACTGCTCAGTTTACTTTGAAGAACTCCACAAACCATCTATTGATTCCGGAGAAGTCTTGGAGATCGAAAACAACCAGAATTGGATGACTCATTTCATCAACTACTTAGAGAAATATGAGATTCCAGAAGACAAAGGAAAGGCCCAAAGACTAAAAACCAAAGCAGCCAAGTTCTTCATCGAAGAAGGACTACTATACCGCAGGACCTTGACCTCTCCTATTCTACAACGCATCGGCCCAGAAGAAGCAAAGTACTATTTAATGGAAGTCCATGAAGGGATATGCGGAGATCACATGTCCGCAAACGCCCTAGCTCATAAGATCATAAGACAAGGCTACTATTAGCCAACCATTCATCAGGATGCAATAGAGTTCATGAAAAAATGCAAGGAATGCCAGCTCTTCAGCAACGTGTCCCGGATCAGCCCAGTCCTACCTTCCTCAGTTCTATCATCAATCCCCTTTGCTGTCTGGGGTATTGACATAATGGGACCCTTTCCCCGGGCCAAAAGAGACCTCAGGTACTTGTTAGTTTCAATTGATAATATGACCAAATAGGTTGAAACGAAAGCAATGAGGACCATAAACCAGCAGGATTGCATAAAGTTTATGGACAACATTTTGATGAGGTTCGGAATTCCACGAGTCCTAGTATTAGATAACGGACCACATTTTATCAGATCATAATTCGAGTCCTACCTTCAGGAGCGCGGGATCAAGCACAAAAAATCATCAGTAGCATATCCCCAAGGAAATGAGCAAGTAGAAGTCACCAACAGCATCCTACTCCGGGGTATTGAAAAGAGACTCAAAGAAAGCAAGAGCAAATGGCTAGAAGAACTGCCAAGCATACTATGGTCCTACAGGACAAGCCCTAGGACAAGCACCGGAGAGACTCCATTCAAACTAGCTTATGGCACAGAAGCAATATTTCCTATTGAGGTGGGATTTCCTTCTCACAGAGCAATAAACTTTGATAAAGAAGCCAACGAAGAAGGACTCAGAACAAATATGGAGTTGATCGATGAGGTCCGGGACCAAGCTGTAGAAAAAACTGAAAGATACAAGGAGAAGACCAGGGAGCATTTCAGCAAGAAGTCCAAAAGTCAAGAACTTCAAGGTTATAAACTTGGTTCTCCGAGACACAGAAGCATCGGATCCTACAAACACTGGGAAGCTAATGCCCAAATGGGAAGGGTGATACAAGGTCAAAGAAGTCCTGAGACCAAGAACCTACAAACTCCTGAACATGGACGACTCAGAAGTCCCCAATACTTGGCATGGACTCAGACTACGGAAGTTCTAACAATAGGAAAAGCAATCAAAGCAACCAAAATCTTGTAGCCAATATGGAAAGCAACCAGTTTGTTTTTCCTTATATTTTGTATGAATGAAACTCCGGATTAATGAAAAGCATTTCTCTAAATTACATTTATTAAATCTATCCAAAAAAGCAACCACTAGTCCGGACCATTGATTAGTCAGGACTAGAGCAACCATATTTACTTAGAATTAATTTTCTAAGTAAAGAAGCAATCACTAATCCGGACCAAAGATTAATCTGGACTAGAGCAACCATATTTACTTAGAATTAATTTTCTAAGTAAAGAATCAATCACTAGTTCGGACCAAAGATTAATCTGGACTAGAGCAACCATATTTACTTAGAAATAATTTCCTAAGTAAAGAAGCCAACACTAGTCCGTACCAAAGATGAGTCAGGACTAGAGCAACCATATTTACTTAGAATTAATTTTCTAAGTAAAGAAGCAATAACTAGTCCGGACAAATGAATAGTCAGGACTAGAGTAACCATATTTACTTAGAATTAATTTTCTAAGTAAAGAAGCAATCACTAGTCCGGAAAAAAGATTAGTCAGGACTAGAGTAACCATATTTACTTAGAATTAACTAGTCCGGACAAAAGATTAGTCAGGACTAGAGCAACTATATTTACTTAGAATTAATTTTCTAGGAAGCAAACACCAGTCTGAACCAAAGATTAATCTAGACTAGAGCAACCATATTTACTTAGAAATAATTTTTTAAGTAAAGAAGGCAACACTAGTCAGGACCAAAGATTAGTAAGGACTAGAGAACCCGTATTTACGTAGAATTAATTTTCTAAGTAAAGAAGCAATCACTTGTCCGGACAAAAGATTAATCTGGACTAGAGCAACCATATTTACTTAGAAATAATTCATAAGTAAAGAAGCCAACACTAGTCCGGACCAAAGATTAGTCAGGACTAGAGCAACCATATTTACCTAGAATTAATTTTTTAAGTAAAGAAGCAATCACTAGTCCGGACAAAAGATTAGTCAGGACTAGAGCAACCATATTTACTTAGAATCAATTTTCTAAGTAAAGAAATAATCACTAGTCCGGACAAAAGATTAGTCATTACTAGAGTAACCATATTTACTTAGAATTAATTTTCTAAGTAAAGAAACAATCACTAGTCCGGACAAAATATTAGTCAGGACTAGAGCAACCATATTTACTTAGAAATAATTTCCTAAGTAAAGAAGCCAACACTAGTCCGAACCAAAGATTAGTCAGGACTAGAACAACCATATTTACTTAGAAATAATTTCCTAAGTAAAGAAGCCAACACTAGCCCGGACCAAAGATTAGTCAGGACTAGAGCAACCATATTTACTTAGAATTAATTTCCTAAGTAAAAAAGCCAGTACTAGTCCGGACAAATTATAAAACCAGACTAGTAGAAACACAGTGAATAGAAAAAATTTCTAAGGCAAAACAGTATAAAGAAGCAGAGATAAAAGCAAACAAAAGTAAAACAATGACATAACAGAGTTAACCGGAAAAATAAAATCCGGAGCTAAGTACAATATTACAAACACAAATCAATAAAAAGTCTTAAAACCATAATAAGTTCACAATGCAGAAGAAAAGTTAAGAGAAAAGTTAAGAGTCCGGAGCATTTGGAGGAAGGAAACCGGGGCATGGACCATTGAAAGGCTTCGAATCCCCGAGCCCAGCCTCGATATTCTGCTTCACCTTGATGAATTCTTCCACAAAGCTATCCCAGTTTGCCTCCAGATTAGTCTTGATATGCTTCTCAACAATTACCCAACAACGACCAATCTCCGGGGCACCAGCGTTAGCAATAGCCCTATCATATTCCTTAGAATTCATATAGGCTGCAATAACTTCAGCCTCCGACCTCACAGAAGAAAGCTGCTTCCGGAGCTCAGCTAACTCAGACTTTAAATCCGCAGCTTCCTTTTCAGCACTCTCAGCCCGGGTTGTAGCATCGGTAAGATGCTTGTTTAGTCCGGACAGAGAAGTATCCTTCACAATGATCTGGTCCCTCAGCTCCCCAATCTCAGTATTCTTATCAGCGATAGAAGTCTGGGAATCCTTCAATTCATTGTACGCAAGGGAAGCAGATCCAGCCATATAGCCACCAAGCTGCTAGAAAAATAAATGTCTGTCTTATAAAATATTCTAAGGCAAAATAATAGAAGCAGAATAACAACAGAAACATAATATACCTGACCCCAGAGCTGAGTACACTATTTCATAGTGGCATCGAATTCGAAGTGATTCATTCTCTTCCACTCGTCCTCAATCGGGATTCCAGCCATGAAACGAGCAATATTAACCTCCAGCTCCGGGCTACTCCTTTACGGGCACTCTTCGGCCACACCATTTCCTTTGTCCAGTCCGGACCCAGCACCACCAGAAGCATTCTCAGCCCGGGGAGGTTTAAAACCAGAATTTTGGAGCCTCTTCCTTTGCCGGGTAACATCCACTTGTAGAACCTCCCCAAGAGGCTCAAACTCTTCCAAGTTTTCAAATTCATCGCCAATTTTAACTTCAGCATTCCGCTCTGAAGCCCTTTCACGTTCCACAGACTCCGGTATCGATACAGCATTGCTCTGAGATCCCTCCTCCGGGGGAGGATTAGATCCGGAGACCACAACAGAAGCCTTCTTGGAAATGTTGAAGGCAGTTTCCAGCCCTTTCAATACGTCGCTGTAAGCAGAAGATGATATGTCCGGATTTAAGTAAGGCAAACCTTCCAAACAAGCAACAAGCAAAATTAAAAGCACATATACATGACCACAAAACATCACAATCAAGTAAAAAGACCTAGTCCAGACAAAAACAAAAACTTACATCCTAACCGATGCATAGTTTTTTGAATCATGAATGTGTCTCGGGTCAGCTGAATACCCAAATACTCACAAAAAGTAAAAACCAACCGGATTGCATCTCCCCGGAGAGTCTCTCGAGGGAACCTGGTCCGGACTCCCTCATGAGCAATATGCAGGAGATACTGCAAATCCAGACCCCTCAGCATTATCAACTCCCCATTCTAGTGCTTCAGGGATGACTGTTGAATTACTGGCCTATAAGAAGAACCATAGCCACACTGCGCAACCCGGAATCGAATCTCATACAAGGGCATTTGGCTAGACTGGACTAAACTAAAAATATGATGTCACAACTTAAAGTTTGGTTGAACCTTGAACTGGTGGCAGCAGGTAATGAACCAAGTCATCCACATTATCCCATTTGGGGTTATCTGCATTGGAGACAACCGGTACTCATATTTACAAAGATGCTTCAAAAAGAGGTGCCAGTGAGGATTCCACCCGGACAGCAGATGTTCCAACCATACAGGAATGAAGCCATCAGCCGGTCTATGGTAGATCCTCTCTCCGGGCTCAGGCCACCTCCACTCAATCCGGGGATCCAACTGGAAGGCATCCCGGACTGATGAGTCTTACGCCGCATGATCCAAGGCAGCGTACTCATCTTTCAGCTCATAAGGCTCCTTGGCCACAATACTATCGGCAAACCTCCTATCAAACTCTTCGCGGTCATACGGCCCCGGACCAGCATTAGGCTGCCTCGCTTACCCAGACCTAATACTCCTAAAGTACCATCTGTTTTCTATCTCCTCGCTCCTCGTAATAAATAATTAGGGATATCAACCCACAACCCTTTCGGAGTGCAGGGCACCTTCCTCGGGGATATCCTACTAACAGTCAGTTTGGTGATCGCTCCGGAGTCCGAAGTGCTAGCCTTCTTCCCCATCTTAATGCGCTCAGAATCAGAAGATGACTCCGAATCCGACAGGCCCGGGTAGTAAGAGATGTAAGCCTTTTCCCGAGCTTTAGCCTGGACCATAAACCTAAATCAAATTATAAAGGTTAGTCTAAATCCCTACGGTTTATTTATCTTGAATCCTACATGGTCTGGACTACCCTATGTTCAATTTTATTTGAAATCAACCAATCTGAAAACCCGGACTACAAGAGCCAATATAAACCCAAACCCACAAACTGAATAACCCCCCAACATAAATCTGGACTACAAGAACCCTACAAAAAGCATCTTGGTCCGGACTCAAGCCACAAACAACAAAAAATAGCATAAGGCCAAACACAAAGCTACAAGTCCGGACTCTGCAGTCAAGTCCAGACACCAATAAAAACCCTAAACCCAGAAACATGATAATACAAAATCAAACACCAAACTATGCCCAAAACACATATACATACACTTATACGCAACACCATTCAAACAAATAAAGACACGAACACAAGAACAAAACAAAAACAAACAAGCAAAACACAAGAAAACAACAGGACATAGAAGCAAATATAAGTCACAAATCGAAAGAAAGAAAAAGAACTACAAGTCAGAGATTACGGAGTGATTGGGGACGACCGATCGACGAACACAGAACTTCAGAAATATCCTATGAAAACACGCCGGAAATGCTTTAGAGAAAAAACAAGAAGGCAAAAGAGAGAAAAACAAAGGTAAAAAAGAAAAAGAAGGGGGAGAGGTGCCTTTTATAGGCGCAGTGAAAAACGAACGGGCCACCCACGTGGCCGAATCTGGGCCGTCCATCAACAAACATTATATATACACACCAGTATATACATACACAACTATTAATGGAGGTAATTATTACTGCACGTCTTTTGAAAAAAGACAATTGTAATAATTCAAATTATTGGGGGAAGAGGACCAAAACCGTTTCAACTTCCACTCCAGAGCCCTGCAACTCAACACAATCCGGACTGGAGGCAAGAAAAACTCAAAATTCTTCTAAGGACAAACAACCTTGGTCTTGATTGGCTGAACTCAATACAATCCGGACTGGGCCAAGAAAAGCTAAAATTCTCCTAAAAGACAATCACCATTAGTCTTGATTGGCTGAACTCAACGCAATCTGGACTGGAGGCAAGAAAAATTAAAATTCTCCTAAAAGACAACCACTGTTAATATAAAGACTCGTATATTTATTATTTAAATATGTAATTGTTAAATAATTAATAAATAGAAAAAAAATATGTATTGGTAGTGTCAGCAGTGTATTGTGTGTTACTATATTTTTTATGTGTGACTGTGGTTGTATGGGGATTATTTGTGTAATAAATAGTGAGTGGTATTGTTCTGTTCCACTTTAAAAAGTGGATTTAATTGCAGATTTATTTCCATAAATATTTGGATGATCTCTAAAATTGGTTTTATAATTTTATAATTATAATAATTATTTTTGGGACTTTATACAATTTAGAAATCAATATTTCACTAATTATTTATTTTTAAATGATTTTCTGAGTGTGTTTAATAGTAAAATCCATATTTAATTATAGAAAACTTCAAAAATTATGAAACTTATATTTTATTAAGATCGTATTATTCTGAGAATTTTAAAATTATTTTGGGAATTTTCGGAGTTAGTTTCACCTGCGCGTCGATTCGTTTAATTGAGAAAAGCGGGTATAAATTGCATTTCAGAAATAATTTTAAAATTAGGAAATTTAAGTTTTTATAAAATTCGGGATATTTTCAATATTTTAAGATATGTTTGGTAATTTTTCGGATTACTTTTGGTTACGCGATTATTCGTTAAATTCCAGAAGCGGGACAAAATAGGCCGTCTAAATAAGAGGAGGACACGTGTCTAGATATTAACAATTCAATATGTGTGTGTCTACTTCGGATTGGCTAAAAGAGTAATTAAGTTTATGAGAGAAAAGATGAACACAGATATGTTTATCCCTCCCTCACCCAGCTTCTCTGATTTTCCCTCTTCCCCGTAGTCTCTTTCTCGATTATTCCATACTTCTTTTCCTTCTCTCTTAAATATCTATTCGCCGCCCTGCCCCTTCCTTTTTCCGGTTAGCTGCCCTCCTGTTTTTCGGCGAACCGCCGTTGATCGTCCCTGTTGGTTTCCGCGGTTTGGATTCTCGGTATCCTGCTGTTAGTTCGTAAATGGTTCCTTTAAGTTGTGCATATATCTGTATATGTGTGTGGTTGTGTGCTGCTTGATTCAGTGTAGCCGCCTTATTTTTCCGGCCGCCCTGTTTCCTGATGGCGCGTGACTTACACGCGTGCGTGTGTATATTGTGCGCAGCCTGTGATATGGTTGGGTTATTATTTTGTTAATTTTTAATTCTGTTTCTGCAGGAATTTTTAATGATTGATTTCGTGAAATAAATAATAATTTTGTGTGGGAAATTATTAAAAATAATCGGTGAAATTCGTGATTGGAAACCCGATTCGGGTACCTCCGAATTTTACCGCCGTCGGCGATGAGCCTCGGCGAGCCGACGGTGGACTGTGATGACGTTGTTCTGAGTCCTATAATAAATAAATATATAAGAATACGAATAAAAATGTAAAATGTAAATAATAATAATTAGTTGATTCAAATCGGTGGTTGGGAAATTCTGAAATGTGGATTGCCTGATTTGGTTGTGTTTGTGATTTGACGTCGAGTCGTTCGACGGGTAGGCCGATAAACAGAGGAGGTGCTGCCCGAATTTTTGGAAATTAAATTCAGAAATTTGGGACATACCCTGTAATTATCGGAACGTCGAGTGAGTATAAATAAGTATATATATATTGTATGTTCTGGTGAATGTTCTGTCAAAATCCAGTAACCCTAATTTCGTAAAATGACGAGTATACGTATTTTCTGAAAACGAACACCGAGCCGAATTCTGAGAACGTGAACCCTAATGGTTTTGTGTGTTATTATAATATGTATAATTACGAGTCGGGTTCGAGTATTGTTGGGTAGGATTGGTATCGAGGATATGTCAAGCATACCTACACGTCTAACGTAGGGTATTTCGGCTCTGTAGGTTCTAGTCGAAGGACTTAGGAAATTGGTATCGAACTAAGTTGACCTAGTGATCAGTCGACAAGCGCAGCGAGGTTCCTAAGAGAAGGAACTGGGCATTGAAATCGGATCCAGGATAGTCAAATAGTAAAGCGATAAAGCTGAGTTTCCCGAATCGGTTCAAGGTCAATCAGAGATAGTTGTATCGCTCTGCAAGGCAAGTACCCTTAAACTAATCTTTTACAGTTCAGTATATATGAATAGTTGTTGATTTAAATTACATACTGGAACAGAACGTTTTAAGTTACGTATTCCCCGTATTTAAATATGTTTTACTGAACGAGGTTTTGGGGAAAAAGTAACTTCTGAAAATTCCTATCTCTAGATTGTGATTAAAAATTAAAAAAGGATTTTTAGAATGTGTGTTATAATTGTTTAAAAAGGAGATAGGTGTAAATGGTTTTGGAAACTGGATAAAAATAAATTAGATATTGGATGGTTAGTTGGCGTAAGAGGTCCGTTATTAGGTAACGGCCCAGCATGGTTGCGTAAGAGGCTAAGTCGGATGCGCGTACTGGTAGGCCGCTTAGTCCAGCATGACAGAGACCTAGCTAGTCTCTGAGTTCCGGAACGAAACTTGTGGTGGGATAGACTGATCAGCTGTCCCTAGAATTCATCCTCTTTTATATATCTGATAAAGGTTTAATGGTCCCGAAACGGAACAAATGATTTTGGGTCCCCGTAACGGGACAGATGCTTTATGGTTCCTGTAATGGAACGGAAGGTTTGAAAATGGAAATAGCATGCTAAAAATTGAACTATGGTTTTCTTTATGCACAGCACACGACTGTTAATTTTGTTTTACAGAGCATGCTAGTTTTGATATCCAGTTTATATCTGTTTCACATGTTTCTGGCAAGTATGAATTCCGTTCCTATAACTGTTTTACTTTAAACCGTTTTATTTGTTATTCATATATGGTGCTGCTGAGCAAGCAATTGCTCACCCTTGCAGAATATTTGATATGTATTGCAGATGCCTAGGAGATTCTCGCGTGGTAGTCAGGGCAGGGTTCCAGTTCCCTTCATGTCAGACTCCTCTGAGCTGGTTGTGTTGGACCAAGGGTGGTATGTTGTGTTGTTGTGTTAACTTAGCTGCGTCAGGGCGATTGTCGTAATTCGGTTCGTGTTAGTTGTAACCTAAATCATACTTAAACCTGGAAAAGGTCTTGGTAAAGGGGTCGTAGTTATGTATTATTAATGATTTAGATAAAAAAATGATTGTTATTATTGTTGTTGATAACGTCAACTCCTGACCCCGGGGTTGAGGCCGTCACAGTTGGTATCAGAGCTACAGGTTTGAGTCCCTGATTTAGGTTAAGAGCGGAGTCAAAAGAGTGCAGAAAGGTATGTATATAGGTGTGAGCCAGCAACTCAATCAGAGGAGCAAGTTTATGAGTTTAGTCAAGGGTTTCGGAAGCGTAACCCTGACGTTTGTTGAGGATTGACTGGAACTGCCCTAGTTTAGAGTACATCTCCTTTGTATATGTATTATTGGTAATGTTCGATAGAGATTTCTAGTTTCCCTCTCGAGAATTCGAGTCTGATTGTGAGGATTCAGCGTTGAGCGGGTCCTTATTGTGCCAGCTGAGAAGACACCAACGTTATTTCTAAATATTCCCTTTTCTATGACAAGGAATGTTATTGGCCCGATGGTGTAACCCTGGTGAGTTCGGATAGTATGATAATAGTTAGGGGCTATTATGACGACTAAGTTTGGTAGTGAATGTGGGATAGAACGGGAGGTGATATCTTTGAACTCTTTTATTTCTTCCTTGAACTGTATTTTATCTCCAGAGTAATTGTTTCCTATTCCATAAGTTGTTTATCTTTCCTGTGAGAAAGTTGTGAACCCGAAGTAAGCTACTTAGGGTTTTGTTGATCTCTTTACAAATCAGATTCCTTCTATTCTCTTTGTGAATTTTCTTTCGAACCTTGTTTCTTCTCTCGAAAATTTTATTGGTTGATTGGGGCAAACAATGCATATGAATTGATCATTTGTCTGTGTGGCAAAAGGGTCTGGTGGGACGCCACCGAATTATGTGTTGTGACCGTATGGTACTAAGATTGGCCATCTTATTTACTTGTATGGTTGCTCTCAGTCATACCTACATTTTCTTCCTCACTATTTCTTGTTATTCGATTTCCTTGAGCCGAAAAATTTCATTGGATATTCTATGGAAATGAATTTATGCGATTAGATGGTTCTCGTTATTAAAAGCAAGTAAAAGCGACTGTTGAGAAGAACGAAAGTTCTATACCAGTATATTATTTAAGAAGAATGTTAACCGTGAGAGTTCAGGACTTAATGATGGAATTATAGCCTTAGGAAAAGTGAATCAATGGTTGATGGGTTACTTGTGGTGATAAGGAAATCATCCTGAGAAGAAGGGTTAATTGAAACATGAACGATGGTGCTTAGTAGACTCAGTGTCCCTTAAGCTTGATTCGATTTATCGGCTTGTTCTACATAGTGTGTGACTAATATATTCAGCCGACTTTTGTGGTATGTTGGAGAAATTTAGATGTTGTACTTGAGTAGTGATGGGAAGTTGGTTAGTTGCTGTTATATTGAGGAACCGTGCTACGGTATTTAGTTTCTTTGTATTTTAGATTTCTTGAACTGTTGTTGATTCTGTTACTGCTATTGTTGCTAATGTTGCTAATCTAAATTTCTTTTGTAAATGGACCCCGATATTAAAGACATGGGTACTATGATTGGGCAGCATTTTCCTGGTACAGGTGCACAGTTTAAACGGTGATACCTTTTGTTAAATATTTCTTATTATGAATAAACTCATTTTTATATTTCAGGAAGATGCCACCCAAGAAAGCTACCCAGTCTAAAGGAAATAATAGTAGTTTTACGGAGAGTCCAGCTATAAATGAAATTCTAGACTTGTTGCATCAGCAGCAGCAACAACAATTACAGTTAATCCAACAGGTTCAGCAACAGCAACTACTGTTGCAGCAGCAACAGCAAGGAGTGAACCGAAGTGTTAGTTTTAAATCTTTTCAGAATGTTAACCCTCCTGAATTTAAAGGTGAACCTAATCCGGTAGTTGCTGAAGTATGGTTAAAAGAAATAGAGAAAGCTTTCAATCTTGTTCAAGTAAGTGAGAATCTTAAGACCGATTAAGCAAGCTATTTTTTAAAAAACGAAGCGAATTACTGGTGGGAGTCAAACAAAGCGTTAGAGGGAGAAGGCCCTGTTCCATGGGCTAGGTTTACTGAGTTATTTTTGGAAAAGTATTTTCCTGACTGTGTGAGGAACCAAATGGAAATTGAGTTTCTAGAACTGAAGCAAGGTGACCGAAGTGTAGTTGAGTATGAGGCTAAGTTCACAGAGTTGGTTAGATTTGTACCAGATTATGTATGCTCTGAAGCTCAGAAGGCAAGGAGGTTTCAACAAGGATTGAAGCCTGAAATTCGTAGTGGAGTGGTGGTATTGCAACTCAAGACGTATCCTTCCGTAGTTCAGGCCTCCTTAGTAATTGAATTTGATCAGAAGTTAGCCGCTAGAGAACGAGAAGATAAGAAGCGAAAGATTGACGATATGGAAGAAGCATCAGGTCAAGAAGGATCCAATCGGAAGTCTCATAAAAAGGTCGGAAGGAGTAATGTAACACCCCCATATCCGGGGTCGGGGATCCGGGTCGTCACGGTCTTTCTTTCCACAATATCACTTAACTTAATTAATAATAAATAACTTCATACTGTGACCCCACACTAACACACACCACAACCCGTTATAGTCTCAGAGATGAAATTGAAATAAGTACAAGTCCTTGAATCCACAATTTAAAAGTTATTACAACCCAAAATGATTACTTGATAAGTTTATAATTAATTGCCATTATCTGCCACAAGTTATAATTATACATAATTGATTCCCAAAAGTAGAAGGTCTGATCTACAGATAGATCTACCTTTGCAGCTATAGCAGCTATGATCTCAACGGGAAGGCGCGGGGCGCTTCCCACGCTCTTGCACTGGGTCTGCTTGAGTCTGGCCTTCTTTCTTAACTGTTGTTGTGTGATGAAGAAATAAAGCAAGAGTGAGCATTACAGCTCGCAAGATAATATATAGTGTAAACAATAATGCAAGTATCTAAATGGATAGCTTGCTAAAATCCTTTATCAAGTGTAAGATAATTACTTACTGGATATAAGCAAAAATAAGGGACGAAGTTACCAAATACTTCACTATACTTATATCATTTATAAAACTACTTTAACTACTATTGTTCAGAGTATAATGAGTTTTCGACAGTTCATCACATAGATGAGACTACAAGATAAGATTTGAATAGATTAAATCTTTGAAATATTATTGAATGAAATGAAGTTATGAGATACTTCATTAAGTCCCAATATATATATATTCATATATATCTCCCATATATCATCTGAAAACCTCTATCATGTAAAGTATGAACAGAGTTGCAATATCCAATGAATTTGGAAAGAAAAGAATTTTGGTATAAACCCGATATCTTGCTGATCAGGCAAAGATACCAATAAGTAACCTTTTCTACTGTAGATGGATGAATTCCTCGCCGGTCATCACCCTGGCCGCATTAGGACCTCGCGCTAGACCGTTACCCGGCCACTCACGCGTGGATGGACTGTCACCCAGCCTCTTACACCTTCATAGACCGTACCCCGGCCTGTCGCTTATGCCGACTCAATTAGATGGACATACTTCCCGAACGTTGGGCAAGTAATCAAATTATTTTCTCAAAACAGCAACCTCGTTGCGAATATAAAATACACCACATAGCCGGATCCCCAAGATTTTTAAGCGAATATTCAAGTCTCCTTCGAAAGGAAGATCTTAAATCTGAAAACGAGTTTTGGGATCCGCTCTAACTTTTAAAATCATTTTGAAGACTCGAAAATATTTTTAAGAATGTTTGGAGTAAAGCTGATTTAATGAAATAAATCAGTCCCGATATGATGGAGAATATCTGAATATTATTATTTAAATAATATTCCCATAAGGATAATCCTTATAAAAATAATTGAAGTAGAAGTTTTAAAACTTATACTTGAAATGAATAATAAATAACCAAAGATATACTTATACGAAAGTACAATCTTTATTTGAATAATCGAAAATAAGTTTGATTATCGAAACATTATTCTTTAATAAAATAAAGAATATTAATTAGTAAATAAACAGAGTCATAAGTCCTCGAATGAATATTCAACTAATATTCATTAATTATAATAAAGTTATCGAATAAAACTTATTCGATTAATAGTTTTGAAAACTGTATCTATATATATAAGTATATATATATAATATACTCGGGAACATAGACTCCTGGTTTTAGAAAATGTTCACCTTTGGGTCCCCAATACTAAGGGTATACGCAACTACTGCTTATCTCTAGCATAGGTATTATGCAACTTATAAGCAATTAAATCAACAATATATATCAAGATTACGAAACAGACATGCATATATACTATATCACATGCTCCAATATATCGCAAGATTTGCTAATTAACCACCATGCATCTATCACAAGATAATGCATATACATATGTATACATCACAACAACAGTATAACGGGTAGAAAACTTGCCTGAGCTACTGGGGGTGGGACGAGTCTGGTAACCTATAAACAACATATAAGTTGGAATTAAACCAAAGTCGCTTATGAATCTATACTTTAACCAATTAGACTCTAACACTCGTTTTGCGCTCAACGATTTCCTTAAATCGCTCGAGTACCCTCGGCTCCACCATTTTTAATAAATTAACCATTAAGGGTTTTAAGGCGATTCTTTCGCGAGTGCCTTACCAACTGCCTAATACACTTTACATAAATGATTCATACTCCAATTAGTCTTTTAAGGTCTTTAACCTATGTTTCAAAGTAAGGCGAGGGGTAATGGTTCATTCGCGAAACACCGTTACTTAAAACGGTCGTTTCTCCTAAACCGTACATCGGATTCAAACAAACCACATATCAAAATGAAGCTCGTAACATGAACTATCTAATCATGGCAATGGTCAAAATCTAACAGGGAGTTCTCGGGTCCTAATGTTAAGAGCAAAAACAGTCTAAAGTAAATCGGACATTACGACGGCTATGTTTACGCGATTACCAATTTTTATTCTACTCCAAACCAACCACCAATAAACCACAATTCATTCATACAACAAAAATCCATCCATACCATACTACAACAGCCCCAACACCTCAAGTTCTCCAATTTATATTATTCTCAAACATGAATTAAAACTATACTTAAGTTCATTAATCAATAAATCAAGAATTACAACTCTAACTCATTACAAAACCAACCACACTTTAACTCTACAAGAATCATGCTTCTCATGAACCATAATAAAAAAACTAAACCTAATACTCAAAGTAAAGTTAGGGTTTGGAGGGGTTATACCTTCCTTGGAGAGTGGAGAATCAAGTAATTAGCTTGGAATCACCCTTAAAAGTCCTTATCCAAGCTTAATCTAAACAAAAACTCAAGAACAAAAATTTAAGTTCTTGAAAAACACTATTCACCCTCTTCTTCTATGATTTTTAGGAAGAGAGTGTGAATGAATTAGAAGCTCAAACTTATAGGATAGTTATATCTATGCATAAGGAGTATTAGATAATTACCTCACTAATTAACAAGGCTTGGATCTTAGATTTTGGTTTTTTTCTTCTTGAAATGGAAAAGAGGCCGAGAGCTTTCTTTGAAGAAAAGAGAAGTCAACTTTGTGTTTTGGTGAAATGAATTGTTTTGGCTTGGTTGATGTTGTTTTGTTTTGATTTATTACTTTTAACCATGGTAACTTTTGCATGGCCAAGAATCAACCAACAACACCCTTCCTTTTTGTCATGCTAATGTCACCTTGTTATGTCATCCTCCCAAACTTGTCCTCTTCTTATTGGTTTGATGACATCATCCTCACTAACCTCTTTGATTAGATTCTAATTACTTGGCTAATGACCGCTGATCTGTTATACGGTTCGCTTAACTTTCGTTTTCATTTATCGTTTGAGGGATCATTCCCGGGATCTTATTACTTGGGTTTCCTTAACCTTTCTCAATACAGTATATTCCTTTTATGATCCTCTCTTATAATCCTTGAATTTAAATCCTTTTTATCCTGTTATCTTATACTCAATTCTTTACTCAATTCTTTCGGTATCTGGTGGATTTTCGGGAAAAATCAAAGTGTTCGAATTTGGATTCTGACGATCTTTACATACACTTATTTATCATATAGAGTACTAATACGATCTCAGAATAACAATAAAAGAACCTCTACATAGTGTGGCATGAAAAGTTTTCTTATTCAGCAATATCAACAAAAACACTATTCATAAGGGTTACAAAAAAGTTCAAAATTTTGGGGTTATTACAATCTCTCCTCCTTATGAGGATTTTGTCCCGGAATCAAATAGAAAACAAGTGGAGGTACTTTTCTAGCATTGCGCTCTCTAGTTCCCAAGTTGATTCTTCCACATTATGATTCTGCCATAGCACTCTGACTAGCTTGATCACTTTGTTCCGAAGCACCTGCTCCTTCTTATTCATAATCTTTACTGGTTTCTCCACGTAAGTCAGATCTGGTTGCATATCCACATGCTCGTACTCCACTATGTGTCTGGCATCCCGATGATACTTCCTTAGCATTGACACATGGAACACATTATGAACTAGTTGTAGGTTCGGGGGTAAGGCTAGCTAGTAAGCCAACTTCCCAATCCGTCTCAGTATCTCAAAAGGTCCAATGTATCTTGGGCTTAGTTTTCCTTTCTTTCCGAACCTCATTAACCCCTTCCAAGGGGATACTTTTAGTAGTACCAAGTCCCCTACTTCATACTCCTTGTCCTTTCGGGCTAGGTCTGCATATTTCTTCTGTCTGTCTTGGGCTGCTACCATCCGTCCTCTGATGAGATCCACTAGGTCTTTGGTCCTTTGGACCACTTCGGGTCCGAGCATCTTCCGCTCTCCCACTTCATCCCAGTATAAGGGAGATCGACACCTTCTTCCGTACAGGGCCTCATAAGGCGGCATTCCGATGCTAGCATGAAAGCTATTGTTATAAGAAAACTCGATCAACGGCAAGTGATCATCCCAACTTCCTTTAAAGTCTATTGCACAGACTCTCAACATATCCTCTAGTGTCTGGATGGTCCTTTCACTCTGCCCATCCGTCTGGGGATGGTAAGTGGTACTCATATTTAACTTGGTCCCCGCACATTCTTGAAAGCTCCTCCAAAATCTGGAGTTGAACATGGGGTCTCGGTCTGAGACAATGGACGCTGGGATTCCATGTCGCGTCACTATTTCCTTAAGGTAGATGTCCACCATTCTATCGACTGTGTATCTCTCATTGATAGGAATGAAATAAGCTGACTTTGTCAGTCAGTCTATAATCACCCATATGGCATCATGGTTGGCTTTCGTCCTTGGTAAACCGACAACAAAATCCATGGCTATCTGTTCCTATTTCCATTCGGGAATCTCCAGGGGTCGTAAAAGTCCACTAGGTTTCTGGTGCTCTGCCTTTACTCTTTGGCAAGTCAAACATTTTCTTACCCATTCTGCTACGTCCCTCTTCATGTTGGGCCACCAGTAATACTCCTTCAAATCCCTATACATCTTGGTGCTTCCCGGGTGAATGGAATACCTTGAACTATGGCTTTCATCCAAAATCTCGTCTTTAAGCTCTTGAACGTTTGGAACCCAAATCCGGTAGGAGTACCTCATTATCCCTTTATCATCTTTCTCAGTATGGATCTCTTCTCCAGTCATTGACTCTCTGCCTTCATTCATTACTTTCTCTTGGCACAATCTAATATTTTCCAATAACTCTGGCTGCATCGAGATCTCAAACAGCTTTTCAGTTCCGGTTCCGGTTACCTTTACTTCTATTTCCATTCTCTCAAAATCCTTTATCAATTCTTCCGAAGTCATTATCATTATGAGTCTTTCCTTTCTACTAAGGGCATCAGCCACCACATTGGCTTTCCCCGGATGATAGAGAATCTCACAATCATAGTCCTTGATTAGCTCTAACCATCTCCTATGGCGCATGTTGAGCTCTTTCTGCGTAAATATGTACTTGAGGCTCTTATGGTCTGTGAAAATCTCGCACTTCTCGCCATACAAGTAGTGCCTCCAAATCTTTAAGGCAAAAACTATTGCTGCGAGCTCAAGGTCATGAGTAGGATATCTAATCTCGTATTCCTTCAGTTGTCTCGACGGATACGCAATCACCTTACCATGCTGCATAAGCACACACCCTAATCCTTTGTGCGACGCGTCACTATATATTACAAAATCACCTTTTCCGTCTGGCAATGCCAACACCGGGGTTGTTACCAACCTTTTCTTTAATTCCTGAAAACTGTTCTCGCATTTTTCCGTCCATTCAAACTTCTCTGTCTTACGAGTAAGTCGTGTCAAAGGGGCTGCGATCTTCGCAAAGTCCTGTACAAATCTACGATAGTAGCCGGCCAATCCTATGAAACTCCTTACCTCTGTGGGTGTGGTTGGCCTTTCCCAATTTGAGACCGCCTCTATCTTGGAGGGGTCGACCATTACTCCTTCTTTATTGATCACATGACCTAAAAACTGTACTTCATTCCGCCAGAATTCACACTTCGAGAATTTGGCAAATAATTGTTCCTCTCTGAGTATTCCTAGAGCTATCCTCAAATGCTCTGCATGTTCTGCCTCAGTCCGTGAGTAGATTAAAATATCATCGATAAAAACTATCACACACTTGTCCAAGTACTTCTTAAATACTCTGTTCATTAAATCCATGAAAGCCGTTGGGGCGTTGGTTAATCCAAAGGACATTACCAAGAACTCATAGTGCCCATACCTGGTACGGAACGCGGTCTTGGAAATATCTTCGGGTTTAATCTTTAGTTGGTGATATCCAGTTCTCAGGTCAATCTTGGAAAAATAAACAGCATCCTTTAGCTGGTCGAACAGATCATCTATTCTAGGTACCGGGTACCTGTTCTTTATGGTTAGCTTGTTCAACTCTCGATAGTTGATGCACATCCTCATGCTCCCATCCTCCTTCTTAACAAATTACACTGGTGCTCCCCACGGAGACACACTGGGTCTTATCATACCCTTATCCAAGAGTTCCTGCAATTGAGTAGCTAATTCCTTCATTTCTAATGGGGCTAACCGGTAAGGTGCCTTTGAAACTGGCGCCGTCCCTGGAGCCAACTCAATAGCAAATTCAATCACTCTATCGGGTGGTAATCCTGGAAGGTCTTGTGGGAAAACATCTTCAAATTCGTTGACTACCGGAATATCTTGCAAGTTGGGCACCTCCTTCTGCGTGTCCACCACATAGGCTAGGTAAGCCTCATTTCCTTTTTGTAGCATCCTTTTGGCCTGGGCCATAGTCAAAAATTTCTGCGTCTGCCTCTTTCCTCTAAATATGACTTCTTTCTTTCCTAGGATATTTAACTTAACTTTCTTCCCCTTACAGTCTATCTGAGCATCATTGCTAGATAGCCAGTCCATTCCCAAAATTACATCAAACTCCCCTAATTTAAAAGGAATCAGATCAACACTAAAAGATTGTTCCCCTATGCCTAACTCACAGGCGGGGTGAATCTTGTTAACAGGAATAACTTCATGATTGCCTATTTCTACTTGTAAGGGTTCTATCAAGGGTTCAGCCTTAAGTCTTAATTTACGCGCAAAGTCTCTTGATATAAAAGATTTAGTTGCTCCCGAATCAAATAAAACATTTGCACTAGCTGAATTTAGAGAAAGGGTACCTGCTATGACATCTGAGTCTTTCATAGCATCCTGGACTGTCATGTTGAAAGTCCTCGCAGTAGGTGGCTTATTAGAAGCAGCCCTGCTTGCTCCTGAAGCTGCTGGTTTATTCCCTGGGCATTCCCTCCTCATGTGGCCTGGTCTTCCACACTGATAACAGATGGTGGTCGGGCTGACACTAGGGGGTTGTGAAGTACACTTGTTAGAATAGTGACCCTCTCGACCACACTTAAAGCAGGTTACTAGCTTCCCCTTACACTCCCCAGAATGCATCCTACCACAAGTGTTACAGGCTGGTAATGGAGGTCGAGACTGGTTGGAATAGGACCTTCCTGACTTCTGGCCGCTCTGGCTCACATTCACACCCATTGGCCGCTTAAACCCAGTACTCTTTCCCGGTAGGGACACTGCTCCTCGATTAAATCTAGTTGGGAAGCTCCCACCTGCGGAACCTCAACCCATGCTCATACTTTTCCTCTTTATTCCCTTCTTCTCTCTTTCCTTCCGCATCTGTTCACTTCCGGCTTCCACAATGGTTGCCTTTTGCACCAGAGTGGCATAATCAATAAGCTCAAGGATTGCCACCCTATTTTGAATCCACGGTTTTAGTCCCTGCTGAAACCTCCTAGCTTTCTTTTCCTCGGTGCTCACAAACTCCGGCACAAACCTTGATAACTCAGTAAATTTTGCTTCGTACTCTGCTACGGATAAGTTATTCTGCTTTAGCTCCAAGAACTTGAGCTCCATCTGGTTCTCCATAAACCTCGGGAAATACTTTCCCAAAAACAACTGACTGAACCTCTCCCAGGTTATGATAGCATATGTCTCCATGTTTTTCTTGGCCTTCCACCAGTAGTTGGCCTCTCCTTTCAGAAGGTAGGTAGCAAATACAGTCTTCTGTGCCTCATCGGTACTCAGAATCTCAAAGGATTTCTCCATTTCCTTTAGCCATGCCCTTGCCTCAACTGGGTCGGCTGATCCGTGGAACCCAGGGGGCTTAAGGGACTTGAAAGCCCTGAAAGAGTTTGCCACAGCATTGTTATTTCCTTGAGGGGGTGGGTTGGGTTGACGTTCCAAGTTCTGCCTTAGTAGTTGCATGAACTGGCCCATGGGATCCATGCCTGGGTTTGGTACTGGTTGCTCAACCTCAGTTTCTCCTTCTTCAGCCTCTATCTCAAATCCCTCAACATCATATGTTTCCTCCTCCTCTTCATACAGGGAGTCATCCTGTTCAACATAATCCTCATCTTCCCCTTCACTGTGTTCTTGGTTCCTATCGTCCTGGTTATGGCTTCCCTGGTCCTCAGATCCAGGGTTCGCCCCAGTTCCAATCTTTCTTGGCGGCATGATACTGATAAAAAAATTTTTTTTTGGGAAATTCAACGTTAGGTCACAATCATACACAACATTGTGCCTTGCACAGTTCTATAATGGGGAGAATGTATCTCGCAATTCTATTATATTATGACAGTTCTAAAAGAAGTGCAGTAATAATAATGATAAAAACAGTGATCTCGTCACTAAGGAACTGAACTGAAAGGAAACAAATATATACATAATGCGAGAAATACATAGTTTGATCTGGTCAAAAGTACAACAGTGCTACAGCCATCTGCCCAAAAGTGATACACAAGAGTCTATCTGTCTAGTCAGAAAAAGGGATGCTATATACAAGTCAACTATCCCGGAAAATTGGCTCTTACTAAGGCCTCGACTAACTAGACAACTAGACTATCCCATCGTCGGTCCTGATCACACACCGGAGCGGGTCAGCTCCCATACCCTTTCCATCGCACGACGGAAGATATAGTCGGCCTGCCGCTTGGAGATCCTACCATGCCTGTCCCCCTGGAGCGATCGGAGTCTCGCTCGGGACGTGAGCTCTATCCCCGTCAGCTCCCTCCTCAAGGATCGGGGTATAGTAGCCCTAGTCTCATAAGCTCGGGCACGCCTACCCGCCCTCTCCGCATCTAACTCCCTCCTGACCTCATCCAGCCGGGCCTCAGCAACAGCCACTCGGGTCCTCAGTACATCCTGAACATAGCCGTGGTCTAACAAAGACTGCCTATGGGCAGGGTCGAGAGGTGGTGAATCCGGAGCCGCTGGGGGTGCCTCCTCGGTCTGCCTAGGCTCGGGAGTATGGGTCTCTGAGCTGTCATCATAGGGGCTCCAAGATAGTGGTGGAGGGGTAGGAGTTCTGACCACCGGGAGTGTGGGTAAAGGGGTACCAGTGTACTCCACTATAGCTCCGACATGCTCCTCAGCTACTGGGACCTCATCCGGGTCCTCCTCATCTGAAATAGCAATAACCTATGTCTCTGACTCCTCTGAGGGGTCCTCCTCATCCTCCTCCATCTCAGGCTCCTCCTGATCCTCGGCATCTAACAGTGCCTCATCATGCTCACACTCGAACATCTCAGGGTCCTCTATCTCATGTGCCTACACATTAAACGAGCTAAGTTACTATCATGATACTTATAAGGGTTCCCGTAAGGGTTTTAACTGTCAGCGCTACTTTAAGTAGTCTGACCATGAACTTGGCAAGAGTTCTTATTATCTTTGTGAGTTTATTATTATATCATCGCATCATCTCTGAGGTTTATAACGCTTAGCTCTGATACCATTTCTGTAACACCCCCAGATCTGGGGTCGGGGATCTGGGTCGTCACGGTCTTTCTTTCCACAATATCACTTAACTTAATTAATAATAAATAATCTCATGCTGTGACCCCACACTAACACACACCATAACCCGTTATAGTCTCAGAGATGAAATTGAAATAAGTACAAGTCCTTGAATCCATAATTTAAAAGTTATTACAACCCAAAATGATTACTTGATAAGTTTACAATTAATTGCCATTATATGCCAGAAGTTATAATTATACATAATTGATTCCCAAAAGTAGAAGGTCTGATCTACAGATAGATCTACCTCTGCAGCTATAGCAGCTATGATCTCACCGGGAAGGCGCGGGGCGCTTCCCACGCTCTTGCGCTGGGTCTGCTTGAGTCTAGCCATCTTTCCTAACTGTTGTTGTGTGATGAAGAAATAAAGCAAGAGTGAGCATTACAGCTCGCAAGATAATATATAGTGTAAACAATAATGCAAGTATCTAAATGGATAACTTACTAAAATCCTTTATCAAGTGTAAGATAATTACTTACTGGATATAAGCAAAAATAAGGGATGAAGTTACCAAATACTTCACTATACTTATATCATTTATAAAACTACTTGAACTACCACTGTTCAGAGTATAATGAGTTTTCGACAGTTCATCACATAGATGAGACTACAAGATAAGATTTGAATAGATTAAATCTTTGAAATATTATTGAATGAAATGAAGTTATGAGATACTTCATTAAGTCCCGATATATATATATTCATATATATCTCCCATACATTCCTGAAAACCTCGGTCATGTTAAGTATGAACAGAGTTGCAATATCCAATAAATTTGGAAAGAAAAGAATTTTGGCATAAACCCGATATCTTGCTGATCAGGCAAAGATACCAATAAGTAACCTTTTCTACTGTAGATGGATGAATTCCTCGTCGGTCATCACCCTGGCCGCATTAGGACCTTGCGCTAGACCGTTACCCGGCCACTCACGCGTGGATGGACTGTCACCCAGCCTCTTACACCTTCATAGACCGTACCCCAGCCTGTCGCTTATGCCGACTCAATTAGATGGACTTACTTCCCGAACGTTGGGCAAGTAATCAAATTATTTTCTCAAAACAGCAACCTTGTTGTAAATATAAAATACACCACAGAGCCGGATCCCCAAGATTTTTGAGCGAATATTCAAGTCTCCTTCGAAAGGAAGATCTTAAATCTGAAAACGAGTTTTGGGATCCGCTCTAACTTTTAAAATCATTTTGAAGACTCGAAAATATTTTTAAGAATGTTTGGAGTAAAGCTGATTTAATGAAATAAATCAGTCCCGATATGTTGGAGAATATCTGAATATTATTATTTAAATAATATTCCCATAAGGATAATCCTTATAAAAATAATTGAAGTAGAAGTTTTAAAACTTATACTTGAAATGAATAATAAATAACCAAAGATATACTTATACGAAAGTACGATCTTTATTTGAATAATCGAAAATAAGTTTGATTATCAAAATATTATTCTTTAATAAAATAAAGAATATTAATTAGTAAATAAACGGAGTCATAAGTCCTCGAATGAATATTCAACTAATATTCATTAATTAAAATAAACGGAGTCATAAGTCCTCGAATGAATATTCAACTAATATTCATTAATTAAAATAAAGTTATCAAATAAAACTTATTCGATTAATAGTTTTGAAAACTGTATCAATATATATATAAGTATATATATAATATACTCGGGAACATCGACTCCCGGTTTTAGAAAATGTTCACCTTTGGGTCCCCTATACTAAGGGTATACGCAACTACTGCTTATCTCTAGCATAGGTATTATGCAACTTATAAATAATTGAATCAACAATATATATCAAGATTACGAAACAAACATGCATATATACCATATCACATGCTCCAATATATCGCAAGATTTGCTAATTAACCACCATGCATCTATCACAAGATAATGCATATACATATGTATACATCACAACAACAGTATAACGGGTAGAAAACTTGCCTGAGCTACTGGGGGTGGGACGAGTCTGGTAACCTATAAACAACATATAAGTTGGAATTAAACCAAAGTCGCTTATGAATCTATACTTTAACCAATTAGACTCTAACACTCGCTTTGCGCTCAACGATTCCCTTAAATCGCTCGAGTACCCTCGGCTCCACCATTTTTAATAAATTAACCATTAAGGGTTTTAAGGCGATTCTTTCGCGAGTGCCTTACCAACTGCCTAATACACTTTACATAAATGATTCATACTCCAATTAGTCCTTTAAGGTCTTTAACCTATATTTCAAAGTAAGGCGAGGGGTAATGGTTCGTTCGCGAAACGCCGTTACTTAAAACGGTCGTTTCTCCTAAACCGTACATCGGATTCAAACGAACCACATATCAAAACGAAGCTCGTAACATGAGCTATCTAATTATGGCAATGGTCAAAATCTAACAGGGAGTTCTCGGGTCCTAATGCTAAGAGCAAAAACAGTCTAAAGTAAATCGGACATTACGACGGCTATGTTTACGCGATTACCAATTTTTATTCTACTCCAAACCAACCACCAATCAACCACAATTCATTCATACAACCAAAATCGATCCATACCATACTACAACAGCCCCAACACCTCAAGTTCTCCAATTTATATTATTCTCAAACATGAATTAAAATTATACTTAAGTTCATTAATCAATAAATCAAGAATTACAACTCCAACTCATTACAAAACCAACCACACTCTAAGTCTACAAGAATCATGCTTCTCATGAACCATAATAACAAAACTAAACCTAATACTCAAAGTAAAGTTAGGGTTTTGAGGGGTTATACCTTCCTTGGAGAGTGGAGAATCAAGTAATTAGCTTGGAATCACCCTTAAAAGTCCTTATCCAAGCTTAATCTAAACAAAAACTCAAGAACAAAAATTTAAGTTCTTGAAAAACACTATTCACCCTCTTCTTCCATGATTTTTAGGAAGAGATTGTGAATGAATTAGATGCTCAAACTTATAGGATAGCTATATCTATGCATAAGGAGTATTAGATAATTACCTCATTAATTAACAAGGCTTGGATCTTAGATTTTGGTTTTTTTCTTCTTGAAATGGAAAAGAGGCCGAGAGCTTTCTTTGAAGAAAAGAGAAGTCAACTTTGTGTTTTGGTGAAATGAATTGTTTTGGCTTGGTTGATGTTGTTTTGTTTTGATTTATTACTTTTAACCATGGTAACTTTTGCATGGCCAAGAATCAACCAACAACACCCTTCCTTTTTATCATGCTTATGTCACCTTGTTATGTCATCCTCCCACACTTGTCCTCTTCTTATTGGTTTGATGACATCATCATCACTAACCTCTTTGATTAGCTTCTAATTACTTGGCTAATGACCGCTGATCTGTTATACAGTTCGCTTAACTTTTGTTTTCGTTTATCGTTTGAGGGATCATACCCGGGATCTTATTACTTGGGTTTTCTTAACCTTTCTCAATACATTATATTCCTTTTATGTTCCTCTCTTATAATCCTTGAATTTAAATCCTTTTTATCCTGTTATCTTATACTCAATTCTTTCGGCATCTGGTGGATTTTCGGGAAAAATCAAAGTGTTCGAATTTGGATTCTGACAATCTTTACATACACTTATTTATCATATAGAGTACTAATACGGTCTCAGAATAACAATAAAAGAATCCCTACATAGTGTGGCATGAAAAGTTTTCTTATTCAGCAATATCAGCAAAAACACTATTCATAAGGGTTACAAAAAAGTTCAAAATTTTGGGGTTATTACAAGTAAGAATAAAGAATTTAGAGAGAAAAGTATTTCTTTAAATAGAATTAGTAGCACCTCAGCCAGCTCTAATCATTCCAATTCGGTTAAATCGCCTATATCGGAGTGTAATCAATGCGGTAAGAAACATGGTGGAAGGTGTAAAGTAAATACTGAATGTTTTAAGTGTAGTCAGAAGGGACATTATGCGTCTGAATGTAAGGTGGAAAATCCAGGAGTCGTCTGTTATAACTGTGGCAAGGTAGGGCATGTTGCCAAGAATTGTAGAAGTACTTCCCGAGATATCATGGGAGGTAGTGCATGAAAAGGTTTGACGTCCAGTACAACCAAGGTTAAGACTTGTAATGTGATTAAAAGTTCAGCTGCTCAAGACTCTGATAAATAACCAGGGCAATAATTGATTATTCATGAAAGGAATGTGTTGGTTTTTTGGAGGAAGACCTAAGATCAGACTACTGTCAGCTAAAGGTAAACCTGAGGACATACCAAAGATTGTGATTAGAATGGGTTATGAGCGCTGTAAATTTTGGTGATAATGGGCGGAGTAACGAGTGTATCAGTTGTCTATAAGGAATTAAGGAATATGGTGTTTCAGGAGTACTTGCATGTTATAATCGTATTAATTTATAACATCCTCGCCCATCCAAGAGCTAAGCAATGCTAAGTTAAAAACCTAAGGAAATGCCGCGGAGGATTGAACAGTAGCAATGGTATATCAAATCTTAAGAGTATGAAGTTCTGGTCAGGAGCCGGCTGTTTGAATAACTACCAACCAAGCAAGGTCCACTTAGGGACCGATGTCTTGAATAGGAGAGAAGAAATGAATATGGTTAAGATTCCAGAGGAATTAAAAGAAGAACTGGAAATAGTGGGAGGTGAAGTTCGAATACCTGAAGTTAAGAAGAAGTGAAGATATGAAATTACCTTCCAGCCTTAATTGATGGAAATAAGTAAAAAGTGTTCAAATGTTTGGAAATTGAGTTAAAAGAGAGTACCATCTTTCATCCGTAAACGAAGGGCCAAAGCGAAAAGGCGATTTAGACCATATAGAATATGTTGAGAGTATATATATATAATCTGATATAAGTGTCAATGTTAAAGCGATATGCTTCTAATTTGAAACAAGCAATTAATTAGGAGTCAACGGGCTCTCATCCAAATTTGTTCTGCGTGAAATAATTGATCCAAATCCTAGATCGTTAAGAGCGAGTCCTTAGTAATGAATTTATGTCTATAGTAAGTATGCGATGAATAAATCCCTGAGTAGAAGAGTCTACCTGGAAGTTAGAGTCAGATATGCTTGATAAATATCATCACCTATTTAGTTAAGTCAGATTCTGAGGAAATAATCTTTTAAGGGGGGGAAGAATATAACGACTCGTATATTTATTATTTAAATGTGTAATTGTTAAATAATTAATAAATAAATAAATAAAAATATGTATTGGTAGTGTCAGCAGTGTATTGTGTGTTACTATATTTTTTATGTGTGACTGTGGTTGTATGGGGATTATTTGTGTAATAAATAGTGAGTGGTATTGTTCTGTTCCACTTTAAAAAGTGGATTTAATTGCAGATTTATTTCCATAAATATTTGGATGATCTCTAAAATTGGTTTTATAATTTTATAATTACAATAATTATTTTTGGGACTTTATAAAATTTAGAAATCAATATTTCACTAATTATTTATTTTTAAATGATTTTCTGAGTGTGTTTAATAGTAAAATCCATATTTAATTATGGAAATCTTCAAAAATTATGAAACTTATATTTTATTAAGATCGTATTATTCTGAGAATTTTAAAATTATTTTGGGAATTTTCGGAGTTAGTTTCACCCGTGCGTCGATTCGTTTAATTGAGAAACGCGGGTATAAATTGCATTTCAGAAATAATTTTAAAATTAGGAAATTTAAGTTTTTATAAAATTCGGGATATTTTCAATATTTTAAGATATGTTTGGTAATTTTTCGGATTACTTTTGGTTACGCGATTATTCGTTAAATTCCAGAAGCGGGACAAAATAGGCCGCCTAAATAAGAGGAGGACACGTGTCTAGATATTAACAATTCAATATGTGCGTGTCTACTTCGGATTGGCTAAAAGAGTAATTAATTTTATGAGAGAAAAGATGAACACAGATATGTTCATCCCTCCCTCACCCAGCTTCTCTGATTTTCCCTCTTCCCCGTAGTCTCTTTCTCGATCATTCCATACTTCTTTTCCTTCTCTCTTAAATATCTATTCGCCGCCCTGCCCCTTCCTTTTTCCGGTTAGCTGCCCTCCTATTTTTCGGCGAACCGCCGTTGATCGTCCCTGTTGGTTTCCGCGGTTTGGATTCTCGGTATCCTGCTGTTAGTTCGTAAATGGTTTCTTTAAGTTGTGCATATATCTGTATATGTGTGTGGTTGTGTGCCGCTTGATTCAGTGTAGCCGCCTTATTTTTCCGGTCGCCCAGTTTCCTGATGGCGCGTGACTTACACGCGTGCGTGTGTATATTGTGCGCAGCCTGTGATATGGTTGGGTTATTATTTTGTTAATTTTTAATTCTGTTTTCTGCAGGAATTTTTAATGATTGATTTCGTGAAATAAATAATAATTTTGTGCGGGAAATTATTAAAAATAATCGGTGAAATTCGTGATTGGAAACCCGATCCGGGTACCTCTATTTCGTGAAATAGTCGGCGATGAGTCTCGGCGAGCCGACGGTGGAATGTGATGATGTTGTTCTGAGTCCTATAATAAATAAATATATAAGAATACGAATAAAAATGTAAAATGTAAATAATAATAATTAGTTGATTCAAATCGGTGGTTGGGAAATTGTGAAATGTGGATTGCGTGATTTGGTTGTGTTTGTGATTTGACGTCGAGTCGTTCGACGGGTAGGCCGATAAACAGAGGAGGTGCTGCCCGAATTTTTGGAAATTAAATTCAGAAATTCGGGACATACCCTGTAATTATCGGAACGTCGAGTGAGTATAAATAAGTATATATGTATATTTTGTGCGGAACCTGATTGTATGTTCTGGTGAATGTTCTGTCAAAATCCAGTAACCCTAATTTCGTAAAATGACGAGTATACGTATTTTCTGAAAACAAACACCGAGCCGAATTCTGAGAACGTGAACCCTAATGGTTTTGTGTGTTATTATAATATGTATAATTACGAGTCGGGTTCGAGTATCGTTGGGTAGGATTGGTATCGAGGATATGTCAAGCATACCTAGACGTCTAACGTAGGGTATTTCAGCTTTGTAGGTTCTAGTCGAAGGACTCAGGAAATTGGTATCGAACTAAGTTGACCTAGTGATCAGTCGACAAGCGCAGCGAGGTTCCTAAGCGAAGGACCTGGGCGTTGAAGTCAGATCCAGGATAGTCAAATAGTAAAGCGATAAAGCTGAGTGTCCCGAATCGGTTCAAGGTCAATCAGAGATAGTTGTATCGCTCTGCAAGGCAAGTACCCCTGAACTAATCTTTTACAGTTCAGTATATATGAATAGTTGTTGATTTAAATTACATACTGGAACAGAACGTTTTAAGTTACGTATTCCCCGTATTTAAATATGTTTTACTGAACGAGGTTTTGGGAAAAAAGTAACTTCTGAAAATGCCTATAACTAGGTTGTGATTAAAAATTAAAAAAGGATTTTTAGAATGTGTGATGTAAATGTTTAAAAAGGAGATAGTTGTAAATGGTTTTGGAAACTGGATAAAAATAAATCAGATATTGGATGGTTAGTTGGCGTAAGAGGTCCGTTATTAGGTAACGGCCCAACATGGTTGCATAAGAGGCTAAGTCGGATGCGCGCACTGGTAGGCCACTTAGTCCAGCATGACAAAGACCTAGCTAGTCTCTGAGTTCCGGAACGAAACTTGTGGTGGGATAGACTGATCAGCTGTCCCTAGAATTCATCCTCTTTTATATATCTGATAAAGGTTTAATGGTTCCCGAAACGGAACAAATGATTTTGGGTCCCCGTAACGGGACAGATGCTTTATGGTTCCTGTAATGGAACGGAAGGTTTGAAAATGGAAATAGCATGCTAAAAATTGAACTATGGTTTTGTTTATGCACAGCACACGACTGTTAATCTTGTTTTACAGAGCATGCTAGTTTTGATATCCAGTTTATATTTGTTTCACATGTTTCTGGCAAGTATGAATTCTGTTCCTATAATTGTTTTACTTTAAACCGTTTTATTTGTTATTCATATAGTGGTGCTGCTGAGCAAGCAATTGCTCACCCTTGTAGAATATTGGATATGTATTGCAGATGCCTAGGAGATTCTCGCGTGGTAGTCAGGGCAGGGTTCCAGTTCCCTTCATGTCAGACTCCTCTGAGCTGGTTGTGTTGGACCAAGGGTGGTCTGTTGAGTTGTTGTGTTAAGTTAGCTGCGTCAGGGCGATTGTCGTAAGTCGGTTCGTGTTAGTTGTAACCTAAATCATACTTAAACCTGGAAAAGGTCTTGGTAAAGTGATCGTAGTTATGTATTATTAATGATTTAGATAAAAAAATGATTGTTATTATTGTTGTTGATAACGTCAACTCCTGACCCCGGGGTTGAGGCCTTCACAGTTAGTCCTGATTGGCTGAACTCAACGCAATCCGGACTGGGGGACAAAAAAAGCTAAAATTCTCCTAAAAGACAACCACCGTTAGTCCTGATTGACTGAACTCAACACAATCCGGACTGGGGGCAAGAAAAGCTGAAATTCTCCTAAAAGACAACCATTGTTAGTCCCGATTGGCTGAACTCAACGCAATCCGGACTGGGGGCAAGAAAAACTAAAATTCTCCTAAAATACAACCACCGTTAATCATGATTGACTGAACTCAACGCAATCCGGACTGGGGGGCAACAAAAGCTCAAATTCTGCTAAAGATAACCAACCTCAGTCCTGATTGGCTAAACTCCCCGCAATCCGGACTAGGGGCAAGAAAAACTCAAATTCTTCTAAAGACAAACAACCTTAGTCCCCATTGACTTAAATCAACGCAATCCGGACCGGGGGCAAGAAAAGCTCAAAATCCGCAAAAGAGAACCAACATTAGTCTTGATTGGCTGGAATCAACTCAATCCGGACTTCGGGGCAAGAAAAGCTCAAATTTTTCTAAAGTCAACCAAACTTAGTCCTGATCGACTGAAATCCTGCAATCAAAAGCTCATGTTCTTCAAGCAAAGCCAACCTTACTCCTCCATCCAGAAAATCTGTATAAGGGAGTGGAGGGCACATGATAGTACATGTAGCTCCTGCAAGGTCTAGGCCCGGACTCCTAACTCAGTCCAGTCCCGCACACTACTAGTCCTGACTGGCCCAGTCCCGCAAACCCAATCTTGAGAGAACCCAGCACGTGAGGCACTTGCCTAAACACATTATAGGGACAACTGTCACCCATCAATCATGAAAATAATCAGAGCACATGTCAGAGGATCCTCAGAACATTCTTCAGTCAGTCCCGCGCTGACACGTGTAAAGCATTTACCCCAGCCATGTGTCCTCCGCTTCTAGAACCAATGGCTACGATTCAAAGGTACCAACCCCAAAACCCTATCCTTGGCCTATAAATAGCCCAAGAAGGTAAGGTTTTGGGGTTAATCACTCTCTCACACTCATATACACACACAACCACCTTTCATTCATATCTATCTTCATCTTCCCCAAAAGCGAGTTCTTACTCTCACACCGGAGGCGTCGCGGGACCCTAACCCCCCTTCCGGTGTTATTTTGTAGGCACCCCACCACAGCTATACCTTCACAGCGGCGAAAGATTCAGGCACGACGTCGAAGGAGCAGCCCCGCCACCAAGAGTTATCACTAACACGATAAATTCAATATTTGACATTAATATCTTAATTTGGATGTATATGTTTCTTGTAATAATGAAATTCAATTCTATTCAAATGCTAATTAAATATTTTTAATCTCCGAAGCACGGATTATGAAGCAGTAATAAATTAGAAAGAGGAGGAGCTAAGAATTTGCGCTTGTTAAAGAGAAGTCAGAGTCATATTGACAAAACAAACATCCAAAAATCGAGGGTTAATTCAAAAAAAGAGGAACACAAATAATCCCGCTTCTCCAAAATTCAAAATACAAACCCCCAACTACATCTCATCTTAAAATACCCCCCACCCCACCACTAAAGCCCCCCCACTTCACCCCTTTCTCTCATTTCTCCTCTCTCTCAAACAAAAAACACACACACAAAGAGAGTTTCTCCAGATCCAAAGAAAGAAGATGAGAGAGATCCTTCACATCCAAGGCGGCCAATGCGGCAACCAAATCGGAGCCAAGTTCTGGGAAGTCATCTGCGCCGAACACGGCATTGACTCCACCGGACGTTACCAAGGCGACTCCGATTTACAACTCGAACGCATCAATGTTTATTACAACGAAGCCAGTTCTCAACGTTATGTACCCAGGGCTGTGTTGATGGATCTGGAGCCTGGGACTATGGATAGTCTCCGATCTGGGCCGTATGGGCAGATCTTCAGGCCTGATAACTTTGTGTTTGGTCAGTCTGGTGCTGGTAATAATTGGGCTAAAGGTCATTATACTGAAGGCGCTGAACTTATTGACTCTGTTCTCGATGTTGTTCGCAAAGAAGCTGAGAATTGTGATTGTCTTCAAGGTCAACTTCAGATCTATCTCTCTTCCTTTACGTCTCATACGTGTTTCTCTTTTGTTTTAATGTTTTTAGTATATGTTTATGTGTTCTTTTTAATTGCTGGACATATAGTTATTTTCACTTTGATGTATTTGTTGTATATCTATGTAGTTTTATCACTTGTATGATTACGGTGATGTACTACAGATTCGGTTGTTTTGCCTTGTTTTATTTCTTTTATCTGGATTTTCTGTTTGCTGATGTAATTTTATTTTAGTTTTTTTTTTATCTACTCTTTTATGAGGGACAACGGATATGCGTTGAGTATGAATGCTTTTGTCAGCCTAACTATAGATTGTTAAGATGTGAGTTTTTTAATTAGAGCTTCAATCAAACAGATTAAATGCAATTGTAATATTTATTTGAATCTGATGCTTAAATTTTAGCCTGTGTAATGAAGTTGGGTTTTAGGTCTTTCATGTAGTAAGAATTTAATTGTTTTTGCTTGTTCGGGTGTTTGTGGTGATTTGTTTTATAAGGTTTTTGACTGTTTTGCTGAAGTAAATCTTAACTTAGTTTCTGAAGTAATTTTGATAATGAGATATACAATGATGAAATGGGGATGTTGTGCATTTGATTGTTTTGGTGTTGATAATGAGACACATGTTGTGTATGACAATACAGGGTTTCAGGTCTGTCATTCTCTTGGAGGAGGAACGGGATCTGGGATGGGGACTCTACTCATTTCAAAGATCAGGGAGGAATACCCTGACAGGATGATGCTTACATTCTCTGTGTTCCCTTCGCCCAAGGTCTCCGATACTGTTGTGGAGCCCTATAATGCAACTCTGTCTGTTCATCAGTTGGTTGAAAATGCTGATGAGTGCATGGTTCTTGATAATGAAGCTCTTTATGACATTTGCTTCCGCACACTTAAGCTCACAACACCTAGCTGTAAGATCTTAGTTTTAAGTTACTCAAGTTTTGCTTATGAGTTTTATATGTGTAGAGCTTTATATGTGTAGGTGTAGCTAATGTACTTAATATAATTTTGTGATCCTTGGAACAGTTGGTGATCTTAACCATTTGATTTCGGCCACAATGTCTGGTGTGACGTGCTGTTTAAGGTTCCCTGGTCAACTGAACTCTGATCTTCGGAAGCTGGCTGTGAATCTTATCCCCTTTCCTAGGCTGCATTTTTTTATGGTAGGATTTGCACCACTAACCTCTCGTGGTTCACAGCAGTATCGCTCGTTGAGTGTGCCTGAGCTAACCCAGCAGATGTGGGACTCGAAGAACATGATGTGTGCTGCTGATCCTCGCCATGGTCGTTACTTGACAGCCTCTGCTATGTTTAGGGGAAAGATGAGTACAAAAGAGGTTGACGAGCAGATGATCAATGTCCAGAACAAAAATTCCTCTTACTTTGTTGAGTGGATTCCAAACAATGTTAAGTCAACTGTTTGTGACATTCCACCCACTGGCTTGAAGATGGCATCTACTTTCATTGGGAATTCAACTTCTATCCAGGAAATGTTTAGGCGTGTGAGTGAACAGTTTACAGCTATGTTCAGGAGGAAAGCTTTCTTGCATTGGTATACCGGCGAAGGTATGGATGAGATGGAATTCACTGAAGCTGAAAGCAACATGAACGATCTTGTTTCAGAGTACCAACAGTACCAAGATGCAACAGCTGATGAGGAGGAATATTATGAAGATGAAGAGGAGGAAGAGGCACAAGGCATGTAATTGATATTGGCAAGTCAAAGTGGTATGATGGTCTTGGACGGTTGAGTACTAGAATTGCATGCTTGCAACTTTCAGTTGCCTCTTGTGAACTTTCTTCAATAATAGTACAGTATGTTATTAGTAGGTTATTGTGGCGTAGTTTAATTTCCTATATACAATTAGCTGCGGACCCTGTGATGGATTTATGTTTCCTTTATTCAGTTTAACTGATGAATGTTTCTTATCCTTTATTCATTAATTTTACTGATAAGATTGGTTTGGTGGAAAAGCTTTGATTTTATACTGTTCGACTTGTTTTGATTGTTGGCCAGTGTTAAGTGGGGGGGGGGGGAGCCTTTTGAAATGTTCGGGCTGCTAAGGTCAAGCTCATTCATGCCTTTTGAATTGAATTAGGGATTGTCCTGATTTCGTTGTTCTTGAAGTAGCATAATTAGATGCCATTGAAGACTAGTCAATGTGGCTAGTCTAATCTGGAGGTCAATAAACAGGCAGAGTATTAGACTTAGCCAAAGACCTAGTAAAAAATGCTGATAACACTAGTCGCACTTAGCCTGATGAAGCCATCTATAACTTCTCTTTTGCTTGAGTTGGAGCTCATAAGTTGAGTTTATGAAGAGATGGATTTTAGCCTATGTTCCAGAAAACTGTGCTTGAATCCATTTGTTTTTTTTTTTATTCTAGCATGCTCCTGGATAAAAGAATTTGATGGTTTTTTAAAACCGATTATATGATTAGGCCTCTGTTCATCAACAAGCCTCTATTTGTCAATTTACAATTCACTAAATTTGCGACATCTTGCTTTGGAGACCCTTGTACAGAGGTCTGTAGGCTGTAGGCCATGAGGAGAGAGGCAGATGATAACGCCTCCACTTGATTTTAGCTTTTGTAAAATGACTAATTTATATCAGATCAATCCAAATATGTTCTACATAGTAAGGTTGAAGAGGGAAGAGAAATGTGTATGCTGTAACTTTTAAGTGTATAAAATTACTAGTAGATTAGTAGAAGAATGCAGATGTACTGACACATCATCCGAAAAAGAAACCAAAGCCTCACCTCTTTTCTGAACAAGAAGTGTATGTATCGTTTAGATACATTCTATAAAAGATTATCCCCAAAGAGGACAACCTAATACCACAATCTCTACTGGCCATGATTCTTGCAAAAAGACTCGTCAACACCTCCAGGATCGTCCAATTTTTAATACCCAAGATAATCAAATTCAAATTTATTAAAAAGGTTGGCTGCTCGGCTTGATTTTGGTGATTTGTTCTATAAAAGTGCATGGATTTATAAACAGCAAGGCAGATTTTCTGATAAGCATGCTGATTCGAATAAGAAAATGAAATGCAAGCCAATATACAACACTGTATGAGATGCTATCCCCTTTTTTGCTGGAAGTGGGCAACACATGCTTTCTTCTAAACTTTGAATTGGGAGCGGAGTTCTATCTATCAACTGCTGAACTAGGGAATCCAATACATTGATGCTGCCAGCTTTAGGTTTCGAGCCTTTAAAACTGGGAAAGCATCTTAGATATTCAAAAAAGAGGATGAAGAAAAGATTACTCTAACACAACCCAAGAGTCTTTAAAGTAAGAATTAAAAAGACACGAGGTGCTCTTACCTGAGTAACCAGAGAACTAGAATTCCTGAGAGAAGGGCATTTTTTTGGAAATATTTTGAAATTCAGATAAATAATACTCCTACTTTAGATGCCTATCGTCTAAATGTTCCTGCAATATATAGTACTAACTACAAAATCGAAGGGGTATAAAGACGATAACAATAAGAGGACTAGTATATTAAACAATTAGTCCTGCTCATCCAAGACTGCAACAATCAATATCAAAGATAAAATTACATCTTCCCTTAAAACTAGATGCTGCTGTTCCACCTGAATGTGAAGCTGTAGTTTAATGATCACGAGTAAATTTAGTCAACTGATCACCAAATTACAACAACCAAAAGAATGGAACTTGCAACCGCAAAAGCTATATGATGTACAACCTCAAAAAATATCTAACTAATTCTTAGTCACACACACCTATTGTTTGTCACCTTCCTTTTGCTTATCTATGGCAACTTCAAACTTTTTGTACTCAATTTTCACAGGCTGCACAGCATAATCTTCCGGCAATATAGCACGCCCATTTTCCCCAAAGATTGTCCAAACAAACAATGCAAAGATTGCTCCAAGTGCGCCACATCCAGTGCCAAAGATTAGTGCAGCAAGAATTTTGGTCAAACAATCACTTCTTTTCTGAACAATCGAAGCTTTCTTCTCTTCCACGTGAACCTCAGGATCTAAAGGTTGTGAATGCATTAAATGTGGAACTTGCCTTAATCTAAATCCCCATGAGTATACATTGCACAACTGTGAAGAATTTCCAGGTATTGAGCCTAATCCCACAAGCACCTCATTCTCCTTCCACATAAGTGCCAAATCAATCGAGTATGAAAGAACCGGATCAACAGGCTTAATATGACCTAATTTAATCAATCTGACCTCTAATCGCTTTGAACTCACTTCATAGTCAATCCATGCTTGCAGTTTGTCACCTCTATCCAACACCAACTTAACAGAAGAAACATTACTCACTTTCACAGATACAAAACAAGCAACATCATTACCATTTGCATCACTATGCTTGGCATCTATAGATAAATCAAATTGAACACTAAACAACCTTACTTTTCTCTCATCTAACAGCCCAACTGAACGAACAGGAACCATAAACAATGTCAAACCATTCCCATAAACCTGTGCCAATGAAAACGAAAAGTTTGTCGAAAGGGAAACCAAACTTTTAGTTTTCACCTCAAGAAGCTTAATGGGGTTCTTGTAAATGATCTTCCCAGATGAACCAGTAAATTCTAAAGACAACCCATTATCAACAACCTTAGAATCCCCATGAAGAGCAAGTTGGGACATAAAGTTTGAATCTTTATTGAAGTTGTTGAAGTAAAATGAAGATTGGGATGCAACAGCTAAAGATCTAAAGTAAAGCAACAAGAGAGAGAGAAGAATCAAGTACCTGAAAGGGGAAGTTGAAGCCATTACAAATCTGGGGTAGAGCTCAACAAGAACAACAACAACAACTAAGATTTGTGTGAAAAGCCCATGAATTTTAAATATGGGAAAACAAAATAGGGTTAGAGTGCAGAGTAGAAAAAAGGGTATTTTGGTGGTGGGAGAGGAGTTAAAGAGAGGAATGCTATTAAAATTACTATTACTACAACACTTTGGGGTGAAGTGGTGGGCTAGTTTTGGAGGTAGTGAAAATTTAAATGGGTTTTTACTCCCAACACTTGTTTTACTCCACTTTGTGTGAGTGGTTGCTGAGTCTGTCTGACTCTGGGAATACATTATCCTTTTCAGAACTCTTTATTACTACTATCATCTTATTCACCCCTTTTTTTTTATTTAATCATAGATTCCACTGTGCTGCCCATTTATACCTTAATACCTTGATATACCCCCGGTAGCTCAACGATCGAGTATTTAAGGCCTTACCACCCCGATATTTGAGATTCGATTCCAATTTCACGATACACAGATTTAAGTAGGCGGTGGGACGAGATGATGTGCGGATAAGCGTCGTAATTAACTCAAATCATGTTACTGTAAATTTTTATATTAAAATGGATCGGATAGAGTTTGCCGGAATACACTTTTGACTAAAAATTTCAAATAATGGGGTAAGGGGAGGGTAGTCAGAAAGGAAAAGGAATGTCAGGTAGGGTTCAAACTTAAAACGGGGGGACGAGGAATGTGAAAACAAGTCGACCTTGTAATTGATTTAGTAGACCGTGTCCGAATTTAGCACCATCTTTTGAGTAATATACTAAACTAACGTGTGCGCATGCAACTAAGTTATTAAACATGTTTTATATCAAAGTGCCAAAAATATCAAGTGCCTACTCAATCTCCACGACGACTCATTTAAAATACTATAATAACAATATATATCATTCTGTTAACTTGTTTTTGAAATCTTAACAGAACCGTTAACTCACGTTTCTTTCTGCTGACTTGACAGACATGTGGATATGACATGAACAAATAAAAAGAAAAACAAGTGCATGTATCATTATCATGTAATTATAATTGTGATCCATAACTGCCTCATTACCTGTAAACCTGATTTTGCCATATGTTCTGCTAGAATCGTGCACCATCAGGTATAGAATTTCCTATATCAAGATGATTGAATGTGTGACTGTCTTTGTACTGATGCAACATTCCTGCTGTGAGTTGGACTTGCTAAAAATACTTAATAACATTGAAATTATTGGTTAGATGGCTGGACTGGAGACGATGAACATTTGAAAAATTTCCACTTCTGGAGTTTCTTTACACCAGTTGCTATTACAATTTATCGCTCATGTCCCTCGTATTATCTAAATTAATGAGAGGTTTCATACTACTAATCTTTTCTTATTTTCTCATTTGTAGCAAACTTTGTAGAGCTACTCTATTACAGACAGAGAGCAAAAGGAATGCTACCAAAATTTTGAGTATAACTGAGCTCAAATTAAGAATCCTGACATAAGGTTCACCAAAATATAAGTTTTACCAAGATATAGGTTTCAGCAAATATTAAGTCTGCTACTGACCACAAAAAAAATAAGTTTAACAAAAATAACCAAATGGAACTGAACTTAATTTAGTCTTCTACGTTGACATGATTTTCTACATTGGCTTGTAAAGTGCTTCGTACCCCACTTTTCCCAGAACCTTATACATGAAATGATTGCTTTTGCTTGAAGCTGGTGTTTCATTGTTCTTGACCATCATATCTTCATTTAGGCTTGAGTTTGTCTGAGATACTTGCGTTGTGATGACTGGCCCTTCGTCAATAGGCAACCCTTTTGTTTTTGACCTCCTAACAGCCAACTTAGGCCTTCTAATCCCAACTTTTGAATTTCCAACAACTTGACCTTTTACATTTTCATCCATCTGACCTTGAGTTGCATGATTCTGACCATGAGTATTTTCACCTCCAATTTCAGCATTTGCACCTGCACTAATAGTTGGACATTTGTTTTTCCTATGACCCCTCTGTCTACAAATGCTACCGTGTTGAATCCTACCACTACTATATCTCTGCACCTGAGGAACATCACTTATAATATTTTTATTTTTTACCCTAGCACTACCACTCTCCCACTCCTCTCTTCTTCTTAACCTTTTAGGTCTACCCCTAAGTTTTTTAGGAAGCTCTGGTGGTAGTAAAGGTTCTTCTGAATAGTAATTCCAATATTCCTCTCCCTTAACTGCCTCAATACTAAAATTATACGATGCTAGATACTTATCTCTTTTATAGTAATTTGATACAAAATCTGTAGGTTGTTGCCTACTATCATGAATAGCGGCCACGGCATGAGGACAAGGAATACCTTTTATGTCAAACACTCTACAATCACAGCTTCTTCTAGACAGATCAACTGTTACAGCTTTTGTGCCACTTTTAACCAAATATTTGTTATCCCCATCCCAAGATACTCTCCACTCCCTTGAATTTTTTACAGCCACATCTAGCAACTTTTTTATTCTAGGACAGAGCACCATATTGCTGGGGATATAACACTTAAAGGTACAAATGAGACTTACTTTCTGCTGATCACTTATAATAGTGATTCCATTGCCATTTCCAAGGTCCAAGTCCTCTCTCATCAAATCAGTGAACCACCTCCAAGAGTCAGTGCTTTCAACTTCCACAACTGCATGACATATTGGGTACATCTGGTTGTTACCATCTCTGCCTACTGCACTTAATAGTTGGCCTCCACACACTGTCTTTAAAAAGCATCCATCTAACCCGATAACCGGTCTGTAACCTGCTTTCCAACCCTTCTTTAATGCAGAGTAACATATGTACATTCTTTTGAACCTATTCACATCGTTCTCATTCAATCTGGTGCCACAAATCTTCATAGTATTGTTTGAATTTATCTTCAACAGCTCATGTCCAAAGTCCCACACTCTTGAGTAATGCTGCTTCAATGAATCATGCACTCCTTCCAGTGTTGTTTTTCTTATTCTCATTGCTTTGATCCAAGGAATCTCAATTTCCATTTCTTTTCTTATTGTCTCAATCATTTCCTTAACTTTCCAGGTGGGGTTCTTTCTAATTCTGTCACCATACTGCTCAGCAAGATATTTAACAGATGCCAATTTGTTCTTATATGGCTTAGTACAGAGATGGTCATTGAGTAAGGTTCTTATCTCCACTACTTCACTATCCATCTTTTTTCTCACCCAAATGTAGAAAGGGCACCCATCTTCACATTTAACTTGACATCTTTTTGGATCATTAGCACCAAATTTTACTGATCTTCTTTCTTTAATGCCATACTCCCTCACCATTGACCTGAACTCATCCATATTTGTAAATGTCATTCCTGCCTCCCACTTTATCTTTCCCTTTTTTTGTGGTTAGATAGTCCAATGACATGTCTTCTCCTTTTTTGGTTTATAACAGGAGGCCCGACATACCCTGTCTTGTTGTTTTCATCTTCACTTGAAGACCCAATTGACCTTAATTTATCAGAGTCAAAGTCTGATTCATCATAGCCTTTCATGTCCTCCTTAACAGCCTTATAATTCTTCTTGTTTTGAACAAACTCTCCGTCACTTGCATCATCAACATTTGAAGGTCCACTGTCTAATTCCTCAGTTTCATCAGTGTCATGCTCACACTGGTATGCAGGGTCCTCGGTATCACTATCATCACTTCTTTCAAAATTAAACCCCAGCTCATCATCCCCGTGATGTCCATCATTCCCACCATCCACACCCCCAGGTTACTATCTCCATTCAAATAAGTCTCAATTACTTCATCAGTTAGTGAGCTATCAACAAATACTTCAATTTTACCATATGGCTTACATAAATCCACCATATCATTTATAGACTTATCGTCATATAAAATCCTAACCCCATTTGTAAAATCATGGCCATTATTCTTAAAATATAGTAAACAGTTGGGACTATAATTAAACATAGCAGCCCAATCTTCTAAATCCCAGAACGATAACAAATCAGTATCCACATTTTCAACTATGTCACACTTTCCATCGATATAATAACATTCAGGTTGGGGAGCAAATTCACCATGATGATTAACCTCTAAATTCACCATACTTGACATACTGTTCCATCAAAAAGTTAAAATCCTAATCAATTAAAATGAACTAGCAAACAGGACTTCGTTCAGTCGGATAATATAGCAACAAAACAACTTAATACAAAAAAAATACATACAATCCATGAAAATACAAAACAAACGAAGCTCTCGATAACATATTAAAATGCATAAACGAATGAACCCAATAAACCACAATACATACCTTACTTAATCGACGTAATGGACCAAAGAAAGATTAGTGATAGAGCTTTAATCTCATACTTAGACTACCTTAAACCATAATTGGTTTTACCCCAATTGAGAACAAAGGGATTTGATCGGTTCAGGTGTCTATATGTATTGCATGTATATTGGCTTTTCCCTTTTAAAAATTTCTTTTTGATATTTTTTCTCATATCTTTTTGACGTGTTAAATTAATGATTTTGTTTTTCTTTTTATTTGTCTATGTCATATCCACATGTCTATCAAGTCAGCAGAAAAAAACGTGAGTTAACGGTTCCGTTAAGATTTCAAAAATAAGTTAACAGAATGATATATATTGTTATTATAGTGTTTTAAATGACTCGTCGTGGAAATTGAGTAGGCACTTGATATTTTTTAACGAGACTGGTGGACATTTTGATATAAAACCCGTTACTAAACTAACAACAAATGATTACAATATAGGCAAATATAATGCAAAAAAAAAACAAGGATTATGTAGACACTAAAAGAAGTTGACACAAAAAAAACGCGTAGAGAGAAAACAGGGAAAAATGGAGAGGTTTGGTTTGGACAAGAGAGTGGAGACAGGGGAAGCATTGGATGGGGGATGATTTGGACCATTCACTGTTCATCTTTAACCAACCCCTTCTTCTTTCGGTTTTAGGCCAACACCACAGTCCTTTTGTATGATTTGTTGTTTTCATCTTTCAGTTTTAAATAATTTAGCGTTCCAAAATATTCAAACTTCAAGTATAGCCCTCCAACAAAGACTTTTATGAAACTAAAGTGCATCCTAATTCTTCTAATTTCAACAAATCATATGGAGACTCACTACTAAATGATGGAGTATTCTTTGATAAAAAAAGGGCAGGTGTGGTGGTACTAAGAGTATGAATGATTCCAAACACAAAACTCCAATAAAAAAGAAAAAAAGAGTAATGAGGAATCACCGATAATGCATTTTAAAGTTGTACTGGGGGCATCACCAGTAGTAATGGAGCTTTTTATCAACTTCTGATTAACTCATGCTTCCAAGCTCATTCATATGCCCACACATTTATATTATATTCATCTTCCATTCTGGCATTTACTAGTAACCGGTGGAACCCAGAAAGCCATATGAACAACCTCAGGAGTGCCCAACATTTATTACATGGATGCTTTATAAACACAAACAAGATAGTACTATTGGAAAAGGATGGATCAACTAACTTCCTTTAGAGGACAATATGCCCTCCAGAGTTCCAACCCCTTCTCATCAAGTGCTCAAAAGATAAGGGGGGAATTTCAAGCCAAGTGTTTACTGCTGCCATATCAGTGATCTACTTTGAAATACAGTACACATAAATAAAGAATTCTGAAGGTCTTGTTAGGCGCAATGGTCAAGTGGAATACATACATGCTCCTACCAAAAATTAAAGGAAATGTGTACAAGTCCTGCAGTTTGTCAACATACATGTGAGAGATGGCCATATTCTGACAAGTACATTAGAAAACATCATATCTATCATTATTTTATGAGGCTCATGTACATTGCTTATTTCCTCAAATCATTTTATTGGTAGCTTTATGATTCCCTATGGGAGAAATTATACATGGAGTTTTGGATGTCAAACTGAAACTTATTCAATCTCCTCTCACTCTATATCTTCTCTTACCTGTTTCTTGTGTTTAGAGTTTCAAACTGTTCTAGTTTCATGGTTATCTTTAATTTAGCTCTGTACTGCTGCATTAAATTGATCTAATAATAATTTGAACCCATTGCCCCCCCCCCACACACACTAATGAAATACCAGCAACTCTACCCAATCTCGTAATAGATCACTCAAACAGTTTATGTCCGTAATGAATCTTTATCTCTCCTTTCAGAACAAGACATAATAGTGCTCTATATTCAAATTGGTTGATGGCGCCAGGTTAAGGTTATCATCTGAGTTAAGGCATGGGCACAAATTCCACTCTCAATGATAAATTAATTTTGTGGGATTATATCATGCCTCACCCACTGGTTCAAACTTCCTCAATCCTGCACATGTTTCATTTTTGGTGGTGTTCATAGCAAATACATTTATGCTCTAATTTAGTTTCCCCAAGTACTCCTGCCTTAATGTAGATCTTTTATTACTTATAAGGTCAAATTATCACTGTTATAATATTTACTGGAGCGATTTAAAATTTTAAAAATAGTTGAATATTGTACACCATGTACTATCAAGCACTACTACTTGCAATAAATATATTCTGAATTTTCAAATGCATCACATCAACTTTGAGTTTGGAAATGAGCAGAATTGACATCAATCTTTTAAAATTGGTGATTATATATATAGAACACAATATCCCCAGCAATGTTGAAGACCATCTTAGAATCCAAAGCAAGCATGTCCAGAAAAGTGCAACTTTCTCATCAGAGCATCGGAAACAGTACTAAACTAGTTTCCAATAAGTTAAGTGACGACTCCCTCCATTACATGAAAAGAGCTGTCACTTAATTTTTATAATTGTAAAAAGCAATAAACTTGAAACATATGCACATTGCTAATTTCAGAACACCAAAGTTCGCAATTCATAGGATTCTATAGTAACTTTTAATACTGAATTTGAACACCGCTAACATGTAATTAGATATAAAGCTAATTCCAATAGGATTTTGCAAATGAACTATGAATATATGTATCTACGTGAATTGTTCATCTACAGCTTTCAAAGACTAGATAATGTGATATAGGTGGTAGCTTACCACAAAATATACATATCAGAATATCCGTGTACATCACTCTGTCTCCGCTACAACTTCACCAACATTAAGGTCCGCTAAGGTCTCCTTGCCAAACAATGTAAACCCTACAGTAACCTGCAAGCAAGATTTTTCAGAATATTTTAGTAGTCCACTACAAACAATTTAGTGACTATAAAGGCATTTTGTATGAAGACAACATAATATACTTAAATTATTTAGACTTCTAATATACAACTATATAATTGATGAATATTAATTATTACATAAAATTTAGACCCTTTTCATATAGCCATATAAATAATGAATAACACATAATCCCTTCCCGTATCAGGCACTAATACATTTTTAACGTCTGATTAGATTGGGTAAAATTGTTCAAACTAAGAACAGAAGCTTGTAGCCTTTTCCCTATAATCATTAAATTGAAGCCATTAGGGCTCTATCTATATCCATTTATTCATCCAACCCAACTTGAAATTGCGTAAAAAGTCAATTCTTTAAAAGGATAACAAGAAAAAACAAAAACAAAGAGGCAAATGCATAATTTCAGGCAACCAATCTTACCGTCCCCGTTTTACGGTCTAGCTTCTTAACTGTGCCTTTGAACTCTGCAAATGAGCCAGATAAAACCCGAACAATTGCACCTGGAACTAGGAGCTTATCTTCCTTTTCTGTCACAAGATCACTAGCAAATGCCTCTGAAGCTTTTTTGGATCTTTTTTTCGACTTGGGAGCAACTTTGACCTCCTTGGAATTTACATCGGAGCTCTTATTGAGTTGCTCTGCATTAAGAATTCTTTCTCGTTCCTGCTCTTCCTCCCAAGCTCTGTCAGTCTTTTCCTGCTCTTCCTTTGCTTGCCGGAATATTGCTTCTAAATCGTCAGATGATACTGGTCTTGGTTTATTGATTTGTTTTTTGCTGAAATGAAAACATATGTTTAAATGATGGTAATATGCATATTATGCAGTAAATGATGGAGTCTCCATGCAGACTTACCACAAAAAATGGGGAAATTCTAAACATAATGAAGATGTTATAGAGCAAATTACGTTTTGGAGCAAATCATCATTTTTCACATTCCCGGAAGATCATAATATTGCAACTTGTCTTGCATTAAAATTTATCAAGTGCAGAAGCTTAAGGCATTTAGCATTGTGGAATTCAACTTCACTTCAGAACTGTATACTGTATAGATCTATGTCCCACATTTGCATGCTCTGCCCCATATGCAGGTTAACCAGGTTATGAAAAACACTACCCTGCTATAGGTATGTTCCCATAGATAAAAATAAGTTAAGAAATGCCTTCCAGAGTATTGTGCTGACAATAGTGCAATCCTTTATGATGCAGGATCTTTATATCTCAGCGCTTATGATTGATACTGAACAATTCAGAGACTAAATAGATTGAAATAATGAGAAAAGATGACTGAAGTATGAGTGAAAAGGGAGAATAAGCTAGGCCTCACACCTAGAATGCTTAGGTCTCACACCCAAGAAATAGAAAACTTAATTCATTCAACTCTGCCTCAATCAAATCTGCATACAATTATTTATAGGTCTCTTTGGAACATTCTAGTTAGATAACATTCAAGATATTTAATTCAGGGGACTTTCAAACTCCTAGGAGATTTCTAGACTTATTTGACTAAATTTAAGACTTTGGGACTCCCTACAATGAACTTAATTAATTATTTTCTGGAACATTCTTCTGCCTTCTTGAATACATTGCCCAAACCTCCTTGAATTTGCATCACTTCACCATACAAAGTCATAGAATGTACTGTCTTACTAACACACAAAGCTATTGAACAAACACAATGATCATATTTTAAATCTATGCATAAACAATTGATGGGGATCATAATGCTAGAAACTAAAGTAACATGCTCTATGTATCTCTTTTGATTCGCTTGAGGGATATATATAGTTTACATTTTTTAAATCCAACAATTTCCAAATTCTAGCTCTGTACTACTTTAATATAACAACAAATCAACAATACATAAACACTTGAAGTCAAAACTCTTACATATTTCCGACCTTTGAGCCAATAAATCCTCCAACTCCATCACATTCTCTTATAAAGTCGTGTACTTCCTTGTTCAATACACAATTTAAGAAAACACACCCAGGAAAAATTGGTTTTGGTTTAACAGATATTGTTCCATTTTTCAGCTTCCTTCTGATGTGGACAGCGGGAGCATATACCTGAGTACAAAAATGAAGAAAATCATTGATTAAAATGGCTTGGTATCAGTACTAACCTATCCTGGACTGAGCTAACCTTACGAATTAAACAACTTTCTATATTAACTACTATTTAGCAACCACATAGGTAATATGAGCCCAATTTCATCCGGCCTATTTTACACTGCTGATCAATCGAATAAAGACCTACCACTACCGGAATTCCCCAACAGCACACTTCTATAAGTAGCAATTAATTTAAACATAAAACAAATAAGCTTACATATAGTAAATAATCTTCAAGAAACTAACGTGCAAATGTGAATAAAACAAATAAAAAATGCTATATTTCTGAAATAGTTCAACCTTGAATTCGGCATCTTGGAACTTGGGGCTAGGGATGTTTAAACACAGTCTACTTTATGTGGCTGATCTCAGGAAAGGATCCATGAGGTAAACCGAGGGGTCGGAATTTTTTAACACCTTATGTACCAATAATGTATCAAATTATACATTCATTAATATATGTCTGTCTGTCTGTGTGTGTAAATTAATTTAAAAAATTACAAACTCAAAAAACTCTACTAACATACTCCACATTCTAGAAAATGGATTTCTGTATGGAAGGTTAGCTCTTCCACCAGAAAATCCGACATTAGCCTGTTAATACTAAACCATCAAGATGGAATTCTATCCCGCATAAAGGGGTTTCCCTAGTTTATAATTTGAGTACAATCTACTACACAATAAAAACATCCACCAAAATTTCACCAAAGTGTACAAACTCATTCAAACACTAAATGAAGAATCTCATATGAAGTATCGGAATTTCAACAAACTAGTAAAGAAATGTTATATATAGACATAGTTGGATTACAATTCACCAAGAGAACAGTTTCATTAGTACTAATAGTAATAATCCATACAAATATTTCCGAAATTGGATAAAAATAAAGCATTTAGCAAAATGTACCAAAATGAAACCTTGAATTCGATATCGGGAAAGTTCCTAATAAGGGCCCGGGCGACCCTTTGAGCAGTCTCCTGACCGGAAATTCTAGAAACTCTAATAATCCACCACTGAGGACCCAAAGTAGCCAAAGTATCAAGATTAAGCTCTTCAGTCCAAGACTTGTATCTTTTTTTGGGCTTAATTAAAAGCTTATCTTCAACTTGTTCTCTCCAGCCAGTACCTGTGAGTTTACTCTCTCTCCTCTCATTTCTCATCTGTCTTCTCTCTCTACCAGTAAGTATAGTTTCTGAAACAGTGGTTGCTGATACTGAAAAGAGATGGGATGATTTTCTTGGGAATTGTGAGAGTGGGGGTGGTGGTGGCGGAGGTAATAGATTCCATGAGAGAAGTCCTTGATGCTGCTGCATTATCTTCTTCCTTCCTTCCTACATTCACTGTTTGTTTGGGTTTTATAATTGTTTGTTTTCTTGGATATTTGGGCTATTTCTTTATTCATTCCAAGTTCCCAGTCTTTGGGCCGCTATATGGCTGTGATTATACAGATTTTTAATACATTTCAATTAATTTTTATCTAATATTTTATTGATTTCATTTTTCAAATATGATTAATCATTCAAATCAATTATCTCCTTTGAACACTAACCTCCTACTCAAACATCACTACCATCGTGGTACATCACTTCTTGAATTTTTTTAAAGTTAATTGTATTTTGCAACCCTTATCTTTCATTTAAATTCAAAACAGTATACATACTTTGTAAAACACAGTTTACAACCCCTAACTTTCAAAATCAAATACAACATGCATCCCCTTCATAATTTTCATTTATAAAACTGGAATTGAGGTGTTTAATATTATTTTTATAATTTAAAACATTATAATATTAATGTCATTTATTTTATATTTTACTTAATATAATATTAATGTCAATTATTTTATATTTTAATCAATATAATTTTTAAATAGTTAAAATATAGATATATTTAAAATTTTATGTTTATATCTATAAACATATATTTTGCTTGATAGATATATTTTAAGTGTTTTAGCATTATGATTAATTTAGAGTATTACTAATAGAAACTAACTATATTTTTTTTCATGTAAAAAATGCATTGAAATAAATATTTTTATTGATTTGAAATTTTAATTATTAATATTAAACAGCTCAATTCCAATTTATTACTTAAAATTGTGAAGGGGATGCATGTTGTATTTGATTTTGAAAGTTAGGGGTTGTAAATTGTATTTTACAAAGTAGGTATATTGTTTTGAATCTAGATGAAAGATAGGGATTGCAAACTACAATTAACTCTTTTTTTATTAGATAAGCTACATCCTCTATTTTTATCAAATTCGTTTTTATTACTTTAATTTTTGAGTAAATAAAATGTTGGTTTATATTATTTACGTGCCTCCTTTTTATTTAGTTTTTGTAGTTTTATTATAAAATTTTAAAAATGACACCACCTCATATTTGTTTAACTCACCTCATATTAATTTTTAATTTATTTCACTCATTTCGCATTTATAAATTTTCTTAATCAACCCCAGTATGAAACACTTTACAGAAGAAGATGCCGCTCCCCCTTATGTTGGGATGAAGTTGGAGAACATAAGATTTTAGGGTCCGAGTTGGTCCAGCAGATCCGAGAAACGATGGTATTCATCAGAAAGAGGCTGGTAGGGCTCAAGACAAACATAAGAAGTACACCGACCAGACCAAGAAAAAAAGAGAGTATGAAGTGGGAGATTCAGTACTTTTGAAAGTATCTCCGTGGAAGGAGTGATGAGATTCGGAAAAAAGGAAACTAAGTCCCAGATTCATTGGACCCTTTGAGATTCTGAGGAGGATATGAACTCTAGCTTACGAGCTCGCCTTGTCTCCTAACTTGCAACAAGTGCACAATGTGTTCCATGTGTCAATGCTAAGGAAATACCATGCCGATGCGCGACACGTGATAGAAGATGAACATGTAGACTTGCAGCCGGACTTGACCTACATTGAGCAACTGGTGAGAGTGATGGACCAGAAGGAACAAGTCCTGAGGAACAAGACTGTCAAGCTAATCAGAATCTTGTGCAGAAACCAGAATATCGAAGAGTCAACTTGGGAACTAGAGGATGTGATGAAGGAAAGATATCCCCACATGTTTTCTATTTGATTTTGGGACGGAATCCTTTAAAGATGGGAAAACTGTAATAACCCAAATTTTTGGGATTTGGTAAAACATTCGATAAATATTAACCCTGACGACCGGGAAAAACTTTTTAGCCCACACTATGTTATGCATGGAAAATTTAGTATTTTCCATGGATCATGTATATTTTTTATATTTTTTACATATATTTTATTAAATAAAGTTTTATAAAAAACATTATTTAAAAAATATAATAATTTTAAAATAATCCTATAATTTTATTGATCTATTTTTTACATTATATGTAATATATATTTTTAATTTGTCATTCATTTACATAATAAATCAGTTTTAATATGATTTGATATTAAAAATATAAGATATTATCAATGTTTTTGTGTATTATGAATTAGTAGATTATTTTTTAATTAAAAAATATAGTAAAAATATAAAATCTATATTTTTAATTATTCCCACATCCCAATTAGAATCCCCGTTCTGGCGGAGACCAGTAATAAAAAGAATCCCCGTTTCAGATTCTAGGTGTGTTCGGGGATCAATAACGGGGATAGTAATCCCCAACCCCGAAGTGACCCGATGCACATCCCTACGAATAATTTCAAATATTTTTGTTACGATGATATTTTTTTGATTTTTTTATTAATTAAAATCACATAGCTTTCAATAAATATCTAATCTCAAAATTATCATGGTAAGTTAAAATCGAATTGTACGATAAAAAATAATTTTTTACCAATAAAGTTATCTAATACCGTTTTAATCGTATGTATGAAAAAAAAGTAATACAATCCTGTGAAAAGTTAAAATGATCATTTATCGTATTAAAAAATTATTTTTGCGTAAATGCAAACTCGTTCGAGATAATATTTGTAACACCCCCAAATCCGGGGTCGGGGATCCGGGTTGTCACGAGTTCCATTTCTCTTAATAATACTTAATCTTAATAATCAACCAACTACTGCGTACTGTGACCCCACAATACACACACACCACAAGTTATAGTCTCAGAGATGAATATCCAAAAATAACACAAGTCATTTTATTCCACAATTATAAGCCATTACACCTCAAAAGGGTTTCTGAATAAATTTATATATTCCTTGCCATTATTACAATTCATAAATATACATAAGTCTGGCACAACAAAAGTTGAAAGCCTAGCCTATTGGTAGTTCCTACCTCAGCTACAATGACATCAACGCCTATAGGAAACTGCGGAATGTTTCCTAACCGCTCACGAATTGGGAGCTTGATCCTGTTCATTTGTCTATCTGTTGTTGTGTGATGAAAGAAGAAAGCAAGGGTGAGCAACAAGCCCACCGAAATAATATGTATAATAATTAACAATATATGAGCATTCTCATAGTACTCATGAAAGTCTTGGTCAAGAAGAAATGAACCAAGTTTGATATCTTAATGCGATGAAGTCGCAAAATATTCAGTATATATATATATACATATATACTTCTCAAATCTTTGAAATCCTCTGACATGTATAATATACACAGAGTTCCAGTTTATAACTGTATAAAATATCATTACAAGGTGATCTCATATATCTAACCTTGTCTCAACGTTTTTCTGAAAATCTTTGTCATGCATAAGATAATAATTTACTAGATATAAGTTGAAAAGATGAAGTTACAAGATACTCCAATATACTTATATTTTTTCCAAATACTACTTGAACTACCACCGTTCAAGTTATAATTAGTTTCAAAAGTTCATCACATAGATGAGACTACAAGATAAGACTTGAATAGATCCAATCTTTGAAATATCATTTGAAAGAAATGAAGTTACGAGATACTTCATTAAGTCCTCATATATAAATCCATATATATCTCTCATACATTTCCTGAAAACCTCTGTCATGTAAAGTATGAACAGAGTTATAATATCCAATAAATTTGAAAAGAAAAGAATTTTGGCATAAACCCGATATCTTGCTGATCAGGCAAAGATACCCATTAAGTAACATTTTCTACTAGTAGATGGATGAATCCCCCACCGGTCATCACCTTGGCCGCATTAGGACCTTGTGCTGGACCGCCACCCGGCCTCTTACGCGTTGATGGACTGCCACCCAGCCACTTACACTTTGATAGACCGTACCCCAGCCTGTCGCTTATGCCGACTCAATTAGATGGACTTACTTCCCGAACGTTGGGCAAGTAATCAAATTCTTATATCAAAACCGCAACCTCGTTGTGAATATAAAATACATCACAGAGCCGGATCCCTCAGATTTTTAAACGAGTATTTAAACCCCCTTCGAAAGGAAGATCTTAAATTTTAAAACGAGTTTTGGGATCCGCTCTAACTTTTAATATCATTTTGAAGACTCAAAAACATTTTAAAGAATGTTTAGAGTAATGATGATTTAATAAAATAAATCAGTCCCGATATATTAGAAATATCTGAATATTATTAATTTAAATAATATTCCCATAAGGGATAATCTCTATAAAAATAATTGAAGTAGAAGTTTTAAAACTCATACTTGAAATGAATAATAAATAACCAAAGATATACTTATACGAAAGTACGATCTTTATTTAAATAATCGAAAATAAGTTTGATTATCGAAACAATATTCTTTAATAAACCGTTCATCGGAATCAAGCGAACCACATATCACAACGAAGCTCGTAACATTAACTATCTAAACATGGCAATGGTCAAAATCTAACAGTGAGTTCACGGGTCCTGAAGTTAAGAACAAAAACAGTCTAAGGTAAATCGGGTATTACGACGGCTATGTTTACGCGATTACCAAATTTTAAACTACTCCAATCAATCCACAAATCAACCCACAATCATCATTACAACCAAACTCCATCCATACTTTACTACAACAGCCCCAATATCTCAATATTTCCAATTTATACTACCCTCAAACATGAACTAAAAGCTATACTTAAGTTCATTAACCAATAATCCAAGATTTACAACTTCAAACTCATTACAAATCCAACCACACTCTAAGTATACAATCATGCTTCTCATGAACCATACCAAACATAAAAACTCTAAATACTTGGATATGAGATTATACCTTCCTTGGTGAATAGAAGTAACTAAGTGAAGGAATTTACGGATAAGCGGAAGCGTGAAATAACATTTATTTCGTAAAAACCATATACCACACATATAGAAAAACGTATAAAAGGGAAAAACTGAGAAATCGAAATCATACCTCGTGAATCGAAGCTTTATAAAATTGGAGTGCTAGCAGTTGCTCCTCAGTGTGTGAAGCACTCTACCGGGATCCACCAAGAACGATCCTCTTCGATGAACCTTTTATAAAACCGAGCTTTTATAAAATGGAGTTTTGAGAGAGAGAGAGAGAGGAAGAAGATGGAGGCTAGGGTTTTCACAAAACCAAAATTGTGTGTTAATGAAAATGAGCCATCCATCTCATTCTATTTATAGGGCTCTCCTAGGGTTTTATAATATATCTTTATATATATTAACCCCCACATTTTATCTTCATAAAATGCTTTAATAATAATTAAAACTATTTTAATCATTATTTCTTTTTCTTAACTATTTAGAAAATAATTCTCTCTCTCATTATTTTATCAAAGAAAATATTCTTTTATGGTGTGACCCTGTAGGTTCAATATTATGCCGGTAGTAGAAATAAATAACAATAAACTTTTATTAATTATTTACATGAATACTAAAATTCACTATATATAATTAACTGATTAATTATATTTATTCTACATCGTGAGTGATGCTTCTCAACATATCGCGACTATCCGGATAATATGAATTCACTGCTTAGAATATCAAGAACCTGTCAGTGACTAGTTACAGTACAATGAATTCCTTCTACCCTTATAATATCCCGAATAAATACAAGGCATGGATCTCGTGTCAAGCCTATCAAATTTAATCATATGATTTCTTATTCATAATGCAAAGTTCATATTAATGCAAATTAGAAACTCCTTTCTAATTTCATACACTCTGGCCAGAGATTCCAGAACTCGCATACTAAGAATAACATAGGATATTCTCTTCCTATACTGAAAGGGGTAGATCCTCTATTGACGTTAACTATCTCTATACACAAATCCCTATGCCCAGAATAGACCTAATGGATGTCCTTGAGACTTAGGACTAAACCAAAGCACAGTTCATTATATATAAGACACATTTAATGATCTCAAGTCTAAGGACACTTGTACAACTATCACTCAGTGAATAACTATTGACACGTGAGTAATCTCCATTAGTTGTTCAACTTATCGAGTCATGTTCAGTGAACTTATTCCCTAATAAGCACCTACATACTAGCTATAGTGTCACCACACAAATGCCTATGAGAACAGACATCCTCCTGAAGGGAGCAAGCATAGTATGTACCAATCTTTGCGGATTATTAATTACCAGTTATTAATCCTATGACCAGGAACTATTTAAGTTTAGAGTTATCATCTTTTAGGTCTCACTATTATGATCTCATCATAATCCATAAAAAGCTTTACTCTAAACTATGGTATATCTTATTTAAACACTTAAATAGATAGAGCCCGTAATAAAAACAAAACAATTCTTTTATTAATATCAATTAAATCAAAACAGATTACATAAAAGTTATTCCTAAATCCTCATACGTGATTGGACTTAGGACATATCTCTTTCAATCTCCCACTTGTACTAAAGCCAATCACTCTGGTATTTAATACCCATCTTGTCTTTATGACGATCAAAGTGACTTTCAGAAAGTGGCTTTGTGAGTGGGTCTACTATGTTGTTATGTGTTCCAACTCTCTTTCAATACAATACAAGAAATGTTACCGCGCTCCCACTAACCCTTTTGTAGACACATGGTTCATCTACGTTTTTGATAAAACCAAACTCTTTGATTGTCTCATCAAAACGGATGTTCCATCTACGAGAAGCTTGCTTTAAACCACATATGGTTCACATCAGCTTACACACTAGGTTTTCATTTCCCTTGGAAAGAAAACCATCTGGCCATTTGCCAGATCTCATAGTCGTAGTAAGCAGCAATCGCAAGCAAAATCCGAACCGATTTTAACAGGGCTACAGGTAAAAGGTTTCATCAAAGTCAATCCATTGCCTTTGTTTGAATCCTTTTGCCACAAGCCTGGCTTTAAAGGTCTCCACCTGGCCATCTGCTCTAATCTTTCTTTTGTATACCGTATACATAGATTCCATTTCAGATTTCATGGCACTTTGCCATTTCTCTGAGTCAACACTACTCATAGCCTCATTATAGGTCATAGGGTCGTCATCATCAATGATTGATAACTCATTGTCATTCTCAATGACAAGGCCATAATACCTCTCAGGTTGGCGAGACACTCTCCCTGACCTACGAATGGGCTGTTCCACAGAAGGTTGTTCAGTCTGAACAGGTGTTTCCACTTGATTCGTAGTAGTTTGTGCTTCTTGAACTTCATCAAGTTCAATTTTGCTCCCACTGTTTCCTTCAAGGATAAACTGCTTTTCCAAGAAAGTAGCATGTCTGGAGACAAACACCCTATGATCGGTGTAAAAGTAATACCCTAAAGTCTCTTTAGGATATCCCACAAAACTACATTTTACGGATCGAGATTCCAGCTTATCTGGGTCAACTTTCTTGACATAAGCTGGACATCCCCAAATCTTAACGTGTTTAAGACTCGGTTTCCTTTCTTTCCATATCTCATATGGAGTTTTAGGGACAGATTTGGAAGGCACCTTATTCAGTAAATATGCTGAGGTTTCCAATGCATAACCCCATAAGAATACTGGAAGATTCGCATAGCTCATCATGGACCGAACCATGTCTAACAAAGTTCGATTTCTCCTTTCAGATACCAATCTGGAGGAGTCCACTGGGAGACTATACCCTTTTCTTTGAGATAATCCAGAAACTCTCCATTCAAGTATTCACCACCTCAATCTGATCGAAGAGTTATAATACCATTTTGGTTTGTTTCTCCACTTCATACTTATACTCTTTGAACTTTTCAAAGGCATCAGACTTGTGTTTCATCAAACACATATCCGAATCTAGATCTATCATCTATGAAAGTAATGAAGTATGAAAATCCACCCATGGCTTGCGTAAACATTGGTCCTCATACATCTGTGTGTACCAATCCTAGCAAATCTGCAGCCCTCTCTCCATGTCCACTAAATGGAGATTTGGTCATTTTACCCAATAGACAAGACTCGCATGTAGGATATGATTCAAAATCAAAATGGGTCAAGTAACCCTTCCTTATGCAATGTCCGCAGTCTATTTTCACTAATATGACCAAGTCTGCAGTGCCAAAAGAAAGTGAGATTTTCATCATCCCTTTTCTTTTATTAGTTTGTTCAATCTGAAGTAAATTATGTCATATATATACAGACCATTATTTAAAATACCACGTCAATAAAGAATATTATCTCTAAGGATAGAACATTAATTATTCTTAATAATAAAATGAAAAACCATCCAAATCCAACATAGGAATAGAAACAATATTCCTTACAATCGAAGAAACAAAATAACAATTATTTTAAACAATAGTCTTGCCCGTAGGCATATGTAAATGAAATGATCCTACATCTTCAGCAGCAACTCTTGCTCCATTTCCCATCAGTAGAATCACCTCCTCTTCCTCAAGAGTCCTACTTCTCCTTAGTCCCTGTGACGAATTGCAGATGTAAGAACCACAGGCGGTATCTAATACCCAAGTAGAAATTTGACTTAATGACATATTCATTTCTATCATGAACATACCTGAATCAGAAGCGGTAGTCTCACTCCCCTTCTTCTTCTTCAACTCTGCAAGGTAAACCTTGCAGTTCCTCTTCCAGTGCCCCACCTTGTTACAGTGAAAGCAAACAACTTTGCTCTTGGGGTTTTCAGCTTTTGGTGGAACCGGCTTTTCTTCACCTACTTTCTTCTTCTTGGAAGGGTTCCTCTTCCTTTTCTTAGGATTGGAACCTTCACCAATTAGAAGAACAGAGCTCTTCTTAGGGGGAAAATTCGATTCCGCAGTCTTCAACATGTTGTGGAGTTCAGCCAGGCTGACATCCAGCTTATTCATGTGAAAGTTCACAACAAACTGCGAAAACGAACCCGAAAGTGATTGCAAGACCAAGTCTTAGCTCAGCTCCCCATCCATGGCAAAACCAAGTTGTCCAAGATGTTCAATCAAATTGATCATCTTAAGTACATGGTCATTCACGGATGATCCCTCAGACATCCTACAACCGAACAGCTCCTTCGATATCTCATATCGAGCTGTCCTCCCTGCCACATCATACAACTCTTGTAGATGCATTAGGATAGTCTGAGCATCCATATGCTCATGTTGCTTCTGTAGCTCAATGTTCATGGAAGCTAGCATGATGCATTGAGCAACATTTGCATCATCTATCGACTTACGATACACAATATATTCATCATTATGTGCATCGTTAGCAGGTTCAGTAGGCTTAGGTGAGTCAAGCACATATTCCAGCTTCTCCACCCTGAGAACAATTCTCAAGTTTCGAAGCCAGTCAGCAAAATTAGGACCAGCCAACTTGTGAGCATCTAGTATACTCCAGAGTGATAGTGCAGAAGACATAATGAATATAGTAAATCTGTAAATGATAAACACATAACAACACTTAGCAAATATTCAATTTTATTTCAAAACACTATATGAATTGGGTTTTTATTAATAAGTGGCTCCCACTAGTTTATCTAATTTATACACCCCCTAAGTGAAAATTAGGCATTCATAATGCTAGTGGGAATAGGGATCCTACATTCCATTACACAACCTCGGCTGTAGCACGAAACGTCATATGATGTTCAATAGGCAGACAACTCTTGTCAATTACATCTTATGTTATTCCCTAATATAATTTTAGCCTCTTGAATAATTGAGTCACGGCTGTAGCACGACAAACTCAATATTCTAAGTCAAGTCTAACCCAACATTTCATACAATTGAATCAGTCTCCAACGGCCCACGGCTGTAGCACGTAACGACCTTTAGATTCTAATTCAATGTACACATCTCTATGTAATAGACAAGTATTTCTTATTTCGAAATCAAAGCCCTCGGCTGTAGCACGAAACGACAATGATTTAAAAATAAGAACCACTTTCTATCATGTTGGAAGGCTATGACCGACACAAGCCCGTTGTGTCATTGGCCAATTACTACTTGATATTATTTAATTTTAGAGGGATTATATTACGTTACAGTCATAATCATATTATAAAGAGATTCTTCCTTTTAAATTAAATATTTCAAATCAATAATCGATAATCAGATGATTCCCAGATCGGGTGGAGCATTGTCAAGAGGCGTCACTTAATAACCCTTTCTTACAGATAGAAATATGTTGTTGACAGAATCATCCTTTCTCTCAAAATTGAAAATTCATATTTAATTACGTGTTTCATAAACACAAGAATCTCATGATTGTATTCATAATATTATTGTCAAGGCAAGAAACGATTCCTATTCTAGATTTTCTAGAGCACGCCTTATATTGATTTAAGTTCACCTAAATCTATCATCGCATGATAAACACAGGCATATATCTCATATATAAAATAAATAAACAAGTAAGCATGCAAGTAATATCATGTCACACATTGATATAATGATGTATGGATTTATTATAGCATTTAAAAGCAATTAAAAAAATTAAAACATGCTTTAAAACACTTTCGGGAATATAAACAGTTCAAAAATTTTAAATAAAAAATATTTGACCACTCCATTAGATCCGTCTCGGAAAAACGAATCCAACGATATATTGCACGCCCAAAACAGAGTTACGAAATTCCCAAAAATCAAATTTTGAAAAGACAGATGGGCTGTAACGCATTACAGGATTGCGTTACAATCCCTGTAACGCATTCTGGTAATGCGTTACAGCCCTTTTAAACCATTAAAGGGTGTAACGCATCCCGAAAATGCGCAACCGGGAATGCGCAACACCCCCCGCGCGTGCGCCTCACGCGCCCGCACCTGACCGTTGCAGCAGCAACAGGTTTTTTTTTGTGTTGTTCCTTCTTCCTGCCGTTGCCCCCTTCCATTTACTAACTACTGTTACAAAAAGGAGATGTGACCCCCTTTCCCTTTACTCCCTTATTAATAACTCTTTATTGATATTATTATTATTTTAATTTTATTATTAATAAATTAATTAACATTTAATTAATAAATTAATAAAAATCAAAATAATATGATTTCTTAAATCAGGCAGTAGCAGAAAATTACCAGATCAGCCATGGGTCCTTGTACAAATTTTAATCATAATTATTCACATGCATAATTATTCCATGAATTTTAATTAAAACAATTTTAAAAAATTCATAACAAATAATCTACACATCACAAAATTATGAAAAAATACCTAGATGATCTACAACACTTGTAGAACCCAGATCAGTAGTCAAAATCTCATGCAAAAATTATTTTGAATTAATTCATAATTAAATCCAAATAAACTTGCAAAAATCATAATAAATCCATACATGCATAAAAAAATTTGAAATTTTTTATATGAATCTCTATATGCAGAACCTAGCTCTGATGCCAATGAAGGAATTTACGGATGAGCGGAAGCGTGAAATAACATTTATTCCGTAAAAACCATATACCGCACATATGGAAAAACGTATAAAAAGGAAAAACTGAGGACTCGAAATCATACCTCGTGAATCGAAGTTTTATAAAATTGGAGTGCTAGCAGTTGCTCCTCAGTGTGTGAAGCACTCTACCGGTATCCACCAAGAACGATCCTCTTCGATGAACCTTTTATAAAACCGAGCTTTTATAAAATGGAGTTTTGAGAGAGAGAGAGAGGAAGAAGAAGGAGGCTAGGGTTTTCACAAAACCAAAATTGTGTGTTAATGAAAATGAGCCATCCATCTCATTCTATTTATAGGGCTCTCCTAGGGTTTTATAATATATCTTTATATATATTAACCCCCACATTTTATCTTCATAAAATGCTTTAATAATAATTAAAACTATTTTAATCATTATTTTTTTCTTAACTATTTAGAAAATAATTCTCTCTCTCATTATTTCATCAAAGAAAATATTCTTTTATGGTGTGACCCTGTAGGTTCAATATTATGCCGGTAGTAGAAATAAATAATAATAAACTTTTATTAATTATTTACATGAATACTAAAATTCACTAAATATAATTAACTGATTAATTATATTTATTCTACATTGTGAGTGATGCTTCTCAACATATCGCGACTATCCGGATAATATGAATTCACTGCTTAGAATATCAAGAACCTGTCAGTGACTAGTTACCGTACAATGAATTCCTTCTACCCTTATAATATCCCGAATAAATACAAGGCATGGATCTCGTGTCAAGCCTATCAAATTTAATCATATGATTTCTTATTCATAATGCAAAGTTCATATTAATGCAAATTCGAAACTCCTTTCTAATTTCATACACTCTGGCCAGAGATTACAGAACTCGCATACTAAGAATAACATAGGATATTCTCTTCCTATACTGGAAGGGGTATATCCTCTATTGACGTTAACTATCTCTATACACAAATCCCTATGCCCAGAATAGACCTAATGGATGTCCTTGAGACTAAGGACTAAACCAAAGCACAGTTCATTATATATAAGATACTTTAACGATCTCAAGTCTAAGGACACTTGTACAACTATCAATCAGTGAATAACTATTGACACATGAGTAATCTCCATTAGTTGTTCAACTTATCGAGTCATGTTCAGTGAACTTATTCCCTAATAAGCACCTACATACTAGCTATAGTGTCACCACACAAATGCCTATGAGAACAGACATCCTCCTGAAGGGAGCAAGCATAGTATGTACCAATCTTTGCGGATTATTAATTACCAGTTAGTAATCCTATGACCAGGAACTATTTAGTTTTGAGTTATCATCTTTTAGGTCTCACTATTATGATCTCATCATAATCCATAAAAAGCTTTACTCTAAACTATGGTATATCTTATTTAAACACTTAAATAGATAGAGCCCGTAATAAAAACAAAACAAGTCTTTTATTAATATCAATGAAATCAAAACAGATTACATAAAAGTTATTCCTAAATCCTCATACGTGATTGGACTTAGGACATATCTCTTTCACTAAGGAGCTTGAAACCACCCTTGAAAATCCTTACAAAAGCTATATCTAAACAAAAACATAAGATCAAAATTTTCAAGATCTTGAAAACACTATTCACCCTCTTCTTCCATGAATTATTGGAAGAGATTGTGAAGGAAATGGAAGCTTAGATTCATAGGATAGCTATATCTATGTATAATGAACCTTGGATAATTACCTCACAATTTAACAATACTTGGATCTTGGATTTTGATTTTCTTCTCCTTGAAGAAATGAAGAAGCCGAAAGCTTCTTTCTTCAAAATAAAAGTCAACTTGTGTTTTTGTGTTATGATTTGTTTTGGCTTGGTTGATATCCTTTTGTTGTTAATTAACTTTTTACCATGGTAAGAAATGAATGGCTCACAATCAACCAACCAATCCCTCCATTTGTCATGCTTAAGTCACCATGCTTATGTCATCTTTCTCATGTCATCTTATTACACTTGTCTTCTTCTTGTTGGTCTGATGACATCATCATCCACTAACCTCTTTGATTAACTCCTAATTACTTGGCTAATGATCGCTTATCTGTTATACGGTTCGCTTCACTTTCGTTCTCGTTTATCGTTTGAGGGATCATACCCGGGATCTTATTACTTGGGTTCTCCTAAATCTTTCTTAATATTTTATATTCCTTTTATGATCCTCTCTTATAATCCTTGAATTTAAATCCTTTTCATCATGTTACCTTATACTCAATTCTTTCTGTATCTGGTGGGTTTTAAGGAAAAATCGAAGTGTTCGAATTTGGATTCTGACGATCTTTACATACACTTATATACCATATAGAGTACTAATAAGATCTCAGAATATCAATAAAAGCACCCCTACATATTGTGGCATGAAAAGTTTTCTTATTCAGCATAATCAGCAAAATCACTATTCATAAGGGTTACAAAAAGTCCAAAATTTTTGGGGTTATTACAGTCTCCCCTCCTTAAAAGGATTCCGTCCCGGAATCAGATAAAAATGAATAGGGATACTTTCTTAGCATTGCACTTTCTAACTCTCAAGTCAATTTTCCCACATTGTGGTTCTACCATCAAACTCTGACTAGTTTGATAACCCTTCTCTTAAGCACTTGTTCCATTTCAATCTATAACCTTTCCCGGTTGCTCCATATAGGTTACGTCTGGTTGCATGTCTATGCGCTTATATTCCCCTATTTATCTGGCATCCGGATTACACTTCCTTAACATTGATACGTGGAACACGTTATGAACTTGCTACAGGTTCGGGGGTAGGGCTAGCTCATATGCTAACTTCCCAATACGTCTTAATATCTCCAAGGGTCCAACAATTCGTGGGCTTAGCTTTCCTTTCTTTCTGAACCTCATCCATCCTTTCCAAGGGAATACCTATAACAGCACTAGGTCCCCTACTTCCCATTCTTTATCCTTTCGTGTCAAATCAACATACTTCTTATGTCCATCTTGGGCTACTACCAGCCGTCCTCTGATTAGATCTATTATATTCTTGATCCTTTGGACCACTGCTGGTCCGAGCATCTTGCGCTTTGCAACATCATCCTAACATAAGGGAGATCGACATTGCGTTCCCTCAAGGATCTCATAAGGCGATATCTCGATACTGACATACGATCTATTATCGTAAGAAAACTCAATTCGCGTTAAGTGATCATTCCAAATTCTTTCAAGTCTATTGCACAGACTCTCATCATAGCTTCTAGCATTATAGCTTTTGCTTCTCAATACCCACTCTTTTCCAGTTCGTAATCGCTACTATCTTCCGTTCCTAATATTTATACTGGTTATACTTTTGCTCGTTAGCATTCTATAACCTTTTAATAAACGTGTCAACCTTAGTATCACGAATGTGTTTCCATTCCGAATACCACCATACTCATACTACTCCTTTTCTAACTACTTCTATATTCGAAAGCTTGACCCATCGTATAGAAGTAAAAGATTTTATTGAGAGATCACTATGATCATGAACACTTGTTACATTGCATAGTTAGTACAGAAGGTGGCCAACCTTTAGTACTTGACAAGCAATTAAACAATAGATGGTATCCTACTAGGCTTCTATCACACAGATAGATAGTCATTCGACAATACCTCCCCTTCTGGAAGGGTTGTTCTTCTTAGCTTATACAAAATGAAAAGGAGAGAAAAGAACGAATTGAAGAGAATTATATATGAAAAAGTACTGCCACAAATATCTGGCTTGGAATCTACCTCTGAACTATAGAAGTTTGTCATAGGAGAACAAAACATATGTGTATATATATCAACATCAAGTATTATAGCATCGTATTTTGCATGCCTAAATTTTTTGCTATTCCGTCCATCAATCTACGGACCCATGCTCTTGCTTGAGCTCATAAACAATCACCTTTGAAACTCCCTTGACATCGAAAATCGAATCTGGGATTTCATTCTAGACATCATCGTTACTAGAATTCTATGCTTGCACCGCAACCTTCCTCGTATAGTAATACGACTCTCTATTGATAAGAAGGAATAAATATTTAATAGGTAGACAATCGACTTAATTAGTCTATCAATGATGACTTATATATCTGTAATAACCCCAATTTTGGAGAAATTTTGAAACCCTTATGAATAGTGTTTTTGCTGAACGAGAAAACTTTTCATGCCACGCTATGTAGGGGTTCTGTTATTGATCTTATGGGATATTATTAGTACTCTATGTGGTATATAAGTGTATGTAAAGATCGTCAGAATCCAATTCCGAACACTTTGATTTTTCCCGGAAATCCACAAGATACGGAGAGAATTGAGTATAAGGTAACAGGATAAAAAGGATTTAAATTAAAGGATTATAAGAGAGGATCATAGAAGGAATACAATATATTGAGAAAGGTTAAGGGAACCTAAGTAATAAGATCCCGGGTATGATCCCTCAAACGATAAACGAGAACGAAAGATAAGCGAACCGTAAAACAAATAAGTGACCAAGAGACAAGCTTGTACAAGAAGCCAGGGACAAGGTGTGGACAAGTGGGAGCATTATGACATGTGCAAGGTGACACAAGCATGACATGGGAAGGAAGGAGGTGTGGTGGCTTTTTAACCACACAAATTCAAGGGCAACAAGGTAATTAACTAAATCAAACACAAAAACAAGCCAACCAAGCCAAGCAAAATCATTTTCATCAAAATCAAAAAGAAACCAAGGCATGGTTCATCATGCTCTCGGCTTTTTACTATTGCAAATGGGCAAGAATTCAAAAACTCAAGATCCAAGCCTCCTAAATTGGTGAGTTAATTCCCTAATCATCTTCATGCTTAGTTAGGGCTATATCATGAGTTTAAGCCATTAATTCCTTCTCAATCTTCTTCATTTAATCAAAGAAGAAGACTATGAATAGTGTTTTCAAGTTTTTAACTTGAAGTTTTTCTTGTTTTCTTGAAGATCCAAGCATTCTTAAGACTTCTCAAAGCTTCTTAAGGCTTCCTAGCTCCTCCCACCACTTCAAGGAAGGTATACCATCTCCAAACCCTAGATTCCTATATATTATAAGATGATTTTGATTAGTAGGATGATATTGTAGCTTGTTGTTGTGATTAGAGTTTGGGATTTGAAATGGTAGTGAAATGGAATGGTAAATGTTGTGGTTTTGATTAAAAGAACTTAAGTATGATTAAAGTTAAGCTTAGGCATAAGTATGAATGATTAAATTGAATTGGTTGGGGTTGTTATGATGTGATGAGGATGGATGTTGGTTGTATGTTGGATTTGAGGTTGATTTGGAATGGGTTTGAATGGTTTAAAATATTGGAAATCGCGTAAACATAGCCGTCGTAACATCCGATTTTCTTTGGACTGTTTTTGTGCATAGCATTAGGACCCGAGAACCCCCTGCTAGATTATGACCACTGCCATGTTTAGATAGCTCATGTTACGAGCTTCGTTTTGATATGTAGTTCGTTCGATTCCGATGCACGGTTTAGGAGAAACGACCGTTTCAAGTAACGGCGTTTCGCGAACGAAACTTTTCCCCTCGCCTTACTTTGAAACATAGGTTAAAGACCAATAAGGGTTAATTAATGTATGAAACATTTATGGTAAGTGTGTTAGGCAGTTGGTAAGACACTCGCGAAGGAATCGCTTTAAAACTCGTAAAGGTTAAATTATTAAAAATGGTGGAGCCGAGGGTACCCGAGTGACTTAAGCGAATCAGTGAGCGCAAAACAAGCGTTAGAGTCTAAGTTAGTTAAAGTATAGATTTACAAGTGATTTTGGTTTAATTTCAACTTACTTGTTGTTTATAGGTTACCAGACTCGTCCCGAGCCTTTTATCACCCCAAGTCGCTCAGGCAAGTTTTCTACCCGTTATACTGTTGTTGTGATGTAAATATATGTATATGCATTATCTTGTGATAAGTGCATGATTGTTATTAGCAAATTTTGCGATATATTGGAGCATGCTGATATGGTATATATGCATGTCTGTTTCGTAATCTGGTTATCTATCTGTTGATTTCGATGCTTATAGTTGCATAATACCTATGCTAGAGATAAGCAGTAGTTGCGTATACCCTTAGTATAGGGGACCCAAAGGTGAACATATTTCTAAACCGGGAGTCGATGTTCCCGAGTATAATATATATATTTTTATATATATATGGTTATAGTTTTCCAAACTATTAATCGAATAAGGTTTATTCGATAACTTTATTTATTAATGAATATTATCTTGAATATTCATTCGAGGGCTTATGACTACTTTTATTTTATTAATTGAATATTATTTGAATATTCATTTGAGGATGTATGACTCCTTTATTTTATTTAATGAATATTATTTATAATATTCATTCGAGGTATTATGACTCCGCTTATTACTGAAATATATTCTTTATTTCATTAGAGAATAAAGTGTTAATAATCAAACTTATTTTCGATTATTCAAATAAAGATAATACTTTCATATAAGTATATCTTTGGTTATTTAATGTTTATTTCAAGTATAAGTTTTAATACTTCTACTTCAATTATTTTTATAAAGATTATTCTTTATGGGAATATTATTTAAATAATAATATTCAGATATTTTCTAATATATGGGGACTGATTTACTTCATTAAATCAGCTTTACTCCAAACACTCTTTAAAGTGTTTTCGAGTCTTCAAAATGATTTTTAAAAGTTACAGCGGATCCCAAAACTCATTTTTATATTTAAGATCTTCCTTTTAAGGGGATTTAAATACTCGCTCAAAACCTGAGGGATCCGGCTCTATGGTGTATTTTATATTCGCAACAAGGTTGCTGTTTTGATAAATGAATTGATTACTTGCCCAATGTTCGGGAAGTAAGCCCATCTAATTGAGTCGGCATAAGCGACAGGCCGGGGTACGGTCTATCAAAGTGTAAGTGGCTGGGTGGCAGTCCATCAACGCGTAAGAGGCCGGGTGGCAGTCCAGCACAAGGTCCTTATGTGGCCAGGGTGATGACCGGTGGGGGATTCATCCATCTACTAGTAGAAAAGGTTACTTATTGGTATCTTTGCCTGATCAGCAAGATATCTGGTTTATGCCAAAATTCTTTTCCTTTCCAAAATTCATTGGATGTTTCAAACTCTGTTCATACTTTACATAACAGAGGTTCCAGGAAATGTTTAAGAGATATATATATGTGGATATATATATATATATCGGGACTAAATAAAGTATCTCGTAACTTTATTTCATTCAATAATATTTCAAAGATTGAATCTATTCAAATCTTGTCTTGTAGTCTCATCTATGTGATGAACTTTTGAAACTGATTATAACTTGAACGGTGGTAGTTCAAGTAGTATTGGGAAAGATATAAGTATATTGGGGTATTTGGTAACCTCATCTTTTAAACTTATATCTAATTAATAATTGTCTTATGAATGACAAAGATTTTCAGAAAAACGTTGAGACAAGGTTAGATATATGAGATCACCTTGCAACGATATTTTTTTATACAGTTATACACTGGGACTTTGTGTATATTATGCATGGAAGAGGACTTCCAATATTTTGAAAAGTATATATGTATATATACTGAATATTTTGCGACTTCATCGCATTAAGATATTAAACTTGGTTCATTTCTTTTGACCAAGACTTTCATGAGTATTATGAGTAGGCTCATATATTGTAAATCATTATACATATTATTTTGGTGGGCTTGCTGCTCACCCTTGCTTTATTTCTTCATCACACAACAACAGTTAGGAAAGATGGCCAGACTCCAGCAGACCCAGCGCAAGCGCGTGGGAAGCGTCCCGCGTCTTCCCGTTGATGTTGTAGCTGCTATAGCTGCAGAGGTAGATCTATTGTAGATCAGACCATCTACTTTTGAGAATCAATTATGTATAATTATAACTTGTGGCAGATAATGGCAATTAACTGTAAATTTATCAAGTAATCATTTTGGGTTGTAATAACTTTTAAATTGTGGATTCAAAGACTTGTACTTATTTAAATTTCATCTCTGAGACTATAACGGGTTGTGGTGTGTGTTAGTGTGGGGTCACAATATAAGGTTATTTATTATTAATTAAGTGAAGTGATATTATGGAAAGAAAGACCGTGACGACCCGGATCCCCGACCCCGGATCTGGGGGTGTTACAGAAATGGTATCAGAGCTAAGCGTTATAAACCTCAGAGATGATGGGACGTTAAGATAATAAGTTAACTAAGATAATAAGAACTCTTGCCAAGTTCATAGTCGGGCTACCTAACGTAGCACTGACAGTTAAAACCCTTATGGGAACCCTTATAAATATCGTGATAGGAGCGTAGTTCGTTATCGTATATGGTAGCGGGACTCCGAACCCTGAGGTTGAGGAGCAACATCGCGATGATATTTTATTACTAATTGGAGATCGGATTGTGGATCCGATAGAGTGTCCTAATACAGGACCGGATGATGTTGATATTGAGGATTTAGCGGTTGAGGATGTTGTCCTAGAAGGGATAGTTGTTGAGGAGGATCCCATGGAGGATCCTGACAGGATTGGATAAAGGACCACTGATGAATTGATGACCATGGTTTGGTCGACTACCAGAGGTAGGATTGGCCGGTCACTACCGGAGGTTCGTTCAAGTTGTAAAGATAGTAGCCCCTTTAACGCGGCTTACTCGTAAGACTGAGAAGTTCGAATGGACAGAGAAATGCGAGAACAGCTTTCAAGAACTGAAGCAGAGGTAGGTGATGGTCCTTATGCTGGCATTGCCGGATGGAAAAGGAGATTTTGTGAAGTGTAGTGACGCTTCGCACAAGGGCTTAGGGTGCGTGCTTATGCAGCACGGTAAGGTAGTCGCGTACATGTCAAGACAATTAAGGTAATATGAAATTCGATATCCCCGCCCATGAGCTTAGGCTCGTGGCAATAGTTTTACCCTAAAGATTGGAGGCACTACTTGTATGGAGAGAAGTGCAAGATTTACACAAACCATAGGAGCTCTAGTACCTTTTTACGTAGAAAGAGCTCAACATACGCCAGAGGAGGCGGTTAGAGCTAATCAAGAATTATGATTGGGAGATTCTTTATCATTCGGGGAAAGCCAATGTGGTGGCTGATGCCCTTAGTAAAAAGGAGAGACTCAAGATGATAATGACTTTGGGAGGGTTGATAAGAGATTTTGAAAAAAAAAATGGAAATAGATATGAAGGTAACTGGAGCCGGTACCGAAAAGTTGTTTGAGATTGCAATACAGCCCGAATTATTGGAAAGGAACATATTGTGCCAGAAAAAGTGATGAATGAAGGCAGAGAGCCAACAAATAGATATGAGATTAATACCGAGAGAGATGATAAGGGAATAATGAGGTATTCCTATAGAATTTGGGTTCCGAAAGTTCAAGAGCGTAAAGATGAGAACTTAGATGAGAGCCATAGTTTGAGGAATAAGATTTAGAGCAAACCCTGAACGTGATAGTCAGGGAGGTCGCCATCAAGATAGAAGGAACCCATGACATAATGGAGTGGAAAATGAGGATTTTAAATTAAAAGATGACCCCAATTATGGGGAGTAGGATGAAACATTTCATACTAAGGAAACAGAAAGTCGAGTAAGGAAAGGAGACCCGAGACGGTACTCCTATACGGCAATTCATGGACCTGTCTAAAAAGAACTTAGACTATTATCCCCAACCACCACCCTGAGGAGACAGTGCGGTGAGAAATTCTTTCAGGACCTTTAAGTCGCTAAGCTCTCAGAGTTCCATGGAACAAGCTGGCCCAGCCGAGGCAAGAGCCTGGCTAAAGGAAATATAGGAATCATTTGAGATTCTAAATGATTGACGAATCTCAAAAGGACTATTTTTATCACTTACCCTCCCAAGAGAGAGACCACCCGCTGGTGAAAGGCCAAGGAAGGCACGGAGCAAGAGATTATAATAAACTGATTAAAGTTCAGCCAATTGTTTTCGGGAAAGTAATTCCCAAGGTTATGGAATAGTGTAAAAGCTTTAGAGCCAGAACAAAGGCAGACGAGTATGATGAATTATGAATCTAAGTTATAAAAGTTATCAAGATTCGTTCTGAAGACACGAATCCAGAATGACGGGATGTTTGAAATCAATGCTTATGTTGTGTTGGTTCATGAAATAACGATAAGAGAAAGGAATATAAAGGCAAGAGAGTTTGAGGAATGATAAGGGAGTTGGGTATGAGGAAACCCTAAAGACTCGTAGAAATAGAAATAGAAGAGTATGTAATCGTCAGGATGAGGGTGATTCACCATGAGTTAACATTGATGGTTGAAGGCATAAGAGTTATGTATATTTTATCCCCTTTAAGTTGGGAGGATTCGAGGAAACCTTGAGGTAATTCGAAGGATAAATAATGAGACGCAGATAGACTGAGGAGACAAGAAAGTAAGAAATTAAGAAAATTGGATGAAGGAAGTGACCTTCAAGAATGGGAAATGTAAGACCGGTGGCTTGATACCCAGAAAGGGAGACGCCAGGTATGAAAGATATCCCAACATTGAGGTGACTGTTGAGATAAACAACAAAAGTAAATAAGGAATTATTAAGAAGAAGTTCACGTTGAACACGACCAATATCTTCCAGAACATCCTTGTTATCGTTACCAAATTAGGCAAGACAAGCGGATAACCGTTGTTATCTTTTGGAGGCCATATGAATTGACCTCAATTTGAATAAGGATGCTATTATGAAGTTAGGTATAGACTATCGAGGTGGGAATGATGAATATGATAATCTATCAAGGAAATATGACTTGATTTATTCGTGGAAGGATGCAGGTACCTTTTAAAGGTGGAATTAAGGATGGAACATTGGTAACTTAAAATGAATCCTAGGGGACTGCATAAAGGTTGGCATGTCACCCTTAATAGGGACAGTATGAGTTTTGACAGTATGATTGGGAAAGGGTTAAGGTAACAACAACCTTTAAGAATCAGTGGAGAAATTTTGCAGAAGTATATAGACAATGGTTCTACTATTAGTAAATGGTATTGTGATATGCCCTGTATCTAGGGAATACAGGAGGAACGATTGAAGGATAACCTTAGAGGTTTTATAAGGAAAAAGGTAATATTTAAAATTCTCAAGAATAGAAATGTGGATTAAGGAAATATGACGTAATTATAATGATGCCAAGTGGGGCACGTGTTAAACCACGAGAAAGTATGGATCAAACCAGTAATGGTCGAAATTGTTCAGGGCAATTAGGACTTAAAAAAAAAATGTTCTAAGTATGATTGAGAGTCAGTCTTGACAGTGATTAGCCTCTAAAGACTGAGGCAATAACTTATGGAAAAATGGTGATATTTTTTTTTCTTTTTCCCATCTGATTTTAAGGAAAACATCTTCACTCAAGCAGTGATCGGAAATAAGGTAGAAAATTTATTTGGAGGTGGTTAAAATGACATTGACTGTAAGGAAATTTTACTATCAGGAAAGGCCAAAGAGGTGGCCGACACTTTAAAGGTAAGAGGATAATTATAGGCGCGTGTGCCAAAAGAATACAGTGATGATGGTTAAAAATTTGAAGGTTGAATTATGGTTTGGAAGATTGACATTCCTTCTGATGACTGTGCAATATCCAACCGTAATAGTAGTTGGTAAAAGTTTAATTCGTGTAATCGCCATGAACGGGCTATCTATCTTAGGAGGTCCTATCTTGGGATAAGCCAGGACCATGTTTCCAAAAGGACTAGACGAACCTTTGAGTTAAGTTTTCTATTTAAGGCATATGATTAAAAATGGTATTAACCTGCTATCGTTGCTTTGATTGAAACTCTTCTGCAATTTTATCTGCTTCATGTCATGAAAGTACGTCATAGTTTGGAGTGTTCTTCATGAATTATGATTGGTGGTTATGTTAACTCCTTAGGAGAATTTGATACGACATGTATAGACTCCGTATGGTTAGATATTAAGATTTTATGGAAAAATGAATGACGACAGTAGGTCAGTGGTGGACCATAGTAAGGCAGCAATGATTCTGCGAGTATTGAGCTGATTACAACCGTGAGAGTTGTATTGGAATGGGTGTTGAGATTGAGTACCACTAATCGGGTCGTGGTAGTGTATAAGTTATCATTGATAGACTAATTAAGTAGAGTATCTACCTAGTGAATAATTATTCTTTCTTATCAATAGAGAGTCGTATTATTATATGAGGAAGGTTGCGGTGCAAGCATAGAATTCTAGTAACGATGATGTATAGAATGAGATCCCAGATTCGATTTTCGATGTCGAGGGAGTTTCAAAGGTGATTATGTATAAGCTCGAGGAAGAGTGTGGGTCCATAGAATGATGGACGGGATAGCGAAAATATTTAGGCATGGGAAATACGAGGCTATAATGCTTGATGCTGATATAAATACGTATATGTTTTGTTCTCCTATGACAAACCTCTATAGTTCAGAGGTAGGTTCCAAGCCAGATATTTTGTGGCAGTATATTTTTTTCATATATACAATTCTCTTCAGTTCGTTCTTTTCTCTTCTTTTCATTTCATGTAAGCTGAGAAGAACAACCCTTCCAAAAGGGGAGGTATTGCCGAATGAATATCTATCTGTGTGATAGAAGCCGAGTCGGATACCAGCTATTGTTTAATTGCTTGTCAAGTACTAAAGGCTGGCCACCTTCTGTACTAACTATGCGATATAACAAGTGTTCATGATCATAGTGATCTCTCAACAAATTCCTTTACTTCTATTTGATTGATCAAATTTTGGAAAATAGAAACAACTGAAAAAGGAGTAATAAAGTGGTGGTAGTATGCGGAATGGGAACACATTCGTGATACTAAGGTTGACGTGGTTATTAAAAGGTTATAGAACGCTAACGAGCAAAAGTATAACCAGTATAATATTAGGAACAGAAGGTAGTAGCGATTACGAACCGGAAAAGAATGGGTATTGAGAAGCAGAAGCTCTAATGCTAAAAGCAATAATGAGAGTCTGTGCAATAGACTTGAAAGAATTTGGAATGATCACTTAATTCGGATTGAGTTATCTTACGACAATAGATCATATGTCATTATCGAGATGTCGCCTTATGAGATCCTTGAGGGAAGACAATGTCGATCTCCCTTATGTTAGGATGAAGTTGTAGAGCGCAAGATGCTCGGACCCGCAGTAGTCCAAAGGACCAAGGATATGATAGATCTAATCAGAGGACGGCTGGTAGTAGCCCAAGATGGACATGATAAGTATGTTGATTTGACACGAAAGGATAAAGAGTATGAAATAGGGGACCTAGTAATGATATAGGTATCCCTTGGAAAGGATTGATGAGGTTCGGAAAGAAAGGAAAGCTAAGTCTACAATTTGTTGGACCCTTGGATATATTAAGACGTTTGGGAAGTTAGCATATGAGCTAGCCCTAACCCCGAACATGTAGCAGGTCGTAACGTGTTTCACGTATCAATGTTAAGGAAGTGTAATTCAGATGCCAGATAAATAGAGGCATATGAGCGCATAGATATGCAACCCGACGTAACCTATATGGAGCAACCAGGAAGGGTTATAGAGTGAAAAGGAACAAGTGCTTAGGAGAAGGATTATCAAACTAGGCAGAGTTTGGTGGTAGAACCACAATGTGGGAAAATTGACTCGAGAGTTAGAAAGTGTAATGCTAAGCAAGTATCCCCATTTGTTTTCTATCTGATTCCGGGACGGAATCCTTTTAAGGAAGGGAGACTGTAATAACCCCAATTTTGGAGAAATTTTGAAACCCTTATGAATAGTGTTTTTGCTGAACGAGAAAACTTTTCATGCCACGCTATGTAGGGGTTCTGTTATTGATCTTATGGGATATTATTAGTACTCTATGTGGTATATAAGTGTATGTAAAGATCGTCAGAATCCAATTCCGAACACTTTGATTTTTCCCGGAAATCCACAAGATACGGAGAGAATTGAGTATAAGGTAACAGGATAAAAAGGATTTAAATTAAAGGATTATAAGAGAGGATCATAGAAGGAATACAATATATTGAGAAAGGTTAAGGGAACCTATGTAATAAGATCCCGGGTATGATCCCTCAAACGATAAACGAGAACGAAAGATAAGCGAACCGTAAAACAAATAAGTGACCAAGAGACAAGCTTGTACAAGAAGCCAGGGATTGTGACATCATCAAACCACAAGGTGTGGACAAGTGGGAGCATTATGACATGTGCAAGGTGACACAAGCATGACATGGGAAGGAAGGAGGTGTGGTGGCTTTTTAACCACACAAATTCAAGGGCAACAAGGTAATTAACTAAATTAAACACAAAAACAAGCCAACCAAGCCAAGCAAAATCATTTTCATCAAAATCAAAAAGAAACCAAGGCATGGTTCATCATGCTCTCGGCTTTTTACTATTGCAAATGGGCAAGAATTCAAAAACTCAAGATCCAAGCCTCCTAAATTGGTGAGTTAATTCCCTAATCATCTTCATGCTTAGTTAGGGCTATATCATGAGTTTAAGCCATTAATTCCTTCTCAATCTTCTTCATTTAATCAAAGAAGAAGACTATGAATAGTGTTTTCAAGTTTTTAACTTGAAGTTTTTCTTGTTTTCTTGAAGATCCAAGCATTCTTAAGACTTCTCAAAGCTTCTTAAGGCTTCCTAGCTCCTCCCACCACTTCAAGGAAGGTATACCATCTCCAAACCCTAGATTCCTATATATTATAAGATGATTTTGATTAGTAGGATGATATTGTAGCTTGTTGTTGTGATTAGAGTTTGGGATTTGAAATGGTAGTGAAATGGAATGGTAAATGTTGTGGTTTTGATTAAAAGAACTTAAGTATGATTAAAGTTAAGCTTAGGCATAAGTATGAATGATTAAATTGAATTGGTTGGGGTTGTTATGATGTGATGAGGATGGATGTTGGTTGTATGTTGGATTTGAGGTTGATTTGGAATGGGTTTGAATGGTTTAAAATATTGGAAATCGCGTAAACATAGCCGTCGTAACGTCCGATTTTCTTTGGACTGTTTTTGTGCATAGCATTAGGACCCGAGAACCCCCTGCTAGATTATGACCACTGCCATGTTTAGATAGCTCATGTTACGAGCTTCGTTTTGATATGTAGTTCGTTCGATTCCGATGCACGGTTTAGGAGAAACGACCGTTTCAAGTAACGGCGTTTCGCGAACGAAACTTTTCCCCTCGCCTTACTTTGAAACATAGGTTAAAGACCAAAATGGGTTAATTAATGTATGAAACATTTATGGTAAGTGTGTTAGGCAGTTGGTAAGACACTCGCGAAGGAATCGCTTTAAAACTCGTAAAGGTTAAATTATTAAAAATGGTGGAGCCGAGGGTACCCGAGTGACTTAAGCGAATCAGTGAGCGCAAAACAAGCGTTAGAGTCTAAGTTAGTTAAAGTATAGATTTACAAGTGATTTTGGTTTAATTCCAACTTACTTGTTGTTTATAGGTTACCAGACTCGTCCCGAGCCTTTTATCACCCCAAGTCGCTCAGGCAAGTTTTCTACCCGTTATACTGTTGTTGTGATGTAAATATATGTATATGCATTATCTTGTGATAAGTGCATGATTGTTATTAGCAAATTTTGCGATATATTGGAGCATGCTGATATGGTATATATGCATGTCTGTTTCGTAATCTGGTTATCTATCTGTTGATTTCGATGCTTATAGTTGCATAATACCTATGCTAGAGATAAGCAGTAGTTGCGTATACCCTTAGTATAGGGGACCCAAAGGTGAACATATTTCTAAACCGGGAGTCGATGTTCCCGAGTATAATATATATATTTTTATATATATATGGTTATAGTTTTCCAAACTATTAATCGAATAAGGTTTATTCGATAACTTTATTTATTAATGAATATTATCTTGAATATTCATTCGAGGGCTTATGACTCCTTTTATTTTATTAATTGAATATTATTTGAATATTCATTTGAGGATGTATGACTCCTTTATTTTATTTAATGAATATTATTTATAATATTCATTCGAGGTATTATGACTCCGCTTATTACTGAAATATATTCTTTATTTCATTAGAGAATAAAGTGTTAATAATCAAACTTATTTTCGATTATTCAAATAAAGATAATACTTTCATATAAGTATATCTTTGGTTATTTAATGTTTATTTCAAGTATAAGTTTTAATACTTCTACTTCAATTATTTTTATAAAGATTATTCTTTATGGGAATATTATTTAAATAATAATATTCAGATATTTTCTAATATATGGGGACTGATTTACTTCATTAAATCAGCTTTACTCCAAACACTCTTTAAAGTGTTTTCGAGTCTTCAAAATGATTTTTAAAAGTTAGAGCGGATCCATAACTCATTTTTATATTTAAGATCTTCCTTTTAAGGGGATTTAAATACTCGCTCAAAACCTGAGGGATCCGGCTCTATGGTGTATTTTATATTCGCAACAAGGTTGCTGTTTTGATAAATGAATTGATTACTTGCCCAATGTTCGGGAAGTAAGCCCATCTAATTGAGTCGGCATAAGCGACAGGCCGGGGTACGGTCTATCAAAGTGTAAGTGGCTGGGTGGCAGTCCAACAACGCGTAAGAGGCCGGGTGGCGGTCCAGCACAAGGTCCTTATGTGGCCAGGGTGATGACCGGTGGGGGATTCATCCATCTACTAGTAGAAAAGGTTACTTATTGGTATCTTTGCCTGATCAGCAAGATATCTGGTTTATGCCAAAATTCTTTTCCTTTCCAAAATTCATTGGATGTTTCAAACTCTGTTCATACTTTACATAACAGAGGTTCCAGGAAATGTTTAAGAGATATATATATGTGGATATATATATATCGGAACTAAATAAAGTATCTCGTAACTTTATTTCATTCAATAATATTTCAAAGATTGAATCTATTCAAATCTTGTCTTGTAGTCTCATCTATGTGATGAACTTTTGAAACTGATTATAACTTGAACGGTGGTAGTTCAAGTAGTATTGGGAAAGATATAAGTATATTGGGGTATTTGGTAACCTCATCTTTTAAACTTATATCTAATTAATAATTGTCTTATGAATGACAAAGATTTTCAGAAAAACGTTGAGACAAGGTTAGATATATGAGATCACCTTGCAACGATATTTTTTTATACAGTTATACACTGGGACTTTGTGTATATTATGCATGGAAGAGGACTTCCAATATTTTGAAAAGTATATATGTATATATACTGAATATTTTGCGACATCATCGCATTAAGATATCAAACTTGGTTCATTTCTTTTGACCAAGACTTTCATGAGTATTATGAGTAGGCTCATATATTGTAAATCATTATACATATTATTTTGGTGGGCTTGCTGCTCACCCTTGCTTTATTTCTTCATCACACAACAACAGTTAGGAAAGATGGCCAGACTCCAGCAGACCCAGCGCAAGCGCGTGGGAAGCGTCCCGCATCTTCCCGTTGATGTTGTAGCTGCTATAGCTGCAGAGGTAGATCTATTGTAGATCAGACCATCTACTTTTGAGAATCAATTATGTATAATTATAACTTGTGGCAGATAATGGCAATTAACTGTAAATTTATCAAGTAATCATTTTGGGTTGTAATAACTTTTAAATTGTGGATTCAAAGACTTGTACTTATTTAAATTTCATCTCTGAGACTATAACGGGTTGTGGTGTGTGTTAGTGTGGGGTCACAGCATAAGGTTATTTATTATTAATTAAGTGAAGTGATATTGTGGAAAGAAAGACCGTGACGACCCGGATCCCTAACCCCGGATCTGGGGGTGTTACAATATCACCACAACCCGATTAGCGGTACTCAATCTCAACATCCATTCCAATACAACTCTCACGCTTGTAATCGGCTCATTACTCGCAGAATCATTATTGCATTACTATGGTCCACTGCTGACCTACTGTAGTCATTTGTTTTCCTCAACATCTTAATTGCTAACCATACAGAGTTCATACCTGTCGTATCAAATTCTTCTAAGGAGGTAACATAATCACCATTCATGATTCATGAAGAACACTCTTGATCCTAACGTACATACATGACATGAAGCAGATAAAATTACAGAAGAGTTTCAATGAAAGCAACGATAGCAGGCTAATACCATTATTAACCATATGTCTTTATTAGGAGACATGAAGCTCAAAGGTTCATTTAGTCCTTTCGTAACATGGTCCTAGCTTATCTCAAGATAGGACCTTCTAAGATAGGAAGCCCGCTCACAACGCTACATGAATTAAATCTTTACCAAACTACTATTACGGTTGAGTATCGCACAATCATCAGAAGGAATATCAATCTTTCACACCATAATACAACCTTCACGGCTTTAACCATCATCACTGTATTCCTCTGACACGAGCGCCTATAATTGCTCTCTTACACCTAGAGTGTCGGCCACCTCCTTGGCCTTTCCTGATAGTAATAGTTCCTTATAATCAATGTCTTTTGAACGATCCCCAACTAAATTTTCTACCTCATTTCCAATCACTGCTTGTGCGAAAACGCTCTTCCTGACGCTTTTGTGAGAAAGAAAAAAAAATATCACCATTTTTTTTCCAAAAGTTATTGCCTCGGTCTTTAGAGGTTAACAATGTCACGACTGACTCTCGGTCATACTTAGGACATCTTTTATCTTAGGTCCTTCTTGTTTTTACCAATCTTGACCTTCATTGGTTCAATCTATACTTTCTCATGGTTTAACATGTGCCCCACTTGGCATTATTATTATTACGTCATATTTGCTTGATCAAAATTTCTATTCTTGAGAACTTTGAATATTACCTTTCTCCTTGTAAAACCTCTAAGGTTATCCTTAAATCCTTCATCCTGTATTCCCTAGGTACATGGCATATCAAGGTACCATTTACTAATACTAGAACCATTGTCTATATAGTTCTGAAAACTTTCTCCACTGATCTTCAAAGATTGTTGTTGCCTTAGTCCTTCATTCCGTACCACCCAAACTCATAATGTCCCCATTAAGGGTGAAATGCCAACCTTTTTGCATTCCCCCCAATGTTCATCTCAAGTTATCGAGGTTCTATCATTAATTCCACCTTTAAAAAGGTACTTGCATCCTTCTATGGATAAATCAAGTCATATATCCCTGATAAGGATATCTTATTCAATCATCCCCACCTCGATAGACTATACCTAATTTCACAATAACATTCTTATTCAAACTGAGGTCAGTCCATAAGGCCTCCAAAAGATAACAACGGTTATCCGCTTTTCTTTCCTGATTTAGTAATGATAACAGGGATGTTCTGGAAGATATTGGGCGTGTTCAACATGAACTTTTTATTAATAAATCCTCATTCAAAACTATTATTTAACTCAACAGTTTTCTCAATATTGGGATATCTCTTATACCTGGTGTTTCATAGGTGTTACATACACTTTACATTCTTGAAGGTCACTTCCTTCATCCAATTTCATAATTTCTTACCCTTTTTTTGTCTCCTTAGTCTATCCGCGTCTTATTATTTATCCTTCGAACTATCTCAAGGTTTCCTGGAATCCTCCCAACTTAAAGGGGATAACATATATGTATCACTTATGCCTTCAAACTTTGACATTACCTCATGGTCAATCACCAACACCCTGATGATTACCCACTTCTCTTATCTTTATTGATAGGGTTTCTTAGGATTTCCCATACTTAACTCCCTTATCACTTCTCAACTCTATTTCCTTTATATCCCTTTATACTCCTTCTCCTTTCAATCTTTTATTTTCGTTTCTATTACCATCATTACATGAACCAACACGACATAAACATTGATTTCAAACATCCCATCATTCTGGATTCGTGTCCTCAAAACGAATCTTGACAACTTTTACAACTTAGATTCATAATTCATCATACTCGTCCGCCTTTGTTCTGGCTCTAAAGCTTTTACACTACCTCCATAACCTTGGGAAGTACTTTCCCGAAAACAATTGACTGAACTTTAATCAGTTTATTATAACCTCTGGCTCCGTGCCTTTCTTGGCCTTTCACCAGCGGGTGGCCTCTCTCTTAGGAGGGTAAGTGACAAAAACAGTCTTTTGCGCTTCGTCAATCATTTAGAATCTCAAATGGTTCCTATATTTCCTTTAGTCAGGCTCTTTCCTCGACTGGGTCAGCTTGTTCCTTGGAACTCTGAGAGCTTAGCGACTTAAAGATCCTGAAAGAATTTCTCACCGCATTGTTTCCTCAAGGTGGTGGTTGGGGATAATAGTCTAAGTTCTACCTAGAAAGGTCCATGAATGATCGTATAGGAGTATTGTCTCGGGTCTCCTTTCCTTACTCGACTTCTGTTTCCTTAGTCTGAACGTTCCCTCCTCCTCCCCATAATCGGGGTCATCCTACATGTTTTAAATCCTCATTTTCCACTTCATTATGTAATGGGTTCCTTCTATCTTGATGGCGACCTCCCTGACTATCACGTTCAGGGTTTGCTCTAAATCTTATTCCTCAAACTAGCTTTCATCTTAGATCTCATCTTTAAGCTCTTGAACATTTGGAACCCAAATTCTGTAGGAACACCTCATTATTCCCTTATCATCTTTCTTGGTGTTAATCTCTTCTCCAGTCATTGTCTCTCTGCCTTCATTCATCAATTTTTCTTGGCACAATATGATCTTTTCAATAATTCGGGCTGTATTACAATCTCAAACAGCTTTTCGGTACCGGCTCCGGTTACCTTCACTTCTATATCCATTTTCTCGAAATCTTTTATCTACTCTTCCGAGGACATTATCATCTTGAGTCTCTCCTTTCTACTAAGGGCATTAACCACCATTTTGGCTTTCCCTGGATGATAAAGAATCTCATAATCGTAATCCTTGATTAGCTCTAACCACCTCCTCTGGCGCATGTTGAGCTATTTCTGCGTTAAAATGTACTAGAGCACTTATGGCTTGTGCAAATCTCGCACTTCTCTCCATACAAGTAGTGCCTCCAATCTTTAAGGCAAAACTATTGCCACGAGCCCAAGCTCATGGGTAGGATATCGGATTTTCATATCCCCTTAATTATCTTAACGCGTACGCGATTACCTTGTTGTGTTGTATAAGAAGCACCATAATCCTTTGTGCGACGCGTCACTTCAAATCACAAAATCTCCTTTTTCCATCTGACAACGCCAACATAGGGGTCGTCACCAATCTTTGCTTCAGTTCTTGGAAGCTGTTCTCGCATTTCTCCGTCCATTCAAACTTCTCAGGCTTACGAGTAAGCCGCATTACACGGGATGCGATCTTTGCAAACTTGAACGAACCTCCGGTAGTAACCGGCCAATCCTACCTTTAGCAGTCACCTTGATTACGGTCATCAATTCCTCATCGGTCCTTTCTTCATTCTTGTCAGGATCTCCCACGGGATCTTCTTCAACAACAATCCCTTCTTGGATAACATCCTTAACCGCTACATCCTTAATATGAATATCATCTGGTCCCTCATTAGAACGCTCTATCGGATACACAATCTGGTCTCCAATAAGTAATAAAACATCATCGCGCTATTGATCCTCAACCTTAGGGTTCGGAGTCCCACTACCATATACGATAACGAACTACGCTTCTATCACGATATTTATAAGGGTTCCCATAAGGGTTTTAACTGTTAGTACTACGTTAGGTAGTCCGACTATGAACTTGGCAAGAGTTCTTATTATCTTAGTGAACTTATTATCTTAACGTCACATCATCTCTGAGGTTTATAACGCTTAGCTCTGATACCATTTCTGTAACACCCCCAAATCCGGGGTCGAGGATCCGGGTTGTCACGAGTTCCATTTCCCTTAATAATACTTAATCTTAATAATCAACCAACTAATGCGTACTGTGACCCCACAATACACACACACCACAAGTTATAGTCTCAGAGATGAATATCGAAAAATAACACAAGTCATTTTATTCCACAATTATAAGCCATTACACCTCAAAAGGTTTCTGAATAAATTTACATATTCCTTGCCATTATTACAATTCATAAATATACATAAGTCTGGCACAACAAAAGTTGAAAGCCTAGCCTATTGGTAGTTCCTACCTCAGCTACAATGGCATCAACGCCTACAGGAAACTGCGGAACATTTCCTAACCGCTCACGAATCGGGAGCTTGATCATGTTCATCTTGTCTATCTGTTGTTGTGTGATGAAAGAAGAAAGCAAGGGTGAGCAACAAGCCCACCGAAATAATATTTATAATAATTAACAATATATGGGCATTCTCATAGTACTCATGAAAGTCTTGGTCAAGAAGAAATGAACCAAGTTTGATATCTTAATGCGACGAAGTCGCAAAATATTCAGTATATATATACATATATACTTCTCAAATCTTTGAAATCCTCTGACATATATAATATACACAGAGTTCCAGTTTATAACTGTATAAAATATCATTGCTAGGTGATCTCATATATCTAACCTTGTCTCAACGTTTTTCTGAAAATCTTTGTCATGCATAGAATAATAATTTACTAGATATAAGTTGAAAAGATGAAGTTACAAGATACTCCAATATACTTATATCTTTTCCGAATACTACTTGAACTACCACCATTCAAGTTATAATTAGTTTCAAAAGTTCATCACATAGATGAGACTACAAGATAAGACTTGAATAGATCCAATCTTTGAAATATCATTTGAAAGAAATGAAGTTACGAGATACTTCATTAAGTCCCGATATATATATCCATATATATCTCTCATACATTTCCTGAAAACCTCTGTCATGTAAAGTATGAACAGAGTTATAATATCCAATGAATTTGGAAAGAAAAGAATTTTTGCATAAACCCGATATCTTGCTGATCAGGCAAAGATACCCATTAAGTAACCTTTTCTACTAGTAGATGGATGAATCCCCCACTGGTCATCACCCTGGCCGCATTAGGACCTTGTGCTGGACCGCCACCCGGCCTCTTACGCGTTGATGGACTGCCACCCAGCCACTTACACTTTAATAGACCGTACCCCGGCCTGTCGCTTATGTCGACTCGATTAGATGGACTTACTTCCCGAACGTTGGGCAAGTAATCAAATTCTTATATCAAAACCGCAACCTCGTTATGAATATAAAATACACCACAGAGCCAGATCCCTCAGATTTTGAAGCGAGTATTTAAATCCCCTTGGAAAGGAAGATCTTAAATTTTAAAACGAGTTTTGGGATCCGCTCTAAATTTTAATATCATTTTGAAGACTCAAAAACATTTTCAAGAATGTTTAGAGTAATGATGATTTAATAAAATAAATCAGTCCCGATATATTAGAAAATATCTGAATATTATTAATTTAAATAATATTCCCATAAGGGATAATCTCTATAAAAATAATTGAAGTAGAAGTTTTAAAACTCATACTTGAAATGAATAATAAATAACCAAAGATATACTTATACGAAAGTACGATCTTTATTTGAATAATCAAAAATAAGTTTGATTATCGAAACATTATTTTTAATAAAATAAAGAATATTACTTAATAAATAAGCAGAGTCATAAGTCCTCGAATGAATATTCAAAATAATATTCATTAAATAAAATAAACGGAGTCATAAGTCCTCGAATGAATATTCAAAATAATATTCATTAAATAAAATAAACGGAGTCATAAGTCCTCGAATGAATATTCAAAATAATATTCATTAAATAAAATAAAGTTATCAAATAAACCTTATTCGATTAATAGTTTTGAAAATTATATCTATATATATATTATACTCGGGAACATCGACTCCCGGTTTAGCAATATGTTCACCTTAGGGTCCCCTATACTAAGGGTATACGCAACTACTGCTTATCTCTAGCATAGGTATTATGCAACTTATAAGCAATTGAATCAACAATTAGATATCAAGATTACGAAACAGACATGCATAAATACCATATCAGCATGCTCCAATATATCGCAAGATTTTCTAATAACAATCATGCACTTATCACAAGATAATGCATATACATATATACATCACAACAACAGTATAACGGGTAGAAAACTTGCCTGAGTGTTCCCGGATAGACTTAAGCTTAGAGTGGATCCGATAACCTATAAAAAACAACATAAGTTGGAATTAAACCCCGGTCGCTTAAGAAACTAGACTTTAACCAATTGAACCCTAATGTTCGCTTATGGTTACTTCTACGCTTAACGAATCACATAAGTCGTTCGAGTATCCTCGGCTCCACCATTTTTAATAAATTAACAAATAAGAATTTTAAGGCGATTCTTTCGTGAGTACCCTTCCTACTGACTTATTAACCTTACACAATTGTTTCATACTCCAATTAGTTATTTAAGGACCTTAACCAAGGTTTCAAAGTAAGGCGAGGGGAAATGGTTCGTTCGCGAAACGCCGTTACTTAAAACGGTCGTTTCTCCTAAACCGTTCATCGGAATCAAGCGAACCACATATCACAACGAAGCTCGTAACATGAACTATCTAAACATGGCAATGGTCAAAATCTAACAGTGAGTTCACGGGTCCTGAAGTTAAGAACAAAAATAGTCTAAGGTAAATCGGGTATTACGACGGCTATGTTTACGCGATTACCAAATTTTAAACTACTCCAATCAATCCACAAATCAACCCACAATCATCATTACAACCAAAATCCATCCATACTTTACTACAACAGCCCCAAAATCTCAAGATTTCCAATTTATACTACCCTCAAACATGAACTAAAAGCTGTACTTAAGTTCATTAACCAATAATCCAAGATTTACAACTTCAAACTCATTACAAATCCAACCACACTCTAAGTATACAAGAATCATGCTTCTCATGAACCATACCAAACATAAAAACTCTAAATATTCAAAAGTAGGGATAGGGTATGAGATTATACCTTCCTTGGTGAATAGAAGTAACTAAGGAGCTTAAAACCACCCTTGAAAATCCTTACAAAAGCTATATCTAAACAAAAATATAAGATCAAAATTTTCAAGATCTTGAAAACACTATTCACCCTCATCTTCCATGAATTATTGGAAGAGATTGTGAAGGAAATGGAAGCTTAGATTCATAGGATAGCTATATCTATGTATAATGACCCTTGAATAATTACCTCACAATTTAACAATACTTGGATCTTGGATTTTGATTTTTTTCTCCTTAAAGAAATGAAGAAGCTGAGAGCTTCTTTCTTCAAAATGAAAGTCAACTTGTGTTTTTGTGTTATGATTTGTTTTGTCTTGGTTGATATCCTTTTGTTGTTAATTAACTTTTTACCATGGTAAGAAATGAATGGCTCACAATCAACCAACCAATCCCTCCATTTGTCATGCTTAAGTCACCATGCTTATGTCATCTTTCTCATGTCATCTTCTTACACTTGTCTTCTTCTTGTTGGTGTGATGACATCATCATCCACTAACCTCTTTGATTAACTCTTAATTACTTGGCTAATGATCGCTTATCTGTTATACGGTTCGCTTAACTTTCGTTCTCGTTTATCGTTTGAGGGATCATACCCGGGATCTTATTACTTGGGTTCCCCTAAACCTTTCTCAATATTTTACATTCCTTTTATGATCCTCTCTTATAATCCTTGAATTTAAATCCTTTTCATCATGTTACCTTATACTCAATTCTTTCTGTATCTGGTGGGTTTTCGGGAAAAATCGAAGTGTTCGAATTTGGATTCTGACGATCTTTACATACACTTATATACCATATAGAGTACTAATAAGATCTCAGAATATCAATAAAAGAACCCCTACATAGTGTGGCATGAAAAGTTTTCTTATTCAGCATAATCAGCAAAATCACTATTCATAAGGGTTACAAAAAGTCCAAAATTTTTGGGGTTATTACAGTCTCCCCTCCTGAAAAGGATTCCGTCCCAGAATCAGATAAAAATGAATAGGGATACTTTCTTAGCATTGCACTTTCTAACTCTCAAGTCAATTTTCCCACATTGTGGTTCTACCATCAAACTCTGACTAGTTTGATAACCCTTCTCCTAAGCACTTGTTCTTTTTCAATCTATAACCTTTCCCGGTTGCTCCATGCAGGTTACGTCTGGTTGCATGTCTATGCGCTTATATGCCCCTATTTGTCTGGCATCCGGATTATACTTCCTTAACATTGATACGTGGAACACGTTATGAACTTGCTACAGGTTCGGGGGTAGGGCTAGCTCATATGCTAACTTCCCAATACGTCTTAATATCTCCAAGGGTCCAACAATTCGTGGGCTTAGCTTTCCTTTCTTTCCGAACCTCATCCATCCTTTCCAAGGGAATACCTATAACAGCACTAGGTCCCCTACTTCCCATTCTTTGTCCTTTCATGTCAAATCAACATACTTCTTATGTCTATCTTGGGCTACTACCATCCGTCCTCTGATTAGATCTATTATATCCTTGGTCCTTTGGACCATTGCTGGTCCGGGCATCTTGCGCTTTGCAACATCATCCTAACATAAGGGAGATCGACATTGCGTTCCCTCAAGGATCTCATAAGGTGATATCTTGATACTGACATACGATCTATTATCGTAAGAAAACTCAATCCGCGTTAAGTGATCATTCCAAATTCTTTCAAGTCTATTGCATAGACTCTCATCATAGCTTCTAGCATTATAGCTTTTGCTTCTTAATACCCACTCTTTTCCAGTTCGTAATCGCTACTATCTTCCGTTCCTAATATTTATACTGGTTATACTTTTGCTCGTTAGCATTCTATAACCTTTTAATAAACGTGTTAACATTAGTATCACGAATGTGTTTTCATTCCGAATACCACCATACTCATACTACTCCTTTTTTAACTACTTCTATCTTCGAAAGCTTTACCCATCGTATAGAAGTAAAAGATTTTATTGAGAGATCACTATAATCATGAACACTTGTTACATTACATAGTTAGTAGAGAAGGTGGCCAACCTTTAGTACTTGACAAGCAATTAAACAATAGATGGTATCCTACTAGGCTTCTATCACACAGATAGATAGTCATTCGGCAATACCTCCCCTTCTGGAAGGGTTGTTCTTCTTAGCTTATACAAAATAAAAAGGAGAGAAAAGAACGAATTGAAGAGAATTGTATATGAAAAAGTACTGCCACAAATATCTGGCTTGGAATCTACCTCTGAACTATAGAGGTTTGTCATAGGAGAACAAAACATATGTGTATATATATCAACATCAAGTATTATAACATCATATTTCGCATGCCTATATATTTTGCTATTCCGTCCATTAATTTCTGGACCCATGCTCTTGCTTGAGCTCATAAACAATCACCTTTGAAACTCCCTTGACATCGAAAATCGAATCTGTGATATTATTCTAGACATCATCATTACTAGAATTCTATGCTTGCACCGCAACCTTCCTCGTATAGTAATACGACTCTCTATTGATAAGAAGGAATAAATATTCAATAGGTAGACAATCGACTTAATTAGTCTATCAATGATGACTTATATATCACCACGACCCGATTAGCGGTACTCAATCTCAACATCCATTCCATTACAACTCTTACGCTTGTAATCGGCTCATTACTCGCAGAATCATTGTTGCATTACTATATATGATCCACTGCTGACCTACTGTAGTCATTTATTTTCCTCGAAATCTTAATTGCTAACCATACAGAGTCCATACCTGTCGTATCAAATTCTTCTAAGGAGGTAACATAATCACCATTCATGATTCATGAAGAACACTCCTAATCCTGACGTACATACATGACATGAAGCAGATAAAATTGCAGAAGAGTTTCAATGAAAGCAATGATAGCAGGCTAATACCATTATTAACCATATGTCTTTATTAGGAGACACGAAGCTCAAAGGTTCATTTAGTCCTTTCGTAACATGGTCCTGGTTTATCTCAAGATATGACCTTCTAAGATAGGAAGCCCGCTCACAACGCTACATGAATTAAATCTTTACCAAACTACTATTACGGTTGAGTATCGCACAATCATCAAAAGGAATGTCAATCTTTCACACCATAATATAACCTTCACGGATTTAACCATCATCACTGTATTCCTCTGACACGAGCGCCTATAATTGCTCTCTTACACTTAGAGTGTCGGCCACCTCATTGGCCTTTCCTGATAGTAATAGTTCCTTATAATCAATGTCTTTTGAACGATCTCCAACTAAATTTTCTACCTCATTTCCAATCACTGCTTGTGCAAAAACGCTCTTCCTTACGCTTTGGTGAGAAAGAAAAAAAAATATCACCATTTTTTTTCCAAAAGTTATTGCCTCGGTCATACTTAAGACATCTTTTATCTTAGGTCCTTCTTGTTTTTACCAATCTTGACCTTCATTGGTTCAATTTATACTTTCTCATGGTTTAACATGTGCCCCACTTGGCATTATTATTATTATGTCATATTTGCTTTATCAAAAATTCTATTCTTGAGAACTTTGAATATTACCTTTCTCCTTGTAAAACCTCTAAGGTTATCCTTAAATCCTTCATCCTGTACTCCCTAGGTACATGGCATATCAAGATACCATTTACTAATACTAGAACCATTGTCTATATAGTTCTGAAAACTTTCTCCACTGATCTTTAAAGATTGTTGTTGCTTTAGTCCTTCATTCCGTACCACCCAAACTCATAATGTCCCCATTAAGGGTGAAATGCCAACCTTTACGCATTCCCCCCATGGTTCATCTCAAGTTATCGAGGTTCTATCCTTAATTCCACCTTTAAAAAGGTACTTGCATCCTTCCATGGATAAATCAAGTCATATATCCCCGATAAGGGTATCTTATTCAATCATCCCCACCTCGATAGTCTATACCTAATTTCACAATTACATTCTTATTGAAACCGAGGTCATTCCATATGGCCTCCAAAAGATAACAACGGTTATCCACTTTTCTTTCCTGATTTAGTAATGATAACAGGGATGTTCAGGAATATATTGGGCGTGTTCAACGTGAACTTCTTATTAATAAATCCTCATTCACAACTATTATTTATCTCAACAGTTTTCTCAATATTGGGATATCTCTTATACCTGGTATTTCATAGGTGTTACATACACTTCACATTCTTGAAGGTCACTTCCTTCATCCAATTTCATAATTTCTTACCCTTTTTTTTGTCTCCTCAGTCTATCCGCGTCTTATTATTTATCCTTCGAACTATCTCAAGGTTTCCTGGAATCCTCCCAACTTAAAGGGGATAACATATATGTATCACTTATGCCTTCAAACTTCGACATTACCTCATGGTCAATCACCATCACCCTGATGATTACCCACTTCTCTTATCTTTATTGATAGGGTTTCTTAGGATTATCCATACCTAACTCCCTTATCACTTCTCAACTCTATTTCCTTTATATCCCTTTATACTCCTTCTCCTTTCAGACTTTTATTTTCATTTCTATTACCACCATTACATGAACCAACATGACATAAGCATTGATTTCAAACATCCCGTCATTCTGGATTCGTGTCCTCAAAACGAATCTTGACAACTTAGATTTATAATTCATCATACTCGTCCGCCTTTGTTCTGGCTCTAAAGCTTTTAAACTACCTCCATAACCTTGGGAAGTACTTTCCCGAAAATAATTGACTGAACTTTAATCAGTTTATTATAACCTCTGGCTTCGTGCCTTTCTTGGCCTTTCACCAGCGGGTGGCCTCTCTCTTAGGAGGGTAAGTGACAAAAATAGTCTTTTCCGCTTCGTCAATCATTTAGAATCTCAAATGATTCCTATATTTCCTTTAGTCAGGCTCTTGCCTCGACTGGGTCAGCTTGTTCCTTGGAACTCTAAGAGCTTAGCCACTTAAAGGTCCTGAAAGAATTTCTCACCGCATTGTTTCCTCAGGGTGGTGGTTGGGGATAATAGTCTAAGTTCTGTCTAGAATGGTCCATGAATTGTCGTATATGAGTACCGTCTCGGGTCTCCTTTCCTTACTCGACTTCTGTTTCCTTAGTCTGAACGTTCCCTCCTTCTCCCCATAATCAGGGTCATCCTACATATTTTAAATCCTCATTTTCCACTTCATTATGTAATGGGTTCCTTCTATCTTGATGGCGACCTCCCTGACTATCACGTTCAGGGTTTGCTCTAAATCTTATTCCTCAAACTAGCTTTCATCTAAGATCTCATCTTTAAGCTCTTGAACATTTTGAACCCAAATTCTGTAGGAACACCTCATTATTCCCTTATCATCGTTCTTGGTATTAATCTCTTCTCCAGTCATTGGCTTTCTGCCTTCATTCATCAATTTTTCTTGGCACAATATGATCTTTTTCAATAATTCGGGTTGTATTACAATCTCAAACAGCTTTTCGGTACCGGCTCCGGTTACCTTCACTTCTATATCCATTTTCTCGAAATCTTTTATCTACTCTTTCGAGGACATTATTATCTTGAGTTTCTCCTTTCTACTAAGGGCATTAGCCACCATTTTGGCTTTCCCTAGATGATAAAGAATCTCATAATCGTAATCCTTGATTAGCTCTAACCACCTCCTCTGGCGCATGTTGAGCTCTTTCTGCGTTAAAATGTACTAGAGCACTTATGGCTTGTGCAAATCTCGCACTTCGCTCCATACACGTAGTGCCTCCAATCTTTAAGGCAAAACTATTGCCACGAGCCCAAGCTCATGGGTAGGATATCGGATTTTCATATTCCCTTAATTATCTTGACGCGTACGCGATTACCTTGTTGTGCTGTATAAGAAGCAGCCTAATCCTTTGTGCGACGCGTCACTTCAAATCACAAAATCTCCTTTTTCCATCTGACAATGCCAACATAGGGGTTGTCACCAATCTTTGCTTCAGTTCTTGGAAGCTGTTCTCGCATTTCTCTGTCCATTCAAACTTCTCAGTCTTACGAGTAAGCCGCATTACACGGGATGTGATCTTTGCAAACTTGAACGAACCTCCGGTAGTAACCGGCGAATCCTACCTTTAGCAGTCACCTTGACTACGATCATCAATTCCTCATCGGTCCTTTCTTCATTCTTGTCAGGATCTCCCACGGGATCCTCTTCAGCAACAATCCCTTCTGGGATAACATCCTTAACCGCTACATCCTTAATATGAATATCATATGGTCCCTCATTAGAACGCTCTATCGGATACACAATCTGGTCTCCAATAAGTAATAAAACATCTTCGCACTGTTGATCCTCAACCTCAGGGTTCAAAGTCCCGCTACCATTTATGATAACGAACTACGCTTCTATCACGATATTTATAAGGGTTCCCATAAGGGTTTTAACTATCAGTACTACGTTAGGTAGTCCGACTATAAACTTGGCAAGAGTTCTTATTATCTTAGTGAACTTATTATCTTAACGTCACATCATCTCTGAGGTTTATAATGCTTAGCTCTGATACCATTTCTGTAACACCCCCAAATCCGGGGTCGGGGATCCGGGTTGTCACGAGTTCCATTTCCCTTAATAATACTTAATCTTAATAATCAACCAACTACTGCATACTGTGACCCCATAATATACACACACATCACAAGTTATAGTCTCAAAGATGAATATCCAAAAATAACACAAGTCATTTTATTCCATAATTATAAGCCATTACACCTCAAAAGGGTTTCTGAAAATTTTTACATATTTCTTGCCATTATTATAATTCATAAATATACATAAGTCTGGCACAACAAAAGCTGAAAGCCTAGCCTATTGGTAGTTCCTACCTCAGCTACAATGGCATCAACGCCTACAGGAAACTGCGGAACGTTTCCTAACCGCTCATGAGTTGGGAGCTTGATCCTGTTCATCTTGTCTATCTGTTATTGTGTGATGAAAGAAGAAAGCAAGGGTGAGCAACATGCCCACCGAAATAATATTTATAATAATTAACAATATATGGGCATTCTCATAGTACTCATGAAAGTCTTGGTCAAGAAGAAATGAACCAAGTTTGATATCTTAATGCGACGAAGTCACAAAATATTCAGTATATATATCTATACATATATACTTCTCAAATCTTTGAAATCCTCTGACATGTATAATATACACAGAGTTCCAATTTATAACTGTATAAAATATCATTGCAAGGTGATCTCATATATCTAACCTTGTCTCAACGTTTTTCTGAAAATCTTTGTCATGCATAAGATAATAATTTTCTAGATATTAAAATGATCATTTATCGTATTAAAAAATTATTTCCGTGTAAATGCAAACTCGTTCGGGATAATATTTCAATATATACAGAGGCCCGTGCCTCGCACTGGCTTTTACGCTAGTCTATATATTTAATGGCAACCAAGGGCAAATTGAGCCATTTTATGTTGAAAAATAATAAAAATGCCATCCTCATATAATTTATGTTAAAAATAAGTATAACATTGTATCTCCTAAGAATCGAACACTAAACCTCCTACTCAAACATTTCATGGCACTACCATGGTGGCGCCCCAAAAACCGGGGTCAGGAGTCTCGGAGGCCACGCCATCTAAACTCTTACAACCACGCACTCACACTACAATATATAAATACTCACGCTTCACGACCCCACACTTATCACACACACACACACACTTACAGTTTATTGTCTTGGAAACGAACCATTCATAACTAAAGTAATTTCAACCATCAAGTGATAATTATTACAACCCAAAAGTGATTTAGTTTTACCGGAGAGTAACCTTTAAGTAAGGCTAGTCCGCCGGCCAAATATACGTTTCTTATTTCTTACCTTACATAAGTCATACTTATAAATAAGCTGAACTAAAAACAACTGAAAACTAATCCAGCTTTTTCTGACTACCTGTGGTACAACACCAAACAATCTACGGAACAACTGGCCATTTCCTACCCGTTTCCTGGCTGTGGTTCTCATGGCAGGCATCTTGATTCACTGTTGTGTTGTGTCAATTTAAGAAAATAAGTGTGAGCTATAATGCCCAGCATAATAAAGTACAGTATGAAAATGTCTGTATGATAACATCATATATGATAATTATGTTTTATTCGAAAGTAGTTTTCCTTGGTGATACACACATTCTTATGAAAACAATTCTTTAAGGGATTTTATTATCCTGCAAATACCTTAATAGTAATCCCAGCACCTAGGCTTGGGTTACGGTATTGCATCTCAATTCCAATTGGAAGAATTAGGACACTCGTTGGAGCCACCATATACGATGATCAGTCGTAATACTATAATAGTAACCTTTTCTACTAGTAGAAGGACGACACCTTCGTATCCCGGTTATCACCCTTGCCGCATTCGGGCTACGTGTCCCATTTTTGGGTATACACATACTTCACAAGTTCCTGAGTACACTGAGTACCTTCGCCTGCGGTACCTTTGGTAGTCCATCTAGCACACATAGTACCAGAGTTTACCCCTCTCTTGTCCTTTAAAAGAATTCTATCAATCTCGAGAACTCGAACCACATCGCAGCTCCCCAAGCGTTTTGCTTGTTGATAGAAATAGCTTATCTCTCTAAGATATAAGTGTATATATGTATATACGTACTTCTGAGATTTTCGGAGGAAGTACTAAGGATGTGAGTTGACCGTTGTCAACTGATAATTAAATAAGGGGGAAAAGTTTCTCCTTGAAACTATATTCAAAATCGGGATAATATTCACCAACGATTTAAAATTATTCGAATGATATTCCGAAATTAGGAAGTATATTTTAAATCAGGATCTATGAATTTTCAATCAATAATAAACCCTTTAAGAATAATAATTAATTAAATAATAGTCGATAAATAGTTAAACCTCGAATGAGTTTACTCTTTAAAAGAATATTTCAAATAATATTCCTCAACTAGTTTGTGTCTACATAATTAATAATCTATAATGATTAATCGGGTTTGAAATAAATAATCGTTGGAGTATACTACTCCCATAATAAAGGAATAAGTATATAGTATTTATTATTCGAACCATAAAATATAGTTGAGGTAATATGATCGTTGGGAAATCGCTTTAATAAAAGTTCGAGATATTTCAATGTTTCGTAAGTGGACGATGAGTCCCTTTAAAACATACTATTATGGACTTATAATCGCCCTATAATATCACCGGAATGATTCCCGGGTTTTCATCTTAAAGTCTGACCGACTCTCGGTCTTATAATCATACATCACACTTAAAGCGGAATTAAATATTTTACGATATATACGTATCGTACACCATCGCTATATTATGCGAAAATTCAACAACTACGTATCATGGCAAACATGGTATTTATGCAATTATAGTAAAATAATTCTTTCACAACATAACAGTAAAATGGAGTTGGGTTCGTAAACTTGCCTGGGTATCTCGAGGTGGAGGATGCTCTAGGTTCCGCTCGGAAATTTATAACCATAAACACAATTCACTTCGTTAGATCCTGTCCTAATTTACGGCGACTCGCACTCATGTGCTACTTATTATGCACCCTATCAACTTATACTACCCTTATTATTTCTTTAAGTCATTATTCACATTATGGTCACTTCATTCTTCTAAGTATCTTAGGTTCATTCTCATTATCGTCGTCGGCTCCGCTTATGGATTCTTACGGAATCAGTTAGAAAATAATTGGGGATATCTATTCCTCATTGCGTCTTCAAGTTACCAAGTTGATTCCTCAACATTTTGATTTCTCCATAAGATCCTAACCAGCTTCACAGTCTTGTTCCTCATCACTTGTTCTTTCTGGTCCATTATCCTTACTGGCTGCTCGATGTAGGTCAGGTCTGATTGTAAATCTACCTGCTCGTATTCTATTACATGTTGTACATCTGCATGGTACTTCCTTAACATGGACACATGGAACATGTTGTGTATTTGTTACAAATTAGGAGGCAAGGCGAGCTCGTAAGCTAGAGGTCCTATTCTCCTCAAAATTTCAAAGGGTCCTATGAATCTGGGACTCAGATTCCCTTTCTTTCCAAATCTCATCACTCCTTTCCACGGAGATACCTTCAATAGCATAGAATCTCCTACTTCATATTCCCTATCCTTCCTGGTCTGGTCGGCGTACTTTTTTTGTCTGTCCTGGGCTGCTACCAGTCTTTTCCTGATGAGTCCTACCATTTCCCTGGTCTGCTGAACTAACTCTGGTCCTAATATCTTGTGTTCTCCAACTTTGTCCCAACACAGGGGAAAGTGACATCTTCTTCCTTAAAGAGCTTCATACGGGGCATTCCTATGCTAGCACGATAACTATTGTTGTAAGCAAATTCGATTAGGGGTAAGTGGTCATCCCAATTTCCTTTGAAATCAATGGTACATACTCGTAGCATATCTTCTAGGGTCTGAATAGTCCTTTTGATTTGTCCATCAGTCTGGGGGTGGTAAGCAGTACTCATATTTAGTCTGGTGCCTATGCATTCCTGGAAGCTTCTCCAAAATCGGGAATTAAACCTTGGGTCTCTATCTGACACTATGGCTCCAGGAACACCGTGTCTAACTACTATTTCCTTCAAGTAAATATCCACCAACTTGTCTACGGTGTATCTTTCATTGATTGGTAGGAAGTGTGCGGACTTGGTCAATCTATCTATGATAACCCATATGGTATCGTGATTGGTCTTTGTTCTTGGTAAGCCTGTCACAAAATCCATGGTTATATGCTCCCATTTCCATTCCAGAATTTCTAGGGGTCATAATAGTCCACTAGGTCGCTGATGTTCAGCCTTCACTATAACGACTCGTGTATTTCTGTATTATTTAAATGCGAAATTATGGAATTATTAAATGAATAATATATGTGTATAGCTTCTGTCAGCTATGTGTTGTTTTACTTTTTTCTATGTGTGTGAATTACGGTATCCAGGGTAGTTCGTGTAGATAATTATGGGCGTGTATTGAATTGTTTCCACTTTTAAAAGTGGATCTAATACAAGTTTATTTGTGTAAATATGTGGATTGTCTCTAAAATTGTTTTTATGACTTTATAATTTCAATATTTATTTTTGGGATTTTATAAAATTTAGAAATCAATATTTCATCAATTATTTAATCCTGTATGATTTTCTGATTTCATTTATTTGTAAAATCTGTATTTAATTCCCGAATTCTTCAAAAATTATGAAACTCATATTTATATAGGTTTGGAATATTCCGAGAATTTTAAAATTATTTTGGAAATTTTTGGGATTAATTTCACCCGCAAGTTGATTCGTTTAATTGATAAAAGCGGGTATAAATTACATTTCAGGATTTTTTTTAAATTATGAAAATTACATTTTTATATACTCCGGGATATTTCTAACATTTTAAGACTATTCTCGTAATTTTTTGGAATTGTTTTCTGTGCACCTCAGCCCTTTAATTTCAAATTGTGGGCTTGTGATCGAAATCCGGGACACGTGTACATTCATTTGATACGTGTCAAATTGTTATAACAGGGTGATACACTTGTTGTAAAGAGCTTGGCTAAAATAATAATTATAATAAATAAATAAATAAAAACTCAAAACAATCAGATAAATATAACACCCCAATCTCTCTCCATTTCTTGTCTCAATCTCTCGACATCTCTTTCACCCGAGTAGCTCTCATGAATCTCTGGTTCTTGCGGGTTTTCCCCTCTCGATGACTCCTCTTTTCCTCTTTGTCTTCTCTGTTTCCACTGCTGCCACCGCGGCCATCCAACTCCGGTTGGTTCCATTCGCTAGTTCCGTTTTCTTTGCCTGATTGTATATATATGTGTATATACATGCGTATTCAGTTGGGTGTTCTGTGTGCTTGCTGTGCCCCTGTTTTATCCCCTGATTTATGCCGCCTGTTTCCATTCTTCCGGTTTCCGCCGGCTACTTTCTGGCGAGGCGACCGGGCGCGTGTGTTGCGTGCCTCTGCATATGTGTCCATGTGGTTTGGTTACTGTTGCCGCGAGTAGTTGGGTCCTTGTTTTGTAGTTTCTTCAATTAAAGTATAAACTGAAAATTTTTATTCATTTATTTTCTGCAGAATTATTTGAAGGCAATTCATGAAATAAGTTATATTTCGTGCAGGAATAATTGTAATTAATTGGTGAAATATGCGTTGGAAACCCGAAATTAATCGGGTACCCGTAAGTTTCGCCGCCGTCGGTGATGAGCCTCGGTGAGCCGACGGTGGACTGTGATTATTAATTCTGAGTCCTACAATTTAAAATATAAAACACAAATAATAATGAATAACTATATTTAATTGGTATTTGAAAATTTGTGGATTGATATTGTTTGGTTCGGATTGTGAATTGTAATTGTGGTTTGTGAAACTGTAATGATTGGATTGTTGGTTTATTAATCGTTGAGACGTCGTGTTGTCGACGGGTAGGCCGCTGAACAGAGGAGGTGCTGCCCGAATTTTTGGAAATTAAATTCGAAAATGGGGGACGTACCCTGTAATTATCTGAAAGTCGAACAAGTATAAATAATTATATACATATATCTTGTACGAAACCTGATTGTATGATGTGGTGAATGTTTTGTCAAAATCCAGTAGCCCTAATTTCGTAAAATGACAAGTATACATATTTTCTGAAAATGAACACCAAACCGATTTCTCGAGAACGTGAACCCTGACTGTTGGATGTGTTATTGTATTGTTATAATGTATATAATTACGAGTCGGGTTTGAATATCGTTGGGTAGAATTGGTGTCGAGGATATGTCAAGCATACCTAGACGTCTAACGTAGGATATTTCGGCTCTGTAGGTTATAGTTGAAGGACTCCAGAAGTGAAATCGAACTAAGAATAACCTAGTGATCAGTTGACATGTGTAACGAGGTTCCAAGCGAAGAACCTGAACGTTGAAGTCGGATCCAGGATAGTCTGATAGTAAGGCGATAAAGCCAAGTGTCCAAGTTAGTCCAAGGTCGATCGGTAATAGTGGTAAAGCTCTGCAAGGCAAGTACCCCTGACCATTCTTTTATGGTTCAGTATGTATGAATAGCTAAATGTTTTATTCTCGTAATGGAATAGAAACATTTTAAGTTACGTATCCCCTGTAGTTATAAATCACTATTTTTAAATTATTTTGGGGAAAAGTAACTTCGCAAGGTACCTATCTCGAATGAAATGATTTGCGAACTGGATTTTTTATGTGTGCTGGTTAAATAAATGATTTTAAAAATGAGATAGGTATAAGTGTTTTGAAAACTGGATAAAACGGTCAGATATGGGATACATTGGGGCCAGAGTAGGCCTATTGAAGTGGCGTAAGAGGCTAATTCGGTTGCGCGCACTATAAAACCGATTAGTCCAGCAGGTTAGAGACCTAGCTAGTCTCTGAGTTCCGGAACAGGTATATAGGATGGCAATGGGAGCTGTCCGGTGTTGATAGCATGATCAACTATTTTCACATATCCACTAAGTATCTGATTTGGGTTTTGCGGTTCCGTAGTGGAACAAGTGATTTATACAGTGGATTTGGAAATGAAAATAACATGCTATAATTTAACTCTGGTATTTATACACATAACACTATTGATGTTATTGTTTTACAGAGCATGCTAGTTTTTGTATCCAGTTTACACCTGTTTTACTAACGAATTATGAATTCTGTTCCTATAACTGCTTTACTTTAAATCGTTTTATAAGTTATTCATATAGTGGTACTGGTGAGCAATTGATTGTTCACCCTTGCAGAATGTTTTATATATGTATTGTAGATGCCTAGGAGATTCTTCCATGGTAGTTGGGGCAGAGTTCCAGTTCCTGTCGTGTCAGGCTCCTCTGAGATGGTTGTGTTGGACCAATGGTGGTCTGTTGAGTTGCTGTATTAAGTTAACTGCGGTGAGATGATTGTTGTAAGTTGGTTTGTGTTAGTTTTAATCTAAATCATACTTAAACCTGGAAAAGATCTTGGTAAAGGGGTCGTAGTTATATTTTATCATTAACTTGTCTATCTTATGGTTGTTGTTGATGACGTCAACTCCTGACCTCGGGGTTGAGGCCGTCACAGTTGGAATCAGAGCTACAGGTTTGAGTCCCTGATTTAGGTTAGGAATGGAGTCAAAAGAGTGCAAGAAGGTTTATGTGTAGATGTGAGTCAACAACTCAATCAGAGGAGCGAGTCTATGAGTTTAGCCAAGGGTTTCGCAAGCGTAACCCTGACGTTTGTTGAGGGTTGAATGGAACTGCCCTAACCTAGAGTACGTTCCCTTCGTAGATGTATTATTAGTAATGTCCGATAGAGAATTCTAGTTTCCCTCTCGGGAGTTCGTGTCTGATTGAGAGAATTCAGCTTCTGAGCAGACCTTTGATGTGACAGCTGAAGAGACGCCAACGTTATTTCTAAATATCGCATTTTCTATGTCAAGGAATGTTACTAGACCGAGTGTGTGATCTCGGTGAGTTCGGATAGTATGAAAACTAAGTTTCATGAATTAGGCGGATCAGAACTGTGGTTTGTATCTTTGAATCTTTATACTTCTTTCTTGAGACGTATTTTGTTTCCATAATAATTGTTTCCTATTTCATAAGTTGCTTATTTTTCTGTGAGAAAGCTGAGAACTCGAAGTAAGAAACTTAGGATTCTGTTGATCCTATTATAAATCTGATTTTCTCCCTCCCTATTTGCAAATTTCTATTTAAACACTGTCTCTTTTCTCTGTGATTCTATCAGTTGATTGGGGCAAATAATGCATATGAATTGACCATTGTCTATGTGACAAAAGGGTCTGGTGGGACGCCACCAAGTTATGTATTGTGAACTGTGCGGTACTACGACTGGCCATTTTATGTACTTGTATGGTTGCTCTCAGTCATACCTACATCTTCTTCACAGTTTCTTCTTATTTGATTCCCTTGAGTTGAAATTTCTTTTGATATTCTATGATAATGAATTTCTGTGATTGGATGGTTCTCGTTATTGAAAACAAGTCAGAGTAACTGTCAGGAAGAAGGAAAGCTTTATATCAGGGTGTCATTGGAGAGTAAAGGTAATCGGGAGAGCTCAGGATCTAAGGATGGAATTATAGCCTCGGTAAAGGTAATTCAGTGTTTGATGGATCATTTGAGGGTGATGAGAAATCCTCCCTAAAGAAAAGGTTAACTGAATTTTGGACTAGGGTGCCTGGAAGAATTTAGCGTTCCTTAAGTTGACCTGATTTACCAGCTTGTTCTAGGTAATGGGTGGTTGATATAGCCAGATAGGTCTCGTAGTATATCCGATTGATGTTAATGTGATAATTAAGTAGTGGCGGAAAGTTAGTCAGTTGCTGTTGCATCGAGGATATATGCTATGGTATTTGGTTTCTTTGTATTTTAGTTCCCTGAACTGTTGTTGATTCTGCTACTATCATTGTTACTGTGATTGCTAGTGCTATTAATGTACATTTCCTTGGTAAATGGGCCCCGATATTAAAGACCTAGGTATTTTATTTGGCAGCATTTTCCTGATACAGGTGCCCCGTTTAAACGGTGATATCTTTTGTTAAACATTTTGCTATATTTTGAATGAATTCATTTATATATTCCAGGAAAATGCCATCCAAGAAAGTTACCCAGTCTAGAAAAAAAATATATAGTAGTAGTTTTGTAGTGGGTCCAATTATAAATAAAATTCTAGACTTGTTGTGCAAGCAGCAGCAACAACAGTTGCAGCTAATCCAACAGGTTCAGTAACAACAACTACTGTTGCAGTAGCCACAGCAACCCAAGTGTTTGTTTCAAATCTTATCAGAATGTTAACCTCTTCGAGTTTAAAAGTGAACCTAATCCACTAACTGCTGGAGCATGGTTAAAATAAATGGAGGAAGTTTTCAACCTCGTTCTAGTAAGTGATAACCTTAAGACGGATTATGCAAGCTATTTCTTGAAAAATGAAGTGAATTATTGGTGGGAGTCAATCAGAGTGTTAGAAGGAGAAGGCCCTATTCTATGGGCTAGGTTTACTGAGTTGTTTTTGGAAAAGTATTTCCCAAATTATGTGCGGAGTCAAATGGAAATTGAGTTTCTAGAACTGAAATAAGGTGAAAGAAGTGTGTTAGAATTTGAGGCCAAATTTACAGAATTGGCCCAGTTAGTTCCTAAGTATGTAAGTACGGAGAGTCAGAAGGCAAGGAGGTTCCAACAAAGGTTGTAGCCTGAAATTTGCAGAGGAATTGTGGCGTTGCAACTCTAGACATACTCCTCTATGGTTCAGGCCGCCCTGATAATGGAAAGTGAGCAAAAGTTGACTGTTAGGAACAAAAGTGATAAGAAAAGGAAGTCAGAAGGTGTTAAGGATAAAGCAAACCAAGGAGGATCCATTCAAGGATTTGAGAATTGGTTTGGCCGGAATAGGAGTAAGAGATTCCCGAGATAGAGTTTATTTCAGGATAGATCTAGTGCTATTTCAGTTGCTTCCACTTCAGCCCAGTCAGTTAAGTGAGCAGTAGATTGTAAGTCCTGTGACAGGAGACGCAGTGGTACGTGCAAGAAAAATGTGCGATGTTTCAGGCATTGACATAAGGGTCATTATGCATCGGAATGTAATCCAGAAAATCCAGGAGTTATGTATTACATTTATGGAAAGAGTGGGCATGTTGTAAGGAGTTGTAGAATGATTATTCAAGATACTATATCACAAGGGTCAACATCCAGTTCTGTCAGAGATAGAACTTTCAAAAGAACCAAGAAATCAAGCGGTTAGAAGTTGGACGTTGTTGCAGTTAATCTGACACCCTCTAAGCTAGAGGGGTTTGGTGTGATTTTAAGATTGAGTTGGTTGTCCTGTATTATGGCAAGGAATGGTTTTTATAAAAAGTGAATTGTGAAGTGTATAGAAGCCAATGGTAAGGTAAGTTCTAGGTGCAGAAGCAATATAAGAAGTTCTTCCAATCATGAGAGAAAAAGAGTAATAAGCTAAGAATATAAGGTAGACCCACCATTTGTAAAGAGACGAAGAAGAAAATATTTAAGCTGGAGGAAGTTGAGTAATGAATAATTGCCCTGGAGTCTCTGAAGGCCAGTGGAAAAAAATAATTAGTTTGATAACGGTTAAAGTTATGGGAAAGGAAAGTGAACATACTAGATATAGTTCTCTGGGATGCACCAGTGATATTGCTGGAAAAAAAGAAGGAAATTATGAGATTGTGTACTGATTATCGGGAAGTTTAACAAAATGATAGATAAGAATAGGTAACCTCTATACATAGTTGGTTACTTATGTGACTTAATGCAAGGAGTGTGTTGTTTCTCGGAGGTTGACTGTTGACTGAGGATCCAGCCTGAGGACATATCAAAGATTGTGATGAGAGTGGGTTATGAATGTTGCAAGTTCTGGTGATAATATGTGGAGTAATAAGTGTATCAGCTGACTATAAGGAATTAAATACATGGTGTATAAGGAATAGTTGGACGGTGTAGTTGTATTTATTGATAACATCCTCAGCTGTCTAAGGATTAAGAAAGTCTGTGTAGAACGCCCCAGGATTTCCCTATAAAGATTAGAAGGGAAGCAATTATACGCTAAGTTTTAAAATATGAATTTTGGTTGAAAATAACAAAAGATTTGGAGCATTTCATTAACCACCATTTAAGTAAAGTTAGTGTAGTAGTTCTTATGCCTCGTGCAGGGAAAAATGATTAAATATAGGCAAGATTGCCAAGGAATCAGTAAAGGAATTGGAAACTGTGGGAATTGAAGTTGAGTATCTGAAGGTGATGAGAAGTTAGTATATAAGATTATTTCCCAGCCTTAACTAATGGAAATGAGTAAGAAGTGATCGGATGTTGGAAATTAAATTGAAAATCAGTATTACCTATCACCCTTAGACAGAGGGTTAAAATGAGAAGATGATTTAGACAATATAAGAGGTGTGGAGAGTATATATATGATGGGTTTAAAAAGTGAACCGCGATAGTCACCTACCATGGATTGAGTTTTCTATGATAATAGTTATCACGCAAGTATGAAAATGTTATTTTGTGAAGTGTTGTATGGACATAAGTGTGGGTCCTCACCCTAGTGAGAGCAAGTGGAAGTAGAGATATTGTTAAGTCTTGAATTAATTCAGTACATCCAGAGTGTGGTGGTGTGGACTCAGAAAAGAATTCAAATAGCTCATGATAGATAAAGAGAGAAAGCGGATTTGCATCGAAAGAATATAAATATATAGAATTAGGATCGTGGTTCAGGCAAAAGTTTCCCCTTGGAAGGGATTGATAAGCCTGAATAGAAGGAGCAAGTAGAGTCCTAAATGTGCTGAACCGTCCGAGGTATAAAGAAATATAGGTAAGGGTACATAGGAGTTGGCGTTGTTACCGCAGTTGCAGTATATATATAAATAGTATGCTATCCGTGTCAAATGTAAAAGCGGTAGGTATCTGATTCGAACCCAGTCGTTGATTGAGAGCTAAGGGGGCTCTCATCCGAATTTGTTTTGCGTAGAATGGTCGATCCGAATTCTAGTTTGTTAAAAAGTGAATTCTTAAGAATGAATTTATGTCTATTCTGAGTATGGTTAGAATAAATCCTTTAATAGAAGAGTCTGTCTAGAAGTTAGAGTCGGATATGCTTGACAAATATCCTCACTTATTTAGTTAAGTCAGATTCCGAGGACAAAATTTTTTTAAGGGGGGAAGGATATAATGACTCGTGTATTTTTGTATTATTTAAATGCGAAATTATGGAATTATTAAATGAATAATATATCTGTATAACTTCTGTCAGCTATGTGTTGTTTTACTTTTATCTATGTGTGTGAATTATGGTATTCAGGGTGGTTCGTGTAGATAATTATGGGCGTGTATTGAATTGTTTCCACTTTTAAAAGTAGATTTAATACAAGTTTATTTGTGTAAATATGTGGATTGTCTCTAAAATTGTTTTTATGACATTATAATTTTAATATTTATTTTTGGGATTTTATAAAATTTAGAAATCAATATTTCATCAATTATTTAACCCTGTATGATTTTCTGATTTCATTTATTTGTAAAATCTGTATTTAATTCCCGAATTCTTCAAAAATTATAAAACTCATATTTATTTAGGTTTGGAATATTCCGGGAATTTTAAAATTATTTTGGAAATTTTTGGGATTACTTTCACCCGCAAGTTGATTCGTTTAATTGCTAAAAGCGGGTATAAATTGTGTTTCAGGATTTTTTTTTAAAATTATGAAAATTACGTTTTTATTTACTCAGGGATATTTCTAACATTTTAAGACTGTTCTCGTAATTTTCAGGAATTGTTTTCTGTGCACCTCAGCCCTTTAATTTCAAATTACGGGCTTGTGATCGAAATCCGGGACACGTGTACATTCATTTGATACGTGTCAAATTGTTATAACAGGGTGATACACTTGTTGTACAGAGCTTGAATAATAATAATAAATAAATAAAAACTCAAAACAATCAGATAAATATAACACCCCAATCTCTCTCCATTTCTTGTCTCAATCTCTCGGCATCTTTTTCACCTGAGTAGCTCTCAGGAATGTCTGGTTCTCGCGGGTTTTCCCCTCTCGGTGACTCCTCTGTTCCTCTTTGTCTTCTCTGTTTCCACTACTGCCGCCGCGGCCGTCCAACTCCGGTTGGTTCCGTTTGCTAGTTCCGTTTTCTTTGCCTGATTGTATATGTATGTATATATACATGCGTATTCAGTTGGGTGTTGTGTGTGCTTGCTGTGCCCCTGTTTTGTCCCTGATTTATGCCACCTATTTTCATTCTTCCGGCTGCCGCCGACTACTTTCCGGCGAGGCGACCGGGCGCGTGTGTAGCGTGCCTCTGCATATGTGTTTATGTGGTTTAATTACTGTTGCCGTGAGTAGTTGGGTCCTTGTTTTGTAGTTTCTTCAATTAAAGTATATACTGAAAATTTTTATTCATTCATTTTCTGCAAAATTATTTGAAGGCAATTCGTGAAATAAGTTATATTTCGTGCAGGAATAATTGTAATTAATTGGTGAAATATGTGTTGGAAACCCGAAATTAATCGGGTACCCGTAAGTTTCGCCGCCGTCGACGATGAGCCTTGGTGAGCCGATGGTGGACTGTGATGATTAATTCTGAGTCCTACGATTTAAAATATAAAACACAAATAATAATGAATAACTATATTTAATTGGTATTTGAAAATTTATGGATTGATATTGTTTGGTTCAGATTGTAAATTGTAATTGTGGATTGTGAAACTGTAATGATTGGATTGTTTGTTTATTAATCGTTGAGACGTCGAGTTGTCGATGGGTAGGCCGATAAACAGAGGAGGTGCTGCCCGAATTTTTGGAAATTAATTTCGAAAATGCGGGACGTACCCTGTAATTATCGGAACGTCGAACAAGTATAAATAAGTATATACATATATCTTGTACAAAACCTGATTGTATGATGTGGTGAATGTTTTGTCAAAATCCAGTAACCCTAATTTCGTAAAATGACAAGTATACGTATTTTCTGAAAATGAACACCAAACCGATTTCTCGAGAACGTGAACCCTGACTGTTGGATGTGTTATTGTATTGTAATAATGTATACAATTACGAGTCGGGTTTGAATATCGTTAGGTAGAATTGGTGTCGAGGATATGTCAAGTATATCTAGACGTCTAACGTAGGATATTTCAGATCTGTAGGTTCTAGTTGAAGGACTCCAGAAGTGAAATCGAACTAAGGATAACCTAATGATCAGTCGACAAGCATAACGAGGTTCCAAGTGAAGAACCTGAACGTTGAAGTCGGATCCAGGATAGTCTGATAATAAGGCGATAAAGCCAAGTGTCCAAGTTAGTCCAAGGTCGATCGGTAATAGTGGTAAAGCTCTGCAAGGCAAGTACCCCTGACCATTCTTTTATGGTTCAGTATGTATGAATAGCTAAATGTTTTATTCTCATAATGGAACAGAAACGTTTTAAGTTACGTATCCCCTGTAGTTATAAATCACTGTTTTCAAATTATTTTGGGGAAAAGTAACTTCGCAAGGTACCTATCTCGAATGAAATGATTTGTGAACTGGATTTTTTATGTGTGCTGGTTAAATAAATGATTTTAAAAATGAGATAGGTACAAGTGTTTTGAAAACTGGATAAAACGGTCAGATATGGGATACATTGGGGCCAGAGTAGGCCTATTAAGGTGGCGTAAGAGGCTAATTCGGTTGTGCGCACTATAAAACCGATTAGTCCAGCAGGTCAGGGACCTAGCTAGTCTCTGAGTTCTGGAATAGGTATATAGGATGGCAGTGGGAGCTGTCCAGTGTTGATAGTCTGATCAACTATTTTCACATATCCACTAAGTATCTGATTTGGGTTTTGCGGTTCCGTAGTGGAACAAGTGATTTATACAGTGGATTTGGAAATGAAAATAGCATGCTAGAATTTAACTCTGGTATTTATACACAGCACACTAGTGATGTTATTATTTTACAGAGCATGCTAGTTTTTGTATCCAGTTTACACTTATTTTACATGTTTCTAACGAATTATGAATTCTGTTCCTATAACTGCTTTACTATAAATCGTTTTATAAGTTATTCATATAGTGGTATTGCTGAGCAATTGATTGCTCACCCTTGCAGAATGTTTTATATATGTATTGCAGATGCCTAGGAGATTCTTCCGTGGTAGTCGGGGTAGAGTTCCAGTTTCTGTCATGTCAGGCTCCTCTGAGATGGTTGTGTTGGACCAAGGGTGGTCTGTTGAGTTGCTGTGTTAAGTTAACTGTGTCGAGATGATTGTTGTAAGTTGGTTTGTGTTAGTTGTAACATAAATCATACTTAAACCTGGAAAAGATCTTGGTAAAGGGGTCGTAGTTATATTTTATCATTAAATTGTCTATCTTATGGTTGTTGTTGATGACGTCAACTCCTGACCCCGGGGTTGAGGCTGTCATATTCACTCTTTGGCATGTCAAACACTTGCTACCCACTCTGCTACTTCTCTCTTCATGTTAGGCCACCAATAATATTCCTTAAGGTCACGCTAAATTTTTGTACTTCCTGGGTGGATTGAATATCTAGAGCTGTGCCCTTCGTGCAGCAACTCATCCTTTAACTCGTGCACATTTAGAATGCAAATTCAGGACGCATACCTCATGATCCCTTTCTCATCCTTCTCGCACCTCACTTCTTCACCGGTCAATGTTCCTCTTTCCTCACGCATCTTCTTTTCCTGACATACTCGTATCTTTTCAGTCAGCTCCGGCACTAGCTTAATCTCAAATAATCCTTCCGTTCCCTAACCGGTCATCCTCACGTCAATTTCCATCTTCTCAAATTCTTTAATTAACTCTTCTGATGTCATTATCATCTTGAGTCTTTCCTTCCTATTAAGGGCGTCAGCCACCACATTGGCTTTACCCGGGTGATACAAAATTTCACAGTCGTAGTCTTTTATCAACTTTAACCACCTCCTCTGTCTCATGTTCAGTTCCTTCTGAGTGAAAATATATTTGAGGCTTTTATGGCCAGTGTAGATCGGCAAACACTATAGCTGCTAATTCTAGATCATGCATAGGGTATCTGCTCTCATATTCTTTCAATTGCCGAAAGGCATACACTATAACTTTTCTGTACTGCATCAGTACGCATCCTAATCCTTTAAGTGATGCGTCGCTGTATATCACAAACTCCCCCTTTCCATCGGGAAGAGCGAGCACTGGTGCTGACACCAGCCTCCTTTTCAGTTCTTTAAAACTTTCCTCACATTTCTCTGTCCATACAAACTTTTCTGTCTTCCGGGCAAGTCTAGTCAGTGGACCGGCTATCTTAGCAAAATCTTGCATGAATCTTCGGTAATATCCTGCTAAACCCACAAAACTCCTAACCTCTGTTGGGGTAGTTGGTCTTTCCCAATTGGATACCGCCTCTATTTTGGCAGGGTCAACTAAAACTCCTTTGCTACTCACGACATGTCCTAAAAACTGAACTTCTCTCAACCAAAACTCGCACTTCAAGAACTTGGCATATAATTTCTCATTCCTCAAGATTTGTAAGACTATTCTCAAATGTTCTGCGTGTTCCTGCTCTGTCTTTGAGTAGATCAGAATATCATCTATAAAAACTATCACACATATATTCATGTACTTTTTGAACACTCTGTTCATCAAATCCATAAAGGCTGCGGGTGCATTGGTTAACCCAAACGACATAACTAAGAACTCATAGTGTCCATACCTAGTACGAAAAGCAGTCTTCGGTATATCTTCCAGTTTGATTTTTAACTGGTGATATCCTGTTCTCAAATCTATTTTGGAAAAATGTACAGCTCCCTTGAGTTGGTCGAATAGGTCATCAATCCTGGGGAGAGAGTACCTATTCTTAATAGTCAGCTTATTCATCTCTCGATAGTCTATGCATAATCTCATACCGCCATCCTTTTTCTTTACGAACAGTACTGGTGCTCCCCATGGTGACACACTGGGTCTTATCATTCCATTATTTAATAACTCTTGCTGTTGAGAAGCTAGTTCCTTCATCTCAACTGGGGCTAACCTATATGGGGCCTTGGATACTGGTGCCGTTCCTGGTGCTAATTCTATAGCGAACTCTATTTCTCGGTCAGGTGACAATCCTGGTAAGTTCTCTGGAAATACATCCTTGAATTCGTTTACTACGGGTATGCCCTGTATATTAGAGACTTCCTTTTTGGTATCTACCGCATAAGTCAAATAGGGCTCGTTACCTTTCCTTAACAATCTTTTTGCTTGTAGTATGGTTAGAAATTTCTGGTTCTGTCGTTGACCTTTAAACACTACTTCATTTTCATTCTGCACTCTTATCTTTACTTTCTTCCATTCACAATCTATTTGCGCTCCGTTACTGGATAACCAATCCATTCCTAAGATTACATCAAATTCCCCTAACGCGAATGGGATTAGGTCAACCTCGAAGATCTTCCCTTCAAATTTTAACTTGCACTTAGGGTGTACTTGATTTACATGAATTATTTCTTTGTTTTCTATTTCCACTCGTAATATCTCACATAACGGTATGACATTAAGGTTTAACTTTTTAGCAAAATCTTGAGATATAAAAGACTTGGTTGCTCCAGAATCAAATAGGACATTTGCATGTTCGGAATTTAACAAAAGGGTACCTGCTATCATGTCGGTGTTTCGGACAGCATCTGGAACAGTCATGTTGAAGGTCCTAGCAGCTGGGGGTCGGTTGGAGGTAGCTTTGCTCATCCCTGAGGCTGGGGGCTTCAACGTTGGGCAATCCTTTCTCATGTGCCCTACCTTCCCACATTGGAAACACGTTACATTGGGCCGGGTGCAGTTGTTAGCAAGGTGTCCGATTTGGTCACACTGGTAACATCTTAGAGGGGCTCTTGTCTAGGTACAACCCTAGATTGTCCGCCGCCCTGGCCAACACTCTCACTCGGAACCTTTCTGAATCCGGACCCTCATGCAGGTTGGGACACCGCTCCCCTGATGAACTTGCTCGGAAGGCTCCTGTTCCCGGTTCCTATTCCTTGGCTTCCTATCTTCCTCTTCCTATTTTCCTTTTCCTTCACACTCTGCTCACTGCCAGCTTCAACAATCGAGGCTTTCTGTACTAAGGTGGCATAGTCTGTCAGCTATAATACTGCCACTCGGTTTTGTATCCATTATTTTATACCAAGCTGAAACCTTCGCGCTTTCTTTTGTTCGGTATTCACAAACTCAGGCACAAATCTCGACAACTCAGTAAATTTGGCCTCATATTCTGCTGCAGTCATCTTATCTTGTTTCAACTCCAGAAACTTAATCTCCATCTGGGTCTCCAAAAACCTAGGGAAATACATGTCTAATAACAGTCGGGTAAATCTATCCCATGGGATCACAACATCAGTCTCTAGGTTTCGTTTGGACTCCCACCAGTAGTTAGCTTCTTCTTTCAGCATGTAAGAAGCGAAAATGGTCTTATGTCGTTCCTCAACACCTAGTATCTCGAAGGACTTTTCTATCTCCTTGAGCCAGGCCCGTGCTTCAACGGGGTCGGCTGATCCTAGAAACTCTAGGGGTTTGAGAGATTTGAAGGCCCTAAAGGCAGTCGCTGTAGTCTGTTGGGCAGCATGTGGCTGTGGTGGAATAGGCTGTTGGTTCAGATTTGCTCTTAACAGTTCCATAAATTCATTCATGGGCTTTCCTCCCTGATGGGTATCCTCGGCCTCTTCTTCTACATATTCTTCCTCATCATATTCATTATAGTCTAGGTCTTCTTCACTTTCCTCCTTTACTACAGGGTCAGGTTCACTCCGTTATTGGTTAACAGATTCTGCGGGCTGTGCCCTGGTTCCTCTTCTACGGGGTGGCATTGTTCTGATATTAAAAATTGGTCAACATATTTGTAATTATAACAGTTGGATTATTTTATTCATATGTAAGCATGTTATTTATTAACTAGCAGGTTTTTATAAAGTGCAATAATATAGACAATAATTTCTTAATAACTGCTTAGATATATATTAATAAATCTCCCATTTATATATTGGGGGACGAAACATCTAGCTGAGTTCATACATGCCTGAGTACAATATATCCTACTAGTCCTGAATACTGAAATGAAAATACATAAGCCGTGTACCCTGAAGGGCTAGGAACGCTATCTACAACTAGCTATCCTACCAAAATTGGTGACAAGTCACCCAGCCTTCTTCAAGGTCCATATCTTGTCACTAATCCCTCAGTCACTATCACTGCGGGTGAGGTCACGCACCCTCCTCATCGCTCCTGCAATCATCAGCTCTGCATCAACTACCGGGATGTATCCTCCAGTCGCTGTCATTCTCATCTGAACCCTGGTACGGAGCTCGATCCCATCGATCTCTCTGCGGGCTATGGCTGGGGAAGCAGCTCTGAAATCTCCTGGGTATCCTAGTCGGGTGGCTCTCTCAGCTGTCAGTCCCTGGCGTAACTCCACAATGCGAGAAGATGCCGCAGTGATCTCAGCGTTAAGCTGACCCACTACCCAGTCGTGTACGGCTACATGCATGGTCGCCGGTGGTGGTAGAGGTTAATCTGGTTCGCTAGAGGATATGTCATAAACCTCATGGATCTGTGCACGTATCGCCTCCTCCTCATCATCATCAGTATGGGGGCATAGGGCTCTGAATCCCTGGGGGTGGTATAGGAGAGGGAATAGCCGGGTGGGGGTACATCTCTACATCCCTCCAAACTACGCCATTAGCTATGGGGACAGGAAGGTCAGTCTCCTCCTCTAGGACATCCTCAGTAGGGTCATCATCTGAATCATCAATGGGTGGGCTCTCTGGCTCGGGAATAGGGTCACGCTCCGGGACCATGACATCATCAACATGATCAATCTCCCTCCTAGGCTCCACTGGTACCTAACACAATAGGCAAGGTGTTACTAACTTAGAGTCGAAATTCCTTTGAGGGTAAAACAGTCAAGACTACCCGTGTAGCCCGACGACGAACTCGACTTGAGTTCTAATTGATTATTTTATTATTCCTATGTCTACTTATTTTATATCCTATCGTTTCTAAGATTTGATAACCTAAGGCTCTGATACCATTTTTGTGGCGCCCCAAAACCCGGGGGAGTCTCGGAGGCCATGCCATCTAAACTCTTACAACCACACACTCACACTACAATATATAAATACTCACGCTTCATGACCCCACACTTATCACACACACACACTTACAGGTTATTGTCTTGGAAATGAACCATTCATAACTAGAGTAATTTCAACCATCAAGTGATAATTATTACAACCCAAAAGTGATTTAGTCTTACCGGAGAGTAACCTTTAAGTAAGGCTAGCCTGCCGGCCAAATATATGTTTCTTATTTCTTACCTTACATAAGTCATACTTATAAATAAGCCGAACTAAAAACAACTGAAAACTAATCCAGCTTATTCTGACTACCTGTGGTACAACACCAAACAATCTACGGAACATCTAGCCATTTCCTACCCGTTTCCTGGCTGTGGTTCTCATGGCATGCATCTTGATTCACTGTTGTGTTGTGTCAATTTAAGAAAACAAGTGTGAGCTATAATGCCCAGCATAATAAAGTACAGTATGAAAATGACTGTATGATAACATCATATATGATAATTATGTTTAATTCGAAAATAGTTTTCCTTGGTGATACACACCTTCTTATAAAAATAATTCTTTAAGGGATTTTATTATCCCGCGAATACCTTAATAGTAATCCCAGCACCTAGGCTTGGGTTACGGTATTGCATCTCAATTCCAATTGGAAGAATTTGGACACTCGTTGGAGCCACCGTATACGATGATTACTCGTAATACGGTAATAGTAACCTTTTCTACTAGTAGAAGGATGACACCTTCGTATCCCGGATATCACCCTTGCCGCATTCGGGCTACGTGTCCCATTTTTGGGTATACACATACTTCACAAGTTCATGAGTACACTGAGTACCTTCGCCTGCGGTACCTTTGGTAGTCCATCTAGCACACATAGTACCAGAGTCTACCTTTCCCTTGTCCTTTAAAAGAATTCTATCAATCTCGAGAACTCGAACCACATCGCAGCTCCCCAAGCGTTTTGCTTGTTGATAGAAATAGTTTATCTCTCTAAGATATAAGTGTATATATGTATATACGTACTTACGAGATTTTCGGAGGAAGTACTAAGGATGTGAGTTGACCGTTGTCGATAGATAATTAAATAAGGGGGAAAAGTTTCTCCTTGAAACTATATTCAAAATATTAAATAAGTCGGGATAATATTCACCGACGATCTGAAATTATTCGAATGATATTCCGAAATTAGGAAGTATATTTTAAATCAGGATTTATGATTTTTAAATCAATAATAAACCATTTAAGAATAATAATTAATTAAATAATAGTTGATAAATAATTAAACCTCGAGTGAGTTTACTCTTTAAAAGAATATTTAAAATAATATTCCTCAACTAGTTTGTGTCTACATAATTAATAATCTATAATGATTAATCGGGTTTGAAATTAAAAATCATTGGAGTATACTACTCCCATAATAAAGGAATAAGTATATAGTATTTATTATTCGAACCATAAAATATAGTTGAGGTAATATGATCGTTGGGAAATCGCTTTAATAAAAGTTCGAGATATTTTAATGTTTCGTAAGTGGACGATGAGTCCCTTTAAAATGTACTATTATGGACTTATAATCGCCCTATAATATCACCGGAATGATTCCCGGGTTTTCATCTTAAAGTCTCGACCGACTCTCGGTCTTATAATCATACGTCACGCTTAAAGCAGAATTAAATATTTTACGATATATACGTATCGTACAACATCGCTATATTATATGAAAATTCAACAACTATGTATCATGGCAAGCATGGTATTTATGCAATCATAGTAAAACAATTCTTTCACAACACAACAGTAAAATGAAGTTGGGTTTGTAAACTTGCCTGGGTATCTCGAGGTGGAGGATGCTCTAGGTTCCGCTCAGAAATCTATAACTATAAACACAATTCACTTTGTTAGGTCCCGTCCTAATTTACGGCGACTCGCACTAATGTGCTACTTATTATGCACCCTCCCAACTTATACTACCCTTATTATTCCGTTAATTCATTATTCACATTATGGTCACTTCATTCTTCTAAGTATCTTAGGTTCATTCTCATTATCGTCATCGGCTCCGCTTATGGATTCTTACGATTTCTACTCGCGCGGTCTCGGCTCCGATATTTTTATAAAATAGAGAATCATTATTTTCACTTGAAATTTTTATGGCAGTTAGGAAACTCAATATGTTACTCTCTGTAAAAATTTCATGATTTATGATTTATGTTATATTTTCAAGATTTTTACCTTTATTGAAAGCTTGAGATGTGTTCTTGAGGATGGTGGAGGCTTGGAAGTGCTTGGTATGATTTTTGGAACCTAAAACCACCATTGAAATGAAGAAACCAAAGAGAGGTTACTATTCATACTATTCACTAGTGAGTTTCTTGATTTTATTTCACCCATCAAACCTTGATAAAAAGAGATGAAAGAATTTTCTTACCTTAGTTTAATTGCTAGGAGGCTTGAGAATTAATGGGATGATTTTACCATGGATAGATTTTGAGATTTGAATTTGAATTCCTCCTTTTCTTCTTGAATAGCCGAATGGAAGCTTGATGGGGTGGGGGGGGTATTTATACTAGCTTCCCTTGGTTGCTTCTCTTGGATGTTTTTTTAGGTTGCTTCTAGGAAATGGGGTGGAAGATCTTGCACTTGATTTTTATTCTCCTACGTTGAATCCTAGGTTTATTCTTGTTGCAAATATTGGGGACAAATTTTTGTAGCTTGCTAGGTTACAAGATAAACAACATGGGTTAGCTTCCTTAGCACACTATTTTGCTAGCAAGCTTGATCATCCTATGGTTAGCTCACTATTTGATAAAGTAACCATGGTTACTTTCTTACCATGGTTTAGTTAGTGCGTTACATTTATTTAATCGTTTACGCGTTCGCTCGTTTGCTTAAATGTTTTTGTAATACTTACTCGTAAATGGTTCGTGATGTAATTCCTTTCGTATTTATTCCTTATATTTTTATTTATCCTACTTGAATATAAATTCGTAGGGTTTTAATCTCGTAATTATATTGTGATTCCCGTAATCCTCGATGAGTTGTAAATACGGTCGTTTTGCAAAGTTCATTTTCTTCGAAAACTAATAACATTTACATACACTCATTTAGTACGTATAATCGTAATATCAACTCCGAAACTCATTTTCTCATGCACTATATAGTGTGGGCTCAAAAATTTTTCCCGACCGTCAGGGTTACTATTCATTAAACATTTTACAAGGTCTCAAAAATTCGAGTTATTACAGTCTTCCCCTCTAACAAGGATTCCGTCCCAGAATCAATTAGAAAATAAGTGGGGATGTCTATTCCTCATTGCGTCTTCAAGTTACCAAGTTAATTCCTCAACATTTTGATTTCTCCATAAGATCCTAACCAGCTTCACAGTCTTGTTCCTCAACACTTTTTCTTTCTGGTCCATTATCCTTACTGGCTCCTCGATGTAGGTCAGGTCTGGTTGTAAATCTACCAGCTTTTATTCTATTACATGTCGTACATCTGCATGGTACTTCCTTAACATGGACACGTGGAACACATTATGTATTTGTTGCAAATTAGGAGGCAAGGCGAGCTCGTAAGCTAGAGGTCCTATTCCCCTCAAAATTTCAAAGGGTCCTATGAATCTGGGACTGAGCTTCCCTTTCTTTCCAAATCTCATCACTCCTTTCCACGGAGATACCTTCAATAGCACAGAATCTCCTATTTCATATTCCCTATCCTTCCTGATCTGGTCGGCGTGCTTCTTTTGTTTGTCCTGGGCTGCTACCAGTCTTTTCCTGATGAGTCCTACCATTTCCCTGGTCTGCTAAACTAACTCTGGTTCTAATATCTTGTGTTCTCCAACTTCGTCCCAACACAGGGGAGAGAGCATCTTCTTCGTCCCAATACAGGGGAGAGCGACATCTTCGTCCCAACTCTGGTCCTAAGCTGTATCCTCTATTTTTATCAAATTCATTTTTATTAATTTAATTTTTGAGTAAATAAAATGTTGGTTTATATTATTTATGTGCGTACTTTTTATTTAGTTTTTGTAGTTTTATTATAAAATTTTAAAAATGACACCACCTCATATATGTTTCACTTACCTCATATTCATTTCCAAATTTTTTCACTCATTTCACATTTACAAATTTTCTTAATCAACCCCAATATGAAGCTCTTTACAGAAGAAGAAGCCGCTCTCCCTTATGCCGGGATGAAGTTGGAGAACATAAGATTCTAGGGCCCGAGTTGGTCCAATAGACCCGAGAAACAATGGGATTCATCTGAAAGAGGCTGGTAGCGGCTCAAGACAGACATATAAGTACATCGACCAGACCAGAATGATAGAGAATATGAAGTGGGAGATTCAGTACTGTTGAAAGTATCTCCGTGGAAAGGAGTGATGAGATTCGGAAATAAAGGGAAATTAAGTCCCAGATTCATTGGACCCCTTGAAATCCTGAGGAGCATATGAACTCTAGCTTACGAGCTCGGCTTGCCTCCTAACTTGAAACCAGTTCACAATGTGTTCCATATGTCAATGCTAAGGAAATACCATGCCGATGCACGACACGTGATAGAAGATGAACATGTAGACTTGCAGCCATACCTGACCTACATTGAGCAACCGGTGAGAGTGATGGACCAGAAGGAACAGGTGCTGAGGAACAAGACTGTGAAGCTAATTAGAATCTTGTGGAGTGTTAGGTAATGAATCACACACAGAGGGGGGGGGGGTGAATGTGTTTTTTCTTATTTTAGGCTTTTCTTGAAAGTTAATGGTTGAACAAAGTAAATTAAATCTTATATAGAAAAGTGTTCATGCAGAATCTAAACTTGCAGAATATAAAGAACATAAATCTTTAAAACTCACTTAATTTTTATATTAAAAATTAAGACTGTTTTGCTATAAAATACAAGAGATTTGATCTAAATTGTTACCTCTAACTAGAGGACCAGTGTTAACTTTATAACTCAGTTAACTGCTGGTTTACACAGTGGATAATAAACATGCTATTAGCTTTTCTAAACTGTCACTTATCATTTCTATTTATAGAAAAGGAGATCTTCCATTTCTGGCCTATCATATCTTTAGCATCCTGTGTTTAATTTAATCTTCCTCTGTCAGTTAATCTTTGCCATTGATCTTGCACACTCTTCAAGCTGCTTTTTGTAGACTTGTCAATCCAGCTGTTGGATTGTTTGTTGATTGTTTATCTTGGATATTGAACTGATCTGCAATTCTTTACTTTGAGACTGTACCTCGAGATCTCCAGTTTGAATTAATAGAACACTTGACATCTCGATAAGTATATAGGCTTATCGAGATCTCTAGCACTCCATATTGAGTTTGGCTTGTAGAGGTTTTCAGCTTGTCGAGATCTCTAGTCTTCACATCTTCACTTGGACTTGTAGATATCTCTGAGTTCTCGAATGAATGTAGACTTGTCGACAACTTTGAGTTCTCTAGCGAAGGAATGACTTGTCGATATCTCCAATCTTCAGTTCTTCAAATTTGCTTTTCGATATCTTCTTGAGTTCTCGAGTAGCTTTCCTTACTTCTCTACTCCTGGTGGATATTGCTCATCCGTCGAGTAGTGATTACTCATCCATCGAGTAGATATTGCTTATCCGTCGAGTAGATATTGCTCATCCATCGAGTAGATCTTGCTCATCCGTCGGCTAGCCAAACTATTATCCCGATGGATGTTCCTTATCTGTCGGTACTCTCTGGAGTTCTCGAATGACTTCTCTATAACATTAAATCTGTGACTTGTAGAGACCTTGACTTAAAATATTTTTCTCCCAATAGATTTATTCAACTCTAAGCTTCTTCAAAATTCTTCTGAGGCATGATCTTCTTGATCTTCTTCCAGATAGAATCCTTAGGCTTGATACTGTTTTAGGAAAAAGACTCCAATCTGCTCCTTTACATTTTTACAGACTTTAAGTGTTACAAGTACAAAATATAAATTTAGATAACAATACAACTTACTCAGGGTTGACCCCAAGCTTAACTGATTACTCTGATTACTGAAAATAACTGTTCATTAATATTCTACTCAGATCAGATGTCCATTATATTTGCTTCATACTATGATCAGAGATGCTAATGATATTGTTAGCTCCAGTAATCTTTGACATCATCTATTATATATTACAATCTTCTCCAACTTGTTCATTATGAAATTATGCTCAAGTTCTGATTGATGATGTCAAAAATTTAACTAAATGCAGAAACCAATCTTCCCATCCGGTCTTCTTTTGTTGAGTTGCATTTAGATTTATTCTTCTCACCCCTATGAAGAATATAATATTTTATTTTCTGGCAACATCCATCAGCTGTTTTGGCAGGCATTTAGATATATTCTCCCCCTATTTTGGCAGGCATTTAGATGGACATTATTCAAGCTACTGTCATTGTCCATTTAGAACACTGTCTGCAGCTTCAAGCTTCAGTAAGATTTGTAGAGATGAGTTTATCAAATAGAATAGAGGTTTCACTTAGATCTGCAGAAAAAGTCTGTAAAAAAAATTTTAAGCTCTCTGTTCTTTTGAATAAATAGTCTCACTACTTTTCGCTGCACTAGTCTCTTGACTTTTGAGAGTCAGAGTTCCCTCACAAGGATTACTAAATCCACACATTCATCTACCTCTCCTTTTGCCAGGAAGGATCCTGCCTCTCTTATTCTTTATTTTTCTCTCAATCTTTTCTCTTATTCTCACATGCAAGGCTCATTTGTTTTTGACTTACAGAAATAAGAGGTGGCTGAGAAGAGTTGTCGGTGATCATATGATTAGGGGTAATCCATATAGGTCTAATCATACTCATTTCATCAGAAAAGAGAATGTTGAGAATGTTGGCTTGAAGTTGTGAGGTGAATGAATCATGAAGAACACCTATGACTAGAGTCATAGTTTGACTCACAGATTGCTCTGTGGTTTTGATAGTGTGTTGTTCCTCACTTGTAGTAGGAACCTCCAACTGAATTGGAGGGGATTTGACTAGGTTAATATCATGTACACCAGCCTCAAACCCTTATATGTCTTGCAACACACTGTCACATAAATGTGCTATACTTGCCCTTCTGATGACATTGTCATAGGCAATTGTACTTCTAGCTTTGACTACTAAGGCAGCTTGTACTAGAGTTATGAGGGGAGTTGTTCCTTTTTGAGGAACCTCCAATTGAATTGGAGAGGATTTAGATAGCTCCCCCTCAGGCACCCTCAAACCTTTCAGTCTATGAAGACTGTTTTGCCCATGAAGGTGCATTAGGAATACTCATGGAATATTCAGTAAACTGATAAATTTTCCATGTTTGCTGGTTTCTCTTTTTAAACAACAAGGCAATCTGTAGAACATTATGAGGTTTCTGTCCTTTTGTAAAACAGGTTTCTTTTGAGAGTCACCTGAGTGGGATTGTGTTTGAGTTTGTGTTTGTGTTGTTGTATTTGGGAGAGCTGCAATTTGGTTTAGATGTTTTAGTGGCATTTTAACACAAATACCTGTTGATTGAAAATTTGGTTGTTGTCTGAGTGAATTGTGTTGAACCTGTTATCCTGTGAACATATCTGAAGTTTTGATTAGGCATAAGCATTGAGCCATACAATTGCAAGCATTATGACAGGAAAACTAATAATTAATTAATTTGTAGACACAAGGCAATCATGACATAAACAATCAAGCAACCAAAAACAAGTTGATAGAGAAGAAGAGTATTTTCATTAATATTAAACACAGAGTACATTAAGATTTAGATTACATCAAGTAAATCCTAATCCTAACTACTCTAATTTGGGCATCTTCTTCTCAGCCTCCAACCTCCTTGCCCCGCGCTGGTAAGCTCTGGACATGGAGTGTGCAAGAGAAATGATCCTCTCCTGCAACTCCAGAGCAGCAAGGCATTGCTGCTCAGCTACCCTAACACGTCTCTCCTGCTCCAGAGAGACTTTCATCTCGAAGAAAAGAATGCTGAGTTGATCATCCCATGAGAGTTCATCAAAGATCTCTCGTGGAATATCAAAGGGGCTGCAAACAACCCCCTGAGACACGTAGTACGAAAGGATCAAGGTAAATTTGGTCTTCATCCAGATGATGGACAGGCTGGTAAGCTCCATGAATAAGTCTGTAGAAGACTGGGGCATCCATTTGAGTGAGAGAGAGATGAAAATGAGGTGAGTTTGAAATTAGATGTTTGTTGAGAATAAGAGTAGTGATGAATGATAAAGGGTGAAACGCTTTAATTTATAGAGGGAGTAAAGATAGAAACCAAGAGACTCTTGAGTTGCCCGGATAAAAAGAGTAATAATCACATAAGCATATTTGACAGTTAGAAATGACTAGTTACTATTCCCCATGCAAGTACTCAAGAATGTTAGTTCACTATTTAGAATATCTATTCCCCATGCAAATAAACAAGTACTCCCTACACAAAAAGTAACTCCTCCTATCAGCATATAGTCAAATAATTTCAATTATTACCAGCTTTCTCAAAACATCAGCTATAATGTACTAGTCTATTTTCATTAGACTAACATATTTCCACATTAAGAAAAAAAATATAAACACGTAAATGTGTCAATTAGTCAGAATAATTATAGACAAAGTATGTCAAAAGTATTTTGCTAAACATAATTTATGAATTAAATTATTTCAGTTTTTCATACTTTTTGCTTCTTTTGATCTATTATTTATTAACTTCATATAGTTATAATATGAATTAATAAATATTTAGTTTGCTTAGAATTTTGATAAATTTCAAGTTAAAATATTCGAGAAGTCTAGATATTTATAGTAAAAGTAGATGACTTATCGAGAACTCAAAAATAAACATTTGGAGTTCGTCTATCAAGAAGTCATTTTGAGAAGTGAAGTACATGTCGAGAAGTCATTTTAATTACTCTTATAGAGAACTCAAACTTGACTTATCGAAATGTCAAATAAATACCCAGTTTGTCCAAAAAGTGGACTGAACTAATTCTAACTTTTACTTGAATAAATTTAAAATAAAATTAGAATAAATTTTCCAAAAGTATTTTACCATAATAATTTATCAATTTAAATTATCTCAGTTCTGAGTTATTGATGAGTCAAGAATTGTACTTGTAGAGATCTCTGTGAATGAACACTATTAGAGGACTCTACAAGGACTTATCGATAGGTCATTTTAAACTTATCGAGAAGTCACTCGAGAAGTCAGTAAGTTGACTTATCGAGGACTCACTCGAGAAGTCCTAAAATGACTTGTTGAGAAGTCAATTTATACTTATCGAGAACTCAGTTTTCTAAATATTTTTGGTTATTGTAATTATGCCTTGTGTTAATTTTACATATTAAGGATGTAAATTAACAACTAAGCAGTTTACTCAGAATTTGAAAAATTCCAAGTTAATTGAATTTGAAAAACAAATATGCAGAGATTTTCAAAATATTTATAATTCATATTTCAGTTAATTTCCAATATAATCAAATTAATTTTGACTTATTGGAGATTAATCTGCTGCAAAACATTAGCTGAGTTCTTGTCTTAGGATGAAGAATTAAGCATTCCAATTTCACTTACAAGTCTAGTGAAAGTTTCTTCATCCAAAGGTTTAGTAAAAATGTCATCTAGTTGTTTTTCTGTTGGTACAAAAATGAGCTCAATGGTACCATTAGTAGCATATTCTCTAATAAAATGATACCTCACATCAATGTGCTTTGTCCTAGAATGATTAACTGGATTAGCTACTATACATATAGCACTAGTATTATCACATATGATAGGAACTTTGTGTAACACTAGGCCATAATCCATTAGCTGATTTCTAATCCAAAGCACTTGAGCACAACTTCCTGCAGCTATATATTCAGCTTCAGCTGTAGAAGTCGATACAAATTGTTGTTTCTTGCTGTAGCAAGATACAAGTCTTTGTCCAAGAAATTGACAGCTTCCACTGGTACTCTTTCTGTCAACCCTGCATCCAACAAAATCTGCATCTGTGTATCCAACAGCTTCAAAACCAGTTCCCTTAGGATACCATAATCCCAAGTTAGGAGTCCCCTTCAAGTATTTGAAAATCCTCTTTACAGCCATCAAATGTGATTCTTTTGGATTGGCTTGAAATCTAGCACATAGACATGTTGCAAACATGATGTCTGGTCTACTTGCTGTTAAGTAAAGCAATGATCCAATCATCCCTTTGTAGCTTGAAATATCTACACTCTTGCCATTTTTATCTTCATCCAACTTTATTGCAGTAGACATAAGTGTAGATGCAGGTGAACAATCAACCATTCTAAACTTTTTCAAGAGATCCTTGACATATTTAGTTTGGATGATGAAGATACCATCACTTCTTTGGCTGACTTGAAGTCCAAGGAAGTAACTCAGTTCCCCCATTATACTCATTTCATATTTACTTTGCATAACTTGGAGAATCTTTGGCACAGCTTCTCATTAGTAGAACCAAAGATGATATCATCCACATAGATCTGAACTAGGATCATATCTTCACCATGTTTCTTGTAGAAGATAGTCTTGTCTATGGTTCCTCTAGTAAAACCATGCTTCAATAGGAAATCTGATTGTGTGTTATACCAAGCTCTAGGTGCCTGTTTTAGTCCTTATAGAGCCTTGAGTAACTTATACATAAAATTTGGAAATTTTGGATCCTCAAAGCTATGAGGCTGTTGCACATAAACTTCTTCTAGCTCGCCATTCAGAAAGACACTTTTGATATCCATTTGATACACTTTAAATTTTGAATGTGCAGCAAATGCTAGAAATTTTTTTATAGCTTCAAGTCTTGTAACATGAGCAAAAGTTTCATCATAATCAATCCCTTCTTCTTGTGAGTAGCCTTTTGCAACCAACCTTGCTTTGAATCCGGTAACTATACCATTTTTATCCATTTTATCCTGAACAGCCATTTTGTTCTAATAATGCTTCTGTTCTTTGGTGCAGGAACTAACTTCCAGACTTTGCTTCTTTCAAACTGAATCAGCTCTTCCTGCATGGCAGATATCCAGTCAGGATCCAGTAGAGCTTCATCAATTTTCTTAGGCTCTACTTGAGACAGAAAATATGCATGTAGGTACTCATTAGCTGTTGCACTTCTAGTCCTCACACCAGCAGTAGGATCATCAATAATTGCTTCTCTAGAGTGACTCCTATCCCACTTCCTTGTGTGAGTTTGTTGACTTATGCCTTCATCATTTTCTTCATTATTGGTATAACTGGTAGATCCTTCTTCTCTTTCTCCCCCTGAGTTTGTGCTGTCAAATTCAGTGTCTGAGTTGAGCTTCCATTCTTATGATTTACCTGTTCAGTAGTCTCTTCATTTGTCAATTGTTGTGCATTAACTTCATCTTCTTCATCAGAATCACTATCAATGTTGAGGTTTTCAAATGCAAGGGCTTTAGCTTCATTACTATCAAGGCATTCCAAACCTGGACACTTGTCATCATCAAAGGTCACATCTGTGCTTTCCATGATCTTCTTTTGATCTATCACATAGACTTTGTAGGCCGTTCTTTCCAGTGAATATCCCAGAAAAATTGCTTCAAATACCTTTGAGTCAAATTTTCCCACATATTCAGAGTTGTCTTTCAAAATGTAACACTTGCTTCCAAACACATGAAGATGCTTTACAGTAGGCTTTCTCTTGGACATGATTGAGTAGGGTGACTTGCCATGTGCCTTGTTAATGAGATATCTGTTTTGAGTATAACATTCAGTGTTGACTGTGGCACCCCAAAATCCGGGGTCAGGAATCTCGGAGGCCACGCCATCTAAACTATTACAACCACACCACTCACACTATAATATATAAATACTCACGCTTCACGACCCCACACTTATCACACACACACACACACTTACAGGTTATTGTCTTGGAAACGAACAATTCATTACTAGAATAATTTCAACCATCAAGTGATAATTATTACAACCCAAATGTGATTTAGTCTTACCTGGGAGTAACCTTTAAGTAAGGCTAGTCCTCCGGCCAAATATACTTTTCTTGTTTATTACCTTACATAAGTTATACTTATAAATAAGCCGAACTAAAAACAGCTGAAAACTAATCCAACTTATTTGGACTACCTGTGGTACAACACCAAACAATCTACGGAACAGCTGGCCATTTCCTACCCATTTCCTGGATGTGGTTCTCATGGCAGGCATCTTGATTCACTGTTGTGTTGTGTCAATTTAAGAAAACAAGTGTGAGCTATAATGCCGAACATAATAATGTACAGTATGAAATTGGCAGTATGATAACATCATATTTGATAATTATGTTTTATTCGAAAATAGTTTTCCTTGGTGATACACACCTTCTTATGAAAACAATTCTTTAAGGGATTTTATTATCCTACAAATACCTTAATAGTAATCCCAACACCTAGGCTTGGGTTACGGTATTGCATCACAATTCCAATTGGAAGAATTTGGACATCCGTTGGAGCCACCGCATACGATGATCAGTCGTACTGCGATAAAAGTAACCTTTTCTACTAGTAGAGGGACGACACCTTCACGTCTCGGTTATCACCCTTGCCGCATACGGGCTATGTGTCCTCATTTCGGGTATACACACACTTCGCAGATCCATAGGTACATATTGTACCGTCTCCTACGGTACCAGTAGTCTATCCAATACACGAAGTACTTGATCCTACCCCTCCCTTCTCCTTTAGGAAATCCTATCATATCTCGAGAACTCAAACCGCATCGAAGTTCCTCCAAGCGTTTTGCTTGTTGATAGGCATAGCTTTACTGTATATATATATATGTACTTCTGAAATTTTCGGAGGAAATACTAAGGATGTGAGTTGACCGTTGTCAACAGATAATTAAATAAGGGGGAAAAAGTTTCTCCTTAAAACTATATTCAAAATATTAAATAAGTCGGAGTAACATTCTCCGACGATCTGAAATTACTCGAATGATTTTCCGAAATCAAAAAGTATGTTTTAAATCGGATCCATGATTTTTAAATCAAAAATAAACCCTTTAATAAATAATAATTAATTAAATGATAATCGATAAATAATTAAACTTCGAATGAGTTTACTCTTTAAAAGAGTATTTAAAATAATATTCCTCAACTAGTTTATGTCTACGCAATTAATAATCTTTAATGATTAATCATGTTTGAAATAAATAATTGTTGGGGTATACTACTCGCATGATAAAAGAATAAGTATATAGTATTTATTATTCGAACAATAAAATATAGTTGAGGGAATATGATCGTTGGGAAATCATTTTAATAAAAGTTTGAGGTATTTTAATGCTTCGTAAGTGGACGCTGAGTCCCTTTTAAACGTACTACTATGGACTTATAACCGTCCTATAATATCACCGGAATGATTCCCGGGTTTTATCTTAAACCCCGACCGACTCTCGGTCTTATATAATACATCACACTTAAAGCAGAATAACATTTTACGATATATACTTATCGTACAACATCGCTACATTATGTGAAAATTCAACAACTACGTATCATGGCAAACATGGTATTTATGCAGTGATAATGAAATAATCCTTTCACAACACAACATTAAATGGAGTTGGGTTCGTAAACTTGCTGTTATGGATAAAAAACGAAAGTTATTATATGCTGTATTTATTACTAAGATTCGGGAGCTCAAGGCCTTTAATGGCTGCTCTCGTGTTTCGTGGCTCGATCTGCCTTTACGAGATGCCTACGTATCTCTGTGTATTAGAGAATCAAGCCAAAAAACGTAGTTCTGATTTGTGGGGTGAGGCCCCTTATATAGATGTGGGAGTCCTTGAATTGGACTTGGTATAGGAGACTTGGTGGACAAGCCTCTGAATTAGGATAGACTTAGGAGTCCTAGGATGTGGGAAGCTGATCCCTTATCCTTTTAGGTCCCCTTGAGGCTAATCTATAAGGATTTATATCCTTATCGGGACTCTTCTCAATAGCTGATTTTTCCCTTATTAATTAATTACGAAATTAATTAATAATTAGGGCTTTTGGGCCTTTTTTATTCCATCAGGCCTGATCTGGTCCATCAGGCTTAACCTTTCTGGTCTGAGTTTCATATATCTTTTTATTGGGCCTAGCAGCCCACAGCTTGTACAATTAATGCAGTATTTAATTATACAATCATAATTTATTTATCCCTATCATTTGCCCCCCAACTTTTGGGAAACATTGAATAGGTTTCCCAGAAGTTAAGTCTATTTGTTCCCTAACAGGGTTTCGTTTTTCCGTAAAGTGTGGAGCGACCTACACGTTTACAACGAATTTTTCCTTTTATTTAGGAATTATTTTGATTTCCAGGAATTTTTTCCTTATTTCCGGGATTTTTCCCTAATTTCTGGAATTTTCCCTAATTTTTCTGGGATTTTCCCTTATTTTTCTGGGATTTATCCTTAATTTCTGGATTTTTCCCTTAATGTCTGGATTTTTCCCTTAATTTCTGGGATTTTATCCTTTAATTTCTGGATTTTTCCCCTATTTCTGAAAATACGACACTTTTCAGAAAATATTTAAGGAATTTCCGTATTTTTCTGGATTTTTTCCCTAATTTCTGGGATCTATCCTTTAATTTTCTGGATTTATTCCTTATTTCTGATAATATTAACATTTTTCAGAAATTATTTAAGGAATTTCCTTATTTTTCTGGATTTTTTTCCCTAATTTATGGGATTTATCCCTAAATTTCTGGCTTAAAATGGATCAGAATGCATGCAAAATCGAACAGGATGCAGCCAAAATCGATCAGGATGCATCCAAATCGATCAGGATGCAACCAAATCGATCAGGATTCCTGATCGATTTAGCTCAGGATCTTACACTCTAGTCGACGAAATTCCTGATCGATTTCGATCAGGATTCCTGATCGAATTAGCTCAGGATCTTATACTCTGGTCGACGAAATTCCTGATCGATTTCGATCAGGACTCTGATCGAATTAAGTGACTTTTGACCAGTCTGATCGAATAGCATATCGATCAGAACTTTCTTCTATGTCGATCAGGACTCTGATCGATCTTAGCGTTTTTCTTCCTTCTTGCTCGACTGAGGAACCGGTCAGGATCTTTTCCGGATCGATCAGGACTCTGATCGAACTTATGGGATTTCTTCCCTTCTGTTCGAATGAGTTATCGATCAGGATCCTTTTTGCGTCGATCAGGACTCTGATCGATCTTAGGGGATTTCTACCCTCCTGTTCGAATGAGTTATCGATCAGGATTCTTTTTGCGTCGATCAGGACTCTGATCGATCTTAGGGGATTTCTACACTCCTGTTCGAATGAGATATCGATCAGGATTCCTGTTTTTGCGTCGATCAGGACTCTGATTGGTCCAGTTTAAAATTCTGGTCGATTTTTGACCATTCACTTTCCATAGGAGCTTCTAGATTATTCCTGATATTTCTAGTAGATGGGCTTTTAGGTTGGGCCTGTCTGAATGGGCCTAGAAACGCCTCGTATTCCGAGCTTTTCGCCTATATAAGTGTAGTGTGAAGTGAGAATCCTCACTTCACTTCTCATTTCTCATTTCTCATTTTCTCCCATAAACTTCTCTAGAGTTCTCCCTTTGAGTAGGCGATTTCCGGCGAGCTCACAGCCACCGTAGCTTCCACCGTTTTTCAAGCATTTCTGGGTTTCAAGCTTTTAAACGAAGCACATCAATGGCGGACCGCGACTTGGCTCGTTTGCAGAAGATGAATGTCTCTAAGAGAGGTACAAACATTCAAATTCAATCTCCATATACTTCTCTCATTGACATGATTAACTCGAGAGGTGATGAATATCCTTCTCTATCTGAGTTAGATTCGTATAATCATGGTAACACTTTTCATGAGTTAGATGGTAGAATAGAATCTATGAACACCCTGTACAGACTTCCACCCCACCTTAGGATCACTCCAGCCGCCCCTGGGGATAGGACTTGTAATTGGGAGGGGGATACCCTGTTCATTTATCGAGGAGCCCTGACCGCAGGTCTTAGGTTCCCATTCCACGAATTTATTCCTCGTTTATTAGCCGATGTACAAATCAACCCTTGTCAACTCCCTCCCAACGCCTGGAGGAATATTATCTGTTTTATGGTCCTTTGTCTCAGGAATAACTTCCCTCTTTCCGTAGCTGTCTTTAGGAAAGTTTTCCAATTCTATAATAGCTCCATGAGTCAACCGGGATGGGTTTTAATTCGCCAACGACCCAAAGTTCCCCATATCTTTGATAGTAACTCTATAGTCGAGAACAACCCTAAATGGAGGGATGAGTTTGTGAGGCTGACCTGGGCTGGGGGTGATTGGGCCACACTCTTCCGTAGGCCATTTTGCAAGGTATCAGATGGTAGTCCTGGTAGTATCAGATTGACTGATGAGGAGGAGGTGGCCTACCAGGCCTTAATTTCAGATGATGGGAAAACGGATACCTGGACCCTTTTAGAGGAGTTTTCCTTGAAGAAAGTTGGTCTCTCCCAGGCCAGTGATAAGGGTAAATTTATACCTGCGTAATTATTTTTCCTTCTCTTTAATCGCACTTTTTCTTTTTTTTTTCTGGATTTTAATGTTCCTTCTACTTTTCCTTTCAGCTTGCGAGGCCATCAATAATGTTAACAGGCCTAAGGAGGGGGAGTCAGGCCGTCAGAAAAGGGCCAAGCTAAACAGGGACCCTAGGAGCAAACCTGACGGTCCTTCTTTTCTTAAGCCCCACGTCCCGGTGGTCGAGCTGGGGGACGATGTGGATCCTCCACTTAAGGCACATTCCTTCAGGCCTAACTGGGGCTTCAGGAGGAGCGATACGGTGGTTGGATCCACCAAACACGCTAAAGATTGGTCTTATCACTCCGTCACTCCCCATGACTTTACTGACATTGTTACGGGGAGTGATATTGAGACTATTGAGCTTCTGGGTTCTCAAGCCCAAGCTGCGGTAATTTTCTTTCTCTCCTTCTTTGAATCCCAACTTTCTTGTATTCCAACGAACTTGTGCTAACTCATACATATTTCTTTGCAGAGTAATACCTACTTCCAGGCGGCCCTCCATCAGGCTAGGTCCTGGAAGGGTAACTCAGATGGGTTTGAGAAAGAGATGAAGAAATGGGAGGAGAGAGCCAAGGTCCTGGAGAAGAAGCTGGATACGAAGAAAGAGGAGCTGGCTCAGGCTCATTCCGAGCTGGTGAAACTTAGGAGCGATAAGGATAAGCTCATCGATGACTACATGGATTCTGACAAGTTTAAGAATCTCATGGAGATTCATGATGAGGGTCTTTATTCCCTACAGTTTACTCAGGGATGGGACGCGGCCGTGAAGGCGGTTTCTGAGAAGTACCCGGGCTTAGTCGACCCTAAGGACTTTATAAGTCCTGAGCAGGCTGAGTCGGAGGACAGCATAGATGCCCTCTTTAACTCCCCTCAGCCAGATGATCGCATCTTGGATCCTAACACTGCTTCTCCTCCCGCTTCTCCTGCGAAGGACGCTGAAGGCGCTGATAAGGAGAAAGAGAATGAAGGCTCCCACATGGAGGAGTAGTTTTTCTATTCTGTAATTTGATCCTTAATTTATGTCTGGACTTTTGTTTGTATCAGATCTTATTACCCTCCGGGGTTATTTTATATGCTTCTTTCCTTATTCGCATTTTTCTCCTTTATCTTTCTGATACTTTAATATGCATTCAAGCTTGAACTAATTGGCCACACCAGTGTTATCACAACTCAAACATCCATAGGTTGAAATAATTTCGATTTCTTCAGTTTGAAGTCTGGTTTTTCAAAACCTTACATAGCATGGGTTCGACCCTGTCACAATGACAAGTGAGAATCGTACTTCGCCTATCTTACACGTAGTAAACCTTCAGGTTTTGTGCGTGCCAGGTCCTCGGGACTTCAAAACCATCCATAGTCTCGAGCTTGTAGGTTCCTCTACCTTGAACACTCTTGACTCTGTACGGCCCTTCCCAATTTGGGGCAAGCTTCCCTTTTTGTCCTACACCAGATGCTTCTATCTTCCTCAAGACTAGATCGCCTTGTTTAAAAAACCTTTCTTTAACCCTTAAGTTGTAGTAGAATGAAGCTTTTTTCTGATATTCTACTATCTTTGCATGTGCTTTATCTCGCACTTCATCAATTAAATCCAGGGCTAATCTCTGCCCTTCCTCATTTTCTTTCTCATCGAAAGCCTGAATCCTTGGAGAGGAATGTGATATCTCCACAGGAACTACTGCTTCCTCCCCATATGCCAACATGAAAGGAGTTGCATCTGTCGTGACTCTACAGGTAGTCCTATAAGCCCATAATATGGGAAGTATCTCATCTACCCAATTATTTCTCGACTTTTCGATCCTCTTCTTTAGTCCATCCAGGATTATCCGATTTGCTACCTCTGCTTGTCCGTTGGCTTGCGGGTGAGCCACAGAGGTGAATCGTAACTCGATTTCATTTTCTTCACAATACTTCTTGAATTCCTCATTGTTGAATTGTGTTCCATTGTCAGTGACGAGGATACGGGGAATTCCATATCGGCACATAATGTTTTCCCACAGGAATTGTGCAACGTGCTTAGTTGTGATTTTGGCCAAGGGCTTGGCTTCAATCCACTTGGTGAAATAATCAATGGCTACAATCAGAAATTTCCTTTGTGCCGTGGCCATAGGAAAAGGCCCTAGAATATCCATCCCCCACATGGCAAAGGGAATAGGCGAGTTGATAGAGGTCAGCATCTCGGGGGGTTGTCTAACAACTGGTGCATGCTTCTGACAGCGGTCACACTTCTTTACATATTCTTTGGCATCAGCCATCATTTCTGGCCAATAGAAGCCTAAACGAGTTATCTTATGAGCCAAGGCCCTGCCCCCCAAGTGTTGTCCACAAATACCTTCATGCACTTCTTCAAGAGCCAAGCGTGCCTCATCGGGCCCGAGACACCTCAAGTAAGGAACCACGAAAGATCTCTTATACAGAATTCCATCTATCAAGGAGTACCTTAGTGCTCGAACAATTAATTTTCGTGCTTCAGTTGCATCGCTTGGCAACCATCCAGTTTGAATGTGAGCCTTAATGGGATCGATCCATGACGCCCCCAGGCCTATGGGAGCCACAAGCTTAACATCTATGCTTCGTGTCTTCAAAACACGGAAGTACACACTTCCTGAACTTTCTTCAATCTCAGATGAAGCAAACTTTGATAGCGCATCTGCTTTAGCATTTTCTTCCCTTGGAATGTGTTCAACATGGCATTCATTAAATTGGGTCATCACAGCCCTTACTAGGCGAACATATTTAGCCATCGTATCATCTCTTGCCTCAAATTCTCCCTTTACCTGGGATATGATCAGCTTCGAGTCTCCACGGACCTTTAAGTTTTTGACTCTAAGTGTCCCAGCTAGACCAAGGCCAGCAATCAGGGCTTCATACTCTGCCTCATTGTTTGTGGTTGGGAAGTCTAGCTTCATGGCATACTCAATTAAGAATCCATCAGGGCTTTGCAAAACCAACCCTGCTCCACTGGAATTTGTTTTTGATGCTCCATCAAAATAGAGAACCCAATATTCTTTCTCCTTGTCCCCATTGTCGACTCCCTTGTCTTGAGGTATGGTATCTTCCTGCCCCCCGACTTCTTGGTTGGGTATGGTACATTCCACCACGAAGTCAGCTAGTGCCTGGGCTTTTATGGCCGTACGTGGCTTATACTTGAGATCGAACTCTCCCAACTCTATTGCCCACTTAATCAGTCTCCCACTTGCCTTGGGACTGTGAATGATATTTCTCAGTGGCTGATTTGTTAGCACTTCAATTTGGTGAGCTTGAAAATAAGGACGCAGCTTTCTTGAAGCCATTACCAAGGCTAAAGCGAATTTCTCAATGGCTGAATAATTCAACTCAGCACCATGCAAAATTTTGCTGACATAGTATACGGGTTTCTGGACTTTCAGTTCCTCCTTAACCAGCACCGCGCTCAAGGCGCTTTCTGAAACAGCCAAGTACAAGAATAAAACTTCACCCAGAACAGGTTTGGCCAACAACGGGGCCTGGCCCATATACTTCTTTAACTCTTCAAATGCCTTCTGATTTTCCTCACTCCATACAAAGTCTTTAATGTCCTTTAATGACTTGAAGAATGACAAGCACTTGTCTCCTGACTTGGAGATGAATCGTCCTAGCGCGGCAACCCTTCCTGTGAGTTTCTGAACATCCTTGACAGTTTTTGGGGGTTCCATGTCCAGGATTGCCTTTATTTTATCGGGGTTAGCCTCAATTCCCCTCTTTGAGACCATCAATCCCAAGAATTTTCCAGATCCTACTCCGAAAGCACACTTCGTGGGATTCAACATCATCTTGTGGTACCTCAAGACCTCAAAAGCTTCCCTCAAATGGGTTATATGATCAGTCTTTACTAGACTCTTGACTAGCATGTCATCAACATAGACTTCCATAGTCTTCCCAATAAGATCCTTAAAAATTTTATTCACCAACCTTTGATAGGTGGCTCCTGCATTCTTGAGACCAAACGCCATAACAAGATAACAATAAACACCAAAGTCAGTGATAAATGATACCTTTGGAATGTCATCCTTATGCATTTTAATCTGGTTGTATCCGCTAAACCCATCCATGAAACTCAGCATCTCATGTCCAGCGGTGGCATCAATCAAAGTATCAATTCTAGGCAGCGGAAAACAGTCTTTGGGGCATGCATCATTCAGATCGGTGAAGTCTATACACATCCTCCACTTTCCATTAGCCTTCTTCACCATTACAGGGTTTGCTAACCACTCCGGAAATTGAATCTCCTCAATGAAACCAGCCTCTAAGAGCTTTTCCACTTCCTGCTTTATAGCCTCTTGTCTTTCCGGGGCAAAATTTCTTTTCTTTTGTTTCACTGTCTTCCGGCTTGGATCCACGTTTAACTTGTGGGTAATTAACTCCGGGTCTATGCCTGGAATATCAGCTGCTGACCATGCAAACACATCACTATTTTCTTGCAAAAATTTCACTAACTTCCCTCTAAGGGGCTCCTCTAATGTAGCTCCAATGAAAGTCATCCTCTCAGGATTCTTGGGATCTAAAGGAACCGAAACCAATTCTTCTGCTGGCCTTCCTCTATTCTCATCACTTTCTCGAACCTCCATATCTTCAATAGGAAGAACCTGCCCCCCGACTCCATCTGCCCTCAAAGAGGCCACATAACAGCTTCTAGCCATTTTTTGATCTCCTCTCTCTTCTCCAATCCCGTTTCGTGTGGGAAACTTCATGACTGAATGGTAGGAAGAGGGGACTGCCTTGAAGGCATGTATCCCTGTTCTCCCCATGATAGCATTATAAGTTGAACTAGCCTTTACCACCACAAAATCCAGCATCTGCGTTGCTTGCCTTGGCTCCGTACCTATGATGGTTGGCAATTTAATTATCCCTTCCACAGGACATTCTACTCCAGCAAATCCATATATCGGCATGTCGGTTGGTGTCAACTGGGAGTCGTTATACCCCATCCTTAGAAAGGTGTCGTGGAGCAAGATATCCACAGAAGCACCATTATCCACAAGGACCCTCTTAACCGGGCTATTTCCTATTATCGGCGTTATGACCAGCGGGTCGTCATGGGGGAACTTCACACCCTCTAGGTCGGAATCATCAAAAGCCAATGTTACTTCTGTCCTGGCCCTCTTCGGGGCTTCTCCAACAATATGCATAACCTCTCTAGTATATGCCTTTCTGGAATTTTTGGACAATCCAGCAGCAGTTGGACCTCCAAAGATCGTGTTTATCACAGGCCCTCGAGGTCTCGGCCCTCCATAAATGGTGTTTATAACTGGTCCTCTAGGTTGGGGATTCCGCCCCTGATCATCTTGGTCCCTCCTACGATCTTCAAAGTTCTTCCTTCCATTATTATTTCTGTCTCCTTCATCTCCAGTATACTTGTTCAATCTTCCTTTTCGAATCAAAAACTCAATTTCATCTTTCAACTGCCTACACTCATCGGTGTCATGGCCAACATCTTTGTGAAACCTGCAATACTTGCCCTTATCTAGCTTGGCGGGATCAGCCTTCAAGGGCTTAGGCCAGCGAATATCTCTGTCTTTCTCAATCTCCATCAAAATCTGACTTCTGGGAGCATTCAGCTTAGCGTATTCAGTGAACTTTTGCCCAGGTCCTCCCTTCTTGGGGGTTGAATCAGGGTTTTGTTCGGTTCTAGGATATTTGTCCTTAGCGATATACTCCAAATCAGTTTTTCGTTTCTTGCCTCCAGTGGGCTCATTACTTACTACGGTCTTCTTCATACTTTCTTCAACCTTGATATACTTCTCTGCCCTCTCTTGGAGCTGCAACATGCTCTCAGGGGGTCGTTTGGCCAAAGACATCTTGAAAAACTCATCCCTAGTTCCTTGTTGCAGTGCTATCATGGCTACCTTATCATCAAGGTCTGGGACTTTTAAAGCCTCCTTTGTAAAACGATTTAGGTAATCTCTTAAGGATTCTTTAGCTCCCTGCACAAGACTCATAAGAGATGCTGAACTTTTCTCATGGACTCTTCCACTGATGAATTGCTTAATAAAAGCCTGACTTAATTCTCTGAATGATCCAATAGAATTTGGGGGTAGGCGACTGTACCATCTTTGAGCCATACCCGACAGGGTTTGAGGAAAGGCCCGACACTTTATTGCATCATTCACGGGTTGCAGCAACAGTGCATTAGAGAATGTCCTAACATGATTAGCGGGATCTCCCGTGCCATCGTAGGCTTTGATAGTGGGCATCTTGAATTTTCTTGAAATATGGGCATTCATTATTTCTTCTGTGAAAGGTGGAGTTGGATCATCAGGATCTCCAAGGGGAAGGAGATTGCCTGGATCAGTTCTTGGGACAGCAGCCCTTCTTCCTACTGGACCATCCAGGTCTATAATAGGAGGAGGATTTCTTCCCCTAGGAGGTATGTGGGGTCTGGTGGCCTGGTGAGCCTCCAAATCATGCCTCAGCCTTTGGATTTCAGCCTCATGAGCCCTGATCCTGTCCTGCACTTCTTGGGGATTCACCCCTGGGGTGCTTTGGGGGCGTTGCCTTCCATCGGCCATTGGCTCTTTTTCAGGATGCCTCCTTCTCGGGGCCACTTCATCATCCGAAGATTCGGAGTCTCTTTCACTGTAAGGACCAGAAAATTCCCGATTCTCAGGGATAGGACCCAAACCTCGTATGTAGGGGGGCGACTGCCCTCGTGCTTCTCTTCGCCCAGCATATCCGCTTCCTCCAACCTCAGGGTGAAGGGGCATCCCATAAGGGGGGTTAGTAGTAACAATAGTTGAATATTCATACCCGACGGGTCGAGAATTCACAGGTATATGTACTTGTTGAACTTGAGGATTCGTACCTTGAATAATCGGGGGAGTTGTCCCTTGTGGCTGAGGATGAGTTGCCCCTGTCTGGGCTTTCCCCTGAGTAGATGCATAAGTTGAATGGGGAGGAACCTCCACGGTTGATGAAATCACCTGGGTTGTCCCTGATGGTGTTCCCTCCTCCAGAGTGCTGGTTGTTCTCCGTGTTCTCGCCATGGTTGTTGTTGCGTTCTTCCCACAGACGGCGCCAAATGTTATGGATAAAAAACGAAAG